>NC_137346.1:43279418-44012792 GCF_965287045.1 Carcharhinus amblyrhynchos | reverse complement strand
AGCAGAAGGACCTTGGGGTCCGGGTCCATCGGACTCTTAAATCGGCCACACAGATGGAGGATGTGGTCAGAAGGCGTATGGTGTACTCGCCTTTGTTAAGCAAGGGATTAAGTTTAGGAGGCAGGAGATAATGCTGCAGCTTTGTAAGACCCTTGTCAGACCCCACTTGGAGTACTGTGCTCAGTTCTGGTCACCTCCCTACAGGAAGTATGTGGAAGTTATTGAGAGGGTGCAGAGGAGATTTACAAGGATGTTGCCTGGATTGGGTGGCATGCCTTACGAGGACAAGTTGAGTCATCCCTGGAGAGATGAAGGCTCAGAGGTGACCTGATAGAGGTTTATAAAATGTCGAGAGATATAGATAGGGTGGATTCTCGGAGGCTATTTCCCCAGGGCTGAAATGGTCGCTACGAGTGGACGTGGGTTTAAAAGGTGCTGGGGAGCAGGTACAGAGGAGATGTCAGGGGTAAGTTTTTCACTCAGGGTGGTGAGTGAGTGGAATCGGCAGTGGTGGAGGTGAACTCGCTAGGGTCTTTTAAGAGACGTCTGGGTGAGTGTATAGGATTGGGAGTTATCGATAGGCCTGGTAGATTGGGATATCATCGGTGCAACTTGTGGACCGAAGGGCTTGTTTGTGCTGTAGTTTTCCTGTTTTATGTACTCCAAGCGGGGTCTGACCAGGGTCTTTTACAGCTGCAGCATTATCTCCTGACTCCTAAACTCAATTCCTTGATTGAATGCCAGTACGCCATATGCCTTCTTAACCGCAGCCTCTACCTGTGAAGCTGCTTTGAGTGTCTTATGAACTCAGACCCTAAGATCCTTCTGATCTTCCACACTGCCAAGAGCCTTACCCTTAATATTATATTCTGTCATCCCATTTGACCTGTTAAAATGAATCACCACACACTTATCTGGGTTGAATTCCATCTGCCACTTCTCTGCCCAGTCTTGCATCCTATCAATGTTTTGTTGCAACTTCTGACATCCCTCCACGTTATCCACAACACCTCCAACCTTTGTCTCATCAGCAAACTTACCAACTCATCCTTCACTTCCTCATCCAGGTCATTTATGAAAAAAAATCACAAACAGCAAGGGTCTCAGAACAGATCTGTGGGGTGCTTCACTGATGACTGACCTCCAAACAGAAAAAGACTCAACTACACCCACTCTCTGCCTTCTACTGGCAAGCCAGTTCTGGATCCCATGCCCCCTCACCTCAATAAGGCTTGCATGGGGCACCTTATCAAATGCCTTGCTGAAGTCCGTATAACCTACATCTACTGCTCTTCAATGTGTTTAGACACGTTCAAAAAATTCAATCGATCAGGCTCGTAAGGCGTGATCTGCCTGTGACAAAGCTGTGCTATTTTGATCGTACTATACCTCTCAATGTTCATAAATCCTGCCTCTCAGGATCTCTTAACAACCACTGCGGTTAGACTCACCAGTCTATAAATTTCCTGGGCTATCTCTTCTCCCTGTCTTGAAACCATATCTGCAATCCTGCAGAACCTCTCCCGTTTCCATTGATGACACAAAGATCCACACCAGAGGCTCAGCAATCTCCTCCCACAGTAACCTGGGGTCCATCCCATCCAGTCCTGGCAACTTATCTAACTTGATGCTTTTCAAAAGCTCCACCTGTGGCTGATCCATCACCAAAACGATTGGGTGCTCAGGACATCCACCTCAATTTTAGTAGATGCAACCAGGGTCTGGCAGACTGTGGCCTTGCTGAAAATCTGCGTCTAGGAAAGCAGATGACCATCTCCAGCCGATTACCTCTTTCGTCCAAAGAGGTGTGGACTATGTAAATTGGCCGTGCTAAGTTGACCCTCGTGTTAGGGGGATTAGCGTGGTAAATATGTGGGATTACAGGAATGGGGCCTGGGTGGATCGTCAGTGCAGACTCAATGAGCCAGATGGTATCTTTTTGCATTGTAGGGATTCTACATAGTGGTCAATTTAGAAGATGGGTTTATGGCATGCTCCTACCACAATGGTCAAATCTTAAGTTTGTACAGCATAGAATCCCTACAGTGCAGAAAGAAGCCATTCAATCCATCGAGTCTGCGCTGACCACAGTCCCACCCACCCCTATGCATTTACCCTGCTAGTCCCCTGACACTCAGGGACAGTTTACCATGGCCAATCAACCTAACCCACACATCTTTGGGAGGAAACTGACTCACCCACCAGAAGCACACGCAGACACGGGAAGAACATGCAAACTCCATACGGTGGCCCAAGGTGGGAATCGAACCCAGGTCCCTGGCACTGAGACAGCAGTGCAAGCCACTGTGCTGCCCTGTGCCAGTGTAGAATCCCTACCTGGAATGTGCTCATATTCAAGATTTCCACAAAACCCTGCCTTCAGAAGTAGGTGTTAAACGGAGAAACAAAAAGGACAAACCTGCGTGATGAACACCAGACTCTGCCACCTTTCGTCGAGGTCCATTCAGAATTGCAGGGGGGAAATATTTTGTTTTCCGATTCGGATTCCGCCTTCAGCTTCTTACCCTGCTTCACGGTCAACTCCGCGTCAGAGAGGGCTTGGGTTGGTTCCCCATTGTGGTCATAATATGTTCCAATTAATTTACCTTGTAAGAGAAAAAAAAATACGCTGGAAAAATCTTCAATGCTCAGAACAAGACAAACTCAACCAAACGTAAATGTTGCGATGTTAACTACGGCATTTTAAAGAATACAAAATTGCGTAAACCCAACTTCAATAAAATATTTTAAGAAATTAGACTGATAGTTTGGTGTAAAGAAGGCTCTTACAGGCACAGTGGGTGGATTATACAATAGCTGTCTTCTGTGCATCATTCTCAAGTCTGAAAATGTTTTCAAAATCTCACACACAATCTGTGTCCGTTTGCACCAATAAAATATTGACAAGCTGTATACAAATACTTCTATTAAATGTGGTTTTTAATTACTTTGGAAAATCAAATGTAACTACTGTCTTTTGTGGGAATTGAGAATTGAATCAGATTGCTCTAGAGAGCCAGCATGCATTCAAAGGGCTGAATGGCCTTCCTCTGGGCCTCCTTTCTCATTTTCTAGTTGAAGCAGTCAGATGTGTCATGCGGTACCTATCCGGAACTGCTGTTTTACTCTTTGTCCTCCGTACGACCTCAGAAGTTTGAACCCTACGTCCTCCAGAAAACAAGGACAAAACCGTATCCGAGAAACAAAGAGCAACACGGCACGGGAAACAGGCCCTTCGGCCCAACAAGCCCGCACCGCCATTTTAACATCGAGTGCCCTCCTCTACCTATGACCTTTGTCTACGCCTATTGGGGAAGACTGAGGGAAGACCAACTTAGGGAAGCAGGCTGAGTAAAATAAGAGGGAAAAAAGGGAAATATAAAAGCACAACGGGTAACGAGGAAAGGAAATTTCCCAAGATGTCAATAGTAACTTCCTGCAAGTTTTATTCACTGAAGGGATGTGGGCAACATTTATTGCCATTGAGAAGGTGATGGTGAGCTGCCATCTTAAACCACTGCAATATCTGTAGTATAGGTACACCCCTAGTGCTGTTAGGGAGGGAATTCCAGGATTTTGACTCAGTGACAATGAAGGAACAGTGATATATTTCCGAGTCAGGATGCTGAGTAGCTTGGAGGGGAACCTCCAGTTGGTGTTTCCAGGTACCTGCTGCCTTTGTCCTTCTAGATGGTAGTGGTTGCAGTCTGGAAGGTGCTGCCTAACAAACCTCGGTGAGTTCCTGCAGTGCATCTTGTAGTGCCTTGTGTCCAACGAGGGGCATACACACGATGGGTCGTACTGGGGCTGCTCTTGGTTGTTTGAAATTGGCCGAGTGCCTCGTGTCGTTAGCGTGTGCCTAAACTGGATAAGATACCGGGCAAGACGACAACTCGGTGACTATCGCTGATTGCCGTGCAGACACGTGGATTTGGGCCGGTGTCTGTGGGAGTTTGCGCATTCTCCCCGTGCTTGCGTGGGTTTTCTCCGGGTGCTCCGGTTTCCTCCCACACCCCAAAGATGTGCTGTTAGGCTGACTGGCAGAAATAAATAGTCCCTAAATCAGATTCCCTCGATCTGGATGGCCATAAAACATTAGACGGTGGTCGTGGGTAGAGAGGTGGGCTGGTGGTGTTGAGATGGCGGCACGGGCTCGTTGGGCCGAAGGGCCTGTTTCCCGGGCTGATTTTGTTTTTTGTAGCTGCCGCTATTTGTCGGTGGAGGGAGTGAATGTTATGCGTGCCACATACAGTCAGCAGGGCTGCTTTAACCTGGATGGTTTGTAAGCCAGATATTGCTAAAATTGAAGTCAACAGTCACAATCTATTTTCTGATGCAGAGGTGATCTTAGAATCATAGAATAATATTGCACAGAAAGAAATCATTGAGCCCAATGTACTGTATTGGTTTTTTGAGGGCATTGTCAAACTACTCACATAGCACCCTTTGTACGGTATTTATTAAAATTTCCTTTTGACAGTGATTATTGGATCTGCTTTCATTACCCTTTCAGGCTGTACATTCTAGATCGCAACTTGGTAAAAAAAAAAATGTCCTCTGTCAAAACCTCCACACAAGCCCTCAACTGTACTAAATGTTTACAACTGCAGCGCTCGAGGGCCCGGGTCAGGCAACTCGAGGGGCGTCTGGAAGATGCGTTTCTAGTCAGGGAAAACGAGGAGTTGATGGCTAGGAACCACGAGCAGGAAGAGGTCCCAAGGGCTGAAGAGCAGGAAGGGTGGACGACTGTTAGGAGGAAAAAGAGGAAGAAGAAGAGTAGCCAGGGTCCCCCGGCCTCCCCAGAGGCCCCCCAATGTTCGTCGACAGGGGCAAAGATAGGCAGGAGGGGGGAGACTGACTTAGAGGGACAGAAGGGGGCTGGCAAGGTGGTAGTGGTAGGGAATGGGAGGGTCCGAGGTATCGATAGGAGGTTCTGTGGACAGAGGCGTGACTCCAGGATGGTGGTCTGCCTCCCTGGAGCAGGGGTAAAGGATGTAATGGAAAGGGTAGAGGGTATTTTGAAAGGGGAGGGGGCACAGGCTGAAGTCATAGTACACGTAGGGGAGGGGTCATAGGAAGGAGGAGTAGGGTAGAGGTCCGTAAACAATTTAGGGAGTTGGGGTCCGAACTAAAGAGCAGGACCTCCAGGGTGGCACTCTCTGGGTTGCTGCCCAGTACCAGCAGGGCAAAGAATGACGAGATCATGCAGCTGCATGCGTGGTTGAGGGATTGGTGTGGGGTAGAGGGCTTTACTTTTGTGGATCACTGGGAGGTGTTTAGGAGAGAAGGGCAACTGTACAGGAGGAGTGGGGAGAATTTGAATGGGAGGGGAACTAGTGTCTTAGCGGGGAGGTTAGCTGGGGTGTTTAGGAATGGTTTAAACTTAATAGGGAGGTGGGGTGGGGAGGTGCCTGGGAGAGAGTCGGGTGAAAATAAAATTGTCAGGGAGAAGGAGGTTCTGAGGGACGCTCGTGGGTTGAACTGTGTCTGTTTCGATGCTAGGAGTGTGACAGGGAAAACGGATGAGCTTAGGGCCTTGATGTTTGTGAGGAAGTTAGATGTGGTGGCTGTAACGGAGACGTGGTTACGGGAAGGGCAGGACTGGCAGCTGAATGTTCCTGGGTACAAGTGTTTTAGGTGTGACAGAGGAGGGTTGAAGAGAGGTGGAGGGGTGGCACTGTTAGTAAAGGAGAACGTCACAGTAGTGCAGAGGGAGGACGATATGGAAGAGACAGGGATTGAGTCACTGTGGGTGGAGTTGAGAAATAAAAAGGGAGAGATTACGTTGCTAGGGGTGTACTATAGGCCACCCGACAGCCCGAGGTCAGTGGAGGAAGGCATTTGCAGGGGCATTTTGGATAGGTGCGGGAAGAATAGGGTGGTTGTAGTGGGTGACTTTAGTCTACCTGGAGAGAATTGGAGGGGGCCTAGAGCTGGGGGTACGGAGGGAGAGGAGTTTGTGAAATGTGTTTTGGAAGGGTCTCTAGAGCAGTATGTAACTAGCCCGACTAGGGGAGGGGCTATACTGGATTTAGTGTTGGGTCATGAGCCGGGGCAGGTGGTTGAGGTAGAGGTAGGCGAACATGTGGCTAACAGTGACCACAAGTCCGTCTACTTTAGGATAAAAATGGAAAGGGACGAGTGCCGGCCGAACGGGAGTGTGCTGAACTGGGGAAAGGCGAGCTATAGCAGGATTAGGAGGGAGCTGCAGGACACTGATTGGGAGGGACTGTTAGCTGGCAAGTCCACGGTTGGCAAGTGGGAGGCTTTTAAGGGCAAAATGAAACGGTTGCAGGGGAGGTATGTTCCGGTTAAGCGGAAGGATGGGAAAGGTAGGATTAGAGAGCCGTGGATTACAGGGGGTATCGAAGACTCGGTCAGGAAGAAGAGGGAGGCGTATGTTAGGTCGAAACGACTGGGTACGGAGAGTGCGCTGGAGGAATATAGAGAGAGTAGGAGGGAGCTAAAAAGGGGAATTAGAAGGGCAAAGAGAGGGCATGAAATGGCTTTGGCTGGTAGGATTAAGGAAAATCCAAAGGCATTTTATTCCTATATTAGGAGCAAGAGGGAAAATTGGTCCTCTTAGGGACAAAAGTGGGGAGTTATGTATTGAGTCGGAGGGAATGGGGGAGCTCCTGAATGAATACTTTGCGTCGGTATTCACGAAGGAGGGGGGTTCAGAATCGTGCGGTCTCTTGGAGGGAGCGGAGGATCAGTTGCAGGAAATATCTATTACGAGGGAGGAAGCGCTAGGGCTTTTAGGTAGCGTAAGGACGGATAAAGCTCCGGGGCCTGATGGTATTTACCCCAGGCTGCTTAGGGAGGTGAAAGATGAAATTGCTGGGCCTCTGGCACAAATCTTTGTCTCTTCTTTGGACACAGTTGAGGTCCCAGAAGACTGGAGGGTAGCAAATGTAGTACCGCTGTTTAAAAAAGGTAGCAGGGATAACCCTGGAAATTACAGACTGGTGAGTTTGACGTCGGTGGTAGGGAAATTAATGGAAAAAATACTTAGGGGTAGGACGTATGAGCATTTGGAGCGTTGCGATCTGATTAGGGATACGCAACATGGCTTTGTTAGAGGGAGGTCTTGCCTTACGAATCTGGTGGAATTCTTTGAGGAAGTGACAAAAACGGTTGACGGCGGGAGAGCCGTTGATGTCGTCTAAATGGATTTCAGTAAGGCGTTTGACAAAGTCCCTCACGGTAGGCTGGTAGAAAAGGTTAAGGCGTGTGGGATACGAGGTCAGGTAGCTAGGCGGATTGAGAACTGGCTGGGCAATAGGAGACAGAGGGTAGTTGTGGAGGGGACCTTTTCGGGCTGGAGACCAGTGACCAGTGGTGTGCCGCAGGGCTCAGTACTGGGACCTCTCCTCTTTGTAGTCTACGTAAATGACTTGGAAGAGAGCGTAGGTGGTGTGATCAGCAAGTTTGCGGATGACACCAAGATGGCAGGGTTGGCGGGTACTGAAGTGGAATGTCAGGTGATACAACAGGATATAGATAGGTTGGTGCAGTGGGCAGATAGGTGGCAGATGGAATTTAATCCTGACAAATGCGAGGTGATGCATTTTGGAAGGAATAATGCAGAGAGGAGCTACGTGATAAAAGGTAGACCGATTACGAGTATAGAAATACAGAGGGACCTGGGAGTGCAGGTTCACAAATCCATGAAGGTTGCGACACAAGTGGAGAAGGTTGTCAGGAAGGCTTATGGAATGCTAGCCTTTATAGGAAGGGGTATAGAGTATAAAAGCTGCCGTCTAAAGCTTCAGTTGTACAGAACGTTGGTTAGACCGCATTTGGAGTACTGCGTCCAGTTCTGGTCACCTTACTACCGGAAGGACGTGGAGGCTCTGGAGAGGGTTCAGAGGAGGTTTACCAGGATGTTGCCTGGCATGGAGGGGCTGGGTTACGAGGAATGGTTGGAGAAACTGGGACTTTTCTCCTTGGAAAGACGGAGGTTGAGGGGGGACGTGATAGAGGTATATAAGATACTGAAGGGAATAGATAGTCAACAGTGAGAGACTGCTCCCTAGATTGGGTACAAATATGAGAGGTTATGATTTAAGGGTGAGTGGGGAGAGGTATAATGTGGATGTGAGAGGAAGGTTCTTTACGCAGAGAGTTGTGGGGGTATGGAACACGCTACCGAGTAGGGTGGTGGAGGCAGGAACGTTGGACTCGTTTAAGGTTCAGTTAGACAGACACACGAGTGAAACGAGGATGGAGGGTTATAGTAGGGGGTATTAAATAAGGTCAGAACCTCGGGAGACTCCGGAAATGCAGACTTGTAAGTTAACGTTTTTGTCTTTTTATTTCGCAGGTGGAGGTCCACCTCGTTGTCAAACGAGGGGCATGCGCACGGTGGGTCGTGCGTGGGCTGCTCTCGGAGGTTCCGGGAGTGGCCTAGTACTTCGTGCCGGTGTGTGTGCTTGATCCTGGACCGGTAGACGGGCGCCGCCACAGCTCGGTGACTAGCACTGCTGGCTGTGCAGATACGTGGATTTGGGCCTGTGTCTGTGGGAGTTTGCACATTCTCCCCGTGCTTGCGTGGGTTTCCTCCGGGCGCTCCGGTTTCCTCCCACACCCCAAAGATGTGCTCTTAGGCTGATTGGTTTTACCAAATTGACACTATTCTCCCCTGAATCTGGCTAAGTTAGGGGTTCCATTCGTAGACACGCAGGGTAGAATAGGTGTGGGGTGATGCGGCGGCGCGGGCTCGTTGGGCCGAAGGGCCTGTTTCCCGTGCTGGGTTGTTCTTTGTAACTCTCCATATTATTGACGTTCCAAATACCTAGTACCAGTTTATTAAATCTCCTCGACGCCTGTCTAAGACCTTGCAGTCCTCCCTAAAGTCTGGTGCCTTGAATTAGACACACCCAGCTACTGTCTAACCAATGATTTACAAAAGAAACGTAGCACAAGTATCATGTTAGTGTTCACTGTTGCTCTTTTTAAGCCAAGGGTCTCATCTTTTTTCAAACAGCCATCTCAACTCTTGCCATTTTTAAACATTTGTGTACATCTAGCTCCTGCACCCCTTTAAAATTGTACTTTAATACTCGAATAATTCGAGAGTATTTCTACTTGGATATAGGGAGAGCATAGGCCTTTCACTTGGATAATTTGAACATGCGAATTAAGAACAGGAGTAGGCCCTTGGCCCCTTGAGTCTGCTCTGATTATAACTTCAACCCTACATTCTCATCTACCCTGATAAACTTTTGTCCCCTTGTTAATCAAGAACCTATCCAGTTCTGCCTTCTCGTATATTCAAAGACTCTGCTTCCGTCGCCTTTTGAGGAAGAGAATTTCAGACAAGCATCACCTTCAAGGAAAGAAATTCTCATCCGTCTTAAATGAGCAATCCTTTATTTTTAAACAGTGACTGCTAATTCTAGATTCTCAGGAAATATCCTCTCCACATCCACCCTGTCAGTATCCCTCGGGATCTAATGTTTTGATCGAGTGGCCTCCTACTCTTAACAAGCCTAACCTTTCCTCAGAACGCTCCAGCGTTCCAGGTATTAGCCTGGTAAACCTTCTCTGAACTGCTTCAAATGCATTTACATTTTCCTTAAATAAGGAGATCAACACAGTACACAATATTCCAGACGTGGTCTCACCAATGCCCTGTACAACTGAAGCATAATCTCCCTACTTTTGTAATCAATTCCCTCAAACATTCCCATAACATTCTCTTCGCTTTCCTCAGAAATTGACTTGAGAGCAGTCAAGTAATGTAGCTCTGCTCCTTACTCATTACTCCACTAGCAAAACAAAAAAAAAATCAGAGTTTTGGAAGTCTTGTCATTTGCATCCTGTAAGTGGGATTTCCACTACCTGTTAGGAAGGTATTTCTGATTTCACTCTAGATTGAATGGCCGAGCTGCTACAGGATTTTTCCACACAATTTTTCTATCATTCACCATTGCATGGGAGTTTTCAATTATACAATAATGATGAGCAGTGATTCACCTCTGATCGTTCAACCACCAGCACCACCACCCCACCCCCAACATCTGCACTCTACAGAAGGGAAAATGATGTTTAGTCCAGTATCTTTCTTTAAGTAGCAGACACATGTTCTGCCACCGACTCCTACTTAGCAAAAATAATAATTTTCGATACAAATGTTTTCATGCAAATCGTTTTGTGTTTATGTGCAGCAAACTGACCAGGACGCTGCACATAGTGGAAGTTCCCAGATTAGATCCTTCATCAATACAGAATTTGCTCATTAGGGAGTTAATCAGCCACGTGACTTGGAAGGATTTCAGGTTTGTGGCTCATTCTTATGTTATGTTACCCAATCTCTTGTGAGACAGAGTTGAAATGATCTTAGCTCCCACTGGTTAATGGGAAGGGTCCTGTTACTGATTGGTAACCTACAGCTCTTGTGGTGAGGTGATTGCACAGAGTAAGGGCTAAGATTCAAACTCAATCCATTGGATTGGTCCATGGTTCTGCTTGGGCAAAGTACTTGCCTTCTACAATCTGGCTGACCAGGAAACTCTTGCTCAGTACCACATGGAAGGAGCTCCAGGCTGATAGCCAACTAGTTTGGTCACATTATGAATGCAACTTCCCATGGTTATCAAGTCCTGAAGTGGGACTTGAACTCGAACCCAAGGCAATGACTGCACCAAAATGCATCCTTGCCACCAAACCGGAAAGGTGAATAAATTGGACCAGCCAGGGATGGGCCGAACGGCAGGACATCCGAATTGGTAATTTCACATCAGGAAACTGTTTAGAGCTCCCGCCGTGGGTTTCATATTATTTTGGATCAGGTTTATGGACTGCATTTTCACAAAGTGCCTCCTTCTGAGTAAAATTCTTACCCTTAAATATGTATTCTTTCTTGTAGAAGACAAGCCATTCATGAAGAGACAGCATTTCAGAGGGGGATAGCTCTGACACATCGTCCACTAGGCCGTTCTCTGTGAAATCACCACTCACAAAAGCCCGGCTTGCATCTTGACCTGCAGTTCAAAACAGAACAAGTTCACTCCTGAGAGCAACATTGTGAATGAGGCGTGGTACGTACCACACAACAGCACAGCAGCAGGCCATTTGGTCCATCTTGTCCATGCCAACCCAAGGACACTCAGGTGCCCTTTCTAATCCCACCTTCCTGCACTTGGCCCTGTCCTCTTTTAAGGTCAAACCAAATAGACAAACTCAAGTTAAATTAGGACAAAGTAAAAGGGGCAGCTCCCCAAAAGGAAAGGGGGGAACAGCCTCAACAAAAACAAAAGTACAAAGGAAACTTAAGACACATCAAATCAAAATGTGATTGTCGTGGTCTATAACGCACCCCAGCCCCTGCGGTGCCCAGCGGGCACAGAAGGCATCGACTGTGCCCGTGGACACCGCATGCTTCCTCTCTAGGGACACCTGGCCGCAAATATAGCCGCAGTAGACGGGCAGACAGTCGGGATGGACGGCACCCCCCCCACCCCCGATCGCCCACTGCCTGGACCTATTGATGGCGCATCTCATCAGGCCCAGGAGCAGGTTCATGAGGACGTCAGCATCCCGACCCGACCCTCCCCTCTCCGCACCAGGTGCCCGTAGATCAGGAGCATGGGACTGAAGTGCAAACAAAACATCAGTAAAAGGTGTTTGAGAAAACCAAAAAGGGTGTGCAATCTATAACTTGAAACGTAGACACGGTCCACGGACTCCACGAGGCCACAGAAAGGCAGTCTCAGGAGCCTGTGAACTGGGAAAACCTACGGTTGTACGGCACCGCTGCGTGCAGCGGCCTCCACCCCAGGTCCCTGAGGTAACTGGGGGAGATCCCTTCATAGAGGGACCTCCATTGGGGACCCAACTTACAGCACTTAAGATGCAGGTACTTCTTAAAAAGAGTTTAGAATCCCTGCCTCCGCCACCAACTCAGGCAGTGAATTTCACACACCCACCGTCCTCGGCGCAAAGAAGTTCTTTGGCAAAGGTAGCACACCTTCTACCACTTATTCTGAATCTATGTCCCCAGATCTAGAACTCTCTGCCAAGGGAAACAATATCCACTCTATCCCCTCATAGTTGTATACACCTCTATTAAGTCACCTGTCAGCCTTCTTTGTTCCAAAGAAAGTAAACCCAACCTATCCAATTTCGCCACATAGCTACACATTTCTCGTCCTGGCAACATTCTTATAAAGCTCCTCTGTGGTATGAGACCCAATGCAAGATCTGGGGACCTGCATTCATATTCCACCACAAAAAGTAGTGAAATTTGAATAATCAACGATTTCATTTTTAAAATCCCATCTGGTTCACTTATGTCCTTTAGGGAAGGAAATCTGTTGCCCTTAACCTGGTCTGGCCTGGGGCAGCACAGTGGTTAGCACTGCTGCCTCACAGAGCCAGGGACCTGGGTTTGATTCCCAGCTTGGGTCACTGTCTGTGTGGAGTCTGCACATTTTCCCCGTGTCTGCGTGGGTTCTCCAGTTTCCTCCCACAGTCTGAAAGACGTGCTGGTTAGGCAAATTGGCCATGCTAAATTGTCCCTCGGTGTACCCGGACAGGCACTGGAGTGTGGCGACTCGGGGATTTTCACAGTAGCTTCAAGTAAGCCGACTTGTGACGCTAGTAAATAAAAAGTTTGCAATTCCAGAGTCCACAGCAATGACTCTCAAATGCCCTCTGATATGCAGTAAACCCAGCCCACACCTTGCTTTACTCCTCACTGTCTCTCAAATATTAGTTTGTTCGTCCCAGATGAAATTCCTTCCAATTAAATACTGATAAGACTGAATCCATTATCTTTCGCTGGCAACCGACTCCATCCCTCTTCCCTGGCAACAGGAGGCAGTACGGCACCTCCCTGCCGGAGTGTCGGTTTAATAACCAGCCCTTGTACCCAGAGACGGCACGGTAGCACACAGTGGTTAGCACTGCCGCTTCACAGCTCCAGGGACCTGGGTTTGATTCCCGGCTCAGGTCACTGCCTGTGTGGAGTTTGCACGGTCTCCTCGTGTCTGCGTGGGTTTCCTCCGGGTGCTCCGGTTTCCTCCCGCAGTCCAAAGATGTGCGGGTTAGGTTGATTGGCCGTGCTAAAATTGACCATAGATACATAGGTTAGAGAGGATTAGTGGGTAAAATATGTAGGGATAGGGGGGTAGGGCCTGGGTGGGATTGTGGTCGGTGCAGACTCGATGGGCTGAACGGCCTCCTTCTGCACTGTAGGGTTTCTATGATTCTAGACAGGACGGGTCTGCCACAGACTGGCAAATATTAACATCCAACCTGTGGGGAAATAGCCAGCTGGAATGTGACACAAGATGACAGCGAGTGAATTAACTAACCTGCTCTGGGGACGCAGCAGGACAAGGGATGGGGTCATTACACACAGTGATGGACAGTCCTCCCCCCGCTACACTGCAGACAATTTACTGCAGCACCAGCCTGATACTGGGATCTTGCTGTGTAACGTCACTACGTTACCTGCGAAGAAGCTGTAGGAGCCTCCGGGTCCGTAATGTTTCTTGCCCTTGCTCACATCAAACACCTGTCCCAGGATAGCCAGGTACAGCCCGGGGCTGCCCGGCTCACCATTGTAGCTGCTCAGTTCAGACTTGGTGAAGAGCCGGGTGGGCAGGGATGCCGCTGTACCGCCCAGCCACCCCGCTAACCAGCGGCTCAGCGGCCCCCACACATCAGCGGGGAGCAGCACTGCCACCGAGACACACAGCAGGCACAGCAGCAGCGGCTGCAGCATCCCAGCAAAAAACCCACCTCCCAGACTCAGCTTCCGGGTTTCCTGCTGACTGGAACTCCCAAACACAGAAAATCCCCTTAAAGTGACAGAGCCGGCATTGCACCCTCCCCTTAAAGTGACAGAGCCGGCAATGCACCCTCCCCTTAAAGTGACAGAGCCGGCAATGCACCCTCCCCTTAAAGAGACAGAGCCGGCAATGCACCCTCCCCTTAAAGTGACAGAGCCGGCGATGCACCCTCCCCTTAAAGTGACAGAGCCGGCGATGCACCCTCCCCTTAAAGTGACAGAGCCGGCAATGCACTCTCCCCTTAAAGAGACACAGCCGGCGATGCACCCTCCCCTTAAAGTGACAGAGCCGGCAATGCACCCACCCCTTAAAGAGACACAGCCGGCAATGCACTCTCCCCTTAAAGAGACACAGCCGGCGATGCACCCTCCCCTTAAAGTGACAGAGCCGGCAATGTACCCTCCCCTTAAAGTGACAGAGCCGGCGATGCACCCTCCCCTTAAAGTGACAGAGCCGGCAATGCACCCTCCCCTTAAAGTGACAGAGCCGGCATTGCACCCTCCCCTTAAAGTGACAGAGCTGGCAATGTACCCTCCCCTTAAAGTGACAGAGCCGGCAATGTACCCTCTCCTTAAAGTGACAGTAACACAGTCTCCTCTTAAAGTGACAGAGCCGGCGATGCACCCTCCCCTTAAAGAGACACAGCCGGCAATGCACCCTCCCCTTGAAGTGACAGAGCCGGCAATGCACCCTCCCCTTAAAGTGACAGAGCCGGCAATGCACCCTCCCCTTAAAGTGACAGAGCCGGCAATGCACCCTCCCCTTAAAGTGACAGAGCCGGCAATGTACCCTCCCCTTAAAGTGACAGAGCCGGCAATGTACCCTCCCCTTAAAGTGACAGTAACACAGTCTCCTCTTAAAGTGACAGAGCCAGCAATGCACCCTCCCCTTAAAGTGACAGTAACACAGTCTCCTCTTAAAGTGACAGAGCCGGCAATGCACCCTCCCCTTAAAGTGACAGTAACACAGTCTCCTCTTAAAGTGACAGAGCCAACAATGCACCCACCCCTTAAAGTGACAGAGCCAGCAAAGCACTCTCCCCTTAAAGTGACAGTAACACAGTCTCCTCTTAAAGTGACAGAGCCGGCAATGCACCCTCCCCTTAAAGTGACAGTAACACAGTCTCCTCTTACAGTAACAGAGCCGGAAATGTACCCGCCCCTTAAAGTGACAGTAACACAGTCTCCTCTTAAAGTGACAGAGTCAGTAACGCAGACTTCTCTTAAAGCGACAGAGCCAGTAATGCAGTGTCCTCATAAAGTGACAGAGTCAGTAATGCACTCTGATCTTAAAGTGGCAGAGCCTCTTAAAGTGATAGAGCCAGTAGGGCAGTCTTCTCTTAAAGCGACAGTCTGCAACTCAGTCTCCTGTTAAAGTGACAGAAGCGGTAACATCTCCTCTTAAAGTGACAGAGTCATGACTCAGTCTCCTCTTAAAGTGACGGAGCCTGTAACACAGACTCAGGCTGTTGAAGAAAGCTGGGAAGGAAATAATGGTTGCTCTGACGATCTTTTCCAAAGCGCACCAGACATCGGCAAGATCCCAGAGGATATGGTTTTGTGAAAGGCAAATCATGTCTGACTAATTTATTAGTCTTATTTGAGAAAGTAACAAGTAATGTAGACAAAGGAGAACCTGTAGACGTAGTGTACTTGGATTTCCAAAAGGCATTTGATATGCTTGGTACACTTGGTATGTATGGCACCTGCTCTGCCCAAGACAACAAAAAATTACAAAAGATCGTGAATGTAGCCCAGACTATCACACAAACCAGCCTCCCGTCCACTGACTCTGTCTACACTTCCCGCTGCCTCAGAAAAGCAGCCAGCATAATTAAGGACCCCACATACCCGGACATTCTCTCTTCCATCTTCTTCCATTGGGAAAAAGATACAAAAGTCTGAGGTCATGTATCAGTTGACTCAGGAACAGCTTCTTCCCCGCTGCCATCAGACTTTTGAATGAACTTAGCCTTCATTAAGTTGATCTTTCTCTACACCTTAGCTATGACTGTACATTCTGCACTCTCCTCTCCTTCCCTATGAATGGTATGTTTTGTCTGCATAGCGCGCAGGAAACAATACTGTTCACTGTATGTTAATATATACATACGACAATAATAAATCAAATCAAATCATTTGTGGCCAATGGCCTGAGCAACTAGGGCCAAAATAAATTTGGACATTTTAAATTAAACAAAGCAAAACAGCTTCCTCAAGCAAAAAATCTGCATAAGACAAGGTCACCACACGTCAAAAGCCAACAGGGACCAGCTCAGACCAATCTTGCATATTGAAGAGATACTCAAGGAGTACCGATGGAGGAATCATTCTGATCCAAAGCCGATCGAGAGATACTCAGCTAGAAAAAGGAAAAAGATACTGGGTGAAATTTTACAAGAAAAATGTCTGTGTTCTCCTGGTGTGAAAAGTGGCAGATCAAACACGTTTTTACTTCCAGTGCAAGGTAACGTCCTTCACTGTCCACTATGCCACCAATCTTGGTGTCATCTGCAAACTTACTAACCATCCCTCCTAAATTCTCATCCAAATCGTGAATATAAATGACAAATAACAGTGGACGCAGCACCGATCCCTGAGGCACACCGCTGGTCACAGGCCTCCACATGGAAAAACAACCCTCTGTGACCAATCTCTGTCTTCTGCCATCAAGACAATTTTGTATCTATTCGGCTCCTCACCCTGGATCCTGTGAGATTTAATCTTATGCAATAACCTACCATGTGGTAGCTTGTCAAAGGCCTTGCTAAAGTCCATGGAGACAACATCAACTGCACTGCCCTCATCTACCTTCTCGGTTACCCTTCAAAAAACTCAAATTTGTGAGACATGATTTTCCACTCACAAAGCCATGCTGACTGTCTGTAAGCAGTCCTTGTTGCTCAAAATGCCTGTAGATCCTGTCTCTCAAAATATCTTTCAACAATTTACCCACTACAGATGTGAGACTCACTGGCCTGTAGTTGCCAGACTTTTCCCTGCAGCCCTTTATAAACAAAGACACAACATTTGTCACCCTCCAATCTTCAGGCACCACATCTTTGACTATCGATGATTCAAATATCTCTGCTAGGGGGCCCGCAATTTCCTCCCGAGCTCCCCACAATGTCCTTGGATATACTTCATCAGGTCCTGGGGATTTATCTACCTTGATGCGCTTTAAGACTTCCAGCATTTCCTTCTCTGTAATACGTACAATCCTCAAGACATCACTATTTATTTCCCCAAGTTCCCTAACATCCATGCTTTTCTCAACAGTGAATACTGATGAGAAATATTCATTTGGAAAGTAGTTGCTTATTGCAAGGGGAATGGAATATAAACAGTAGGGGAAGTTTTCACTAGATCATAGAAACCCTACAGTACAGAAAGAGGCCATTCAGCCCATCGGGTCTGCACTGACCACAATCCCACCAGGCCCTACCCTCATTTCCCTACATGTTTACCCACTAATCCCTCTAACTTACGCATCTCAGGACACTAAGGGCAATTTTTAGCATGGCCAATCAACCAAACCTGCACATCTTTGGACTGTGGGAGGAAACTGGAGCACCCGGAGGAAACCCATGCAGATACGAGGAAAATGTCCAAACTCCACACAGACAGTGACCCAAGCTGGGAATCGAACCCACATCCCTGGAGCTGTGAAGCAACAGTGCTAACCCACTGTGCTATCGTGCCAGGTACAATCTCAGCACCTAGAGTACTGTGCACAATATTGGTCTCTGTATTTAAGAAAGGATTTTTAAAAAAGTTTAATTATTAGTGTCGCAAGCAGGCTTACATTAACACTGTAAAGAAGTCACTGTGAAAATCTCCTAGTTGCCACACTCCGCTGCCTGTTCGGGTGCACTGAGGGAGAATTTTAGCACGGCCAGTTCGTCTAACCAGCACGCCTTTCAGACTGTGGGAGGAAACCCATGCACTCATGGGGAGAATGTGCAGACTCCACACAGACACTAACCTGGAGTTGAATCCAGGTCTCTCACTCTGGGTGTTAATGTGGAGTGTCTGGGATGTGGATCTCTCACTCTGGGTGTTAATGTGGAGTGTCTGGGAAGTGGATCTCTCACACTGGGTATTAATGTGTAGTGTCTGGGATGTGGATCTCTCACACTGGGTGTTAATGTGGAGTGTCTGGGATGTGGATCTCTCACTCTGGGTGTTAATGTGGAGTGTCTGGGATGTGGATCCCTCACTCTGGGTGTTAATGTGGAGTGTCTGGGATGTGAATCCCTCACTCTGGGTGTTAATGTGGAGTGTCTGGGATGTGGATCCCTCACTCTGGGTGTTAATGTGGAGTGTCTGGGATGTGGATCCCTCACTCTGGGTGTTAATGTGGAGTGTCTGGAAAGTGGATTTCTCACTCTGGGTGTTAATGCGGAGTGTCTGGGATGTGGATCTCTCACACTGGGTGTTAATGTGGAGTGTCTGGGATGTGGATTTCTCACTCTGGGTGTTGATGTGGATTTCTCACACTGGGTGTTAATGTGGAGTGTCTGGGATGTGGATCTCTCACTCTGGGTGTTAATATGGAGTGTCTAGGATGTGGATTTCTCAGTCTGGGTGTTAATATGGAGTGTCTGGGATGTGGATCCCTCACTCTGGGTGTTAATATGGAGTGTCTGGGATGTGGATTTCTCAGTCTGGGTGTTAATGTGGAGTGTCTGGGATGTGGATTTCTCAGTCTGGGTGTTGATGTGGATTTCTCACTCTGGGTGTTAATATGGAGTGTCTGGGATGTGGATCCCTCACTCTTGGTGTTGATGTGGAGTGTCTGGGATGTGGATCCCTCACTCTGGGTGTTAATATGGAGTGTCTGGGATGTGGATCTCTGGGTGATAACCACCCATTAACACACTTTAAAATCTCAGATAATTATGTTTTCTCTGAGCGGTTTGCTTTCCAAACTCCAGACCAATTTTTCCGAGTGGCATTTTTAAATAACAACTTCCAGTTTTTTATATTATTTCACAGGGAGTATCCTTTCAATTTACCTCACCCCCTTTACCACTGGATTTACCTTCTGCTCCCAATGTAGGAAGGTCGCGAAACGATGGCAACGGTGTCGTGAGGCGGTCCGGAATCCGGCAGTGTGTCGGGGAAGGTGTCGTGAGGCGGTCCGGAATCCGGCAGTGTGTCGGGGAAGGTGTCGTGAGGCGGCCCGGAATCCGGCAGTGTGTCGGGGAAGGTGTCGTGAGGCGGTCCGGAATCCGGCAGTGTGTCGGGGTAGGTGTCGTGAGGCGGTCCGGAATCCGGCAGTGTGTCGGGGAAGGTGTCGTGAGGCGGTCCGGAACCCGGCAGTGTGTCGAACCCGGTAGTGTCGGCAGCCGGTGTCCGAGGGCGGCCGATCCGGGCAGCAGCTTGAGGAAAGAGACCGGGCCGGCGATGGGGAACACGGAGAGCGGCGGTGCCCAGCAGCCCGACTGCGCCGAGGAGGAGGATGAGGAGGAGGAGGAGGAGCAGGGCCCGGACACGGAGCGGGGTTCGGCCAAGGCCGGCTTCCCGGCCCTGGGCTCGGCGCTGGGGCCGGACGGAGGGCCCGAGGCCGAGGCAGCAGCTGGAGGGCCCGGCTCAGCCTCCGGCCTGAGCCTGAACTGCGGGCCCGGCCCAGACATCCTGTTCCAGCACCAGCGGCTGCGGGAGGCGGCGGCCAAGGTGCGGGATGAGGTGGCCGAGAATGTGGTCCAGCAGCACCACAGCCACCTGATCCGCTGGCTGGAGGAGAGGCTGGCCCGCGGGGAGGAGACCATCCGCCTGGCCCAGTTCTGTGACCTACTCGCCACCAGGTTCGCCATCAAGGAGGAGTGTGAGGAGGTGAGAGCCCAGATACTCCACATTAACACCCAGAGAGAGAGATCCACATCCCAGACACTCCACATTAACACCAAGAGTGAGGGATCCACATCCCAGACGCTCCACATTAACACCAAGAGTGAGGGATCCACATCCCAGACACTCCACATTAACACCCAGAGTGAGGGATCCACATCCCAGACACTCCACATTAACACCCAGAGTGAGAGATCCACATCCCAGACACTCCACATTAACACCCAGAGTGAGGGATCCACATCCCAGACACTCCACATTAACACCCAGAGTGAGGGATCCACATCAACACCCTGAGAGAGGGATCCACATCCCAGGCACTCCACATTAACACCCAGAGTGAGCTCCACATCCCAGACACTCCACACCAACACCAAGAGTGAGGGATCCACATCCCAGACACTCCACATCAACACCCAGAGTGAGGGATCCACATCCCAGACACTCCACATCAACACCCAGAGTGAGGGATCCACATCCCAGACACTCCACATCAACACCCAGAGTGAGGGATCCACATCCCAGACACTCCACATCAACACCAAGAGTGAGGGATCCACATCCCAGATGCTCCACATCAACACCCAGAGAGAGGGATGCACATCCCAGGCACTCCACATTAACACCCAGAGTGAGCTCCACTTCCCAGACACTCCACATCACCACCCAGAGAGAGGGATCCACACCCCAGACACTCCACATCAATACCCAGAGAGAGGGATCCGCATCCCAAATACTCCACGTTAACACCCAGAGTGAGAGATCCACATCCCAGACACTCCACCTCAACACCCAGAGAGAGAGATCCACATCCCATACGCTCCACATCAACACCCAGAGAGAAGGATTCACATCCCAGACACTCCGCATTAACACCCAGAGTGAGGGATCCATTTCCCAGATACTCCGCAATAACACCCAGAGTGAGGGATCCACTTCCCAGACACTCCACATTAACCCCCAGAGAGAGATCCACATCCCATACACTCCACATTAACACCCAGAGTGAGGGATCCACATCCCAGACGCTCCACATTAACTCCCAGAGTGAGGGATCTACATCCCAGATACTCCACATCAACACCCAGTGAGAGATCCACATCCCAGAGGTTCCACATCAACA
Organism: Carcharhinus amblyrhynchos; assembly: GCF_965287045.1. NCBI lineage: Eukaryota > Metazoa > Chordata > Chondrichthyes > Carcharhiniformes > Carcharhinidae > Carcharhinus > Carcharhinus amblyrhynchos. Next base: position 43,992,015 of record NC_137346.1, on the reverse strand, counting down.
CCCAGAGTGAGGGATCCACATTCCAGATACTCCACATTAACTCCTAGAGAGAGATCCGCATCCCAGAGACTCCGCATAAATACCTAGAGTGACAAATCCACATCCCATATATTTCACACTAAACACTTCCGTAGAACAATGCTACTTTTCTGATCCGTGTCAGCGTCCCTCTGTGTGAGCTCTATATTGCCCACGTGTTTGTAGGGCAGGCTTGGGAATCACTGTCCAGCTTCAACTTGCAGTCTCCTCTGAATGCTGATGACTAAATTCAAACTGTTGGATAGTTTAAAAGTTTTAATGGAACACAGAAATGAGCCTGTGATAATCAGGAGTAGAATATTTAGATGAATAATTTATATCATTGTTAATAGGGTGTAATCTAACGCTGTTGCACAACTGATCCAAATGCCCTACTTTATACAAGTGCTCAGTATCACAGGGTAATAGCCACCCCCACCACACAACTGCTGCCACCGTTGCTTTTTCTCAGATACCTTGGAGGGTGTGTTCAGAAGAGTAAGTGATTAGTCTCCTTATTGACCTGTATTGAAAGGCCACTGTTTAGCATGCTAAATGCTAGCTAACATGCCAGTCTCTGAGGCTGTTTATTTTGTGTTCACAGTCTGGTAGCCTCCTGTGAGAGATGCTCATGGAACTATCTGGTACTGGTGGGTCTAATCCTTGCTTATTGTCCTGTCATTGAAAGGGATGCAGCATAGTTGCATCAATTCAAAAAGCAAAATTCTGTGGATGTTGGAAATCCGGATTAGAATTTGGAAGTGCTCAGATCTGACAGCATCTGAGAAGCTGGCGGTGAAGGATTGTTGATCTGACAAGCTAACTCTAATGATTCTTCCTGAGCTGCTGAGTATTTCCAGCATTTTCAGTTTATATTATCCTTCATAAACATGCTTCGAGTCGTTTTGTCAGTTGGTGTCTGCGTTTCATCGGAAACATAACTGTTTCCAGGTGATCGAGAGGAATGAAGTATAAAAGCAGGAAAGTGTTGCTGTAAGTTGTACACAGCCTCTGAAATCTGGAGTACTGTGCATAGTTTTAGTCTCCTTTTGTAATCTGATTGTATTAGAAGCAGTTCCAAGAAGGTTCACGTGACTCTATTCGTGGGATTTGTGGTGGGTGTGGTGGTTGTGGTTATCTTATAAGGAGAAGTTAAGCAGGTCGGGCTGTACCGTTGGAGTTTAGAAGAATGATGTGATCTTATTGAAACAGATAAGATCCTGAAGGCACTTGATTCTGGGAGGATAGTTCCACTTCTAGGAGAGACTAGAACTAGGGGACACCGTTTAAAAATGTGTTCTATTTAGGACGGAGATTAGAATTGTTTGCTGTGAGGGTTGTTAGCCTGTGAAATTTGTTTCCTTGGAGAGCAGTGATCGTTGGTTGAGTGGGATAGATTTTTGGTTGACAATGGAGTTGAGAGTTATGGGGGTAGGTTGGAAAGTGTAATTCAGATCACGGTCAAATCAGCCATGATCTTATCGAATGGCCTGCTCCTATTTCATATGTTCGTATAAGTATTTTTATCAAGCTTTGATTGACCAAATTGCTAACAGTTTTGTTCCTCACTCCTGCATGTGATGGCAGTTTTAAATACAGATGGTGCTAGAATTTTGGAGCTGGGTGGTGTTTGAGACTCCTGTGTAAGTTTGGATCCAAGCAATGCAAATAGGGAAATGTGTTCATGTAGTTCAAAAATCACACTTAGTTTGATATTGAGAACTATTATTGTGATATTAAAGACTGATATTTTTGATTTGCTTTATTATTGTCACATATATTAGTATGTAGTGAAAAATATTGTTTCTTGCACGCTATACAGACAAAGCACACTGTTCATAGAGAAGGAAAGGAGAGAATGCAGAATGTAGTGTTACAATCAAAGCTAGGGTGTAGAGAAAGATGAACGTAGTGAGAGGTAGGTCCATTCAAAACCTGATGGCACCAGGGAAGAAGCTGTTCTTGAGTTGGTTGGTACTTGACTTCAGACTTTTGTATCTTTTTCCTGACGGAAAGTTAAGACAGAATGTCCAGGGTGCGGTCCTTAATTATGCTGGCTGATTTTCTGAGGCGGCAGGAAGTGTAGACAGAATCAGTAGATGGAAGGCTGGTTTGTGAGATGGATTGGGCTACATTCACAAACCTTTGTAGTTTCTTGCGGTCTTGGGCAGAGCAGGAGCCATACCGAGCTGTGATACAACCAGAAAGAATGTTTTCTATGTTGCATCTGTAAAAGTCGGTGAGAGTCATAGCTGACGTGCCAAATTTACTTAATCTTCTGAGAAAGGCTTTCTTAACTATAGCATTGGCATGGCGGGGCCAGGACAGGTTACTGGTTATCTGGACACCAAAATACTTGATGCTTTCGACCATTTCTACTTCGTCCCCATTGACGTAGACGGGGGCACGTTCTCCAAAATGCTTCCTGAAGTCGATGACTATCTCTTTTGTTTTGTTGACATTCAGAAAGAGATTATCGTCATCACACTGGTTCATCAGATTCTCTATCTCTTTCCTGTACTCTGTTTGAGATCCGACCCACAACAGTGGTATCATCAGCAAACTTAAAAATCAGGTTGGAGGGGAATTTGGCCACATAGTCGTAGGTGTATATGGAGCATAGTAGGGATCTGAGGACACAGCCTTGTGGGGCACTGGTGTTGAGGATGATCGTGGAGGAGGTATTGTTGACTCTCCTTACTGATTGCGGTCTGTGGACCGCGAAGTTCGGGATCTGACCCTTGCTTTCTCTGCCTATTACTTTTCTTATTCTCTTTTCTGTCTTTAGTTTTTGTGCTTGATTTCCCCTCCTCTGACTCCGGAGCACCTGGAGGAAACCCGTGCAGACTCAAAGAGAATGTGCTAACTCCACATAGATAGTCACCCAAAGCCAAAGTTGAGCCCAGGTCCCTGGCACTGTGAGGCAGCTGTGCTAACCACTGTGCTGCCCCAAAACAAAACTTTGATTTATCATGCAGCCTGCGTTAGGATAAGAACTTCAGTCTTTGTGGTGACTCTTCACTCCTGTCTGAAATAGGCCGGCAAGTTACTCGGCATCCAATAGTTACCAGTGTTCAAAGCAGAAGACCTACCCTTACTGTCTGAGAGAAATTAGGGGCAGGCAATAATGATTAGCCTCGCCAGCAATGCCCATCACTCAACAGCGACACTTCAAAATATTTCCCATCTTGGAAATGTTAAAAGATTGAGACTTTTGTAAATGCCGCAAGTAGAGAACGATTATTCTCCTGCCCGCAGCAAAACAAACCAGAGTTTTATTGATCTGAATTCAGCACATACTTTTCAAGAGGAACTGTCGGTTTGTAAACAACCTTAGTCCCTATTACACTTGGGAAAGTACCAATGGAGAGGAAAAGAAAGGCCCTGCTGCTCGGAGGCTAATCAAAACAACACTTAGAAAGGTGCTTTGTTGGAATGTATCTCTCACGTACCATCCGCCGATGCTTTTCGTTCAAGAATGCCTTTCGGAATCGATTAGCTGGTCCAACTCTACCTAATCTCGCCTAAACCACTCAGTTTAACAACTGAAATCTAAATCGCTGGAAATGTAATGGACTCACTGCTGAGGATTGTTAGCCGGTGGAATTTGCTTCCCTGGAGAGCAGTGATCGTTGATTATATTCATGGCTGAGTTAGATAGTTTCTTGATTGACAGTGGAGTCGAGAGTTAAGGGGGTTGTATTGGAAAGTGTTTGATTGAGACCGCAATCAGATCAGCCATGATCTTATCGAATGGCAGAGCAGGCCTGAGGGGCCAGAGAGCTTGCTCCTGGTTCGTATGCTGATATGCATATTTTAAATCAAACTTTGACAAAACCTGTTGCAGTTTTGTTCCTCACTGCTGCGTGTGATGGCAGTTTTAAACACAAGTGTGAGAACTTTGGAGCTGGATGATGTTTGAGACTGCTGTACAATTTTGGATCCAAGCAATGAAATTAGAGAAATGTGTCCATGTATTTCAAAAATCACATGTGGTTTGATTTTGAGAATTATTGTTGTGATTCTAAAGACTGGCTGATATTTTGTACCTGAGTGTACCCAAGTATTGTATCAGTCCATTGGCATCTTTTCTTTCAGGCTAACAACTGTCTGAGTGTTTAATCCTCATAACTAGATTTCTGCAACATAAGACTTGTCAGCTCAATGGGAGAAGTTTTCTTTTGAATCTGATAAGAATGTATTGGGTGAAACAAATGTTTTGTGATAGCACTGTGTGTACACCTTCACTCAATGGTAGAGCAATGCTGTGATCGACTGAAATTCTAGCTGGGCTCACTGGGGACTTTGGGCAGTCCTATTATAGGGTGATTATAAGGAAAATAGTGAATAGGTCCCATATTTAATTTCAGTTATTTTGCCGTTTGATTCAGGGCAATAGTGAAATTGTCCACATGTAATTATCAGCGATTGACTAGAGAGATGAATTTCTCCACAAACTAACTATCCATTTCCTCACTAACATTGTTCCAGCATGGTAACGGGTCCCGTTGATGGGCTGCCACTTGTGTAAATTCCACAAGCTAACAACCGTTTGTTTCACCCAATACCTTCAAATCAGATTCAAAAGAAAACTTCTCCCATTGAGTTGACAAGTCTTATGTTGCAGAAGTCGAGTTACGAGGATCAAATACCCAGACAGTTGTTAGCCTAAAAGAACAACACAGAAGAGATGCCAGTGGATTGGTGCAATACTTGGATACGCTCAGGTACAAAATATCAGCCGGTCTTTATCACAACAGTAGTTCTCAATATCAAACTGCGTGCGATTTTTGAATTACGTAAACACAATTCTCTATTTCATTGCTTGGATCCACAATTGTACAGGAGTCTCAAACATCACCCGGCTCCAAAGTTCTGGCAACGCCTGTGTTTAAAACTGCAGCAGTGAGGAACAAAACTGCAACAGGTTTTGTTGATCAAAGATTTATTATAATATATATAAAAAGCAAGATATGAAATTGGAGCAGGCCATTTGGCCCATCAGGCCTATTCCAACTTTCAGTAAGTTCATGGCTGATCTGAATATGATCTCACTTACACTTTCGAGTCTGCAGCACCACCCCCCCCACCCTTGACTGATTGTCAATCAAGAAACTATCTCACTCGACCATGATTATATTCAATGATCACTGCTCTCCAGGGAAGCTAACAATCCTCAGCAGTGAGTCGATTACGTTTCCGGTGATTTAGATTTCAGTTGTTAAACTGAGTGGTTTAGGTGAGATTAGATAGAGTTGGATCAGCTAATCGATTCCGAAAGGCATTCTTGAATGAAAGGCGTCAGAAGATGGTACGTGAGAAATATATTCCAACAAAGCACCGTTCTAAGTGTCGTTTTGATTAGCCTCCGAGCAGCAGGGCCATTCTTTTCCTCTCCATTGGTACTTTCCCAAGTGTAATAGGGACTAAGGTTGTTTACAAAGCGACAGTTCCTCTTGAAAAGTATGTGCTGAATTCAGATCGATAAAACTCTGGTTTGTTATGCTGTGGGCAGGAGAATAATTGTTCTCTACTTGTGGTATTTATAAAGAAAGTCTCAATCTCTTAGCATTTCCAGGATGAAAAATTAGCTTCCCTGGAGAGCAGTGATCATTGAATATATTCACAGTTGAGTGAGAGAGATTCTTGTCTGACAATGGAGTGGAGAGTTATGGTGGGAGGGTGGGGTGGGCTGCAGACTGGAAAGTGTAATTGAGATCACAATCAGATCAGCCGTGAACTTGTTGAAAGTTGGAGTAGGCTTGAGGGGCCGAATGGCCTGCTCCAATTTCATATGTTGTTCTACATGTATTGTAATAAAACTTTGATCAACAAAACCTGTTGCAGTTTTGTTCCTCACTCCTGCATGTAGTGACAGTTTTAAACACAAACTGCGAGAGTTTGGGAGCTGGATGATGTTTGAGATTCCTGTACAATTTTGGTTCCAAGCAATGAAATTAGAGAAATGTGTCCATGTATTTCAAAAATCATGTGTGGTTTGATATTGAGAACTATTGTTATGATGCTAAGGACTGGCTGATATTTTGTACCTGAGCGTATCCAAGTATTGCATTAGTCCGTTGGCATCTTTTGTGTTCTTCTTTCAGGCTAACGAGTGTTTGAGTGTTTGATCCTGAAAACTAGATTTCTGCTGTTGAGTGATGAGTGTTGCTGATGAGCCTAATCGTTATTGCCTGCCCTAAATTTCTCTCCGACAGTAAGGGTAGATCTCCTGCTTTGTACACTGGTACCGATTTGACGCTGAATAACTTGCCAGCCTATTTCAGACGGGAGTGAAGTGTCACCACATTTCAAACAGTAAAGACCGAAGTTGACAGAAGTTCTTATCCTAACACAGTCTGCATGACAAATCAAAGTTTTGTTTTGGGGCAGCGCAGTGATTAGCACTGCTGTCTCACAGTGCCAGGGACCCGGGTTCAATTGTGGCTTTGGGTGACTATCTATGTGGAGTTTGCACATTCTCTCTGAGCCTGCGTGCGTTTCCTCCGGGTGCTTTGGAGTCAGAGAAGGGAGAATGAAGGACAAAACCTAGAGACAGAAAAGGGGGAATGAAGGACAAAACCTAGAGACAGAAAAGGGAATAAGAAAGGTAGTGGGCAGATTCAACTAGTGCCTCAGTGAAAAATAATGGAAATGGGACTTTTTATTTTAAAAAGGTGACCCTAAAGGCTATGTGCTGTGATGTGCGGAGTATTCAGTGGATGAGTTAATCATGCAAATTGATTTAAGTGGGTATGACATCGTCAGGATTACGGAGATGTGGCTGCAGGGTGACCTGGGATGGGAACATCCAGGGTTATTCGGTATTTAGGAAGGTCAGACAAAAAGGAAAAGCCGGTGGAATTGCTTTGCTAGTTAAAGAGAAAATTAACGCCGTACACCATATTGGCTCTTAAAATGTAGAATTTATATGGGTAGAGCTAAGAAACACTAAAGGGCAAAAAATGTATGTAGACCCCCAAACTATTGTAATGAGGTTGGGAATGACATTAAACAGGAAATTCGTGATGCATGCGATAAAGGAACATCTGTAATTATGAGTGATTTTAATCTGCACGTAGATTCGGCAAATGAAATTAGTCACAATGTCTTGGAGGAGGAATTTCTTGAGTGTATACGTGTTGGTTTTCTGGACCAATACATTGTAGAACCAACTAGAGAGCAGGCCATTCTATTCTGGATGATGTGTCATGAGAAAGGAATAATTGGCAACCTAGCTGTGCAAGACCCTTTGGGGGTGAGCAGCCGTAACATGATACAATTTTTCTTCAAGATGGAGGGTGACGTAGTTGATTCTGAGACCAGGATCCTTAATCTTAATAAAGGAAATTATGATGATGTGAGGCACGAGTTGACTGATAGATTGGGAAACGTTACTTAGAGGGATGATGGTGGATAGGTAATGATAAACATTCAAGGAGCACGTGGATGAATTGAAACAATTGATCATTCCTGTCTGGCACAAAAGTAAAACTGGAATGGTGGTCAAACCATGGCTTACAAGGGAAATTAGGGATTGTACTAGGTCCAAGGAAGAGGCATTCGAATTGTCCAAGAGAAAGAAACAGACCTGAGGATTGGGAGTAGTTTAGAATCCAGCAAAGGAGAACAAAGGGACTGATTGAGAAAGGGAAAATAGACTACTAGAGTAAGCTTGTGGGGAACATAGAAACTTTTACAGTCAGTTTTTATTGGTGTGTGAGGAGAAAAAGATTGGTGAGGACAAATGTAGGACCCTTGTAGTTAGAAACAGGGGAATTTATGATGGGGAACAAAGAAATGGCCGATCAACTGAATACATACTTTAGTTCTGTCTTCACAAATGAGGACGCAAATAAGATACCAGAAATGTTGGGGAATACAGGGTTTACGGAGAGCGAGGAACTGAAAGAGGTCAGTGTTAGTAGAGAAATGGTGTTGTGGAAACTGATGGGATTGCAGGCGGATAAATTCCCAGGGCCTCATAACGTACATCCCAGAGTACTTAAGGAAGTGGCCTGAGAAATAATAGATGCATTGTGGTCATTCCAAGATTCTGTAGACCCTGGAACAGTTTGTACAGATTAGAGGGTAGCTAATGTAACCTCACTATTTAAAAAAGGAAGTAGAGAAAAAGGAACTACAGACCCGTCAGTCTGACGTTGGTAGTGGGGAAGATTTTAGAATGCATTGTCAAAGATTTTATAGGAAAACAGTGGCAGGATCAGATAGAGTCAGCGTGGATTTACAAAAGGGAAATCATGCTTGACAAATCTGATGGAATTCTTCCAGGATGTAACTAGTAGAATTGATAAGGGGGAGTCAGTGAATGTGGTTTATTTGGACTTTCGGAAGGCTTTTGACAAAGTCCCACATAAGAGAGCAGCGTGTAAAATAAAAGCACATGCAATTGGGGGTATTGTATTGAGATGGATAGAAAACTGTTTGGCAGACAGGAAGCAAAGAGTAGGAATAAACTAGTCTTTTTCTAACTGGCAGGCAGTGACAAATGGGAACCACAGGGATCAGTGTTGGGACCTCAGCTATTCACAATATATATTAATGATTTAGATGAAGGAACTAAATGTAAGATTTGCAGGTGACACAAAGCTATATGGGAGAGTGAGCTGTTAACAAAGAGTAGGAATAAACTATGCCTGTTTTTCAGCAACACTCAAGCTTGAGACAGTCAAAATGCTGAGAGCACTTGGAAAAGTATTCAGATAACAATGTTATTCTGATCTGCACATCCCTTGCACTGTAATTTGTCTGCCATTTTTATCTCACAAAACACCCTGAGCTGTCAACCTCGTTCTTTGTTCCTTGTGCTAGTTAGATAGTCCCATCGTAACAGCGTTCGATTTCCCTGCAATTTTTAAATAAAATATCACTTGCCACACTGCTGATATATTGTCTGGTCTTGCTTGCTACTCCAGCGTGGTAAACTGCAATTTGTGCTTTTGAGTTGTCAGAGTGCGATGGTCTTCGGTAGAGGCAACGTAGGACATGGGCAGTGGTGTCCGTTCTTGGAGGCAAGACCTAGCCAGTCATTGTTGTACTGGTTGGTGATTTTGAGAAGAGAAAAGGGAACCAAAACAAACAGACTAATTTTTTATTTAAGCGTACAAAAAGGTGAACGTTTATTTGATTCCCTGTTTAAAAAGTACCACCGGTGAACGTAGTACTTTGATTGTTATAGAATCGTAGAATAATGTGGCAGAGAAGCGAGGCCATTTGGCTCAATGAGTCTGTGCTGGCCTCTTTTGAAGACCAGTCCGGTTAATCCCATTCGTCAGATATTCCCCCTGCAATTTATACTTTGCGTGTTTGTCGGATTCCTTTTTGAATATTTGACTTTGTGATGGAGCCTAATTCTGCCAGTTGCTTACCTAGAAAATTCACCTGTCCTTTCTTCCAGTGCCCCTGGTGTTTGCAGCTATTTCTGCCTTTATTAAAGGCTTTTCTCCGAAGTCATACCGACATATTTCAAGAAATTGTCCCTTAGTGTCCAGGGATGTGTAGGTTAGAGGGATTAGTGGGTATAATATGTAGGGATATGGGGGTAGGACCTGGGTGGGATTGTGTTCGGTGCAGACTCGATGGGCCGAAGGGCCTCTTTCTGCACTGTAGGGTTCTATGATCCTATATGTTGTCATATTTCCTAATGCATTATGTAAGAAGGAAATCAGTAGTTTTTATGGAAATATTGCATGATTTTTGTCTGTTATTTGCCTTTGAATGTGCTTGGGTGCAGTTCAACGTGCAGAAAGGTAACACTGTTGTGTAATAATGTATGAAACTAGCCAGTGAACATTGACAAGTAGATCACTTACATTTCTCCTTTTCTCTCGCTCTGTCTCTCACACTCAAATGTCATTGAGTGGGAAAGTTGTCGTAAGTGTGCGTCAATGTCAATTTTGAAGTAACTGTTTAGAGAACTGAGAAGGGGTAGAAACTCACTACAAGTACTAAGGGATGTTTACAATACTGAAGGAAGCCACTTGGTTCACTGTGTCTCCATCAGTCTTCGGTTTTTTTCTTCCTCTGCTTCTGAAGGGAGGAATAAACAAAAGAAGTGGACTGGTCCCTGGCTCAGCCACATCCTGTGACAAAACATCCTATTGTCTCAACAAATTTATGTATAAAGGAACTTCACTCCTCCATGATTCCTTGTCAGTGACTGTCTAACCAGAAGCACCCTTTGCTCATTCCACCATCTGTAAGTTCCACTCCAAGCCACACAACACTTTGACTTGGAAGTATATCGCCATTTCTTCACTGTTGCAGAATCAAAACCCTGAAGCTCTTTCCGTAGCAACCAAAGGGCAATAGGAACGGGCAACAAATGCTGGCCTTGCCAGTGATGCTCACTTGGGGCAGCACGGTGACACAGTGGTTAGCACTGCTGCCTCTCGCTGTCACCTGGATTCGATTCCTGGCTTGGGTCACTGTCTGTGTGGAGTCTGCATGTTTTCCCTGTGTCTGCGTGGGTTTCCTCCAGGTGCTCCGGTTTCCTCCCACGCTCCAAAAGACGTGGTGGTTAGGTGCATTAGCCGTGCTAAGTTCTACCTCAGTGTACCCTAACAGATGCCGGAGTATGGTGATTTTCACAATAACTTCATCTATCAGGAAAAGAGAATACGCTTAAGACTGAATCACCTTATTCTATGTTCGGTTTTGTATCCAAGAATAGCCCAAATTAATTTTCGTACAGAACATCTTAACGTGAGGTTGTGGTGCTGGAAAACAGACTTGAGTCATTTCTAGGAACATATGTTGTGAAAGGAAAGGAACAAACTTGCATTTATGTGGTGCCTTTCATGACATTGGAATGTCCTAAAGCTTGTTACAGCCAACTGAGTAGTTTTGAAGTATAATCACTGTTATAGCCAACTGGATCATAAGGTCCCAGGAACAACAACGTGATAATCACCAAGTCATCTGTTGTTAGGCATTGTTTGAAGGACAACTATCAGCCGGGCTCTCTGATACCAGGAAATCCTCCGGCTCTTCCACTGGGAACTTTAACATCCTCTTGAAAGAACAAATGGGGCTTTGGTTTAATGTTTCACCTAAAAGACAGATCCTCTGACAATGCAGCACTGCGTCTGAGCATCAGCCTAGATTGTCTCTGGAATGGAACTGGAATCCACACCCGACTGATTGGGGTGAGAGTGATAACCGCTGAACCAAGTCTGACATCTAAAAGTTAAAGGGCCAGGTACATCTATACCAGCATCATGTAAATAGGGTTTCAGGTTTGTGTAGGTAGTCATTCGATCCATCAGCTTCTGGACTTTAAGCATTTATAACAATTTGACACCTTGAGTCATGGAATATCGGTCAAGGGAGAGATTTGGCTGTGCCTGGTAGGATTTGTTGTGAAGGAGACAATACAGTGGAAGGTAACTTGGAACTGAGCACTGAAGGAGACAAGTGGGAGGAGTGCTTGTAAACTCAGATGTGTGGGGGCTCCTGAAAGCTCGATTTTGACATGTTGCAAAACAGAAAATGCTGCAAAATCTCAGATCTGACAGCATTTGTGGAGAGAGAACAGATCTCATACGTTAATCCTTCATCAAAGCCTTTGGAAAGCATTTCCATAGACTAGATGGCCATGCAATTGAGTTGGATCTTTTGGTGGAGTATAGGGAGGAGAAATGAAGCTTAGAAGGAATAGTATGTGTGATAAGGTGAGTGATGACAGTTTTGTTTATCTGTGTAAATATTTGGACAATGCTCACGATTGATTTTGTCCTGTAAGTCCCTGGATAGTATCCCATCCACTCCAGGTGAATTAAGCATTAATGAGGCTGACGCTCTCCTGCAGCGAAGAGGCAGTGCTGCAGTGTCAAAGGCGCTACGTTTTGAATGAGAGAATTAACTCCATCTGCTCTCCTTCATGGTGCAAGTTGAAGTTTCCTTGACACTGTTTCAGAGATGAGGTGGGAGTTGTTTTGACCAACGTTCAGCCCTCAGTCTGCATTAGGTTACTTGTCACATTGCTGTTCAAGGAAGCAAATTGGCTACTCTGCTTCTTAAACAATAATTAGCGCCTCAAGGTGCTTTATTGGTTGTATAAAGCTTTGGGACATAAAGAGATTGTGAAAGGCAACATATAAATGCACATTTTTCATAATGGTACAGCATTTACTCGTTTGTTAGCCAGTAGTGGATATAAGTTCATGAACCATACCTTCAACTGTTTCAGCAGTAACATTCTCTTGAGTCTAAAATGGGGTTGTTTGCCATTCATAATTCCCCTGATAATGAAGCAGTCAATGGCTGCATGTAGCAAGTCCTGCACAAATCTAGCCTTGGCAGATTTTAATTGCTACTGATAGAGGGGTGAATGTTGGTCAAGACAACTCCCTCCTTGTCTTTGAAACAGTGTCTTTTACCTGCACCATGAAGCAGAGCAGATTGGGTTAATCTTCTCAAAAGATAGCACCTTTGACAGTGCAGCACTGATTCCTTACTGCAAGAGAGTTGCAGATGACACTACAAAAGGGAAAACTCTCTACTGGGTGAAGTCAAGAAGGAAAGATGGTTGCAGTTTTTGGAGGCCGAACAATTTGGCCCCAAGACATCTCTGCAGGTGTTCTTCAGGATGGTGTCCTAGACCTAAGCATCTTGAACTGCTGATCAATGACCTTCCCTGCAAAATGAAATCAGAAGTGAGGATACTTGCAGAGTGTTCAGTGCTATGAGCAGCTGCTCAGACAATGAAGCAGGCCGTATCTGCATGAAGCAAGACCTGAACAACATTCGGGGTTTGGGATGATTAAAGTAGCAAATAATATTCTTGCCACACCGCTGCCAGGCAATGACCATCTCCAACAAGAGAAAATTCCAAACATCTCACCTGGGGGGGCTTTACCAATGTCCAGAAACTGAACTGGACCGACCATATTAAATACTTGCGGCTACGAGAGCAGGTCGGAAGCTGGGAATTCTGCAGTGAATAATTCACCTCTTGACTCCCCAAAATCTTTCCACCATTTACAAGGTGTGAATCAGGAGCAAGGTGGAATATTCTCCACTTGTCACGAGTGCAGCTGTGACTACACTCAATAAGCTTGACACTTAGAGTGATGGGCCACCACCTTTACGTTCACTTCCTCCACCGCGTGGCAGCCGTGTATACCATCTACCAGACGCACTGCAGCAACTCGTCAAGGCTCCTTCGACAGCACCTTCCAAACCCGTGACCGCTATCACCAGGAACAAAGGTGGCAGATACCTGGGAACACCAGAAGCTGGGGTTCCCCACCAAGCCACTCACCACCCTGACTCGTAAATATACAGCTGTTCCTTCATTGTCGTTGGGTCAAAGACTCCCCCTGCTAACAGTGCTGTGAACACACATACATCACGTGGACTGCAGCGGTTTAAGAAGGTGGATCACCACCACCTCGTGGGGCGATTAGGGATGGGTGGGAATTGCTGGCCTTTTCGGTTACTCTACATCCAAAAGACTGAATTAAAATACAGCTGGTGTACTAAGCTCTGTAAAGGCATTACATAATGGGGAATTGAACAAATCACAATTACAGGGTACCTCTCTGAAGTGTAACATAAAGAAACATTTTAGGTTACCTGCAACGTATACCATCACAATCACAAAATACCGTAGTGATTAAGATTCATCAATGTTATTGATCCAGTAAGCAAGTTTTTGAATGGATGGACAAAAATAATTCATTAAAGCACAGCATAATGTGTCTATCTTGAAGTGCAAAACATTTAGTTTGATGCCACAGGCTTTGATAATTATATCAGTACAACTTGGATTCACTTATCTGGAAATTAATTCACTATCACACTGCAGGAGAAAAAGGATTATTTTGACGAAGCACAAAGCTGTTACATTTCATTTCAAACAGCACAGAACCACTACTGCTGGCATGTTGTCAGGATCCATAACCTCTGTGTCCAATGTCTTTACCTGATGCTTTATATCATGTGGAGTGTTTGGATTTGGCTGAAGGACGGCATCATGTGATGTGAGGGACCCCTGGAGGAGGCTGAGATGGAAAATGCTTTTGGCCAAGGCAGTTGCAAATGTTTCAGCCTTGTCTTTTGCACTGCTGTGCTAGGCTCCTCCATCATGAGGGTGGGGAAGTTTGTGGAACCGCCTCGTCCGGTTAATTGTTTAATTGTCCACAATGATTAATTGTTTAATTGTCCACACTAGATATGACAAGATTGCAGAGCTTTCATCTGATCCATTGCTTGTGGGATTGTTTAGCCTTGTCTATAGCACACGGCTTCTGCTGTTTGGCACGCATGTCCTGTGTTTTGGTTTCAACAGGTCAACACTTCATTTTTAGGTATGCCTGATGCTGCTCCTTGCATGCTCTCCAACACTGCTTATTGATCCTCTTGGTGGTAATGGTAGAGTGAGGGATATGCTAGGCCTTGAGATTAGAGATTTCGGCTGAATGTGCCTTATGGATATCTAGTTTTGAGCAGCTGGATAAGTTCAAAACCTAACCTATTTAGTAAGAAGTTTCACAACACCAGATTAAAGTCCAACAGGTTTATTTGGAATCACAAACTTTTGGAGTGCTGCTCCTTCATCACATGAGTGGAGAGTTGGGTTCACAAACGCAGCATATGTAGGCAAAGACACAATTGCAAGATAGTAGTTGGTATGCGAGTCTTTACAGGTACAGACGGTGCGAATGGACAGAGGGATAATCTCTGATTCTGATTTCTGTGCATTCTACCCAACTCTCCACTCACCTGATGAAGGAGCAGCACTCTGAAAGCTCATATTGGACTTTAACTTGGTATCGTGAGACTTTTTACTGTGCCCACACCAATCCAACTCCAGCATCTCCACATCATAATCTATTTAGCACAGTGGTGATGCCATATTTACTGATGGAAAATGCCCTGAGTGCGAAGAGGATTCGTCTCCATGTGGCTGTTATTGTCATGATGTATCTGTGACAGGTAGATTGGTAAGGGTACGTCAGGAAGACTTTTCCCTCCTGTTGGTTGACTCTCTGCATTCTGCAGATCCAGCAGATGCATGCATTCAGTCTGCCTACCGGATGATAAATCTGCGAGAATGAAGCTTTGACGATTTACAAATGAAATTTCTCGATTGAAGAGATACAGAATAGAATCATAGGAAGTTTGTGGCACAGAAGGAGGCCATTCAACCCACCATGTCTGTGCTAACCAAAACATGAGTCACCCAGCTGAATCCCATTGTCCTGCATTTGGTCTTTAGCCGTGCGGGTTACACGACTTGAGGTGAATATTCAGGCATCTTTTAAATGAGATGGGGGTTTCTGCCATTGCTATCCTTTCAGACAGTGAGCTCCAGACCCCTTCACTCCTCTGGGTGAAACCATTGTCCCCTATCTCCCCTCTAATCTTTCCATATTTACTTTAGATATATTGTAGATGTTTATTTTTAAAAGTTTATTGATGCAAGCAGATTTAACTTGAATTCTCTATCATTTCTGATATCGATGGGCGTCAGTTATTTAAATAAAACTCAGGATGGTTGGATGGCATGCCTGTGATGAGTGAATTAATTGAGGTTCTCAGATATTTGGATTGACTCAGTAATATCGCAAACACGTACTTCAGTGTGAGCAATCTCCTTCATAGGACTTCTTGAAAAGGCTTTGGAAAGTGAGGAACCTAAAGCATCTTTAAACAATACTCTTCAGACCGTTACCTCTCGTGCATCTATTTCCTTTTTTATTGCAGCCTTTACAGTATTCTGCAAGTGAAACCAATTGAAAAATCCACATGAATATTTCCTATTGTCTGAATTTTTGATAAGTAAGCATTTATAATTGATTTTAAATTTTATATATGGTCGAAGAACCACAGAAAATCAGCTTTGCTGTCAAAGCTTCAGCCTTCCTCGCTTGCCCATGGATTAATTAGACACATGGTTGTTATGTTAGAGGAAAGAATTGTGACAAATTTGGTGTACTGCATACTGAAGAAGACACAATTCTCTTTTTAATTCCAAGTCAAATGGGTTGATGCAGTCAGATGTTTAATGCAGTGTCTGGATATGGAACAGTGTGAATTCATATGAAGTAGACAAGGCGTTGTGAATATCCATTTTGCACATATGTCTACAGATATACTATGCGGATTTACCACTCCTTTGCACTTGTACAGCCAAGCAGATCAATTGTAGAGTGTTTGCAGCCAAGTGTTGAATTAATGAGGATTATTTAATGCTCAGGTAATATGAAGCTGTCGCACTTGAACTGTGCGTGCTTTACGTTTTCCTTTTATTTTTAAGTTCCACGTTATGAGTTGGATCAGACAGAATTTCATGGGAAATGTGCTTCAGACACCACGGCATTGGCAGGATGAACAGCTTCTAGAAATCTGTGCACAGCAAGGACGTTTTGTGGGAAACACCTCCTTCCAGGGCAGACATTGGCACAAAGTGTCATTGCGCTATGTGACTCCTGGCTACTGGCACCAACTTGACCTGGTAATCGTTGGAAGACGTGATCTGCCCACCGTTCCTCACACCTGTACTTGCCAGAGTGATTCTGATCATTCACTTATCAGTAGTAGGAAGAAGACGCAACCATGGAAAATACACTAATCCAAACACAATGACATTGCCATGCATCAACAATCAGTGCGCGAGGGATGACTGCAAATGTCACCAGCTCTCAGGCAGCCTCTTCCTCCTGAGGTCTAACTGGATAACACTAATGGAGCATAGAAGTTGCTGTGGCCGATCATTTACAAAGCTACAGTTGCCAGAAGCAGGAACAAAGATTGATTCAAGACCTACCTTGCAGAATGATTCCTATCACTGAAGTTAAAAAGTGCAGCTTTACTTACAACCTGCCTCCTAACCCATTAATCCTAGCCGTCAGCACGTGACAATATTACGCTCGCTAAAGCTGTCATGACGAAGACAGCAAGGCACTGTGCCAACAGGTATAGGATCAATCTAGGCAGAGAAATACAATCTGCTAGTGACAGTGGCAGTGTTTGCACTGTGCACAACAGTATCAAAAGAGCAGTTTCCCCACCATCATCAACTGCTCCTCTGAAATCCACAGTTGGGGAATTACTCACAGGACCAAGCAAACAGCCAGCTGGATAGAGCGTTACTCCAAGCTTTACTCGCATGAAAATTGTGTCTATCTCTGCCTGTGTTTGCTCTTCTGTGGCTACCTGTCATGTACGAACTTGATGCAGACCCCTCATTCCTCGAGCTGGAAAAATCCATTGACCCCCTACCAGCAAGGAAAACACCTGGAAAGGACAGAATTCCCACTGAGTTACTCCAGGATGGAAATCCTCACCTGCTTCAATACTTCCATGATCACACCCCTGTACGACAGGATATTTGTGATGTAAACATCATCTTGCACAAGAACAAAGCTGATGGAGAGGATCGCAACATCACTGGGAAGGCCTTTGCCAAAGTCACTCTAACAATTTGACTCGTCACTAGAATGCACCCAGAGCCACAGCGTGGCTTCAGAGCAGGTGGATCCATGGTAGATATGATCTTCTCCCTACGTCAGCTTCAAGAGGAGTCCGGAGTGTGGCAAATGGCATTCTGCTTTTGTGGACCTCACAAATGCATGACACCATGAGCAGTGTCAGGGAGACTCAAAAAAAAAGTG
Organism: Carcharhinus amblyrhynchos; assembly: GCF_965287045.1. NCBI lineage: Eukaryota > Metazoa > Chordata > Chondrichthyes > Carcharhiniformes > Carcharhinidae > Carcharhinus > Carcharhinus amblyrhynchos. The sequence goes on along the minus strand of NC_137346.1, from coordinate 43,974,355 downwards.
TGTTTTCCTCCTAAGCTTTGCAGTCTCGAACAGTCTTTCCATAATAACATGCATAATATGATTCAATTCGACAGCTCCACCTTTAACAGTTTTAAGGTCAAGAATTGGGTAAAAAAGGTCTACATCTTAGCCCCCCCACCCCGCTTTATTTTCTGTGTAATCCTGAAGTATGCTTTCCCTGCTGACACGAAAGGAGTGTACTTGGCAATGAGTTGGGAATCACCTCAATCTGCCGAGACCAAAAGCTGAAGCGTTGTATAGTCTGATCAGAAAACCCGTGTGCTAATGTTGCCCTGGTTGCCCAGACTAATGACCAAAGGCTAATGGATCACCTGTCTCATGCATGTCTCATGTTCTCCTTCACACTGAAGATGGCTTGATATTTGTGGTATGTGATGCATTCTTAATATTACATGAAAAAAGAAAGTCACCAGTGAAACAATCCTTTCTAGAGCAAACATGCCAAGCATATTGGCGCAAGTTGAGCAGAAGACTTTGTTGGCTTGGGCATGTGCACGGGGTGAAAGTGGTCATGGCCCACAGAATATGTTATATGGGGAGGTAACCTGTGCCAAGATCCAATTCAATGATGCTGTGAAGAGAGATGAAAGCCCTCAGACTCAATTATGACAAGTGAGAAACACTGGCTTCCTATTAGCTGTGGACATGAAACCGCCAGGACAACGTGTGGTTTCAGAATTTCCAAAGCAGATGTCACCCTGAAACTAAGGAGTCAGCAGCGATCATCTTGTTACACTGGCACGAGAACAACTTCATGTGTGCCATTTGTGCAGCCTTTGCTTTTCCCCACGTGGTATGTTCAGCTATCGAAAGAAGTGCAGCAGATGGTCACATCTGACACCTCCAAACCCTGAGGCTGCATTCCCATCGGTTCTCACTGATGTGATTTATTATTGTTACGTGTATACAGTAAAAAGCATTGTTTTTTGCATGCTATACAAAGCATGCTGTTACATAGAGAAGGAAAGGAGAGAGTGCACAATGTAGTGTTACAGTCATAGCTAGGGTATCGGAAAAAAATCAGTTTAGAGTAAGGCAGATCCATTCAAAAGTCTGATGGCAGCAGGGAAGAAGCTGTTCCTGAATCACTTGGTATGCGACCTCAGATTTCTGTATCTTTCTCCTGATGGAAGAAGGTGGAAGAGAGAATGTCTGGGGTGTGTGATTGAGGGATGCCAAACAATGTTTGGCTACCAAGTAATGATACAAATTGAATGAGTTCCTGACTGGAGCCAGTGCAGATAATTGAAATAGTGACTGCCCTTCCCTTGCTCTTGCTCCATCCCCCCCACCCCCAATTCTCCATCCCCTCACCCCACTCTCTCCCCCTCCCTCCCTCAACCCTGCGCCTCCACCCCTGGTCCCTGCTCCCCTCCCCTCCCCGTCTCCCTCTTTCTACCTCACTCTTCCTCCCCCCCCCCACGCTTCCTCCTCCTGCATCCCCTGCGTTCTTCCCCCCTCTCTGTCCCCCACAATCTCCCGCACCCCCCTGCTCTCCCCCCACCGTGCTTATCCCCGCTCTCTCTCCCCTCGCTCTCTCTCCCCCACCCTGTGCTCTCCTCCATACTCTGCCCCCTGCTCTCCCCACCCCCCCGTGATCGCCTCCTGCTCTCTTCTCTCCTGCTGTCATGCTCCGTTCTCCCTCCTGCTCCCCTTTGCTCCCTTCCCTCCCCTTTGTTCTCTTTCCCCCCCTCCCACTTTGCTCTCTTCTCCCCCCTTTGCTCTCCCCAAAATTAAGGAAATCAAATCTGTGAATTTAGATCAAAAATATGCCAAGCAAATTAATGATCCAATGTAAGTTTACTTAAGTAGAATTCTGTATAATGTACAGCATGGAAACAGATCACTGTCTGTAATAGTTCGTGTTTATGCTGTGCACTAGCCTCTTCACACCCTATGTCTTCTCACCCCATCAGAATAACTTATTTCACTCTCCATACATGCACTTTTGTCTTATTCCCCGCAATTACAGTTTATGATAGTGAGTTCCACAGTTTCTACTGATTCCGTATTGACTTTATGAGTAACTAATTTTTAATTTTAGATGATTTGTATTTCCTATTCAGGTTTTGAGTGCGTTTTGTATTTTACTTTTTGTCAATCTTGCACACATTGCTGGCATTAGGTTCGTCATGGTATTGAGTATGAAACAATACAATTAAACCAGTATGTGTAATTGTTTGCTTTTTGTTGATCTGTCACTCAAAGTGTAAACAGCAGGAGTGCTCTCAGCAATGTTAGGGTGAATGACTGCACTCTGTCTGCTTTTGATTGTACACTATTGATGTATTAGAGTTAACATACGATTAGAAATTATGAACAACATGACTTGTAAACCTGGGAGCTGTGCGATTTTAAGATGAGAGATCTGTTCTGAAAGTGTGTGTGATCTGTAACTCCATCAGGGTTTTTAGTCATAGAGCTCGAGGGAGTTCATTTTCATCCCATGCAAGTTATTTAGTTTCAGATATCTCTTATCACTCTATCCCGCTTTTTAAAAAAGAAGTTGCTTGAGGGAGGAGGCGAGAAGGGGAAACCCAAGAGCACAGGAATTTCTGGATGTAAAGAAGACCAAGGTCCACCTAGTTTGCCTTCTATGTTTCTGGGAGTCACACAATGAGTCACATAATGGAGCTGTTGACTAATGATCATAATCGGTCTCGAACAGTTATTTACAATGCACTGGGGCATGACTTGACAGACTCCAGCGGAGAACTTCAGGAATTATAAATGCAAAGTCACCTGTTCCTCTCAAACTTTCAAGAAATTTTAAAATTAGAGTCATAGAATCCCTGCAGCGCAGAAGCAGGCCATTCGGCCCAACAGGCCTGCCCCGACCACAATCCCACCCAGGTCCTTTCTCATAACTCCACGTATTTACACTGCTAATCCCTCTGACAGTAAGGGTCAATTTAGCATGGCCAATCAACCTGACCCACACATCTTTGGACTGTGGGAGGAAACCAGAGCACCCGGAAGAAACCCACGCAGACGTGAGGAGAATGTGCAAACTCCAAACAGACAGACACCCAAGTCCGGCATTGAACCCGGGTCCCTTGTGCCTTCAGGTAGCAGTGCTAATCATTGTGCCACCATGCCGCCCTACTAATAATGATTATCCATCCCTCTGAGTAATCTATTTCTTTAAGAAAGCTTGTGAGAACTTAAGGTTGGAGTACAAGTTTTTAAATTCATTTTTGAGTGGGATTTATGTAAAACAAAGAATTTGCATTTAGATAGCACATTGTCAGTATCTCAGGAGATACTGAAGTGATGTACAGCCAGTGCAGTGCGGTCACTGTTGTAATGTAGAAAATTTGGCAGCCAATTAATGTACAGCAAGTTCCCATACAGCAATGGAATAAATGTCAGAGCACTGTGATATCTTTTACATATACTTGAGGTAGCAGAATTTTATTTAGCCTTTTATCTGAAAGATGCACTTTTGGCAGTGCTGCACTGGAATATCAGTTCAGTACTCCAGTGTCTGGAACGGGACTTGGACCTATGACACACTGATCCGATCGAGGGTGACAAACTGAACCACGCCTGACGCCTCAATTACTTGATTTCTGCTTTACCGCTTCTAATCAGTAATCTGTAAACTGTCTGTGCTTTATATGCTCTGTCTGAGGCCAGCACTCTCCATTCACCTGACAAACAGGTTAACCTCGAAAGCTTGTGAGTTTACTATCAAATAAATCGGTTGGACTTAACCCTGGTGTCGTCAGACTTCTTACTGTGTTTACCCCAGTCCAACGCCAGCATCTCCACATCATTACCGCGCCTGCACATTTGACTCCAGTGTGCAAGTGATGGTCTTTATGTGAAGAGACACCAATTTTTACGCTGCAAACAAATAAACTTGGGTATGCAGTGAACACAGTTAAGGGAATTTATCACCCAATCCTCTAAAGAGTTGACACTTCTAAATATTCTTCAGCTAATGAATGTTCTTGTTATATCACTTTCAATTCCTTTCTTGTAGGCGTTTGCTCAGTTTGACGCAGAGGGAGATGGCACAGTTGCCGTAGAGAACATGCTGGAGTCGCTGAAAACTTCCGGTGGTGCTAATCTGCAGGGTGAATTGAGTCATGTAATTCGACAGCTGCAGGGATGCTCCCTAACTCCAGGTACCGATTACTGAATTGCAGTAATTACGAACTAGTATGCCTCTTCTATTGTGAAGCCAGGCATAAAATATCTATTTGACATTTCAAGTATTTTGCCAATTGTTTCTCCTATCTTTGTCTCTAAAGGGACCAATGTTTGCTTTAGCTATGGTCCACCTATATTCTTGTAATACTCTTACAATGTTAATGACTAGTTTACTTTCATATTTAAATTTTTAATCTTTATAATTTTAATTTTATTTTTAATCAGGTTCTGCTGCCCTTTGCTAGTTTCTAAAATACATCCAATCATCAGACTTATTACTTATTCTTTGCATAGAAAGATTAAAAACTAGAAGCAGTAGTGGGCCATTTGGTCCTTCGAGCCTGTTCTGCCACTCATTATAATCATGGTTGATCATATGCAATATCCTGATTCTTTTTTTCCCTTCCTCCATGTCCTTTTAGCCCCAAGAGCTATATCAAATTTCTTCTTGAAATCAGACATCGTTTTGTCCTTAACTACTTTCGGTGGTATCAATTCCACACATTCATCACCCTGTGGATGACAAAATTTCTCCTCACCTCATTTCTAAAAGGTTCACCCGTCATCCTCAAACGGTAGTTCTGGATTCTCCCACCATCGGGAACATGAATCTACGCTATCTAACCTCGTTAGAATTTTATAAGTTTCTATCACTTTTCTAAATTCCAGTGAATATTACCCTAAACGACTTTGTGTCGCCTCATATGACAGACCTGCTATCCCAGGAATCAACCTGATAATCCTTCACTGTGGTCCCTCTATATCAAGGACATCCTTCCTTAGAAAAGGATACCAAATACTCCAGGTGTGACCTCACCAACACACTATACAGTTGCAGTAAAACATCCCTATTCCTATACTCAAATCCTCTGGCTACGAAGGCCAACATAACATTTCCCTTCTTTACTGCCTGCTGTACCTGCATGCTTACGTTCAGCGACTGATGCATGAGGACACCAAGGTCTCGCTGAGTATCCACCTCTCTCAATTTACACCCATTCAAGTATTAATTGCCTTCCTATCCACCAAAGTGGATAACCTCATATTTATCCACATTATACTGTATCTGCCATGCACACGCCCACACACTCAGCCTGTCCAAATCACACTGAAGCATCTCTGAATCCTCCTGACAGCTCACCCTCCCATCCAATTTTCTATCATTTGAAAATTTGGAGATAATACATTTAGTTCCCTTGAGCAAATCATTAATATATAATGTGAACAGTTAGGGTCTGAGTACAGATCCCTGTGGTACCCCATTAGTCAGTGACTGCCAATCAGAAAAAGACTCATTTATGTCAACTCTTTGCTTCCTAACTTCTATCCACCTCAAGACATTATCTGCAGTCCCACGTGCTTTAATTTTACATCGTAGTCTGTTGTGTGAGACCTTGTCGAAAGCCTTCTGAAAGTCTAAATAAACCACGTCCGCTGGTTCTCCTCGGTCAACTCTACTCGTTACGTTGTAGCATTATAAGCCTCTTCTTTTAATCTATCCTTATTTCCCTCGTAAGCCATGGATGAATCTTTCTGCTAAGATTTTGTTCTTTACTGGAATGTATTTTTATTGAATATTTGACTTGTTCTTGAAATGTTTCCCATTGTTAACTTGTCGCCATGCGTTTTAGCGAATTTACCTAATTAATCTCTGCAAGCTCTCCCCTCACATCTATGACCTCGGCTGTTTTTAAGCTTAAGATTCTCACTTGGAACTGGAGTATGTTGCTTTCACGCTTAATATAAAATTCAGTTGTGTTACGATCGTCTTTTTGCCAGAGGATCTTTAACTACGAGATTACTAATTAAAGATGCCTCAATGCACAGTACTAGATTTAAAGTAGTCTTATTCCTTCTTGGTTCCACAGTGTGTTGTTATGAAAGCAAAACTCCTCTCCCAAACTGAATTTGCTAATTTGATTTGTTGGATGAAGGTTAAAGTCCTGACAGTTATTACATTGCCTTTTGTATTTTTATTTCTTAATGCCATGTCCATTGATGTGATGATTATTCACAGGCCTGTAAACTGCTACACAATGCATTTTCTGACCCTGTAATTCCTAACCTGCACCCGTACTGATTCTACTCCTAATCTTCTGACCTGAGATCTTTTCTCACTAATGTTCTTACGCCATCCTTCACTATCACGGCTACTCCTTTTCCATTCTGACTGTCTTCGTATTAACTGACTTGTGTCCTGCAGTTTTATCTTCATATCAGTGCAAGTATTTTCATCTTTTATATTTCCTTCCTGCTTGCTGAGGCATTGCTCTGTGAATGTCGGCAGGCTGTTCATTGTACAGGCATCGAAGCTAAACACAGGTACATGCTTGCTAATAAAGGTCACTGGAATGTGGGAACCCATTTAGTTCTTGTTTTCCCCTAGTGCAGCGACACTGAAGCCCATTGTCTTGGTTACATTTAGCAACCCTTGCACAGACTTGGAACTCCAGTTGAGGCTGAGATCAATGTGCAATTCATTCTAATGATCTTTTTCACTGCAACCAGTTTGTACCTGAGGGCTGACCTCTCTCTGTTACGCCACTATAGAATATCTTCTCTCATTTCCTTCCCGCTGCGGGCATCATGCTCCATACGCCAGTTTAGCTGCCACACTATATTTAGAGAATCTAAATTCTAATGATCTGAGCAAAAGAGTTCAGCTCTCTGTAGAATGCCTTCTTGAATAGTCTAATTTCAGGCATCCGGACTAGTGACTGGTCTGTTTCATTTGTGCCTTTAATATGTTGATACGCCAGAAGGAACTCTTCAGTTGTAGGTAATAAAATAAGACGAGACTTACTCCAACTTAAATCAAAGAAAAAGATTTAATAAAGAAACTGAATTACTCCCAACACTTGGGGCCTCACCCTGGGCCATTCCAAGCTCCCACAAATCCCAGCAGCTTCTTATTTATACTGAGTCAGCTGACCACCATATCATTTTGTCATTGGTTACATAGTTTACTGAGTCAGCTGACCCTTAAAGCATGTTACTATTGGTCACACTACAACAGTTCCAGTGTTACCATTGGTTACGTTCTAACATCCTGTCGTCACCTTTTACTCTTGGGGTATCGTGGTGGTGTAGTGGTAATTCCACTGGACTGATAATCCAGACTAAGCCCACTATGGCAATTGTTGGAATTTAAATTCAATTAATAAAATATGGAATTAAAAGCTAATCTCATTAGTGAATGACCATGAAACTATCATCAGTTGTAAAAATCCATCTGGTTCACTAATGTCCTTTTTTAGGCAGTGAAATCTACCATAGTTCCCTGTTCTGGCCTATGTGTGAGTCCAGATTCCAAAGCAATGTGGCTCACTCTTAACTGCCCTTCTGAAATTTCCTAGGAAGCCACCAAGTTCCAGTGCAATTAGGAGTGGTCAACGTTGCTGGCTTTGACAGTGACACCTGCATCCATAATGAGAAAGCGATGAAATAGTGGTATTGGCGCTGGACTAGTAATCCAGAGATCCAGAGTATTGCGCTGGAAAGCCGGGTCCGAATTCTACCGTAGCAGATGGTGAAAATTTGAATTCAGTAAAAATCTGGAATCAGAAGTCTACTGCTGACATCATCGATTGTCGTAAAAACCCATCTGGTTCACTAATATCCTATAGGGAAGGAAATCTGCAGTCTGTACCCAGTCTGACCTACCTGTGATTTCAGACCCGTAACAATGCGGGTGACTCTCAAATACCCTCTGAAATGACTTAGCGAATCACCTCAAGGGCATCTGGGGAGTCAGCAATGCTCACATCTCATAAATAAATGAAAAAGTTGCTGTTCTGAGGATCTCAGCACTTTTGCACCACCGTCTAATTTTCATGACCTTTCTAAGGTAACCTAGATGGAGGGGAGTGATTTGTTTGATGGGTCTTGCTGCTGTCCCTGTACAGTCTGCCTCATTCCATGTCTGATTTTCAGTAAATGATATTAGTTGTCTGCTTGCGATTTCATCAACTGAACACAGTTATAAATGTCATAATTTTGAACAAAAATATAAAATATTGGGCCTGTTTCATTGCAGTTAGTAGTGTTATTTTGAAAATACCGGTTTGATGGTACCTACTCTGCTTTCTAATTGTTGGTTATATTTTCAGCATGAAGATATACTGACCGGTTACTTGATCATGTTTGAAAACTTTAAAAACATCTGGGCTGATCTAATTACCAGCTTTTAAACTTCTTTTGGAAAAAAGATTGCCTGTTGTTGCTTGGGATTGTTCTGAAGTGACCTGTTTGTCGGGACTTAATCTAACTGACTTTGTTCGCAAGTTATACTGTGTATTTTACGATGGTGGGGAGTGTTTTCTGGTTTCGCAGATCAGGTGGTGGAAGTGATTTTCATTAATTGCAAGTTTGCTTTGTTTTGTATTTATTCCTCTTTATTTTCTTCTTCTAGGGTTTGTTGACATCTTTTCAAAAAATAAGGAACGCATGGGTGTTCATGCTGCAAAAATCTTGCGTTTCCTCCACAGGAACCGAATTCCAAGTAATGCAATTCCATTCCCCATGATGGACAGTTATAATAATATATGTGCCATGCGTTCCTCTGTCTTGAAGGATTGCTTAAAGCAGCTGTTGGAGAAAAAAAATGGTAAGGTGCTATGGTCTTTGAGGCATAATAGTGTTTCTGTGGGACTAGCAAGGCTTATTAAACTGATTAACCATGGATTTGAAAGAATCATAGAATCTCTGCAGTGCAGGAAGAGGCCATTTGGCCCATCGAGTCTGCACTGCAGACCCCAGAAGAGCACCCCACCCAAGCCCTCCCCATGTATTTCTCCTGCCAATCCACCTAACCTACGCATCTCCGGGCAACAAGAGATGACTTAGCCTGGCCAATCCACCTACCCTGCACATTTTTTGGACTATGGGAGGAAACGCACTCAGACATGGGGAGAACATGGAAACTGCTCACAGTCACCCAAGGCCGGAATCAAATCTGGATCCTGGCGCTGTGAGAGTAAAGAATAATGATCTTTGGGTGTTTAAAATTGATTTTTTTATGAATCCGCATTATGATCAGTGTTTTGGTTTAAGCATTAGCATTGTTTTCTCCACATTACACCTTTTCTCTTTCAAAGGTGCCTTGGGATTGCGCTCCACGTCACTGGAAAACCATTGCTTTTTATAAGTGGCAGTAAAGCTAAGCAGGTGTTGAATTCTTATTTACACAGGGTGCCATGGGCAAGGCTAGTCAGTATCACTTAAGGGAGAGCACCAAGTAACATTCTTAACAACCTACAAATTAATTAGTCCCTGGAAACCTTCTAAAGTCATTTCACCAAGACGAGAAATACCAAAGAACAAAGAGAACAAAGAACATCCCAGCACGGGGAACAGGCCCTTCGGCCCAACGAGCCCACGCCGCTGCATCTTCCCACACCTACCCCGCCCTGTGTGTATGTGAGTGGAACCCCTAATGTAGCCAGATTCAGGGGAGAATAGTGTCAATTTGGTACACCAATCAGCCTAAGAGCACATCTTTGGGGTGTGGGAGGAAACTGGAGCGCCCGGAGGAAACCCACGCAACCACAGGGAGAATGCGCAAACTCCCACAGACACAGGCCCAAATCCATGTATCTGCACAGCTAGCAGTGATAGTCTCTGAGCTGTTGCGGTGCCCATCTGCTGGTCCAGGTTTAAGCTCACACAACGACACGAAGTACTAGGCCACTCCCGGAACCTCCAAGAGCAGCCCACACACGACCCACCGTGTGCATGCCCCTCGTTTGACAACAAGGTGGACCGACCCTGTGGAATAAAAGACAATACGTTAACATATAAAACTACATTTCCGGTGTCGTCCCGAGGCTCTGACCCTACTTAATACCCTCTACTATAACCTTCCATCCTTGCTTCGCTCGTGTGTCTGTCTAAGTAAACCTTAAACAAGTCCAACATAACTGCCTCCACCACCCTACTCGGTAGCGTGTTCCATACCCCCACGACCCTCTGCGTGAAAAACCTTCCTCTCGTTTCCAAATTATACTTCTCCCCCCTCACCCTTACATCGTGATCTCTCGTAATTGTCCCCAATCTAGGGAAAAGCCTACCACTGTTTACTCTATCTATTCCCTTCAGTATTTTATATACCTCTATCATGTTACCCCTTAATCTCCGTCTTTCTAAGGAGAAGAGCCCCGCTTTCTCCAACCTTTCCTCGGAACTCAGTCCATCCATGCCAGGCAACAGTTTTGGAGTAAATATTATTTTTGGAGTTGCCCATATCTGTTGTGATCAGAGGTCATTAATGGGCAGCAGATACCAGAGGAGGTTGTACTGCCTGAGTCATGTTTGTCAGGGAAGCTACATAACTTGTTGATGTTAGCTTTTGCTAAAGCATATTTTTGTAACTTTGACTTGGCGGCTGATGAATAAGGTGAACTTGGGAATGTTTACAGTTGTGATTCTTCCATGTAGCATATTGAGCTGAGAGATGTCTGCTGACAGAATTTGGCAATAATCAGTGACTGGCCTCTGGTAAAGATCTTGCTTCTCCCTGTGTAGGGAAATAAACTGTGCAGAGAGAAGTTTTTGTTTTATGAACTCAGTAATATAAGGGCTTTTTTCCTTTCAAACATTGTATCCATCAGCATATGGATTGGACATGAGCAGATGCTTCAGAGTTGTTGTAATTTAGAGCCACCATCCTACTAGAAGTATTTGGAAAGTAACAATCTGTCATTATCTTCATTTGCTGTTTGATATCTGGTTAGTGAGGTTTTTCTCTTAACTGCTTAGATATTGAGCATCTTCGGACATGAAGGTTGCAATGGTGGCAAAGGAGAATTGGTGATATGAGGCCATTTCCTATTTGTGTTAAACTGTTACGTAGAACATAAAACACTACAGCACAAACAGGCCCTTCGGCCCACGAGTTGCGCCGATCACATCAACACCTACCAATCCATAGACCTATCTATAACCCCCTGTTGTAAAAATCAGCCTGTTTTAACCCTTATACGGTGGACAAATAACTTTGAGTAGACGTCTTATTAGTACAAACAATATTTATTTAAACCCACACAATCAATAATCACCCACCCGACCAACAATAAGTTATCTTACAGAAAATACTAGAATTCAAGTACAATACAAGACCTTGACTTAATTGTGTGTGACTGACAAATACCCAAACAGATACTGGCCTTTATCTGTATGCTGGTCTTGGTAGTTGTCTGCATAGTCTGGTCCTTTAGTCTGGTGTGGTACCCTGGCTCTGATCTTCTTTCTTTCCTCCCTCCTCAGGTGTGGTGGCTCTCCGTCGTTGTAGCTTGTTCGTGGGGGTCCGAGAGAGAGAGCTTCCTGGTTGTGCAGCATCCTTTATACCCCATTTGGCTTCACGCCCTTTTTTCGGCCATTGCCAATCAATCGATCAGGACTTGATCACCCTGATCGATAAGAGTCCAATCAGGTGCTACCACACCGATCTCTGGGTGTGTCCCTGGCGGCCATGCCTGTAGGTGTTGTAGGCACATAGGCCACATACCTTCCTCCTAAATAAGGATTCACGGTGCCTTTACGTCTGGCACACAACCCAGTGTGATCAGACAGTCTCTTTCATCCTGGAGATGGCCCATATCCTGTGTATTCGCTCATCAGGGTTGCAGCCTGTTTGTCTGTCTTTAAACTGCAGCCTGTCGGTTTAGTTTCTTGCCCAGTTATCCCAGAGTGCTTTACAAAACGCCAATTTAGGTGGCCTGTTTGGCTACACCCCAATCCCACTAAATCCCATATACTCATCCAGAAGTCTTTCAAAAGACCCCAGCGAGTTCACCTCCACCACCACTGACGGCAGCCGATTCCATTCACTCACCACCCTCTGAGTGAAAAACTTACCCCTAACATCACTTCTGTACTTGCCTCCCCGCACCTTTAATCTGTGTCCTCTCGTAGCGACCATTTCAACCCGGGGAAATAGCCTGTGAGAATCCACCCTATCTATTCCTCTCAACGTTTTATAAACCTCTATCAGGTCGCCTGTCAACCTTCGTCTCGATGTGGGTATGCCGGCGTTGGACTGGCGTAAACACAGTAAAAAGTCTGACAACACCAGGTTTTAGTCCAACCTATTTATTTGATAATATACTCGCAAGCTTTCGAGGGGTTACCCTCTTCGTCAGGTGAATGGAGAGTTCTGGCCTCAGACAGAGCATATAAAGCACAGACAGTTTAGAGATTACTGATTAAAATGCGAATCCTTACACCTAACCTGCTGTTCAAGACCTGAAGTGGCTGATAATGTGAGTGGTAGGAGCACTGATCACAGTTTAAAGAGATGTGTATTGTCTCCAGACAGTACAGTAAGTGAGGTTTTGCAAACCCAGGCAAGTCACGGGGGTTACAGATAGTGCGACATGAACCCAAGATCCCTGTTGAGACCGTCCTCATGTGTGCGGAACTTGGCTATCAGTCTCTGCTCAGCGACTCTGCGCTGTCGTGTGTCGTGAAGGCCGCCTTGGAGAATGCTTACCCGAAGGTCAGAGGCTGAATGCCCGTGACCACTGAAGTGTTCGCCAACAGGAAGGGAACAGTCTTGCCTGGTGACTGTCGAGCGATGTTCATTCATCCGTTGTCGTAGCGTCTGCATGGTCTCCCCAATGTACCATGCTTCGGGACATCCTTTCTTGCAACGTATCAGGTAGACAATGTTGGCCGAGTTGCAAGAGTATTTACCATGTACCTGGTGGATGGTATTCTCACGTGTGATGATGGTATCCATGTCGATGATCCGGCATGTCTTGCAGAGGTTGCTGTGACAGGGTTGTGTGGTATTGTGGTCACTGTTCTCCTGAAGGCTGGGTAGTTTGCTGCGAACAATGGTCTGTTTGAGGTTGTGTGGTTGTCTGAAAGCAAGAAGTGGGGGTGTGGGGATGGCCCTGGCGAGATGTTCGTCTTCATCAATGATATGTTGAAGACTCCGGAGAAGATGTCGTAGCTTCTCCGCTCCGGGGAAGTACTGGACGTCCCAGCTCCCTCAACCTATCTTCATAAGGCATGCCTCCCAATCCAGGCAACATCCTTGTAAATCTCCTCTGTACCCTTTCAATAGCTTCTATGTCCTTCCTACAGTGAGGCGACCAGAACTGCGCACAGTACCCCAAGTGAGGCCTGACAAGGGTCTTATAAAGTTGCAGCATTACCTCCCGACTCCTAAACTCAATCCCTCTCCTAAACTTAATCCCTCTGTTACGTGGACAGATAGCCTCACCGGTTTTTATTACATGTGCACTCACCGTATTTTTCAAAACAGTTCCAACATTCTGCTTATTTTGTGTTTCCTACGTTGAGTAATTGCCCTATGACGTTGTTTGAGGCCAGTGTTTGTGTGCAGAATGTGATGATTGACAAAAAGATGTCAAAAATTTATAAAGAGAGGGGAGCGAAAGGACAGGGAAGAAGGGGATCAAACAATAAGGTAAGCACACGTGTGCACATACCATAGAATCCCTAGAGTACGTAAAGAGGCCATTTGGCTTATCGTGTCTCTGACTCTGTCTGAGAGAGCATCCCACTCAGGTCCGCCCATTTACCATGACCAGTCCACCTAACCTGCACATCTTGAGATTGAGGAATAACTTAACGTGGCCAGTCCACCTAACCTGCACATCTTGGGACTGTGGGAGGAAACTGGAGCACCCAGAAGGAAATCATGCAGACACAGACTCCACCCAGACAGTCACCCAAGGCCAGAATCAAAGTCTTAGATAAAGAAAGAGAATGAAAAAGTAATACATTTTAAAATTTGACATATTTAACAAACAAAGAACAGTATAGCACAGCAACATGCCCTTTGGCCCACCAAGCCTGTGCCAACACAGATGCCTGTTTGATATTTTCTTGCCTCTGTCGTCCATGTCCCTCTCCCCTGCTGATTCATGTATCATTTAATATTTGCAAGAACTATTACTACCTGGAGGAATGAGATTTCACATTTCTAATGATTAATCTTCGGTGGTAGAGTGGTTATCTGGCATTACTTAGCAATTATCATGGTGTTAAAAGGATACTTAAACTTGTGATGATGAGACTTAACTCTCAGTGCCAAGTTTACCTTGTATCTACCCCACAAACACAGCAACGGCATGGCATTTAATATTTCTCAATGATGAGGCAGACAGGGCAAGTTATATTTGCAAAGGTAATGGAAGAGAGGCAGAACTTGGAGGATGTTGGGTTTTAACCGCACGCCTCCTTTCTTGAATTCACTGTACTATTTAAACCTAATTAATGGCGAGTGCCATTAGCCTTACCATTGCTTTGACAGCAACTTCTGACCCAATATAATTCTATTATTATACAGATCAGTCCAGAATTTAACTCTTATTTAACTGATTTAACTCTGAAACCTACTTTTTGTCTTGGGTCCTATTATGTAATTTGGCCAAGAGGGAGTTTAGGTAAATACCATATTATTTAGCATTCCATCAGTCAGTAGCACGCTATGTTTATAACATCAATCTACAATGATGAAATGTATACCTCGTTGGAGCCGATATAAACATGGTAATATTAATGTTAATATTGTAGAAACTAGGTTAAAGACAAGTTCAACAGCGCAGGTGAAGGATTTTGTTTTGGGCTATCGTGTCACTGCCGGTTCTTTGTTAGAATGATTCAAAATTAGTTTCATTGACTAATGTCTCCTCGTGATAGTGTATTTTTCAAATCTATAATATAAATTTGGAGAGACGTTCTTGGCCTCAACAACACTCTGTAGCAAAGAAATTCCGAGCCCCAGTGACCCTCTGTGAAAAGAGATTTCTCCTAACCTTGCCTCTGTCATGGGGCAGGAGTTCCCCAAAATTGCTGAGTGTGCTAGCTCAGGTGAGAAAAGCATTGTGAAACTCGCTGGCTTCACAGGCACCTTTTAATGGTACTCTGTGCAAATTCAAAATGCTGGCCGGGGTACAATCCCAAAATTACATATAAGGCCACCCCCTCCACCCCGCACTCTGTCAACGGGGCTCTTCCCCTCACCCTCCACCACCACCACACATAAGGGGAACCCAACCCAAATAGAGGAGGCCCATTGGCACCGCCTCCTTTGTGTACTCCCTCGACACTGCCCCCTGTCACTGCCCCGCAGTGTCCCTCAGGCCTATAGGTGTGGTCACTCACGACTGGTTTTTGTTTTTGAAAACTAGTAGTGATTTGTGTCGGCGTGATATCATACTGCCGCGGGGAGGAGAAGTGGGAGAATGGTAGAGGAGGATGATATTATCATGAGCAGACACTATTTAAAACCCTTTAAATACATCGACGTTTATTCAAATTAATGGGAATCGGGTTTGCATCCACATCACCAGCAGTGGGCAGGGATGACCTCAAAAGGGCATCTTGCCAGCACCAATCCCATTTTTGAGATTTAGAGGCTATCATGGGATTTGTCCCTGTGGTGAACCGGGGGCTAGATTTCGCCTAGAGAAAGTTAAACGTTTTAGTCCAGGCAAATGTCAAATATCTACAAGCTTCTTTAATAAATTGTGGAGTAATTTGGTGAGCCTTGATACGCTTGGTGTAAAATTCTGATATCTATTTGCTTGAGACGAAAGAGAATGACCATTACCGATTCCCTCCTCCAGCATAAGTCACAGGATATTGATCAGATGCTGGCATTTCGGTTAATTTATTTCTCCACCCTGTCCATTCCTGGTCAGTGGGGCAAAAACCAACTGTAATTCCCAGCCGGGATAAACCATTTTAGATATATTGGGAATCAAATCTGGAAACACCTGACCGGCAGGAGCAATTTTCAAGCAGTGAATCAAGTTATCAGAAGATTGAATTGATGCAAGAGTGATTTGCCAGTCAAGTTCTAAATATTGCCAATTAGATTCCATAATATTCAGAGAACAAAGAATTTCCTCTGAAATTTAGAGTGTAAGTTGTCAAAGTCTTTTTCTTAGAAATCATAGAAATCCTAAGGTGCAGAAGGAGGCCATTCAGCCCATCGAATCTGCACCGACCACAATCCCACCCAGACCCTACTCCCATATCCCTACATATGTTACCCACTAATCCCTCTAACCTACACATCTCATGACCTAAGGGGCAATTTTTAGCATGGCCCATCAACCTAACCCGCACATCTTTGCACTGTGGGAGGAAACCGGAGGAAACCCATGCAGACACGAGAATGTGCAAACTCCACACAGACAGTGATCCAAGGCAAGAATCGAACCCAGGTCCCTGGAGCTGTGAAGCAGCAGTGCTAACCACTGTGCTACCGTGCTGCCCTGAACAGGATCGATTCTGCACATTATTGATTCCAATTAATGTTTCAGTTAGATGCTTTGATTAATGAAAGGTGTTCCAAAACTTGCTCAGAAACCATTCTATGAATGATGATAGTGAAAGGATAGGGAATTGGAAAAAATTGAATTTTCAATGCAGCCAATGTTTGCAATAAACTTGGGGGTTTGCTTTTATTTAGATCTTACCACTTTTAATAGCTGAAGCCCAGATGGTTCACTGGAAAATGGTGGTCGAATCAAGTTACTTGGATGCTACGAGGACGTGAATGGATTGAGTTATTAAGAAGAGACTGGATAGACTGGGACTTTTTTTCTCTGGAGCGTAGGAGGCTGAGAGGGGTGATCTTATTTATAGAGGTCTATAAAATAACGAGGGGCACAGATCAGCTAAATAGTCAATATCTTTTCACAAAGTTGGGGCAATCTAAAACTAGAGGGTGTATGTTTAAGGTGAGAGGGGAGAGATACAAAAGTGTCCAGAGAGGCAATGTTTTCACACAGAGGGTGGTGAGTGTCTGGAACAAGCTGCCAGAAGTAGTAGTAGAGGCAGGTACAATTTTGTCTTTTAAAAAGCATTTGGATAGTTACATGGGTAGGATCGGTATAGAGGGATATGAGCCAAATGCGGGCAATTGGGATTAGCTTAGGGGTTTTAAATAAAAAAGGGCAGCATGGACAAGTTGGGCTGAAGGGCCTGTTTCCATGCTGTAAACCTCTGATTTTATAAGTTTGAGGGATCTATCCATGATTTTTTGATTGCATAAAAGCTGCTACTTATTTCCGAAACATTCCCAATTCTATAAATCTGCGGGCAAATTAAAATTGCTGATGAAACTTATTTGTCTACTTTCCCTGAATCTTATAACTGGATGACTAACAATACTGGAATAAATGAGGTTACAGAGCAATTTAAAATCTGTACACTGTCCAAGAAATATGGAATATGGTTTTGGAGTCACCAGTAAATAAAAAAGAATTTTAAATTGTATCGCACTGGGAATGACAGAGCAGCTAGGAAGGACTGATCGGTCTACTTCTGTTCGTTTTGTTCGTTTTGGATATCCCCAATTGCTTTACAACCAATCAAATACCTTTGAAGCAGTTTAGCAAATGCGTTTTGG
Organism: Carcharhinus amblyrhynchos; assembly: GCF_965287045.1. NCBI lineage: Eukaryota > Metazoa > Chordata > Chondrichthyes > Carcharhiniformes > Carcharhinidae > Carcharhinus > Carcharhinus amblyrhynchos. The sequence goes on along the minus strand of NC_137346.1, from coordinate 43,956,783 downwards.
AGTTTATCTACTTTTAGAGTCTTTGTTTCAGGCTACCACGGAGAGATTTTTTCACTAGCTTAGATATCTGTGAAACAGGGCTCAAAATGCTTGAGGTGTCAGGCGAATTCGTTCCCAAAACCATACAAATAGCTTGAGAAAGATCAAAGATTGGGTCGAAAAATTTAAAACATTGAAAGGAAAGAATTCCCCCCCATCCCAATCCCGATACACCAGTTGTTCAGAATTCTCAGGGTGGTTCTTAGACTTGGCCCTTCTGTTGCAGCATAAGAACATAAGAAATAGGAGCAGGAGTAGGCCACCTAGCCCTTCGAGCCTGCCCCGCCATTCAATAAGATCCTTATTCCAACAGAATCCTTAATCCAACAGAAAGCAAGGACCCAAGCAAGAAAGGAGAGTAGTGGATTCAGAGGTTGCTATGTTTCCTTTCCTTGTGATTTGTATTGGGTGGCACTGTTGCCTCACAGCGCCAGTGACCCGGATTCAATTCTGGCCTTGACCCACTGTCTATGTGGAGTTTGCACATTCTCCCTGTGTCTGTGTGGGTTTCCTCTGTGTGCTCCTGTTTCCTACCACAGTCTAATGATGTATGGGTTAGGTTGATTGACCATGCTAAATTGACTCTAGTGTCAGGGGATTAGCAGGGTAAATATGTAGGGTTGCGGGAATGGAGCCTGGGTGGGATTGTAGCCGGTGTAAGATCAATGGGCTGAATGGCCTTCATCTGCACTGTGGTGGTTCTGTGATCCAATCCAGCATATACAGTGTTAGGTTCTCTCTGGGAGATCTTTGCACTTTTGCGACTGGGTCACTGGCCTGTGGCATTGCTTTTGCATCTTCTTGCATTGTCCTGCTCCCTTCCAGGGCCGATGTTAGCGTATTTGACCCGTCGTGTCTGCTCCGACAGAGCATCCCGTCCATGCCCTATCTCCGTAACTCTGTGTATTTACCCCACTAATCTACACATCATGGGACACAAAAGGACTATTTAACTTGGCCAATCCACTTAACCTATGTGTTTTTGGTCACGACGGCTCAATTTAGGATAGCCAATCCACCTAACCTGCATATCTTTGGAATGTGGGAGGAACTGGAGGAAACCCACGCAAACATGGGGAGAATGTGCAAACTCTGTACAGACAATAAGCGGAGGCCGGAATTGAACCCGGCACTGTGAGGCAGCACTGTGCCACCGTGACACTCCCAAATCATTTGTGCCTGTTTGCTGTCAGGGTCAACGTTATTTTTATTCTAGAGGAGGCACGTCAAAAGCAGATGGGTAGCGAGGTGGAGTAAGACTGGAAACACAGGTCTGGTTAAAAGAATTGGAGTGAGTGATTTAGAATGCTCCAAACCCTGACTTATTTGCAGGTCAGTAATTTTCTGGCAATCCTGGAAAGATTGAGAGAAAATCCCAAGCACTAACACATACATATTTAAAATTGTGTAGATTGTGTTCTCTGTCTGTGTGCTGTGGGTCACAGGGTGGGGATTGCAGATGTGCTTTGATTGACAGCTGATGTCGATATAATCTCCTGTAATTTACAAAGTCCTGACAACAAACCAGGAAGAGAGGGAGAGCCATCAGCAGCTCAAAATGAAATGAAAGTTAGCACTAGGAGAAAATAGCTGAGACTTGGGGAAGGAAGAGGGAAATGCATAAACAATTGTGTGTCAAGGGGAAGGGTAGGAGCTGATCAGGGGGCTGCCTCACGCTGCCAGGGACCCGGGTTCAGTTCTGGCCTTGGGTGACTCTCTTCTTGGTGTTTGCACGTTCTCCCTGTGGGGAGTTTCCTCCTACAGTCCAAAGATGTGCAGGTTAGATGAATTGGCCATGATAAATATGCAGGGTTACAGAGATGGGGGTGCTGGTGGTGGGCCTGACCCTTCGTAAAATGCTCTTTGAAAGTAGATGCAGACTCAATGGGCTGAATGGCCTTCTTCTGTAAGGATGCTATGGTTCTATGGTACTGTCTATGTGTATGAAATATGTTTCTGCATGCACGTGCCTTGAGTTGAAATCGGGTCACCTTGATTTGTGAAAATGAAAAGGGAGCCTCCGTAAAACCAAAAGTAGTCCTTGACAGAATTCAGACAGGCAATTGTTTTCCTTGAGAGAGAAAGAAATTATGACTTTTCGGTGGAACTCTGTAATGTGCAGAGATGAGCAATGAACGCACGTCAGTTTCTTTTAGCTGCTGGGTTTTGTCCTCTCCAGTGAAAACTGTCCGTTCTGTTTTGAAGTCTGTCAGTGTAATTAATGATATGAAAGGAAGCCTGGAAGATACGTCCCAAAATAAAGCCACATGTTTCATCCAAGCCATTCAAATATTTAATTTGACAACTTGGCCACTGCAACAATTGAACCCAAGTAAACTGGAAAATAATTTTGGAGATAAAATGTATTTTTTTTTAAACTCTCACTATGACTGAATCCAAGACGCCAAAGCCAGGCTATCATTTTTTCAGTTATTCGAGTGTGCTGTTATAATTTAAATGTATTTCTTAACTCCTTACAGAACAAAATATTCAGTGTTCTGCAGATATAAATGGTGATCGAGAACTGGATAAGTTGAAGATGGTAACCAAGTGCTACACCACCATAGAAGCTTCCTCAAACTCCACTGATATCGACAAGATGACCAATGGAGAAACAACTTCCTACTGGCAGTCAGATGGGAGTTCGTGCTCACACTGGATCAGGTCAGCAGTCTTGTGGTAGTGGAGATTTGCCTGCTAGACCAGACGAAATTGTGTTCATGCGCAAAGATTGAAATTATTTAATCATTTGTACCATTTTTAAGGGAAATGGAGTACAAATCATCTTGTCAAATATAGACATCATTTTTGTAATAACAATTTAATCTACACATCCAGTCTAAGTCCTTTTTATTCTTTCTTGGGATGTGGGTATCGTTTACAAGGCCAGCATTTATTACTCATTCCTGATTGCCTTTGGCCGAATGCCTTGCTAGGCCATTTCAGGGGGCAGTTAAGAGTCAACCGCATTAAAAATATTAAATTCTAATTAATATTTTTAAATATTGCGTCAGTGAAGACTCAGTGGGCCGATTGGCCTTTTGCACTGTAAGGATTTTATGTAAAACAATCAGCCAAAGATAATTTTTGGGCTCACTTTGTAAAAAGTTGAAATGAAGAAGGTTAATTTCAGTCGAAATGTTGGGCTTGGAAAGCAAAACCTTCCCCGTGACCTTAGCTGCTCCAGAAATGTTAAATTGGAAACTGATGCTATAACGTGCATGAGTCTAGACATTGTGTGTCATAAAGCTTTTCAGCCACAGAGAAACACAGCTCTGTCTGGTCCTCTTACACTTTCCTACATAATTACATTTCACATATAACATGCCACATGTAAATTTGTACTATTGTGAACTAAAAGCCTCTCTGGAGAGAGGAGAAAATCAAGCATCACACTCTCCTCGGGATCAAACCAGCAGCTTAAGCTTACTGATTTGCTGCATTGCGGCTCCGCGGTTCCACAAACTAATGAGTCTGAGGGCTGCAATTTCAGTCCCATTGCGGAATTATAACTTCCAAAGTGATTCATGCTGCCATTTTGATTTCTGACGCAGCTAATTATGATCGTTTATTGGGTCATCAAACCCATGAAAATGTTCCAATTTTTCCAAAAACCATACAGCATCCCTAACCTCATTGGCATTCAGTGCAGCAGAGTCCAAGCTTCGTTCAATAGCCTGGGACTCACTTTGCTTTTTTGCTTGGTTTCTTCCTCTGGCATCACTCCTCATGTTGATGTTTTAGCCAGATTCAGTCATATACATCACCGTATACACTTCAGTGCTAACATTATTTTACTATTTTTAATCTTTTTTTGCTTGTCTGTTTCTTTGTTTCTTTCTCTGTATAAATTTCCGTTGTCCTGTTTTGTCCACCTTCAGCGCACAGGCACTTACCCCAAGCATAACGTTGTGCTATAAAATTCTAAGTAGCTGTTATATCTGGAATGGATTCTGGATAGGGTAATGGATACAATTTTAGGTTCCTCACCACAGGGGAGAGAGGTTATGTTCGGCAAAAGTAAAACACAAATTTACTATAATGATACCAAGAGCTACGACGGAAGGTGAGATCAGCCTGGGCTGTATTTGCGTGGCGGCAGCAGAGCGGTTAGTGCGGTAACCTCTCGATGCCAGGGACCAGGTTCAAATCCAGCCTCGGTTGACTGTCAGTCTGAAGTTTGCATGTTCTCCCGTGTCTGCATGTGTTTCTTCCAGGTGATCTCGTTTCCTCTTCTAAAAACGTGTAAATTAGGTAGATTGGCCGTGCTAAATACGTGGGATTACGGGGATAGGGCAGAGCCTGGGAAGGATGTACCTTCCGAGAGTCAGTACAGACCCGATGGGTTTAATAGGCTCCTTCTGCATTGTCGGGATTTTATGGTTCTATGGAATTGAGAAAATTGAGGGACCATTTGATGGGTAGACAGATAAACATTGACAATTTCAGTTGGTAAATACAATGAAATCATCATGTTGAGCGTTAAGTTAAAAAGGGAGAGAATAGAAAAATCATTTTCTTGTGAAATATCTTTGGAATTTTTTTTATTGATGGGGTTTGGGCATCACTGAGTAGACCAGCACTTATTGCTCATCCCTAATTTCCCTTGAGAAGGTGACCGTGAGCTAGCTTCTTAAATTGCTGCAGTTCCTGTGACATAGGTATACCCACAGTGCTGTTAGAGAGAGAGTTCTAGGATTATGACACAGCGCCAGTGAAGGGACGTGACATACTTTCACATCAGGATGCTGAGTGACTTGGAGGAAAACTTCCAGGTAATAGTGGTGTCCCCATGTGTCTGCTGCCCTTGTTCTTCTAGAGTCATAGAGGTTTATAGCATGGAAACAGGCCCTTCGGCCCAACTTGTCCATGCTGCCCTCTTTTTTTTAAATCCCTAAGCTGGTTCCAATTGCCCGCATTTGGCCCTATCCCTCTATATGCATCTTACCCATGTAACTATCTAAATGCTTTTTAAAAGACAAAATTGAGCCATTCTCTACTACTACCTCTCGCAGCTTGTTCCAGGCACTCATGACCCTCTGTGTGAAAAAAAAAATGCCCTTCTGGACCCTTTTGTGTATCTCCCATCTCACCTTAAGCCTATGCTGTTTAGTTTTAGACTCCCTGACCTTTGGGAAAATATATTGACTATCTAGCTGATCTGTGCCCCTCGTTGTTTTATAGACTTGTATAAGATCATCCCTCAGCCTCCTACACTGCAGAGAAGAAAGCCCCGATCTATCCAGACTTTCCTTTTAACCCAAACCGTCAAGTCCCAGTAGCATCCTAGTAAATCTTTTCTGCATGCTCTCTAGCTTAATAATATCCTTTTTATAATAGGGTGACCTGAACTGTACACAGTATTCCAAGTGTGGCCTTAGCAATGTCTTGTACACTTCAACAAAATGTCCCAACCATGGTATTCAGTGTTCTGACCAATGAATGCCTTCTTCACCACTCTGTCCACCTATGATTCCACTCTCAAGGAGCCAAGAACCTGTACCCCTAGATCTTTTTGTTCTGGAGCTCTCCTCAACGCTCTACCATTTACTGAATAAGTCCTGCCCTGGTTCCATCTACCAAAATGCATCACCTTGTATTTGTCTAAATTTAACTCCATTTGCCATTCGTCAGCCCACTGGCCCAATTGATCAAGATCCGTTGCAATCCGCGATAACCTTCTTCACTGTCCACTATGCCACCAATCTTAGCATCATCTGCAAACTTATTATCCATGTCTCCTATATTCTCATCCAAATCATAAATATAAATGACAAATAACAGTGGACCCAGCACCAATCTCTCAGACACACCGCTGGTCACAGATCTCCAGTTTGAAAAACACTCCTGCAACCACTATCTGGCTTCTGTCACCGAGTCAGTTTTGTATCCATTTAGCCACTGTGAGATTTAAGTTTATGCAACACATACCATGCAGTATCTCGTCAAAGGCCTTGCTAAAGTTCATGTCGACAACATCAGCTCCACTGCCCTCATCTACCTTCTTGGTTACCTCTTCAAAAAACTCAATCAAATTTGTGTGACGTGATTTTCCAGTCAAAGCCATGCTGACTGTCTCTAATCAGTCCTTGCCTCTCTAAATGCCTGTAGATCCTAATCAGTCCTTGTGTCTCTAAATGCCTGTAGACCCTAATCAGTCCTTGTGTCTCTAAATGCCTGTAGACCCTAATCAGCCCTTGTGTCTCTAAATGCCTGTAGACCCTAATCAGTCCTTGTGTCTCTAAATGCCTGTAGACCCTAATCAGTCCTTGTGTCTCTAAATGCCTGTAGACCCCAATCAGTCCTTGTGTCTCTAAATGCCTGTAGATCCTAATCAGTCCTTATTCCTCTAAATGCCTGTAGATCCTAGAGGTTGTGGTTTTGGAATATGGCACACCTTCCCACAATGCATTTGGAAGCATTCTTTATCATGAAGATTTAAAAGTGTGAGGAGAAAACAAGAAAATGGGAGTTGTTTGAGAAGACAACACGAACATGCAAGATCAGATCCTGTGATGGATTGGGTTTGGTGTGGGTTGGCAGGGCCCAATAACTTCCTGTTCTGCTGAAATTTGTTTATTTCATGCTATTTCAGGATATGGGGTAGCAAATTTAAAACAGATTTGAGGAGAGGCTAAACTGCTTCTCCCAAAGGGTTGTGAATCTGTGGTATTTGCTACCCCAAAGTACAGTGGATGCTGGGACAGTGAGTAAATGTAAGGAGGAGTTAGACAGATTTTTAATTAGTCTTGGGTTGAGGGGTTAGAGGGAGAAGGCAGGAAAATGGGGATGAGGAGCATATCAGCCATGATCGAATGGCGGAGCAGATGGCCTAATTCTGCTCCTGTATCTGATGAACTTATGAATTTTATCATCCTTTATTGTACCAGAAGGTTGTCCAGTTCAATGCTGTAACCTTAAAGCTTTGTTGAATGGGCCCGCACCTGAAATATCAACTTGTCTATTCCCTCCACAGTTGCTGACTGACCCACCTTAGCCTTTGCTGATTTTGTTTGAGTTTCAATTTCTGCCTTTTGCTTTGCTGTTTATTAAAGCAATTGTCACAAGATGATTCACGGTGGTGACGCCTTTCTTGTTTCTCTGTCGCCCTTCCCTGCTCAGAAAAGAAAGGCCCACTGAGACCGACCAATTGTCAACCTCTGGACTGCCAACTGAGGGGCGGGGAGAATAAATGCAATGCTATCCTGTTATTGTGTGGTGCTTTGTTCACCAATGTGCACTGTCGTATATGTACGTTTTTCTTTGTTTTGTAGGTTGCGGTTAAAGCCTGATGTTGTCTTGAAACACCTGTCAATCGCAGTCTCAGCTAGTGATCAAAGTTACATGCCGCAGCAGGTGACCGTGTCCTTGGGAAGGAACCCCAGCAACCTGCAGGAAATTCGTGATGTCCGTATTCCCAGTAATATGACCGGATACGTCACTCTACTAGAAAACGCAAACATCAGCCACCCAAGTAATTGTACAGAATTTTGATTTGGGTTCAGATCAGGATATTAACCTGTATTCAGTGTTCTGACCAATGAATGCCTTCTTCACCACTCTGCCCACCTGTGACTCCACTTTCAAGGAGTCGAGAACCTGTACCCCTAGATCTTTTTGTTCTGGAGCTCCCCCCAGGACCCTACCATTAACTGAGTAAGTCCTGCCCTGGTTCCATCTACCAAAATGCATCACCTCGCATTTATCTAAATTAAACTCCATCTGCCATTCGTCAGCGGGCTTGTTGGGCCGAAGGGCCTGTTTCCCGTGCTGGGTTGTTCTTTGTCAGCCCACTGACCCAATTGATCAAGATCCGTTGCAATCCGAGATAACCTTCTTCAGTATCCACACTGCCACCAATCTTGGTGTCATCTGCAGACCTACTAACCATGTCTTCTATATTATCATCCAAATCATAAACATAAATGACAAGTAACAGTGGACCCAGCGTCGATCCCTGAGACACACCGCTTCAGTTTAAATGTGCCTCTCATTAAACAAGAAGTTAAATAACATGGTTTTTAGTATAGGTCTATATCAGATTTCCCTCATTGATGTAGAATCTTTAACATGATTGATAGAAATGACACGATGACATTCTAAGTCATAATGTTTCGCTCATGCCTGGAGGTATGGAGTAACTTTTTATTTAACAGTACAGCTCCTTTCTTAATTCATTCCATTTAATTTGACAAAGTTGTTCCAAATACAAGCAGGAAGAAGGAAAATAGCTACCTCGGCATTGATTATTGTAGCTGGGCAGGTGAAACAGAGTGTATGTTATTTAGTTACTGTACTATCCATTTTCTTTGGCCTAACAATTTGTGTAGACTGATGAAATAGACATGTTGTATTCTGGGACTTGTCTGAAATGCTGCCTTACGTATTCAAAAGGGAACTGGATAAACACTTGAAACGAAATACAGGATCCTGGAGAAAGAGCAGGGGAGTGGGACAAATTGATTACTACTTTCAATGAGCAAGCACAAATAATGTCAGAATGGCCTCCTGTGCTGAGCAATTCTATCATGCCTTTTGCATGTCTGTACAATGTACAAATTTAAATCCTTTCTGTTCTTTTTAAAGGGTTGTAACCTCAAATGTGCATACAAAACATATACAGCTTTATACATTTTGCATATCAGTAAAATTATTATTTATGGCATGCACTTCATGTGTACTACTTGTCTAATAGAAGACTGCAAATTAATATGTCCAAAACTGGTATTTTACAATACCAACCTTCAACCATGATGGCTTGTTGGTTAACTAACCAAGGTTTATTTATTCTTTCATGGGATATGGGTATTGCTCAGCTTTTGTTGTCTGTGCTAATAGCCTTTGAACTGAGTGTATTGAAAGGCCTTTTCAGGGGACAGTTAAAGGTCAACTACATCGTTGTGCCTCTGGAGTCATATATAGCCCAGGCCAGGCATGGATGGCTACCTGAGCAGGTCAGAGGTTGGGAATTCTGCACAGAGCAACTCACTCCCTGACTCTCTAAACTCTGAGCACCCATCTACAAGGCACAAGTCAGGAGTGTGATGGACTACTCTCCACTTGCCCGGATAGGTGCTGCTCCAAACAACACTGAAGATGTTTGACACCATCCAGGACAAAGCAGTCTCTTTGACTGCTACCCCTTCCACAAACGTTTACTCCCTGCACCACTGACAGTGGCAGCCATATGTACCATCTACAAGATGCATTGCAGGGGCTCACCAAGACTCCTTAGATGGCATCTTCCAAACCCATGACTTGTACATTCAGTTACAGATCTATTAATTGGTTTTAAATTCCACCAGCTATCATGGTGAGATTTGAACTGATATTCTCAGGGCATCAGCCTGGACCTCTTCAATACTAGTCCAGTGACGATACCACTATGCTCCGTACATTTTGTCAAACAATTTTGACTGTCATTTTTCTTTGTACTTGAATCTTCTAATTTCCAGTTAAATCTTCTAATTACCTTCACCTAAAAAGTAAAAAATAAGACTTTCACAGATGCACATCTTGAGCAGGTGCAGTTGCACATTTTCCCAGCATGCTGGTGAAAGGTGAAATGTTTGTTCCCTGAGCTTGTGAAGATTTAAGAACTTGTTTGTTTTTTCAAAAATATTTCGAAAACAACTCTGCAATACACATCAGGAAATTACAAACATATACCACAAAATTATACAGTTCCAGGAAAATAATGCTCTTACTGGAAATTACCTTTAGAGAAACACACCAGAAAATTACACACCTTCAGGAAATGGCGCATCAGGAAGTTACACTCCTTCTGAAGTGCACAGCTCCAGGAACACGCATCAGGGAATTACACACCCCCAGAAATTCACCCACCTCCAGGGATTTACACACCTCCCAGGGAATTAGCCAATCCAGGGATTTACACACCTCCAGAAAATTATCCACCTCCAGGGATTTACACACCTCCAGAAATCACATCCACGAAATTACACCAGGAAATTACGCACCTTCTGAAGTGCACAGCTCCAGGGGATTATCCACCTCCAGGGATTTACGTACCTCCAGGAATGCACACCCAGAAATTACATACTTTCATGAAATTACATGTGGAAATTACACACCTTTAGGATCACACATCAGGATGTTAAGCAGCTGCTGGAAACACACCTGGAAATTGCACATCTCTAGGAACACACACCAGAAAATTACACACCTTCTGAAAACAAATCTGGAATTTAAAGTAAAAGTTTATTCTTTAGTCACAAGTAAGGCTCACATTAACACAGCAATGAAGTCACTGTGAAATTCCCCTAGTTGTCACACTCGGGTGCCTGTTCTGGTCAACGCACCTAACCAGCACGTCTTTCAGACTGTGGAAGGAAACCAGGGCACCCGGAGGAAACCCACGCAGACAGGGGAAGAATGTGCAAACTCCACACAATGATCAAGCTGGGAATCAAACCTGGACTCCCTGGCACTGTGAGGTGGCAGTGCTAACCATCCGTGCCACCCCATAAAAAACACTTTTCCGGAACACGCGTCAGGAAATTATACATCTCCTGCCTACGAGTTTCTATCCGTTCATTTTAAGCATTAAAAAATTTATGCTTGAATGTAGATTAATGAATCGGAAAGTCGTGGGATTTATATCTGACTACACAAAACTGACCGGGAGCAAGCACATGGACGTGACTATTGTATGTGACTAGGGTCTAAAGCTCATACACGCTGCAAAACCTATACTCGCTTTAATTATTGCTAAATTTGAGCAAACCTGACCATAGTGAAAGTTCAAAGAAATTTCATGGACTTGACAGATGAACTGACAGCATCGCTATTGGCATCTCTCCAGAGTTCAGCTCATTATAAGTAACTGCGTGACCAGAATGAAAATTAATTTGATATGTAAAGTTAAGGTATCTTTATTAGCCCATGCATTTTCATAATTAAAAACAATTTACATAAAAGCAGTTAAATTAATTTTGCAGAGTAGGCACAAAAGGGCAAGGAGATGGCAGTGATTATTTTTTGTCTTTTTCCAATAAGTTGTACAGATCAACATTAAACGCTGCCACGGTGACGGTTGCGACACGAGGATTCATGGGCTTAAGACTATGGGATACCAGGTTGTGAAGAAACCTGGAGTGTCAGTATCTGATGCTTCTGCGATTTGGTACTTGACTTTGCTCACAACGTTGGTGACTGCTTCCATTGAAACAAATCCTGACCTGGCACAAAGTGTTCTCCGAATTACGCAGTAAGTAGTTCTAATTCCTGCATTGAAAATATTTCCACTGGAGCCAGGGACGAAGATTCCCAAGCTCATGTGATAGATATTGACACACTGTCTGTAACCCCCGTGACTTGCCTGTGTTTGCTAAACCTCGCTTACTCTACTGTCTGGAGACAGTACACATCTCTTTAACCTGGGCTTAATGCTCCTTCCACTCACGTTGTCGGTCACTTTAAGACTTGAATAACAGGTTAGGTGTAAAGACTCGCGTTCTAATCAGTAATCTGTAAACTGACTGTGCTGTTATATGCTCTGTCTGAGGCCAGAACTCTCCATTCACCTGACGAAGGGGCAAACCCCGAAAGCTTGCGAGTTTACTATCAAATAAATCGGTTAGACTTAAACCTGGCGTTGTCAGACTTCTTATCTCAGTCCAACGCTGGCATCTCCACATCATAGATATTGATGCACAGCAATTTTTTTTTTAACTCATCTTTCAGTTGACACCATTAATCCTGATTTCGGAAGAATTACTTGCTGCTCTCTCTTCTCCCTTCAGGAAAGCACTGCAGCACATGCCACCCCTGTCGCTAACTGCAGGATCCACAGAGCTGCCCAGCTTCATGTCATCAAACGTGCTGGAAAAAGTGGACAGTTTCCTCATCAGGATTGCAGGGTAAATTTTGCCTATGGATCGTCAAGGACTCGTGGGGTGACAGGGCGGCACAGTGGTTAGCGCTGCTGCCTCACTGTGCCAGGGAACCGGGTTCAATTCCTGTCAGTTGTCTGTGTGGGTTTTCTCTGGGTGCTCCAGTTTCCTCCCACAGTTTGAAGGATGTGCTGGTTAGGTGCGTTGGCCATGCTAAATTGTCCCACAGTGTACCTGAACAGCACTGGAGTGTGGTGACCAGGGGATTTTCACAGTAACTTCATTGCTGTGTTAATGTAAGCCTACTTGTGATACTAATAAATAAAGTTTAAACTGTGATCATTTGAAAGGATTTTGGATGCAGTGTCAATGACTCCATCGGTTTTCTCAGCTTCCTCCAACTCTGCAAGACTTAGAACTCCATGTTCCTCTAATTCTAACCTTTTGTTCATCTCTAATTTCTTCTGCTTCACCATTGGCACCCACACTCTGAGATGTTATGGCTGTGAACCTTAAAACCCCCTCCCTAAACTTCTTTGTTGATTGTGTTTAATAAATGCCTCTGTGAAGCATTTGGGATGTTATGTTTCTTTGCAGTTGCTATGAAATGTGAGTTATGTGTTCAGTAGATTATTATTACTTATATCTTACAAATTGCCCCAGCAGGACGTGCAGGTTTAGATGGATTAGCCGTGGTAAATATGTGAGGTTGTGGGGATGGAGCTGGGGAGGTGGTCTGGGTAAGATACTCTGTCAAAGAATCAGTGCAGACTCGATGGACTGAACAGTCAGTGGTCTCCTTCGTCACTGTAGGGATTCTATGATTCTAAGACCCTTTTTTTGTGATCTTCATTGTAATCGTGGATATTCAAAAGCAGCAACTTCAACCTCTCTTTTTCCCTCTGTGATAGTTTAGGTAATTACCCTTTTCTTCAAAAAAAAGTTTTCAATGGACACAACATGGAAGATATTGATATGAAAACCTTACGGCAGTTGTATGTTTGTGGTTTAAAAAGTCTTGAGTCCAGCAGTCTAGTGTTCAACTCCTGGTTGGCTAATTTCTGGTGAGGGCTGATAAGAGGGTGTCACTATCTCTGAATCAGAGAGGGGAGATTGACCACGTTCCTGCACTGCAATCCAGTCAGTCACTCTGGATAAAACCTATCTCTGTCAAATACCCTATAAACATGTGCAAAACAAGATGTTTTGAAACAAGGTGTTTTTGGCAGAAGGTAAGGGACTTACACGTGCAATATTTGCAAGGTGTTGAAATCTCCTGTCAGAGCTGACTCACTCAGTGCCGTTTTGATGTAACCCTTCCTGATCTGAGACACATTCCCATTTGTTGTTAGCCCGCCCAACTGGTGTGCCGTCTCGCTGCCCGATTGGCGTGTGGTCCCCACCCAACTGGCATGCTGCCCCACTGGCGCCATCCCCCCCCCCCCCCACCCCCCCCGGCTGAGCAGCGCCATCCCCCTGCCCGAGTGGCACTGTCCCCCCCCCCCATCCAAGTGGTGCCCCCTCCCTGGCCCGAGTGGCGCCGCGCTCCTCCCTCGGCCTGAGTGGCATGCCGGCCTCCCCCCGCAGGGCCGAGTGGTGCGCCGCCCCCTCTCCAATACTTGTTCTCACAGCTTGTATTGCTTGCTTCCTCCCTCTCACTGCCCCGCCAATGATGCAGAGTTAAGATTTTTGACCAAAAATCCAGGGTCGACTTTTAAGTTGACCATTGTTCAGGTATATATCATAACTCTCATACAGCTCCATTCCCAGCCTCTGTGCCCAAGTAAAGGATAGGTGGTTCTCTGAGGATGGAGATCTGAATAGGATGGAAGAAAATTTTCCGTGTATCCTAAGAAAAGGCAGATCTAAGAAGTCTATGGGTTCCAATTAATCCTTTTATCTAGATGAAATGAATGAAGTCAAAGAAAGATTGAATGTAAGAACAAGCTCAGACAGGCAGGGGAGTGTGGGCAGTGGCAGCTTCATTCAAGGCAGAATTGGAGGGCTGTCACATGTTACGAGGGATGAAGGTGTTAAGGGATTGAATGATGAGAGGTGACTCATTCTGCTATTTTAACAATTTGTAGCTTCCTGCTACTAACCATCTCCTTTTTCTGAATGAATTTCCAATCTCTCTATCCTCCCCTCCCCCGGGGAGCAGGCACAGAGGAGATGTCAGGGGTAAGTTTTTCACTCGGAGGGTGGTGAGTGAGTGGAATTGGCTGCCGTTGGTGGTGGTGGAGGTGAACTCGCTGGGGTCTTTTAAGAGACTTCTGGATGAGTATGTGGGATTTAGTGGGATTGAGAGTTAAAGTTAGGCCTGGTAGGTATGGATATGATCGGCGCAACTTGTGGGCCGAAGGGCCTGTTTGTGCTATGTGTTCTATGTTCTATATCACCTCCTTTCTCTTGGCTGCTCCCTCACAAGTACAGGAAATGCAGTGTTTGCCCGTTTCCATCTTGACGCTATCCAGGACCCCACACACTCCTTCCAAGCAAAACAGTCATTTCAATCCAGTATATGGTTCTTGCTGCTCTCCATTTCCAATAATGTGGTAAATTGTGAGGCTGAAAGCCTTAGATGACAGGGTGATCTGGACCGGCTGATCAGATGGGCAGATAAGAGGCAAATTGAGTTCAACCCTGCAAAGTGTGAGGCGATGAATTTTGGGAGGACTGACAAGGCAAGAGAGTGTACAATGAATGGTAGTTGCTAGGAAGGATAGAGACCAGCGTGATCTTGGGGTGCATATCCAAAAATCCCCAAAGGCAGCAGGACAGGAGATAGGATGGTTAGGAAGGCATATGGGATACTTGTCTTTATCAATCAAGGTATTGAAAATAAAAGCGTGCCGGTTATAATGGAGCTGTATAAAAATGCTTGTTAGGCCGCAGAGTAATGTGTTCCGTTCTGGCTGCCATGCTATAGAAAGAATGTGACTGCAACTAGAGAGGGCAAGAAGGAGAGTCACCAGAATGTTGCCTGGGCTTTGGGGTGTTTCATTTGTCAAGAGAGACTGGCCTGGCTTTCTTTAGAGCAGAGAAGCTGAGGAGGACATGTTTGAGGTGTATAAAATTATGAGGGACGTAGATCGGGTAGATAGGAAGGAACCTTTCCCCTTAAGTAAAGTTTATTTATTAGTTACAAGTAAGCTTGCAGCAACATTACAATGAAATTCCAGTGAAGATCCTCTGTCTGAAAGGGCGGTACAGATGTAAACTCTCACAACATTTAAGAAGTATTTAGATGAGCAGTTGAAATGCCGTAGTAAACAAGGCTACAGACTGTATGCTGGATTAGAACATATAGGTGTTTGATGGTCAATACAGACACAATGGACCAAAGGGCCTGTGACTGTGGCTCAATGTGATCTCTTCTATACTGGTGAGATCAAACACAAATTGGTTCTCATTTTGCAGAACACATCCATTCAATCTGTTGCTATGACCCTGAGTTTCTATCTCCTGTCATTTTAATTCTCTATCCCACCCCCATTCTAACCTCCGGTATTGTCCTAATGAAGTTCAATATAAGTTTGAGGAGCAGCACCTCATCTTTTAAACTCAACATTGAGTTCAACAATTTCAGGTCATAGCCACCACTCCCGTTTTCTTTGGATGGCAACTCTTACTGACAATTCTGCTGTTGCCATTTACATCTCCTCTGGAAATGTATTTTGTTTCTTTACTTATCCCATTACCCTTGTGCCTTGTACCATTATCTTATCTGTTATTTAATCTCCCCCGCCTCTATCTTATCTCGGACTTTTCTTCTGTTCTCTCCTCCACTGTTTTGTTACATCCCTCAAACTGTTACATCTTTAATCTTTCTCCACTTCTGGTGAATGGCCACTGCCCTGAAATATTAACTTTGCCATTGTGTATTTCCAGCATTTTCCCTTCTCAAGTGTTTTAACTTTGGGTTCACACAGAAAGAACAAAATGTCTTGACACATTGAAAGATCAGTTTAATAGGAATCTGTAGCTGAGGGTTGTCTCTGGGGAAGAATAAGCCCGACCATTTCAACATGACCTTTTCGCTCATTTGACAAAATCTGGTCAAGGAAAATGGACTTGGTTTAATATTATTTGAATTGGAAATGGGTATTAAACTTTGATTTCAAGATAAAATAGCTTTTTGTCTAGGGTTTTACAATCGTATGCTTAAGTTAGCACAGCTACCTGGTCACCTCAGATAGCAGTCTGACTTTGGTTCATTTGTTACTCTGAACCTCTCAAAGACGCATGTTTTATTAGCTGTGTTCATATTTATTTTAATTATTCATTCTCTGGATATGATCAACACTGGCCAGGGCGGCATTTAATGCATCTTTTAAAAAAAAAATCCCTTCTCAGAGTTGCAAAGCCAATGTGCAGAGTGAGCGGGGCAGACCCGAACCCATCTCCTTACTTGCTGCAGAAACCGAATTCAAATTGAATCTAATTCCTGGTTCCCGCAAGAGAGACATAAAGGATTCAAGATGACAAGAAAAGGCGTTTTGCCCCATCTTGGGCTTGATCTTTATCTTAGCCAAAAGACATCACTTGAATAGTGATTGAATGTTTGAATACAGTTGAGTGATTTGCTAGGTCACTTAGGTCCCTGTAGTATCAACATCCTCCCCCCGCCGCCCCCCAAACAATGCTCAGCCCCGATCGCTTGCCTCCCTCCCTCTGCTTAAGTTTCAGACTGGCAGCGGCATTGTCCCTGATGGGCAGTGCCAAAGTGCCCTGTTGGGCAGTGCCAGAGGCACAGGCTGGCACTGCCCAGGAGGGCACCACCCACCCATTGCCTGACTCTCTGGGGGGCCCGGATTGCCCCCCACTTCACTCCAATGGAGTTGGGCCGCTAGCTTCCCGAAAGTGATCTCCGCTGGAGTGACCTAGTCTGGTAGGGGTGGGAGATGTTAGCGGGCCCAGAGACCCACCAGAAACCCGGGGCTGGGAGACGCTATCGGAACAAGATGCCCAGCATGGGTTGGGCGCCGCAGGAATCTCCGGCGCAATGGGACAGGAGAATGTTTTAGGTGATTGTTGACGTGTACCTTTGCCTTTTCAGTTGCTGTGCCAGTCCTGAAGCAGAATTGACTCTCCTGGCATTTGCTTTGGCCAGAGGAAGCATAGCTAAAGTGCTGAGATCGCTTTTGACCATCAGTGATCACTTGGACATGCAATACGAGGCATCTCCACTCCTCACTGCAATGGCATCCGTACGACTAAACCAGCTCCAGAAATATGGTGAGTCTTACTGTTATGATTCCCATCAAGATCGATAATTTAAAAGAAAGGGGTTGGGGGTATCAATGCTGTCGAAAGGAGGTTGGAGCTGGCCAATCACAGTGCCTTTCTCGACTTTAGAACCATTCAAATTCAGTTTTCTGTATAAACGTTAATCTCAAATTAATAGATTTGGTGAAAACCGTGGCGTTAACGTGAAAATACTTTTAACGTTGTACGTGGCATTTGTCGTATTTGATGTATTATCATAGAATCATAGAACCCTACAGTGCAGAAAGAGGCCCTTCAGCCCATCGAGTCTGCACTGAACACAATCCCACCCAGGCCCTACCCCCATATCCCTACATATTTTACCCACTGATCCCTCTAACCTACGCATCTTAGGACACTAAGGGCAATTTTAGCATGACCAATCAATCTAACCCGCACATCTTTGGACTGTGGGAGGAAACCGGAGGAAACCCACGCAGACACGAGGAGAATGTGCAATTGTCCACACAGACAATGACCCGAGCTGGGAATCGAACCCAGGTCCCTGGAGCTGTGAAGCAGCAGTGCTAACCACTGTGCTACCGTGCCGCCCCTATGATGCTATCCTAACTAGCCAAAGCACCAGGGATCAACAGCCTGTCTAAACTATATGGAGAGCATTAAAGTATCAAGGCTTAATTTTTCTATATTATCTCAACTTTATAAAATGTATTCTTCAGGAAAAGTGGCAGTATGGACCAAGAACTAGAAAATGGGATTAGAATAGATAGGTGCCTAATTGCTGGCACAGACATGATGGGCCGAAGGACCTCTTTCAATGCTGTAAAACTCTATCGCTTTACTTTTTCCTGCATTATCCACAGTAAGCCCAGCACTCTTACATGTCTGACTCCCCAAAATTAAACTGAATCCTCAAAGGTTAACCGGGGTAGATAGAATGGGGAATTGAGGTTTCAGTTAGATCAGCCTTGATTTTGTTGAATGAATGAGTGAAGTATAGGGTGGTCATGGTTTAAATATAGTGGAGAAGGAAACGATTCATTATTGTCTATATTCTGTCTGTGCTTAGCATTTAGCTTTCCTAGAACCTGTGAACTAAACATGTGGAAGATGAAAGTCTTCTGAGGAATGGTGGGCTCCCAGTCAGATGAACCAAGTTATTTTAATGACCATTGGAAGTGTGACCGTTTCTGATGAGTTAACTTGTATATCCTGGGGCTACGTGTTTGTTTTTGGTGTGTTTTGAAACTGCCTGCTAAAGATTTGGTTTTTTGCAGGGAAGCCACTGCAGTTGACTGTGGAGGCTTGTGATGCCAAAGAAGGAAAAGAGAAGGGACTCGGGCCGACTGCTGTCCTCTATGAATCACTGCTGGGAGACGGTAAATGTTATAAACGTGGTTCTCCACAAGATGCTGGTACAATGAGGGGCGGAGGAAGAGATGAAGGAGGCGAGGACGGGGAAGAAAGGGTGTGGGTCAATGGCAGTCAACAGTTGTCTCTGGGGAGAGGGACTTCTATGGAAAACACGTAGTGGGGGCGGAATTTTATTGAGGTGGGGGAGATATCTGGAGTGTGATTTTCCCAGCTGGCTGCGCTACTCAAGTAGCACATTGGGCTAAGAAATGTCAATGGAGGGGCCTGTAACGGGATTCATGACCAGCGTCCAGCCAAACGTGATTTTCCCAGGTCATTGTTATTTTAATGTAATGAACCTTGCGCTGGAAATCAGTGCATCAGTGCCCAATGGGCACCAGGAAGTGGCAAGGAGATGGGGCGGGGGGCATGAGGCATGAGGTGAGATGGAGGGTTGGGGAGGAGGGGTGCTGGTGATCGAGGCTGGCCCAGGCTGTTGGTTGGGGGGAGGGTTGGGGTTGGCTGAGAGGGGGTCGTGGGCAGTGCATTGGTATCCCTACTGATAAGTCGGTGCATACACAGTGGTTCACTCAGCACGCTGATGACAGCCCCTCCAGCAAAATGAGACCCTTTTCCCTTTGGGGATAGTGAGGGAGTGATGGAAGGGTTCCCAAGCTGATTATCAGCCTGTTGAATTGCGTTATGAACTCATTCTGTGATCAACAGGTCCTGATGTTGGACTTGAACCTGGAGCTTCTGGTCCAGAAGTAGGATCACTGCCCTCTCCTGACGCTCCAAATCTGTCCACCATCTACAGCACAAACCACCACCACACACACACACACACACAATGCCGGAAATCCATCCCACTAAGTACTCCTAAAAAAAGGCTGGAAAGTCTCCGTTTGGGGAAATCGCCCTCCTGGTGTCTTTTCAGGAGTGCAGGAAGATACCTTTGGATTTTTGTCATCGGAGAGGTTGGGGGAAAGGGATCTTTAACTTTGGGAATGTAGTTTGGTATCAACTACTGTGAATTATTGCCTTTGATCTGTTGCAGGATTTCTGTCTGAGGCCGGCCATACACGAGCCAGCTTCATTGTGTCAACAAGAACAAAACTGTCCATCCAGGTCTCCCAGATCAGGATCAAGGTATGGACACAGATACGGCTCAACTGCCTCCCAACCTGCCCAACCATCCATATATCAATCACCTTCACACTTGATTTATGGTCTCCTCACTGTATTTGCCCTTTGTAAACTCCCTTATTCAAAGCCCGGCTCTCCTCTACTATCCTGACCTTGTCAAAGTCCCACTTGTTTTATCACCACCTCCGTTGCCTTTCCCTTTCTCACTGACCAATTGCCTTTTCCTATATCTCAATGTTCTGAATTTAAGAACTTCACCATCTTCTACGATTCTTCCAGAGCTTCGCTTCACCATTTCTCAGTCCTTTCTGTGCCGTTTGGTCCTCTGAGTTATCTTAGTTTTTAAAGGTCGTCCGTTTCGAACATGTTTGCATCATCTATCCATGGCACTACCCTTTCTAGTCTGTTCTCTTTCCTCCCTCCTCTTTCCATGCTCTGTCTTTGGCCTTTCCCCTTCTCTTGGGACTTTCTCCATGTTGAAGGCACCACCCCTGAATCATGTTTGTTGGGGCTTCCATTAGATGTCCGATTATTTAGCTGCCCAGGAAATGGTATATACATATGGTTAGTTCATGTAATCTTTTCTGTGCCTCACTCAGGTCCATAATGGTGCTAAAGGAGCCAAATGTGGTCTAATTTTTGCTTATAATGATGAGTCAGAAACCTTTGATGCGGAGAAACATTTTAAGAGGTTTGAAAAGTACAATAAATGGAAGCTGCAAGAATTCCGACAGTTTGTAAAGGGAAGGTGAGTAATTTAGATCACACGCTGTTTCCCCAGTTTGAGTAGTTACAAGTGCAAATTGCTTTGAAGTGCCAATGTGAATATTTTTGGTACAAGTTTTGAGTGTTTGTGCTATAAAATCATGACCTTGTTGTATGAGTTGCGTCAGTTGTATGTCATGCATAGCTGCCACACATTGCTTTTCTTGGGTATCTTCAGCAATACACACTTTTCCCTTTGGGGATAGTGAGGGAGTGATGGAAGGGTTCCCGAGCTGATTATCAGCCTGTTCAATTGCGTTATGAACTTGTTCTGTGATCAACAGGTCCTGGTGTTGGACTTGAACCTGGAGCTTCTGGTCCAGAAGTAGGATCACTGCCTCTCCTGACTCTCCAAATCTGTCCACCATCTACAAGGCACAAGTCAGGAGTGCAATAAAATACTCTCCACTTGCCTGGATGGGTGCAGCTCCAACAACATGCAAGAAGCTCGACACAATCCAGGACAAAGCAGCTTGCTTGATTGCTACCCCTTCCCACAAATATTCAATTCCTCTACTACCAATGAACAGTAGCAGCCTGTGTGTACCATCTACAAGATGTACTGTAGGGACTCACCAAGGTTCCTTGGGCAGCACCTCCCAAAGCCAAGGCCTCTACTACTGAGAAAGACAAGATACCTGAGCAATGTCCCTCCAAGTCACTCACCATCCTGATTTTGAAATATATCACTGACACTGGGTCAAAATTGTGGCATTTCCTCCCTAAGAGCACTGTGGGTGTACCTACATCTCAGGGACTAAAGCTGTTCAAGAAACTAGCTCACCACCATCTTCTAAAGGGCAACTTGGGAAGCTCCTGATCCAAATACAATGGAAAGCAGTGGTCCCTCTCTGGGTGGGAGAAGTGAGGAGCTCTCCATTGAAAAACATTCTGGGAAGGAGCTGGTGTTAAAGAAAGGCTTATAGCAACCCCTATCTAAGCGCATTGTCAAGTTGAATACGATTTCTTATCTCCAGAGTGTTCAGAACTTGTCGAACGTTAATCATAGAATTGTCGAACCATAAAATCCTTACAGTGCAGAAGGAGGCCATTCGACCCATCAGGTCTGCACTGACTCTCCCACGGAGTATCATTTATATAGATGATCTGGAGGAGGGAACCGAGTGCAAGGTGTCGAAATTTGCTGATGACACCAAGATTGGGGGAAAGGCAAATTGTGCGGAGGGTGTGGAGAGTCTGCAGAAGGATCTAGATAGGCTGGGCGAATGGGCCAGGAAATGGCAAATGGAATTTAATGTTGGCAAGTGTGAGGTGGTCCACTTTGGTAGGAAGAATGGTAGGAAGGACTATTACTTATGTGGCGAAAAACTGCAGCAGGCGACGGTGCAGAGAAACCTCGGGGTCCTTGTGCATGAGTCACAAAAACCCAGCCTGCAGGTGCAGCAGGTGGTCAGGAAGGCGAATGGGATGCTGGCCTTCATAGCGAGGGGGATTGAATATAAAAGTAGGGAGGTCTTGCTGCAGCTGTATAGGGCATTGGTGAGGCCGCAGCTGGAGTACTGTGTGCAGTTTTGGGCGCCGCACCTGCGCAAAGATATTTTGGCCCTGGAGGGAGTGCAGAGGAGGTTTACTAGGCTGATACCGGAGTTGAGGGGATTGAGCTATGAGGAGAGGCTGAATAAACTAGGCTTGTACTCGTTAGAGTTTAGAAGAATGAGGGGAGATCTCATTGAGACGTATAAGATGATGAATGGGATGGATAGGATAGAGGTGGAGAGACTCTTCCCGCTCAAAAAAGACAGTAGGACTAGGGGGCACAGCCTCAAGATAAAGGGGAGGCGGTTTAGAACGGAGTTGAGGAGGAACTTCTTCACTCAAAGGGTGGTGAATCTCTGGAATTCTCTGCCCGTTGAAGTGGTGGAGGCTGCCTCGCTAAATATTTTTAAGAAGCGGGTTGATGGGTTCTTGATAAGAGAGGGGATTAAGGGTTATGGGGAGAGGGCGGGAAAGTGGAACTGAGCCACGACAGATCAGCCATGATCTTATTGAATGGCGGGGCAGGCTCGAAGGGCTAGATGGCCTACTCGTGCTCCTATTTCTTATGTTCTTATGTTCTTACCCAGGCCGATTATCCATCCTATTCCCTTGACCTCACTTATTTACCCTGCTAATCCCCCCCACAACCTATACATCTTGTGACACTAAGGGACAATTTCATAGAAATCATAGAACCCTACAGTGCAGAAGGAGGCCCTTCGGCTCATCGAGTCTACACCGACCACAATCCCACCCGGGGCCTACCCCCATATCCCTACATATTTATCCGCTAATCCCTCTAACCTACACATCTCAGGGCACTAAGGGGCAATTTAGCACGGCCAATCGACCTAACACACGCATCCTTGGACTGTGGGAGGAAACCGGAGCACTCGGAGGAAACCCACGCAGACACAAGGAGAATGTGCAAACTCCAACACGGACAGTGACCCGAGCCGGCCAGTCCACCTAACAGGCACATTTTTGGATTGTGGGTGAGACTAAGAGGCTGTGCTGTTAGTTCTGTACAAATCCACCTGTTGGAATGCTTTGTTTAAAGTTGTTGTGAAGTTGAGGGTCATAAATGGCTTCATTTCCCTGATTCCCAGTGAACCTGCTCAAGGCATTGGAACACAGGACTCTTCATCTCAGAGTTGTTGGCGGAAACCGAGGCAGACATGGGGAGAATGTGGGAACTTCACAGTCACCGAAGACTGGAATTGAACCCAGGTCCCTTGCGGTGTGAGACAGCAGTGCTAACCACTGTGCCACTCCTATAATAACATAACTTTCAAAGAACAACACAGCACGGGAAACAGGCCCTTTGGCCCAACGAGCCCGCGCCACCGTCTTAACGATGTATTTTTCTTCTGTCCCACTACCTCCCTCACAGTCCTGCCAACACAAAACTGCTTGGGAGCGTAATATTTGAAAATCGGGAATAGTGGTTGTGTTAGAAACTTGAGTTATTTTAAGTCAAATTTTCAGGTGAGATTTGACCAAGATGTCAATAAAATGCATCGTTATAAGCCAGTATTTGCCCCATCACTTGTTGCTATTGTCCTGGAAATGGCTTTTGTGATCTGGTTTTGTATCTGATGTATTATTTTTCTCTCTCTACACCAGGCACAGCAACCAGAGTGTCGATCTGGATGGAGATGATCCCGTTGGCTGGTTTGAACTGGAAGAAGAATGGAATGAGACAGAAGTAAAGTTACAGACCTGTCGCATCAGCAAGGTAAAGAAGGACCAGCAGTGTCACTAACGTCTTTAAGAAGTCTCACAGCACCAGGGTTAAAGTCCAACAGGTTCATTTGGAATCACGAGCTTTTGGAGCACTGATCTTTCCTCAGCTCGGTCTGAAAGCTCGTGATTCCAAATAAACCTGTTGGACTTTAACCTGGTGTTGTGAGACTTCTTACTGTGCTCTCCCCAGTCCCACACCGTCATCTCTAACATTTGAAATTCACAGCTCAGGTTATTGAGAGACAAGGAATGATGAGATCTGTAAATTTGATGTGTTTGTTACTTACTGAAATACGTATTGATTAGCCGTTTACCTGCTTTATAAGAAACTGGGTAGAATGTCTGCTCTGAAATTAAGTAGTAATTTGTTTTTCCACCTGTTAATATATGTTCAGGTGAATTACGTAGCTTTATGCCTTTTGTATTGTATCGTCTAAAGGGTGAAAAGTGTGTTTTTACACTTGAGAATCCCTGCAATTACTGAATATGGTGATATGTTTCTTGTGAACAATAAACAGGCAAGATTTTTGTTATAAATAGTTGATGTTCCAGTTGGTGCCAGTAGGTGTCACCTGTGTATTGGTTATTTCTGTCAATTGTAACATGGTTTGATTTGCTTCTGGTATCAATAGGATTGCTTGTTTGCAGAATTATTCTAGGCGGTGGTGCTGAACTTGGAGCCAGCTCCCTTACTGTTGGGACGGTTACGATTTAAATGCCATTTCAGTTTGAACCAACACTGCTAGAAATGTTTTAATAAGTGTGATCAGGTTTTTCGACTGTCTTCTAGACTGTCGCAGAGATTCAGTAAGCACGATATTGCACTAGTGAC
Source organism: Carcharhinus amblyrhynchos (assembly GCF_965287045.1). NCBI lineage: Eukaryota > Metazoa > Chordata > Chondrichthyes > Carcharhiniformes > Carcharhinidae > Carcharhinus > Carcharhinus amblyrhynchos. The sequence goes on along the minus strand of NC_137346.1, from coordinate 43,932,321 downwards.
CCAAATGAGACAGTAGCTCAGTAAATGCCATGTGGGCATGTTGATGGATTGTGGTTATTTGTATTCATTCATGGGATGTGAGCAGAGCTGGCAAGACTGACATTTAGTGCCCATCCAAAAACCACCCATGAGGAGGCGCTGGTGAGCGGCTTGCTTGAACTAATGCACATCTACAGTGCTATTGGGAAGACAACTCCTGAAATTTGACTCAGTGATCCTGAAGGAGTGACGATATAGTTCAAGTTGTGGGCAGCACGATAGCACAGTGGGTTAGCACTGCTGCTTCACAGCGCCAGGCACCTGGGTTCGATTCCCGGCTCGGGTCACTGTCTGTGTGGAGTTTGCGCATTCTCCTCGTGTCTGCGTGGGTTTCCTCCGGGTGCTCCGGTTTCCTCCCACAGCCCAAAAATGTGTGGGTTAGGTTGATTGGCCATGCTAAATTGCCCCTTAGTGTCCTGAGATGTGTAGGTTAGAGGGATTAGTGGGTAGAGACTCAATGGGCCAAATGGCCTTTTTCTGCACTGTAGGGTTTCTATGATTCTAAGTCAGGATGGGGATTTTTTTTAATTCCATCATGGGGAAATGGGTGTCACTGGCTAGGCCAGCGTTTATTGCCCATCCCTAATTGCCCTCGAGAAGGTGGTGGGTGAGCTGTCTTCTTGCATCCCTGCAGTCCATGAGGTGTAGGTACACCCTCGGTGCTGTTAGGGAGGGAGTTCCAGGATTTCCATCCACTGACAGTGAAGGAACAGCGATATATTTCCAAATCTGGATGAGTGACTTTGAGCAGATGTTCCCGTGTGCCAGTTACTCTTGCCTTTCTAAGTCGTGGGTTCGGGAGATGCTGTCGTAGAAGCTTTGGTGAATCACGCAGTGCGTACTCCAACTGTGTGCTGGTGGAGGGGGGAGTGATGGTTAAGGTCATTGAGGTACCAGTGTTCTGGACGGTGTCCAACTTTTTGAGTGTTATTGGAGCTGCACCCATCCAGGCAAGTGGGCGGTATTCCATCACGCTCCTGACTTGTGCCTTGTAGATGGCGGACAGACTTTGGGAAGTCAGGGGGTGAGTTACTCACCACAGAATTCCCGACTTCTGACCTCCTCTTCTGGCCTCAACGTTTATGTGGCTGGTCAAGTTGATCTTCTCAGATTATAAGTTTACTTTGCATTAAATAGTTTGAATTTTTATTTTTCCGAGTGTTAATATATATTAATTTCAGGCAGGTGACATGGCTTTATGCCTTTGTATCGTATGAAATAAAGGTTTGCGTTAAAACTTGAGGATCCTTGCTATTGCTTAATATGGCAGTGGGTTTCCTGTGAACAGTAAACACTGTTGAAGTAACTTGGTGAGATTTTTTGTCATGGGCACTTAATATTCCAGGTCTACGTTTTCAGTAGCTTCAGCTCATTCTTTATTCAGGGGCAAAAGCTAATGGTAAAATCCCTCCTCAGCTGCTTCTGTGGAATGATGTTTTGTGGTGATAGTGAGTGAACTCCATCTTCATTTATAGAATAGACTGGGTCTGTACTCGTTGGAGTTTAGAAGAATGGGGGGGGGGTCTTATAGAGACGTATAAGATAATGAAGGGGATGGATAGGGTAGAGGTAGAGAGATTCTTCCCGCTTAGAAAGGACAGCAGGACTAGAGGGCACAGCCTCAAGATAAGTGGCGGGGGGGGGGGGGGGGGGGGGCAGTTTAGATCAGAGTTGAGGAGGAACTTCTTCACTCAAAGGGTGGTGAATCTCTGGAATTCTCTGCCCGTTGAAGTGGTGGAGGCTACGTCGCTGAATATATTTAAGTCACGGGTAGATAGGTTTCTGACAGACAAGGGAATTAAGGGTTATGGGGAGAAAGCGGGAAAGTGGAACTGATCCACTTCAGATCAGCCGTGATCTTATTGAATGGCGGGGCAGGCTCGAAGGGCTAGATGGCCGACTCCTGCTCCTATTTCTTATGTTCGTTTATTTTTTTTCTCCCCAGTATCTGATGGTAAAGTTTCTCTGTCCCCGTCAAGAGGATGAGAATAACGTGCGTATTGGCATCAAGCATCTAAGTATTCGTGGTTACTTGAGACCATCCAATCAAGAGTGTGTCTCTTTCTCCGATACAGCATCAAGCGGTCTTGTTACCGGGCAGACCCTCGTGTTGAAGACACTCTACTTTATCCAGCAGCTGGCACAGGATGCAGTATGTTGAGACTGTTCATAAAGCACATTATGGGGCATTTTGGGGACATGAGATTAAGGTTAAAATCTGGAATGCGCTGTCTGAGTGGGTGGCAGAGGCAGATTCAATCGAAGTATTTAAGAAGGAATTGTATTATTATCTGGAAAGGATGATTGGGCTACAGGGAGAAGTTGGGGAATGGCGTTAGGTGCATTGCTCATTCAGAGAGTCAGCAGAGATACAATGAACCGAGTGGCCTCCTCCTGTGCTGTAACCATTCAGTGACTCAAAGAGACCATGCTTAAAATTTTCTCCATATTTGTGACTTTTACTGGTGTTTTATTTCACCTGCATTAGCAGCCCCCGAGACACTCATTCACCTGACTTGTTGGCGTAGAGTTCCGGAGGGTGGCTCTCCACTTGGTTACAGCAACTCAGTGAAACCGATTCCTCTCTCTCAATCAGGGAATCATACAGCACATCACCTGACCCCAACCTACCTCTGCTGACATCTGGAGGAGCCAGTTCCACTCCTATGGCCCCTTCCCCTGCAGATTTTTCTCCTTCAAGTACTTGTCCAAATCACTTCAGAAAGTAGTGAATCTCGGCACCCTTTTAAACAGTGCATTCCAGATCGTAACAGATAGCTGCTGAAGAAATTTCTGTTGATTCCACCTCAGTCAGTCATCTTAGATTTTTGTGCCATCTCGTTACTGACCAATTGTTAACAGTCTGTCCTCCTTGACTCTTCGTTAAAATAGTTGATGATTTTAACACTTCTATTCGATGGTGTTTTAACTTGCATTGCTTTAAAGAAATTAATCCCAGTTTCTCCAACTTGTTCATCTAACTTGCACAACACGCCTGGTTATTATTTTCATAAATCTTCCCTGTACACACACTCTCTCAACATCCTTCTTAGACTATGGTATCCACAAATGATCCCAGCCCAATGCCGGCATCTCCACATCATGATCCAGAAATGCTCTTCAGTCCTGGAGCTGTGACCTAACCAGTGATTGCCAAAGGCTCGGACTATCTTTCTTTTTACTTACAAAACCAAGGTTTCCCCGTTCTTTAACTGCCTTCTCGGCTGCTGCAAGCTGTCAGATACACAACCCAGCCCCTCCTCCCATCTCTCTGCTCCTGAATTCCATTTAAAACACTGCCATTTAATCCATATCGTCCCTTCTCATTCTTCATACCAGCACACATCGCTTCAAGCCCCTCTAAGCTAAATCTCATCTGCCATGTGTCTGCACGTCCTGCCAGTCTGTTTATGGCTGCAGCTGTTACTGTCCTTTTCACCGTTTGGTACACTTCTGAGTTTCATATTGATCTATATATCCCAGGATCCAATGATTGATCTGTATCAGAAAGAGCAGTGATCCTCATCCTAATCACTAAGGAACATGAATGTGTACCCCCCTCCAGTCTAAAGAATGACCATTCAGCCCTACTGTCTGCTTTCTGTCTCTTAGCCAATTTTATAGCCACATCCCATCTGCTCCTTCTAATCTCATGGACTTGAATTTTCCTAACACGTCGATTACATAGTACCTCATCAAATGCCTTCTAAAAGTCCATATACACATCAATCTCATTAATTTCTTCAAAAAACTTAGCTCAATTAGTTGGAAGTAATTTGCCTTTAACAAACCCATCCTGATGAGGACTATATAAATTTTTTGTTCATCAGAATAATATTGTATCATCGTAACCACCTAGACGTTCGTCTCCAAGCCGCTCACCATCCTGACTTGGAAGTATATCACTGTTCCTTAACTGTTGTTGGGTTAAAATCCTGGAGCTCCCTCTCTAACAAGACTGTGAGCTGCTGCCTTGAACCACGCAGGGCCTGCTGGGGTTCAAGGAGGCAGCTCACCACCACCTTTATCAAGGATAATTAGGGATGGGCAATAAATGCTGGCCTAGCCTGTGATGCCCACGTGAATTAAAAAAAAGACACATTCTAATAAGAAGATGTGAATCTTTTATATAATGGAACATAATGAGCACTCAGAATGGTTTGTGTTGTTGTTTCCCACTGGTTTGATGGTTAATCAGTACACTTTATTTACCTCTAGGCAGAATTGAGAGAGCGGAGGTTAAAACAGAAACCTTACCTGGACTTTTCAGACCTTAACCTGCAACTCTTCTGGAACTTCTATGAAAAATTCAGACAAAAGTAAGCCAGCATTTTTTTCTCCCATTTTAACTTTGTTATTTAACTTCTCCTCGTGCAGCAATTCAAGTTGGAGTAGAACCTTTAGATGATGGTCTGGTACTACCTAGAACTTACACACTCCTCATTGTGACCAGGGTCAGGGAAGTGAGTCAAATCTAGTGTACCCAACAGAAAGAGGGAGAAAAGACTTGCATGATCTCTGTCGAGAAACACTGTAGCCAACTTGCATACAGTAATGATATTGACCAGATAATCCACCTTAATGATAAAGGTTGACCAGGTGGATGTCCTTTCTCCACTTTCAAACAGTGCTGCAATCTGTTTTACATTCACCTGAGAGAGCCTTCGTTTTAAGTTCTGATGGTCTGCGCCTCTGACAGTGCAATCCATCGAGAGTACAGCTCTAGTGTGGGACTTGAACCCACAACATCTGGCTCAGATGAGGTTGCTACCACTGAGCCATGACTGCTGCAGCAGGTGTGCATGGAACGAGGGGATTTTCACAGTAACTGCATTGCAGTGTTAATGTAGACCTACTTGTGACTCTAACAAACGAGCTTTAAAAACTTTAAAAGCTGTGTTTGAGCATCTTCCTGTTTAGTAACCTGGGAGTACTGAGACAAAATGTACTTGCTCCAACCTGGAATTGAACCTGGGTCTTATCTCAACACAGTGTGTTTTATTCCACAAAGTTTAATCCAGCACACTGTTGACACCAAGACAACTAAAAGCGCGTAAAGCCCTTCAGCTAAAATTCCTTGTTTCTTTGAGAGATGGGACATTTTTTAATAAAGGGATATGTTGTACTGATTATTTTAATTATTTTGTATGTGGGAATGTTGATAATCAAGCTTTTGGTAAACTCATTTCTAGAAGTTTGAAGTTGTCTTTCAGGAAGAAAGAATTAATATTCAGTTTACCATGAAGAAATAAAGTATAAAACAGATCTAATTGAAAACAAGCAGATTATATGGGATGAATTCCTGGAACATGTACAAGTGGGTTTTTGGAGCAATACTTCGGAGAGCCAATTAGGGATTGAGCTATTTTAGATCTAGTATTATACAATGAAAAAGGGAACTAATAACGTTAGTGTAAGGAGCCTTTAGGAAATAGTGATCATAATATGGTAGAATTTCACATCAAGTATGAAAGTTATATTGTTTAATCTGAAATTGGGGTTATCTGAGCAGATAAATCCATGAAGGTATGAGGGGAAAGTTGGCTGTGGTGAATTGAGAAAATAAACTGAAAGATTTCATGGTCGACAGGCAATATTTAAATAAGTATTACATGTTCCACAACAAACACACATTAATCTAAAACACACAAACCCAACAGGAAATGTGAATCAACTGTGGCTAACAAAACAAATTAAAGATTGCTTTAGATCAAAGGAGGTAGCTTTGCTGGAAAAAGTGTTAAGCCTGATGATTGAGAACTATTTAGATTCCAGCAAAGAAGGACCAGGAAACTGATAAAGGAAGAGAGAAGAAAATATAAATGCAAGCTGTCAAGAAACATAAAGATGGACTGTAAAAACTCGTTTAGGTCTGTGAAAAGAAAAGATTAGCAAGGAGAAATCTGTATCCATCAGGATGGTGAGCGGCTTGGAGACGAATGTCTAGGTGGTTACGATGTTACAACATTATTCTGATGAACAAAATATTTATACAGTCCTAATCAGGATGGGTTTGTTAAAGGCAAATTACTTCCAACTAATTGAGCTAATGGCAGAGACGGGAGAATTTGGAATGGAGAATAAGGAAATGGTGGAGAAACTAAACAATTACTTTGTGTTTGCCTTTACGGAGAATAAAAAAAAATTCCCAGAAATACTAGGGAACCAAGGGACTTGTGAAAGTGAAGAACTGAAAGAAATTGGTATTAATAAAGAGGTAGTACTCTCAAAATTAATTGCTTTGATAAATCCCCCTCGACCAGATGAATCACATCCCAGAATGTTGATGGAAGTGGCTGTAGGGATAGTGGATGCATTTCAAAATTCAATAGTTTCTGAAATGGTTCCTGCAGTTTGGAATGTAGCAAGTGTAATCCCATTATTTAAGAAGTGAGAGACAGAGAGAAAATTGAGAATGATAGACCTGCTAGTTGGACATTAGTAGGGAAAGTGTTGATTCTGTGTTAATGACCGAGAGTTGGGTGTACTGGGAAGAATTTGATTTATTATTGGCATGTGTATTAATATACAGTGAAAAGTATTGCTTCTTGTGTGCTATAGAGACGAAGCATACCATTCACAGAGGGAACAAAAGAGAGGGTGCAGAATGTAGTGTTACAGTCATAGCAAGGGTGTAGAGAAAGATCAACTTAATGCAAGATAGGTCCTTTCAAAAATCTGATGGCAGCAGGGAAGAAGATGTTCTTGAGTCGGTTTGTACGTGACCCCAGACTTTTGTATCTTTTTCTCTGACAGAATAACGTGAAAAAGAGTATACCTGGGGTGTGTGGAGTCCTTAATTATGCTGGCTGCCTTGCCAAGGCAGCGGGAAGTGTAGACAAAGTCAATGGTTGGGAGGCTGGGTTGCTTGATGGACTGGGCTATGTTCATAACCCTTTCAGTTTCTTGCGGACTTGGGCAGACCAGGAGCCATACCAAGCTGTCTTACAGCCAGAAAGGATGTTTTCTATGGTGCATCTGTAAAAGTTGGTGAGAGTTATAGTGGAAATGCCAAATTTCCTTAGCCTTCTGAGAAAGTGGGGCATTGGTGTGCTTTCTTAACTAGAGCATCAGTGTGAAGGGACCATAACATGTTGGTGAATTGGACATCCAGAAACTTGAAGCTCTCAACCATTCCCACTTCATCCTCATTGATATAGATAGGAGCATGTCCTCCACCAAGCTTCCTGAAATCAACGACTTTCCTTTGTTTTACTGGCATTGAGGGAGAGATTATTGTTGCCGCATCAATTCACCAGATTCTCTATCTCATTCCTGTACTCCATTTCATTATTGTTTGAGATCTAACCCACAATGGTGGTGTCATCAGCAAACTTGAAGATTGAGTTGGAGGGGAATTTGGCCATGCAGTCATAGGTGTATGAGGGGCCAAGGGTAATGATAAACTTCAAGGAAACGTAGACTGGTGGAGTGGGCAGACGTACAACAGAAACAAATTAAATGCAGACAAGTGTGAAGTAATTCATTTTGATAGAAAGGATAAGGAGGGCCAATATAAAGCAAAGGGAGCAATTTAAAGGGGGTGCTGGAGCAGAGGGACCTGGGGGTGCACAAATCATTGTAGGTGGCAGGGCAGGTTGCAAAAGCATTTGGATTACTTTTAAATAGAGGCATAGAATACAAAAGTAAGCAAGTTACAATGAACATGTGTAAAAATACCCTGTTTTTTTGGTCTCAACTGGAGTATTCCATCTAGTTCTGGGTATCAGACTTTAGGAAGACATGAAATCACGGATCAGGTGCAGAAGAGATTCAGAAGAATGGTTCCAGGGATAAGGAACTTGAGTTATGTAGATAATTGGGGAAAATTTATTTCCATTCCCCTTGGATAAGAGAAGATTAAGAGATTTTATGGGGCTGCTCAAATCAAAAAGGATCTGGACAGAGGAGATGAAGAGAATCTACTGCCATTGACGGAAGGGTCTAGAAGCAAAGGACAACAATTTAAGGTATAACACACAACAAGTGGTTAGGATCTGGAATGTGTTGCCTGAGCGTGGAGTGGAGGCAGTTTTAATTGTAGCTTTCAGAAGGGTGTTGCATAATTATTGGAAAAGAAAACAAAATGCGGAGCCAGAGGGAAAGGGAGGACATGTGGGACTAGAACTGGCTGGAACAAAAACAGAAAATACTGGAATACCTCAGCAGGTCTGGCAGCACCTGCGGAGAGGAGAGAAAAACAATAATGTTTCAAATCCGAATGACTTCTTCAGAGCCAGGACAAAGTTGCTTTTGCAGAGAGCCAGTACGGATGCAGTGGGATGAATGGCCTCCTTGTGCTGCCGCAACCGTTCTGTGATTGTATGAAAATAAATAGTGTTACTTCTGAATTTCAGTTTCTAAGTCAGTGTGACTGATTCTGCTCTTGGCTCATAGTTTAACACTTTGGCCAGACAGTCTAGTTTCTGCTTGAATGTGGGTGGCACCAGCAACACAATGAATCTTGTTGCTGTGGCAACAAACCAAAATTAAAGCAATACACCAGGTTATGCAAACTGCAGAAACCACAGTTACGATAGCTTTCCAGTTTTTGGGACTGTTAACTGAATGCCTCTAGCTTCTGGGAAGTTCTGTGCGTGAAAGTTAGTGAGACAGGGTCATTTGTATGGCAATATGTTTTGTAATTTAATAAGATAAATGAGGAGAGCATAATTTCACTGGGCATTGGTTAAATAGTTCAATAAACATCATTAGGTATGACTGAGATACAGACCTTGCACTCCAAAAAATGGATTTAGTAAGTGGATTAGTTTTAATGATTCTCTAGCTGTGAAATTAAACAGGTTAGGACATTTCTTTCTGTGAGAAAGAGTGACCTAATAGAGATCTTTAAGGTATTGGTAGTGTTTAGTAGGTTAGATGACTGATAAAAAGGGTCGTAAATATACAATAGTCATTAATAAATGAAATAGGGAATTAGGAGAAACCTCGTTGCTCCGAGAATGGTCAGATTGTGGATTGACTCCCACGTTGAGGCAATAAGCATCAATGTATTTAAGGGAAAGCTGGGTAAGTCTGAGAGAGAAAGGGACAGAAGGATTATGCTGATTGTTTGGAGGAGGCTATGCAGAGTATGAATACACACACTCAGTGCAGTTAAGTGGAATGGCCTGTACCTGCAGTTTACATTCAACCACGGCAGCGTGGATTTGTACAGGTCTCGACAGTTAAAATGAGCTCTAATAGTGAGCTTTTGCTTAAGCGCTGTTTATAAATTATCCGAGTCGCACTGCCTCCATTTTCATTTCAGCGTGGTTCCTCAGTATGATCAATCCTTTAGTAAACAAATTGCCACTTTCTTCACTGCTTCTGCACCTCACCACCTCACTCTCTCATTCCTCACTCCCTCTCCCCCTCTGGGCCCCTCTGTCCCCTCCCTCTGCCCATCTCGGGCCCCTCTGTCCCCATGCCCATCTCGGGCCCCTCGCTGCCTCAGATGAGCCGAGACATGGGAGAAGTCAAACAACGATTTGCTGTAGATTACACAAAGCTGTGATTAGAGTGATACATCGAGCTCTGATCACCACACTTCAAGAAGGATGAGAGGATCCTTGAGAAGGTGCAGAGGAGATTTACCAGAATGTCTCCAGAGATGAGAGTTACAAGGTTAGGCTGGAGACTTTTCTCCTTGGAATAGCGATTGTGGGGAGATTTGATAGAATTGTAGAAGATGATAACTGGTTTAGATAAGTTGGATGAAGTAAAACTGTTCCCATTTGTTGATTGCATGTGGCTAGAGGAACACAGAGTTAAGTTCTTGGACAAGAAGTACAGGGTGGATGTGAGGAAGCACTCTTTTGATGCAACAAGTAATAATGACTTGGAACTTGTTAATTTTGAAGGTGTTAGAAGCAGAGATAATCAGTGATTTCAAAAGATAATTGAAGACATACTTTAGGAAATAAACTTGCAGGGCCATGTGGGTAGACTGAGAGAATGGGACTAACAGAACTATCATAGACTCAGTGGGTTGAAAGGTCTCATTCTGTGTAGTTATGACTCAATGGCTTAGATCTTGTGGCCAGTGGTGAAGTGGAAACTTATGTTGCTGACTGTGTTTAAAAATTCATGCCTACTGTTTTTGCAGACTACAGTGGGAATTTACTGCCAGGTTGCAATGTGGATCATCACTCAATGGACTAGGGAGTCCAAATGGTGCGATGCAGTCCTGGAGAAGTCATATCCTCCCCCTCTGATGTCAGGAGCTGAAAATACGCTCTTTGAAGTATATCTTCAGCTCAGTGACGGTCTCAAATGCCCCAGCTACAGACCCTCGTGTTTCTCTAAAATAACTATTCATCTATAGTTAATTGTAGATCCCTGATGGCTTCCACTCCCCAGCTTCACCCCAGCCACCCTCTGCCCCTCCGCCTGCATTCTGTGTGAAGGTAGAGCCAGGGTCAATGGGATTCAGAGCTTAGAGAGGAAACGATGATGTGGGCAGAGTTGGGTAGGTGTGGAATGGAGCCACGTATGGGATTCTTTTTGCACTCTGTTGATTTAAAGGACTGTGCTCCTGCCTGGGCTCTATGCCTAATAAGAACAACCCTCAATAAATAACGTAAATACAGGTGTAATTGCAGCGAAGTCAGCCCAATTTTCCACTTCACAGGGCTTGATGGTAAGTGGACTGTTCTGGAAGTTGTGTTGCTATCGTGGCCCTCAGCAAACACTAACTTTCTCAAAATGTGACGATGTGGAGATTCATTCCACTCACACGCTGAAGGAGCAGTGCTCCGAAAGCTCGTGATACCAAATAAACCTGTTGGACTTTAACATGATGTTGTGAGACTTCTTACTGTTTCTCAAAGTGTGCCTGTGGGTAAACTTACAGACCAGCAATCTTGCTTAAGGAAAGAGTAATATGGGAAATGTAACTCTGATTATTTGTGTCTTGCAGTCGAGAACTTGAGTGCCTCCAAGCACAGACGATTTTGTTACAACTTCTTCAGAATTGCTTAGTGTTACTGTCTCGAGCTCATCAACCTGCAAAAGCACAGGACACAGCGCAACCGAGCACTGAGAAAAAGCACCCTATTGATCGGGGATCAGCTCACGATCTCTATGTCTACCTTTGTAAAGGTAATGAGCGGGACAGGTTGGGTGATATTAGCTAATTTGAATTTTAGTTGGCTTTAAAATAAATATTTTGACGAGTCTAAATAGGTGAATTTAATGCTGTATTTTCCTCTCTGCATATCTGTTGGGGATGTGCGAATGGATGATTTTCAGTTTATCGAATGCATTTATTCTCGCAGTGTCGTTCTGTACTGTAGTGGTTGGGATGTCGATGTCCCAGTAGTCAGCGCTACTAGAGTTAATCCTCATGTATGCACCTCTGAATATGATCTTTCTTCTGAGCAGTAGTGGATGATGCGGAATATGACACTGTTTCTGGGACGATGCTAAGGAAGGAAGCTGTAAATACCATTCTTAGTGGAGCGGCCATCTTTTTTCCAGATGTACAGACCCGCCGCGATCAACTTTTTAAAATGATGGTAAGATTCAGCGTAACGCTCGGACGTGGTCCTCCCCTCTTGATTCAGGTGCAACCTGCACGTTGTATTGAATATCTCCCGACAGGCTTCCCAACGTGTAACCTTTAACTTTTTCAGGAAACAATCACTGAACCGTCTCAACCTCAGTCTGCCACAATTACCTTCCAGTCGCTGTGTCATTATTTCAGGTGAGTCCAAAGTGCCTGAGGGTTTTTTTTAGAAAGAAATCGGATGTGGACTAGAAAGAAAAAATAAATTGTGTTTGTCTAGTTTCTTTTGTGTCTTTAGGACATTTCAAGGTGCTTTAATTAAGTTCTTTTGAAGTGTAGTCATTGCTGTAATGGAAGCAAACACAGCAGGCAACTTGCACACAGCAAGATCCCACAGGTATAAGATTAAATGGCCAGGCCATCTGTTATGGTTAAATATTGGCCAGGACACCAGGGGAACTTCCCTGCTGTTCAGCTGGATCTTTTACACCTGCCTGGGATAGCAGAACTGTTCTAATTCTCATCTGAATGTGGTCACCTTTAACACTGCAGTACTCGGTTGTGTGCTTAAGTCTCTAGATTGGGGCACGAACCCAGGAGCTCTGACTTAGAGGCATGAGTCCTATCACTAAACCAAGGCTGTCTGTACAAAGTATGTGCAAAAGTAACAATTCTGTTTTGTCTATTAATAAAGGTATATTAGTAATCTGCAGGTAAGGGAAAATAACATTTGTTTGCATTTTTGTAAAGTTGTAGCACAGAATGAAATTGATGTCACAAAACAAAAAGTGTGTTTGCGTCCTCGGTTCCTAGATGATTTGAGCTGTGTTAATGTCTAGGCAAAGGGAGTCTGGATTAGCCTTGCTTCTCAAAAGAGTATTACTTCAGGTGGAAGGCCAGAACACACAGTGAACTCACTTGTTGCTGTGGGAAGCTGAACTAAGGAACTGGATAGGTTGTTGGAAGCTGGAGGAGATGTCGGGCTGGGTTCTCCGACTGCAGTCACCTCAGAACCAGAGAATCTTGCCTGAGGTCAATGGACTGTTGCATGGACCACTCCCCCTTTCCCACTACAATTCCCAAGGCAGGCTGGATGGGAGAATTCCGGCCGTTATCTCTGAAAGGACAAACTCAATAGCAATACACTAAATCTCAGGATGATGGTCAATAAATTGCCTCTTGCATATTTGACGAGCTGTTACTTTAGGCAACACTTAACACATTGTACTTAAGATTGAAACTAAATGTTTGGAAACTTATTTCAAAAGTTATTTATTTATTTAACATAAATTATGGGCAGCCACTCCTTTTTAAAACCTCTTTGCTAAGCTCTGTCATTCACCACCAGCTTAACCCCAAATTACACTATGGCCTCTTCCCAAACTCCGCCAGCATTTCCTCCCTGTTCAGGATTGTTTAAAATCCTTGTCTTTTATTGCCACTCTTCCTGTGCCTTTCAAAGATGTTCCATCTGCATCCAGCAACTCCTCATCCTCAAGAGTAATCTTCAGCGTAACTCCTCCAGCTTCTTCTGAATTCTTCATCATGCTGCACTTCCTTGACCTCCCCTTTCATATCAACACCTAGACCCATAAAGTCAAAAGAAATTTTCTCAAGTGCACAATCTGTGAGTACTCTAATCACTTATTCGCCTTCATTTGCACACTCCTATAAAGCCACTATTTCCACCATCTACCGGTCAAACAAAAACTCAACTGCAATGAAAGCAAAATACTGCGGATGCTGGAATCTGAAACAAAAAACAGAAAGTGCAGGAAAATCTCAGCGTGTCTGACAGCATCTGTGGATATAGAACAGAGTTAATGTTTAAAACCTGGATGACACTGAGTCTTCCATCCAGACCCAAAACATTGGCTCTATTCTCTCTCCACAGAAGCTGTCAGACCAGCTGAGATTTTCCAGTGTTTTCAGTTTGGTTGTGTCCATAGAAGCGCAGGTTAGATTGATTGACTAAGCTAAATTGTCCCTTAGTGTCAGTGAGATTAGCAGGGTAATTACTTGGGGTTACAGGGATAGGGCCTGGGCGCAATTGTTGTTGGTGCAGGCTAGATGGACTGAATGGCCACCTCCTGCACTATAAGGATTCTGCGTTTCTAAACACCTTTCTATTCTTTTCTGTTATGAATTCCCAATCCTCCACGACTGGGTCCCGACTCTCAGAGAATTCTTGGTGACTGTCAATTTGTGAGCAACCCTCTCATCTCTTCCTTTCATTATCCCCAAGTAAAATTGTCGCCATCCATTATCACTCCTGCTCCCTGTTACAATCCGGTTTTACTTTTGAGGGACACGAATTTGCACATATCCAATGTGCAACTGACTTAGCTATCCATTAGTAGGCTATAGCAAGCACTACCTTGCTTTACTATCTTCATCCGACACATGTCCACTGTTTCAGATTCAGAGTTATTCTCAAGAAAGGCCCCTTATTACTACATCTCTCCCCCTTTTGTAAAACATCTCCAGCTCTCCAAACCTCCTCTGCCTATCTGTTACATGCCTTGACATGTTACTTACGTGAAAGACACTGTAAATAGTTCTGTCATTGCTCAAGTAACAATTAACTTATTTCATACCTGGGAATATGGATTAATCCTCAATATCATTTCGCAATTTGCAGTTGAGCCTGTTCCGGCACCATTCTGCAACAAACACACATTTCTGTGCTACACTTTCTTTTCGGGGTGAAAAAGATAAAGGCAACCGGTCCCCACCGGCTTTCCCAACCGTGGGCATGTACAAACACAACCCAGCGATAGAAAATACCTTCTTACTGACCCCAGAAACTTTGCAGTCACGTCACATGTTTTGCTGTCTGTTTTGCACAGCTTCTAAAATGAACTGGTGTGACTGAAGACCCAGTTATCATTTCCTGATGTGGTGCTCCCATTCTAACAGAATGGCATATCTTCCAACTTACCTTGAGCAATGCTGTGTGGAAGATCTAATTAATCTAAGATTAAAGTTAACGTGTTACAAATGCATTTTCATCTACAGAAGTATCCATAAGAAATCTTTCTTGAGCTCTTTCGCGATGACTACTATTAAGTTTTCTATTGGCCTGCCTCCATTCTGAAAATGGAATAATGCCCACTCTGTCCAATATAATCTGTTTTTCAGGTTGTTTGTAATAAAACCTTCATGTTTAGTTTTTTTTTATAAATCCAGACACCACATTAAACCACAATGTATTTAAGAGATGGTGTTCTGCCTGTGATACATTTGAGTTGGCCTGTATTGCTTAACTGTGGCTCCAGAATTCCATTTGTGTTCTTTGTATTCCACTTGTTAAAGTTCATATAATCTACGGCACAGAGACAGGCCTTTCGACCAAAAAGCCCATCTCAATGGGCCTGCATTTGGTGCATATCCCTCTAAACCTCTCCTATCCATGTATCTGTCCAAATGGCTTTTAAATGTTGCCTATGTCCCTGCCTCAACCACCTCCTTTGGCAGCTCATTACGCATATGTACAAAAATGTTGTCCCTCAGGTTCCCATTAATACTTCCCCCTCTTAACTTAAACCTATGCCCTCTAGGTCTCTGTTGCCCAACCCTGGGAAAAAGACCGAGTGCATTCACCCTATCCATGCCTCTCATGATCTTATACACCTCTATAAGATCACCTCTCAGTCTCCTATGCTCCAAATAAAAAAGTCTTAGCCTGCCCAATCTCTCCCTATAACTCAGTCCCTTGAGCCCTGGCAACATCTTTGTAAATCTCTTCTGCACTCTCTCCAGTTGAATAACACCTTTCCTATAGAAAGGCAACCAAAACTGAACACAATGCTCCAGGTGTGGCCTCATCAAGTTGTTTATTTCTTCCTGCCAAACGTGGAAAATAGTTTCATTGACGTTCTGGTGGGATCCATCCAGGAATACTGTTAGTTTACATTGTTCTCTTTTCTTTATAATTCAGCAGCAATAATTCTCAGTGTAAGATGCTTTAACAGCATGTACGAGTCCTTCGGCCAAAGGAATTAAGAAACAGCAAAAGCTGAACATCCACCGTGGCCCCAAATATGTTTTGTTTCCTACATTCTTTTTGGTGTCTTATACTTTGTGATACATATTTTGTTCCTGGATTTAAATTGTTTTTCAAGCCTGGTCAGGTTCTGCAGTTTTGATTAATGTAACTTGTATCATTTTCCGACACAGCAATCAAGACCCAAGCGGGTTGCTTCAGTTGCCACAGAAAGGGGTTCCTGCAGAGTTTGATATTAACCCAGTAATGATGGTCATGGATACTTTGCTGTTAGTAGCGACACGAGAGGTAAGAGGCTTGCTGCCTGTGCTGGAGAAAATGAATGAACGATTTGCTGATTTTGTACACTTGAACCTAATGAAGATTTGAGTAGAAGAGCTGGTGATTTGCAGCATGGTTATTTCAACCTGATTCTTATAAAGAAATGCTAATTATTTTTCTCAAGATCAGTCCTTAATGAAATTTATGTTTGCTGGTATGTAAAAATCCAAGTTTTACAAAAAATTGGAAAAGACCAAATAGTACACTTGTTTTTATTTATTTGTGTAATTTATAGCCTCCCTATGCGATCTTTAGCATTCTCCTCTTCTCCCTACCCTAGCAAAATTACAATTTGTTGATTCTGATACTTATATCATGCTTTATCAACTGACTGACACTGAAAGAATCCCTTCATGATAGGAATCTATTATCTTGCAGTTGGTATGGATTTGTGGAATATCTGTGCTCGTTGGCCTGTTTGGCTCCTTGCTAGGCAGCACTTTGATTTTAAAATTCTCCTTCCTGTTTTCAAATCCCACCAGGGCCTTGGCCCTCTCTATCTCTGTAACTTCCTCCAGCCTCACAATGCTTTTGAAATCACTGCACTTGTACAACACTAGCCTCTGGCTCACTCCTGATTTTTATGGCTTCGTTAGCAGCTATGTCTTCAGCTACAAATATACGAATAAGAAATAGAAGTAGACATTCAGCCCCTCGAGCCTACTATGCTGTTCAACAAAATGATGGCTGATCTGTTTGTTTCAAGTTCTGCAGTCCCATCTACCTTTGACTCCCTGGCCTAAGAAGAATCTATTTACCTTTGCCTTTAAAGTATTCAGTGACAGCTCCCCCCCCGCCATGTCCACCATCTTCTGAGGCATAGCGTTCCAAATCGCAAAACCCCCTGAGAAAAAAGTTCTCCTCGTCTCTGTCCTAAAAGATAACCCCTGGTTCTACACTCACCCACAAGTGGGAACATGCTTTCCATGTTCATCTTGTCGAGACCATTCAGGGTCTTATATTCTTCAGTCACCTCACCCCTCAATCTTCTAAACTCTTGTGGAAACAAATCCACCCTTTCCAACCTATTCCCATAAGGCAAAGTGCTCATTCCAGGTAAAACCTGGTAAGCCTCCTTTGATCCCATTTGCATCCTTCCTAAAATGAGATAAAAGCTGCATGCAATGTATTCAAGGACACAATTTGAATTTCCGAGTGTTAACTTTGATGGTTTGTGAAGGGTATTTGTGAATTGCTACCTCTCATTCTCAAGCCTATTTCTCTGAAAGTTTGATGGTGAAACCTTTTGAATTAATGCATCGTGAACTTAATTTTCTTTTACCAAATAGATATCTGGTTAGTCACCATCACCATAATTGGTGAAAGAGGCACTATTTCCGATTTAACAGAACGGTTTTTCTATTATTCTCCATTTGACTAAGGTTGTTTTTAAGCTTCTCTTATCGAAGGAAATTATATCTGCTACGCTTGAAAGGAAGTATCACTTAGCTAACATACATGGATGCTAGGTTTTTCTAAATAAATTGCGTTTTATTGACTTAGGAAAATATATTTCATTGCTTTATGATTTAGACTTTTGCTTTATTGTATCTTCGCACCCACACTCTTTTACCTTCTGGGGAATAGGTTAAGGATTCCTGAGCTAATTATCAGCCATTTGAATACTCCTTCCATGACCAGCAAGTCCTGGCATTGGACTCAAACTGGGAACTCTGATCCAGCGGAGAGGCACTACAGCTGCGCAGCAAAATTTGTGAAAACCCACTGCTATTTTAAAGCTCATGAATTGAATGGTGAAGCTAATGGAATTCGCAAGTAGTTGCAAAAGAATGTGTTGAGGCCAAATACTTTCAGTGGTGATGCAGGAGTTAAGTTATAATTAAGTTTCTGATGTGTCGTATTTAAGTATTTTGATTTTGGGCTTAAACTTTTGAATAGGGTCTTCTGAACAGATAGACTGAAATATACTGTGCTTTCTGACATTGAGGAAAAGGCACCTGACTTAACTTATCAGTGATGTAAGGAAAATGTTCTTTTAAAAAGGAATTGGTGAACCCTGTGTTGTGTGTTCGATATTTAATCTCCTATCGCCAGTATTTTGGTGTTGATTTATTCGTAAAGAATTGTATCTTTAGAGTTATCAATAGAAGTTGTTCACCACACCACATTTATTAATTACAGAAATAGTTACTCAATTCTCAGTTTGATGCAGTAATGCAGATAAAAACAAGTTCACTATTCAAGCAGCACAGGATTACAGGTCTCAAAATACCCACTTGATTCAGATCATGCAGTGAGACCTTAGATGAGCTGTAATTTTATCTTCAGTTTCTTTATAAACCTAAAATATTCAGAGCCTAAACCCTGTTATTTATTCCAGTACTTTTGATAGTGCAAAGCTTCACAAGAGAAGGCGGCGTAGTGGCAGAGTGAAACCGAAAGAGAAAATGCTGAAAAAATGATGGCGGTTAGCACTGCTGCTTCACAGCATCAGGGACCCAGGTTCAATTCCAGACTTGGATTGCTGTCTGTGCGAAGTTTGCACATTCTCCCCGTATATGTGTGAGTTTCCTCTGGGTGCTCCGGTTTCCTCCCACAGTCCAAAGATGTGCAGGTTAGGTGGATGGGCCAAGCTAAATTGTCCCTTAGTATCTCAAGTTGTGTAGGTTAGGGGAATTAGTGTGGTAAGTATATGGGATTACAGGGATAGGGCAGGGAGGTGGACCTGGATAAGATGCTCTGACAGAGTTGGTGCAGTCTCAATGGACCAAGTGGCCTCCTCCTGCAGTGTAGGGATTCTGTGAATCTAAAAACAAACTAAAAATATGTGATCTGTGCTGTGACAGTCAATAATGAATCTTTGGTTTCCATTGGTAGAATGTGTGATGAACCAGGTTTTGTAACAATTTATAAAATCTGTCCTGGTGATTTTTGAGAGGTGGTTGTGGTGGCAAAAAGGAGTGAGAGTGAAAAAGTGAACTTTGCAGCCAGAGTATGTGCTGGAAGTTCTGCGAGGGTACATGTGCAATCAGTAACTTTGAAAACTGCATGCTGTGAATCAGTCATACTTTTTAAATTTGTGATGGGCTGGATATTGTGGTCAGTGATTAACAAATGATGTCAGCCGTTCATCACCCTTACAGTTACAGACAGACTGTGGCGTTTTTGCCCTGATATTTAGGAAAATCAATTTAGCGTGAAGCCCTGTTTGGAGGATCTGGAACTTGTGTGCACAGGGCAAGCAATGGTTTAAGCAGAGTGCAAGCCGAATAGTTAATTCACTGGTGAATCATGCGTGAAAATGAACTAGGGAAAGAAAGATGGACCTAAGATCAATAATAAGATAAAGTCCAACAGGTTTATTTGGAATCACAAGCTTTCAGATCCCTGCTCCTTCATCAGGTAAGTCAGAGCTCCGAAAGCTCATAAAACTGCAACATTAACTAAAATCTGAGGGAATGAGATTTCATTCTTAAAAAGTTAATTTTTCAGCAGTTTCTAAATTATTTTATGGGCCGAGGGCATTGCTGACCGGGCTACCGTTTTTACCCATCCCTATTTGTTCTTGAGAAAGTAGTGATGAGCCACGGCCTTGAACTGCTGTAGGTACACCCATAGTGCTATTAGGTAAGGAGTTCTAGGATTTTGACCCACTGAGAGTGAAGGTGGTGTGTGCCTTGGAATGGTGGTGTTCCCAAGCATCTGCTGCCTGTCCTTCAAGGTGGTAGAGGGCGCAGCAATTGTTTGCACCAATTAAGACTTGGCACACTATTTAAAAGTTTGCTTGCACTTGAATTGATGAGTCCTAGATTTTCCTGGCATGTTTATGGGCATCTATCACTTAAATATGCAAAAAGTCATGCTCATTGCCTACTGAGTCTCGGTGAAACGAACTTAAGAACATAAGAAATAGGAGCAGGAGTAGGCTATCTAGCCCTTCGAGCCTGTCCCGCCATTCAATAAGATCATGGCTGATTTGAATTGGATCAGTTCCACTTTCCCGCTTTCTCCCCATAACCCTTAATTCCCCCGTCTGTCAAAAACCTATCTACTCGTGACTTAAATATATTCAACGAGGTAGCCTCCACCACTTCAGTGGGCAGAGAATTCCAGAGATTCACCACCCTTTGAGTGAAGAAGTTCCTCCTCAACTCTGTTCTAAACTGCCCCCCCTCCCTATTTTGAGGCTGTGCCCTCTAGTCCTGCTAAATGCTGCCAGATTTACTCGTCAGTGAGCACCGAAAATCTCTCAGCAAAAATACAGCAAAATCTGGGCTGATAAGAACATAAGAAATAGGAGCAGGAGTAGGCCATCTAGCCCTTCGAGCCTGCCCCGCCATTCAATAAGATCATGGCTGATCTGAAGTGGCTGAGCTCCACTTTCCCGATTTCTCCCCATAACCCTTAATTCCCTTGCCTACCAAAAACCTATCTACCTGCGTCTTAAATATATTTAGCGAGGTAGCCTCCACCACTTCAACGGGCAGAGAATTCCAGAGATTCACCACCCTTTGAGTGAAGAAGTTCCTCCTCAACTCTGTTCTAAACTGCACCCCCCTTATCTTGAGGCTGTGCGCTCTAGTCGTGCTGTCCTTTCTGAGATGATTAGATGAGTTCTGATGGTAACTTCCAATGCCCACAACTGGTTTCATATATGTTGACTGATTTTTTCAAAATTGCTAATACACAAAGATTTTATATCATAAACTCAGATGGCACGTAGCAGTGGAAACAGATTTTTCAAACTTACTTATAATCAGACAAGGTATGTGGAAAATACTTTGTTTTCATTAAATCTACACACTATAAATTTTGAAACAAAGCCTACCTATTAACTATTAGGATATCCAGTTCTATATATGCACACAATGAGAAATAAAACCACTTGAATGGTCCTTATTATACAAAACTTAACGATTACTACAAATAGCTAATGTGACAACACTTGAAATATACAAAAGTTTAACATCGGCACTTCTAAATTGTTATTAGGCGTAGCCAAAAGAGAAGAAAATCCACCCAGATGACAGCTGCTTCAGTGTTTTTTTTTGTACTCAGAGTATTTTGCATTTCTACACTTCTGAAAATGTATCTAATGCATAGAATTAAACAATAACCTGTTGGTAATTTCATTATCTGTCCCCCTAGTCGATTGCGTTTCAATCCCACTGATTTCAGAGTCCGTATGATCGGTAATAACTGTGGTGTTGTAAAGTAATCCAGTCTACGCAGCCCGATTAGGGGAAAATCTTCAACAGTCCAACTTCCTTGTCAGAAGGAATTAACCTTAATAAAGGCATAAGTAAGTAACAGGAGCTGTAATCTGACTGCTCGAGCCTGCTCTGTCATCCAATAAAAATTATGGTTGAACTTTTGACATCAATTTTGTTTTCTTTCCTCATCCTCACTGAAAAATAGTTGTTTTTATTTTGATTGTTGGCTGAGACTTTGCATGTGGTTTTGCCGATCCATGTGCACCGTGCTTTGATGTTACGTTTGAGGTACCAGCCGTGGCACACACTCTTTCGTGCATTTGTTGAGAACTGCTTCTTCTTTGTTGCAATTCAATGTGTTGTTCTACTTTTTGAACCATACGTCTTTTATGCACTGGATGATTTAATGCCAGCCTTGTGTCTATCAGATAGTTGTTCAATATGCCCGTGGTTATAAACTTCCTCTTCAGAAGCCAACTTACTTGTGGAATCCGTTGCAGCAAAGCTGTTATCACATCTGGTTGGTCATATGCAACATGTAATATTTTGCATAATTTTTGGATCGATTGATTGGGAAGAAGGTTCAATATTTTCCTGCATTCCTTCCTTTCATGTTGGCGGAGCCTTGGCACATCTCCTTTTGTTTGACTTGTGCTCCAGCATTTTTGTATGATGATCACGAGATCCCTCTTCTGACTTTTCTCGTCAACATGTACGCCGATGTTTCTCAAATACTTGTACAGCAGGTACTTTGTCAGACCCTTGTAGGATAGCAATTGCTTTGAAGATATGGTGTTCTCAATGATCTTGGCGACCAGCTCTGTCTGACTGTATTTCAAGCCGCGCTCTGTGTATTTGTTGTCCACTCTCTGACAGATTTTTCTCAAATCCATTTCACTGCATTCATTGAGGAGAGCTTCCCAACCCTTCATCTCAATATCTGTCGGCATTGTCTTGTGTGTATTGCTGAACTGATGTTGCAGGTGTTCAGTGTTGTTCCTTTTAGGTGCTTAAAAATGGAAACGTAGGTAGTATATTAGATCATTAACAAAACATTCAGCATCACTAGGGATGGGCTTCTGGTTTTAGTTGAATGACTCATTCTTTCGGTTGTAGTTCTTGCCAGGTATCTTAGAATCATATATTTAACCCATGCTGATGATTATTTCGCTTCAGGCGAATTGCAGGGCCGACATCAGTCAATGTTTGGGTTTCAGTGTGATTCAGGAAAGATATTATTTGTAATGCATCTAGTTTCTAATTTTGTTCATCATTTTACTGAATTTAGCACAACATTGCAAATGCCTTTGCCCTTGTTTTCCTGCCTGTGATCCTGAGTCCTTCCACTTGTACGCTCAACACTTTATTTCCATCAGATGATCTGGTTGTAGTGACAGTGATGTGGAGATGCCAGCGTTGGACTGGGGTAAACACAGTAAGAAGTCTCACAGCACCAGGTTAAAGTCCAACAGGTTTATTTGGTAGCAAAAGCTACTCGCTTTAAGACTAGCTAATCAAGTCTTGAAAATTGTCTGCACCTTTAAGACTTGATTAGCTGTAAAAACTTGCATTCTAATCAGTATTCTGTAAACTGAGTGTGTGTCTTTACATCCCCTGTTTGTGATCAGAGCTCCCCACTCGCCTGACGAAGGGGCAGAGGTCTGAAAGCTAGTGACTTTTGCTATCAAATAAACCTGTTGGACTTCAACCTGGTGTTGTGAGACTCCTTACTGTAGTGACAATGCCATTTGTTAATTTAGTGATAATTCTCCAATTGTTTACAATTCAGGAAGAGCAGCTTTCTGGACTTGAGCAGTTTGTCTTCCAGATGTATCCCAAAATTACCTTGCCACCTATGGCCCATCAAGTGTATATCAAAGCACTTCATGAATGTCATAAAGCCTCTGTGTAATTGCCTCCCCTACCTTTTCAGACAAATAGTTTCAGATTCTCACTGCCCTCTTCGTGAAACTGTACCCCTTTAAATCTCTTCCGTCTTAGCTTAAATTCATGCTCCAACATGATTGCAGGTTGTTGCTGTGCTTACATTTGTTTTTGTGTTGTACCTGACGAATATAATGGCATAAGTGGGAGTGCAGAATTCTGTACGTGAAATGAGTCATTAGATAAGCATCTGCCCACCAAATATGTCTTTTTTGGGTTGTGGAGCAAACAAATCAACGTTGTTTTTCCAATCTTTTGAGGAGCTTGAATATACTTTCTAAAATTCAAATTTGCAAAAGTGATTATTCTTCACACTCTCACCCAGTTGAAGTTGCTGAAGCCCAAACGAGAAGCATGTTAAGGATCAGTTTAAAGATTTCTCCTTTGAAATTGAGGTCTATTAAGTAATTCCACTGGCATGGTGTGCGAAGCCCATGCCTTTCTCTTACTGGAAGTTATTTGCATCGGTTTCATTTTCCTTGTAACTGAAACTGATGTTTTCCATTTCGCGAGCTGCCCGTTGAATAAAAGTTAATGAATGTCATTCACAAAGCTGGTTGGAGAAGAGTTTTTAATGGTGCTCCTGCCCTTTAGGCTGGTGGATGTCGCAGGGAAGGCCCGGTTCATTCTGAAATCTTGACCATTAGGCCACTGTCTCTACTCCTAGCATTGGCTCTGTCCTTCACAGGGTGTACAAATTATCCTTAAAGCATACTTTAATGAAAAATTACTGGTAATATGGGAAATTAGTCTACTTGGTGGGTCTGCTGATCATAGTCTGATCATAGAATCGCTACAGTGCAGAAGGAGGCCATTAGGTCCATCCCTGTAAGCCCACATAGTTACCCTGCTGATCCTCCTGATACTAAGGGGCAATTTAGCATGGCCAATCAACCTAGCCTGCGTATCTTCAGAATGTGGGAGGAAACCAGAGCACCAGAAGAAACCCACGCAGACATGGGAAGAACATGCAAACTCCACACAGATAGTAACCTGAGGCCGGAATTGAACCTGGATCCCTGGCGCTGTGAGGCAGCAGTGCTAACCACTATTCTACCATGCTGCTATTTGAGCCTGTGTGGGTCCACTGTTGGATTTCCACTAAATATTCTGTGCTGTATCCAGCACTGAAAATGTGCTGAATGTAGTCACCAGCACAGTACACTGGTTAGGCGCAGTTATGTGCAATTTTATTGATGGGTAAAGGACACAGGCAGGGGAATGGACATCCTGCACTTGCTTGATACTGGCCACTGAAACAGAGTAGACTTTTCTGTGTGAAAATATTTTCAGCTGTTCACAAATTAATGAAGTTCATATTTCCTTAAGGCCGTTTAATGATTTGTATCATTAGATCCCAATAGCAGCTAGATGGGGCATGTGACATTATTTGGTAGACCTTGCACCACGTTAGATAAGGAAGCCCATCAGTGACAAGTACAGGGAAGCTGAACTTAATAAATGTGCTTGTGGGGAAGGACAGGCCTTTCTTTAATATTCCAACAAATTGCTCTGGTTCACTTGCATATATTCCAGTCAGAAATGATCCGTTTCCCAAAAGCAAAATACAGTGGATGCTGGAAATAAAAACAGAGAATACTGGAAAACATCAGCAGGTCAGGCAGCATCTGTGGAGAAAGAAACAGAGTCAACATTTCTGGTCAATGACATTTTTTTAGACCTGAAGGAAGATAGGGAAAGGGGTTGGGGAGAACAAAAGGGAAGGTCTGTGACAAGGGAGATTAAATGGCCAACGTTTTCATGGTACAAAAGGCAGAGGGAGTGGTAATGAGTGTCATAAGAAAACAAAGGATACATCCAGAGTGGGTGTGAATGGCTGAATAATGGACAGATGCACCTGAAAGTAAAAATGTGACAAACAAGACTGGCACGTACAAAAACAAAGAACCCAGACACAGGATGGTGGTGGTGGTGGGGTTGTTGTGGGGGAGAATTTACAGTCTGAAACTGTTGAAGTGAATCCAGAAGGCTGTAAAGAGAGGATCGAAAGCTGTTCCTCGCTCTGTTCCAAGCTGCATTAGAACACGGCAAGTTTTATGTGTTTTTCTTTCTATTTGTTCCATTGAATTTGCTGC
Source organism: Carcharhinus amblyrhynchos (assembly GCF_965287045.1). Lineage (NCBI taxonomy): Eukaryota > Metazoa > Chordata > Chondrichthyes > Carcharhiniformes > Carcharhinidae > Carcharhinus > Carcharhinus amblyrhynchos. The sequence continues at coordinate 43,907,232 of NC_137346.1, read as the reverse complement.
TGATGATGCAGTCTCCTCTGCACTGGGGAGACCAAATGTAGACTGAGTGACTGCTTTTGTGATCAATCTGTAATTATGACCATTTGCCCACCGTTTTAATTCTCCACCCTGCTGCCAGGCTGGTATTTCATCCTCGGCCTGCTTCAAGTGTTTCGGTCAGTATCTGATGAAGTCCTAACTAAATCTAAGTTTTGTGAGGAAATATGAGGCATTCTTGAATAAATTGAGTTGAGTTAGGCTCTGACGAAGAGCATCTAGACTTGAAACATTGGCTGTATTCTCTCCTTACAGATGCTGTCAGACCCGCAAAGATTTTCCAGCATTTTCTGTTTGGAGCTTTCCTTTCAGAAAGATCCGTGAAAAATTATGAATGCTGCAAATTAACTGTTTAAATAATGCATGATAAACAGTGTACTGAGTAGAGAACTGCTCATGATGTGATCCTGGTATCAGATTTGACATTTAAAATGTACCATTTTGTTGCTATTAACTACTGCACAGCACAAAGTCACACATGTGGCAGGGGTCCTAAATTTCTTAGCACTCATCAAACAGCTAACCTATGGGACGCTTAAAGCACTGTTTAAAGGATGCTTGCAAATATGACATGAAGAACCTAGACATTGATTATCACATCAGGGAGTTGCGCGCTGATGGCAGAGGGAAATGGGCTTGTTTATATTGCCATGATGACCAGTGGCTTGGTAAGAGGCACCAAGGTCAGAAGCAACCCACAGTGATACTTGGAATCTTTGTGTTTGACACATGAGGCAGACCTTGCCCCTCAAGGATTGACTTCTTCAGCACCAGAACAGGTGTGCCGTATGAAGACACCCCATCTGAAATAGATTATTTGCTTGGATGTCCATCATCTTTTGTAGGTTGGAGGGATGCTGACCGACCTTCACTCGGGTAGCTTCCTGAAGCAGCAGTTGGGGCACCATTGCAATTGGAGTCAGCAACCCAGGACGACAGCCTAGGGTCTGGTGGGAAATAGTCAGTTTCTGCCCTGATTTGACCCTGCACGCTGGAAACTGCCCGTGCTGATCTCTAACCGCTAACAAAGCCACCGTGGTCAAAGAATCCATCAATCAGTGACTGAAGAAAACCTGTTTCAAGTGCCACTCGAAACAAGACTCCACTAACCCAAATTTATTATTGAATCACTGTTCAGAGCTAAAGGTTTGAACTGACCATTTCACAGTGATAGAAATGAGGAAATTGCAAATGTTGTAACCATCCAATACAAACTGGAAATACTACAGCCTGGCAGCATGTTTGGAGAGAGAAACAGAGTTCGCCTTTCAATTCTAATGTTTTGGATTTCCAGGATCTGAACATTTCACTTTTGCACCAAATAGATTTTTTTTAAAGACAGAACAAACAAATAATGGTTCTAAAAGCAAATCCGAATGAATGCTATGGCTAAGTTTTTTTAAATGATCGTCATAGAGGATTATATACGGATGTATTATATAGAGTAAGAATAAAATGGATGCCCCAGCTTTTAATACCCAAACAAAGCAGTATCACTGCCTTCTTCACACCTTAATCCTTCCCCAAGTTGGCAATCTCGTTCATGCCCCACAAGCAACACTACAAGTAAGAACAATTACTGGCTTTGTTGAGCCTAAAGTTTAAACAGATTCAGTAAAATTGTACTCGGAGTATTTTTATACAAAGTAATAGGGATAGGCTTCACTCCCAAAACAAATTATACAAAATGTGACATCAACACAAAATAGTTGAACCAATGCAAAATTAAAATTCTGCAGATGCTGGATATCTGAAATAAAAATAGTAAAGTCTGCAAATACTCAGTAGTTCTGGTGTCATCTGTGGAGAGAGAAACAGGGTTAATATTTTTATGTCAGTGACCTTTCACCACCAACACTGATGCAGACCATCATTTAATGTGAAATGTCACAAAGGTAAAGTGGTGACTCTGTTTCTCTCTGTATGGATGATACCAGGCCTACTGAGTCTTCCCAGTGTCTTCTGCAAACCGGCTGAGTATTGCTTCTGTGCCTGATTTTCTATTGGGTAGAATTCAACGCCTGAGTTTCTCTATGAAGTGAAAACTTTCTTCCTCTGTCATAACTCCATTGTGAGAAGATTTGCTGATGGGATTTGGGGTGGTATTCAGGAAGCTAAACACATTGTGTGCGCGCATCCCAATTCATTTTAAATTCTTTGTAAGCCTTTCGACCACAGTTATGCAGTCACACTTGTCACTGTAGCATGTGAAAATGTCTATAATTTCATGAAGGCATCATACATGATCTATATTTGATATCATTCAGAGTTGACTGTTCTTCTTAAATTGATTAGTGAATGTTTAGACCTGTAACAGAAATCAGAGGGCCACAAAATGGATTAACTGTGCACAGTTCACTTATGAAATTTCTGAAAGTTTTGTGTGATCAAATTTCTGTAGCTTGTTTATGTAACACTAAGCAATTGGTACTTGCTTCCAGGGTCTTGCACAGCCAATTGCCAGGAATTGCTCAGATCAGCTACCATTTCTACCATGTCCCCTAGCCACCAGCAAGTTTTCAGCTCTGTTGGTTGTTGCAGAATCCTTGGATCGTGAGTCAGTGTCACAGGCTTGAGCCTTTGATGTAGAAGCAGCTTGGTTTAACAGGTTTTTATGCTCCTTGCTTTCAGTGCGAGTTGATGGTCATGAACAACTTATTTGGGAAGAATGAGGCCGTCCTCGTCAATCTACTCTGGGCGTTGCAGGGACATCTCCTTTCCTGGTGTTACCTGCAGCTGAAGGGGAATGATGTCTTGTCTCTGCGGCACGCAAGAGAAATCCTCCTTAACTGTATGTATCATGGCCTCTACTCTCTTAACTTCTGCTCGATAGTCATTCAAGCCCAAATTGAAAGGAAGATAGCTTTAAAAAATGTATAGAAAGAGATATTCCGACAATTGACAATGGTTTCATGGTCATTAGTAGGATTTTTAATTCCAGATTTTTTAAAAATTGAATTCAAATTCTGTCATCTGCCGTGGCGGGATTTGAAACCAAGTCCCTGTATATCCAAGTGATTACCCCTTTAAAAATGAACTAATTATGTGCACTTCGAGTACTTTGAGCAGTATTTAAAAAACCGCCTCACTGATCATATTTCCTGATTATAGTGCACCAGGGTTGATGTTTGGCTTCAGATGTTGTGCCAAAGTTCTCTTTTGCCCCAAACATAGAATAAAATTTTCAAATCAATAAATGTCACTAAAATCGTTAACTCCTGCCATATTCATCAATCTGGGCTCACTTTAACATTTCATCTGAAAAACTATTGGTCGATTGAATGAACTATTAATTGGCCACTGGAATATATTTTGCACTCTGATTGCAGAGTCAACGGCAGGGTTCTGAGGAACATAGAGATCTTGGGGTTCGTATCCACAGATCTCTGAAGGTTGCCATTCAAGTGGGTAGAGCCGTGAAGACTTATTATGTGTTATCGTTTATTAACAGTGGGTTTGAGTTTAAGAGTCATGGGGCTATGCTGCAACTATACAGGACCTTGATGAGACCACATTTGGAATATTGTGTGCAGTAATGGCCACCTCACTAGAAGAAGGATTTGGAGAGAGTGCAGAGGAGATTTACCAGGATGCTGCCTGGTTTGGAGGGCAGGTCTTATAAGGAAAGGTTGAGGGAGCTGGGGCTCTTCTCTTTAGAGCAGAGGAGGACGAGAGGTGACTTAATAGAGGTTTATAAGATATTGAGGGGGATAGATAGAGTGGATGTGCAGAGGCTATTTCCTTGGGTGGATGTAGCTGTTACTAGGGGGCATAGCTATAAGGCTCATGGTGGGGGATATAGAAGGGATGTCCGAGGTAGATTCTATACTCAGAGAGTGGTTGGGGTGTGGAATGCACTGCCTGCTGTGATAGTGGAGTCGGACACCTTCGGAACTTTTAAGCGGTTATTGGATAGGCACATGGAGCACACCAGAATGATAGGGAGTGGGATAGCTTGATCTTGGGTTTGGACATAGCTCGGCACAACATTGAGGGCTGAAGGGCCTGTACTATGCTATACTGTTCTATATTCTATGAGAAGGATGTGGGATCAAGCCCCAGTCTAGTACTTGAGCAACAACCCAGCCTTTTACTGTGGAGAGATAGGGTGACCTGAAGTGTTGAACTTTGGATGAGCTCTTTGGGTGATTCCAGCAGAGACAAATTATTCTGCGGAACTGCCTGAAAAGAGTGGCAGTTTCCTCCAGCAAGCCAACTGGCCGTTCTTTTCACGAACACTTGTGAGACCTGAACTTTGAAATGAATTAATGGGTCTAAAGTACAAAGAACAAAACAGCCCGGGAAACAGGCCCTTCGGCCCAACGAGCCCGCGCCGCCATTTTAACGTTACCAGTCCCCCCTCCACCCATGACCCTTATCTATGCTTATGGCATTCCACATTGAGGGAAAACTAATTTAGGGACAGTTTATTACCTCCAATCAGCCTAATAGCACATCTTTGGGGTGTGGGAGGAAACCGGAGCACCTAATCAGATCCTTGTCGTGTCCTGATGCTGGGATACCTCACAAGAGGTTATTGCAGAAGGTCAGGGGACATGGAGTTGGGGGTAGGGTGTTCGCGTGGATAGAGGATTGGTTGTCAAATAGGAGGCAGAGAGTGGGGGTCAATGGGTGCTATTCGGATTGGCGGTTGGTGACTAGTGGGGTGCCCCAGGGGTCAGTGCTGGGGCCTAAGCTATTTACCATTTATATAGATGATCTGGAGGAGGGAACCGAGTGCAGGGTGTCGAAATTTGCTGATGACACCAAGATTGGGGGAAAGGCAAATTGTGCGGAGGGTGTGGAGAGTCTGCAGAAGGATCTAGATAGGCTGGGCGAATGGGCCAGGAAATGGCAAATGGAATTTAATGTTGGCAAGTGTGAGGTGGTCCACTTTGGTAGGAAGAATGGTAGGAAGGACTATTACTTACGTGGCGAAAAACTGCAGCAGGCGACGGTGCAGAGGGACCTCGGGGTCCTTGTGCATGAGTCGCAAAAACCCAGCTTGCAGGTGCAGCAGGTGGTCAGGAAGGCGAATGGTATGCTGGCCTTCATAGCGAGGGGGATTGAATATAAAAGTAGGGAGGTCTTGCTGCAGCTGTATAGGGCATTGGTGAGGCCGCAGCTGGAGTACTGTGTGCAGTTTTGGGCGCCGCACCTGCGCAAGGATATTTTGGCCCTGGAGGGAGTGCAGAGGAGGTTTACTAGGCTGATACCGGAGTTGAGGGGATTGAGCTATGAGGAGAGGCTGAATAAACTAGGCTTGTACTCGTTAGAGTTTAGAAGAATGAGGGGAGATCTCATTGAGACGTATAAGATGATGAATGGGATGGATAGGATAGAGGTGGAGAGACTCTTCCTGCTCAAAAAAGGACAGTAGGACTAGGGGGCACAGCCTCAAGATAAGGGGGAGGCGGTTTAGAACGGAGTTGAGGAGGAACTTCTTCACTCAAAGGGTGGTGAATCTCTGGAATTCTCTGCCCGTTGAAGTGGTGGAGGCTGCCTCGCTAAATATTTTTAAGAAGCGGGTTGATGGGTTCTTGATAAGAGAGGGGATTAAGGGTTATGGGGAGAGGGCGGGAAAGTGGAACTGAGCCACGACAGATCAGCCATGATCTTATTGAATGGCGGGGCAGGCTCGAAGGGCTAGATGGCCTACTCCTGCTCCTATTTCTTATGTTCTTATGTAACACAAGTTCTTTCTAATTGGACAAAGCAATGAAATGCACTAGAATTGTTGTGTACTATGGATTTTGGCATTATTTATGACTCCGCGATCAGAAGTACCTCTTTATGGGATTTACATTGTAATTTGGGTTGGGTTGGGTCGATTGATTCACTTCTAGTTCTAGTTTTGTTTACTGGGAGAGAAGAGAATCTATTTATTTGTAAATAGTTGCGTTGACTGTTGAGTACTCCTGAGTTCTTCAATATGAGTATTATCAATAAATCATTCTACTTAATAATTAGCTAGGAATGTGGGAAACACCTACTTTATTATTTAATGTTACTTCAACAAGGAGAAAAGCCTGAGATGTGATAATGCAATATTTTAAAACTATTTAATAAGCATCCCTGTGATTATAAACAAGACATTTAACCATTGGTTGTGTCACATTTCAGACTAATGTTGAAGAGAAGTGTAACATTAACTGGGTGTTCTGTATAGGACAGGTTAGGATTTTATCCAAGTTTGCGTGATCTTCGTGGAGTTGATTTGACTGCAGAAGCTTTCATCTGTATAATAGAGAATGCTCTAGATTAGAAGCTGGAACTGATTTGCATTGCTTTCTGTTATTTGCCGTTATTATTACTGAACAGATGTCAAACGACACATCTCCAGCGCATCCAATGTACTGGATTTCCTGATGGTGAAATGCACTGAGAATAAGATCATGTCAAACCTGAATGACTCTTTTCTTGCGATGGCAACTAGACAACTGGTATGTGAGTTAAGACATGTTTGCACCTCTAAATACACATATTAATGAAACGTTTCTTTAAAAAAAAACAGATATTCTCACAATATATGAAAATGTTGTGGGGTTTTTTTCTGCACAATTTATGTGAATAATGGAGTATAAATCATTAAAGGGCAAAAGATGGGTTCGTATTTCTAGCTTCTTTTTGTTCTTTTCCATTTCCAGGATTTGCAGTTTGTTTCTAATGAATGGATTTACAGGTTAATTTGTTTAACAGTGGGCCATTAATATTTTATACTGTAGTTGATCAAAATTATTACACAGACATAAGCTCCCAATTTATTAGAAAGATGCAGTCCAATTTGACCTTGAGTACAATTTAGAATTTGGTTAGATGTGTCAGCACATGTTGCAGAGCCATGGGGAAATAGCAGGTGAATGGGGCGAACGTAATCGCCCCTTTTAAAGAACAGGCGCAGGCTGCTGGACCAAATGGCTTTGTCTCCTGTTACAAGATTTGAATCTGTGATCGTCTTTTTTTTTATTCAATTGTGGGACATGGGCATAGCTGGCTGGGCAGCATTCATTGCCCATCCCTAGTTGCCTGAGGGCAGTTGAAAGGCAACCACATTGCTGTGGTTCTGGAGTCACATGTAGACCTGATCGGGTAAGGACAGCAAATTTCTTTCCCTGAAGGACGTTAATGAACCAGATGAGTTTTTTTAGACAAGCGACAATACTTTTATGGTCATCAGTAGATTCTAAATTTTAATTTTTTTAAAATTGAAATCAAATTCCTCCATCTGCAGTGGCAAGATTCGAACCCGAGTGTCCACAGCATTATTTGAGTTTCTGAATTAATAGACAAACCTTAAGGCCTTTGCCTCCCCTTTTAGTTGGCTTACCATGCATTTTTGCACCTCCAGCAACCTCATTGTCTATGTAAATATTAAATATTAATGCTAACATAAACAAGAATTGCCCCAGAGCACCCAGTGCCAAGTTGTGCTGACATTACAGTATTATAGATTGGTAATAGCATTGAGGAAGTGTGACCTTTGGGTGTGCTGCTGGGATTCCTTGTTATTTGAGCTGGTTGCTGGGTCTTTCACACACATACTGGTACACAGATTCATTGACACTTTGAAAGAAGGCCTAAGTTCAGGGTAGCATTTACAGTGAATCTCATGGACTTCAACGAAACCTCGGTTGCCCTTTGTCAGTGGCTCACAATGTGTGATCAATGGTGGTGATCTGCCACGTTCCTCTGGATGATCATGGCTCTGGTCACTGATGTGTGATGCCACAGCCAAGCCTATAAGAAAGAACAGAGCAGAACCTTCCTCTCTATGACCCGCATGACGTCACACAACCAGACTCTCCCCTGTGTACGTGGCATGAGTCTCCATAAGCACAAACAACGACAGTGTAGCTTAATAAGCAAGATTTACATTCCCATTGATTTCATGATTATATATAAGATGATTATTATTTTCTCAGAAGATTGTTGTGATGATTTTATAACATGTTAGAATGTTTCAAACAAACTTATTATCTTACGTTCATAATATGATAATGTTTACACTTTTGTTTCTGGAATGAAATACTAATTTACTTCTGATGCTTAGTGAACATAAATGTATTACACTTAAGCGCAAAATGTGGCAAAATATTTATGCAAAATATTTATATATTCCATAAGCTCCCCTTTATTACGGTGAGTTTTTTTGCGGTGGTGAGTGAAGATGGGTGGGGTAGGACCTTATATGATCCAGAGGGTCATTTTACCGAAGTAAGTGGTCCCCGGACATGGTAGTTTGATAATCTAGTAACCTAAAATCCAGTAGGTTTTAACAGCTGCTCTCTATTCTTGAGTAGAGTAATCAATAAATACTCCACATGTGCTCACCATAATTCTTCAAGAATGTTGGTAGTGGTTACTTTGACATAGAAATCATACGTCACAATATTATGCTTTTGGAACTATAGTAGCTAGACCCTGATATTGTTTGAGGATTATGTTAAGTAATTTATTTACATTTAGAATCAATGAATGTATGGCCTGACATATTTCGCTATGAAATATTGTTTCTATTTCCCCCTACCCGGTAGCTCAGTGTTGAGAGATTTTACATGTCTCTAAAGGCAGCATATCTAATGTGCCTTCCAGTCTAGTTGTCCTATCCATATTCTTATTGGACAATTCCAATAAATGTTATTGGGAATAACCAAACCTATGTTATTTTGAACAGCTACCTTTATAGTAGATTCTACTGTAATCAGAACAACATCACTGTGATCTTAAGTTGGCTGGCCAGCCCTTGTCAGCATAATGTTTTTGAAAGCTATATTTTCTGGTCATTTGGTATGATCCCAAGATTCAATGAGCTGTGACAATTCAAGATGTATCGTTCCATTACTTTTGACATTTTCTTTAATTTGCCATTCCATCAAATACACTGATTCTATGGTTTATATGTTTTTGAACCTGTTCTATTCCCGCTAATAAATTTAGCTTGCTTATACATAACCATTCAATAATGCTTCTCCAACATTTTGTTGTAGGTAATCTTTCTTTTGGAGCTTTCCAGTTTGGACATCCCTCACTGTTCCCTGCTACAAGCCTTCGCTCCACTGGCTAAAACATTGAAGATCCTCTGTCATGAAACTGGTGATGATTTTATCAAGGTAGCACAGCCTGTGCCTGAGATCTGCACTATTTGTTTGTATAGTCTTGCTGGTAATAACCCAGAAGATGTGTCCATAAGATGATAAAAAAATAGGAGCAGGTATAAGCCATTCAGCCCATCAAACCTGCTCCACAATTCAGGAATATCATTACTGATGTGATTATGGCCTTAACTCTGCTTTCCTGCCTGGTCCCATAACCCTAGATGCTTGAGTAGATCAAGAATCTGTCCAGCTCAGTTTTCAAGCCATTCAGTAACTCAGCCTTACTTGTTTTCTGGCAAAGAGCATTCCCAAGACTGAAGGCTATCAGAGAAGAAATTCCTTCTCATAGAAATCCTACAGTGCAGAAAGAAGCCATTCAACCCATCGAGTCTGCACCAACCACAATCCCACCCAGGCCCTATCCCCATATCCCCACATATTACTCACTAATCCCTCTAATTTAAGCAACCTGGGACACTAAGGAGCAATTTACCATGGCCAGTTAACCTAACCTGCACATCTTTGGACTGTTGGAGGAAACCGGAGCACCTGGAGGAAAACCACGCAGACACAGGGAGAATGTGCAAACTACTTCTGTTTCCAATGCACGTATATCCATCTTTAAACAAGGAGACCAAGTATTCCAGGTGTGATCTCACTAGACAGTCCTTCCTGCCAACGTGGACAATCTTTTAGTTTCCCACGCTGTATTCGATCTGCCAAATTTATGCCCACTCACTTAACCAATCTATATCCCTTTGCATACTCTTTGGGTGGAATTTTCCCATCCCACCCATCACGAGAATCATAGCAGGCAGGCTATGGACCATGCAGAGGTCTGTTGATCTTGGGTGGGATTTTCTGACCTCGGGGCAAGCGTGGCCTGAAAGTCCTGCCCTTTGTATCCTCCTTACAAGTTGCTTTCCTACACGGCTGTCTCATCAGCAAATTTGGCCACAATTCAGTTGGTCCCTTCATCCAAGTCATTAATATAGATTGTATGTCTAATATGGTTTTGAAACTTTCCAGTATGTATCCACATTTTAACCTGTCTACTTACACCACATGAAGATGTTTGATGGAACAGTGACGAGCCCTTGTTTGGATTCTGACCAACAGCTTGATGGTGAGAGCTTGGAGAAATCCGAGGAGCCAGTGTTTCTCAGGATGTGGAGCATGGAGTCGACACACAACTATGAAAACAACAGTCATGAAACAACAGTCTTTGTTTGTCCGGGCGCTACGTTCTTTGAAGTGGAGTTTGATGAGAAAAGTGAAACAGAGAAAAGGTATGGTCCAATTTCAAGCACCAGTCTCCATTGAGATTCTACTGGTGATGTTCTGAGGAATTACTTAATTTTAGTCGGTGGGGAAGGAAGAAAGAAAATAATTAGTGTAACAAATGTAGCAATGAATGATAGCCCTTGACAATATGATCAGCAATTAAAAATATCCTCATCTCCCAAGTGAGATATCCAGTGGATTGTTATATTCAAGGAATATTGTTTATTTATTAGTGTCACAAGTAGGCTTACATTAACACTGCAATGAAGTTACTGTGAAAATCCCCACATTCGGCCTGTTTGAGTAGACCGAGGGAGAATTTAGCACGGCCAATGCACCTAACCAGCGTGTCTTTCAGACTGTGGGAGGAATGGATAGAGGTTTGGGTTTGCCAAAATTGGAATCTGAAATTCCATTTGCCATGGGAGTGTAATAACCTTAGAATAAATGAAGATAGTGATTTCCTGCTCCTTTCCATTCTATGAACTAGATGGTGGGGGCGATCTTATTCAGAATTTGACGAGTGTCAGATTTGCCGTGAAAATGGGTGTGAAGCTCTATCTTTTTTCTCCAGATTTTGAGCCTCTTAGTCTGGAGAACACAGAGTGGGTGTGTTTTACGTCATTACTCTGGTGAGGCAGGGACTCTTAGAGCTGGTAAGACCGGCTGCACTGAGATTGAGGCGACGTTTTTAAAAAGTGCCCAGATTGGAACAAAAAGCTCACTCTCCTCAGTCCTAGACCCATAGCTGGAATCTCCATCTCCCACGCCCTCCCTATCCATTGCCAGCATCTTATTCCCTCCACAATCATCACTGGCATTCACATCCGCCCTCGGTGCCTGTACCGACCCCACAAATATGGTCTTAACTCCACTTTCCTGCCTGGCCCCATAATCCTAGTTGCTTGAATAGATCAAGAATCTGTCCAACTCAGCCTTGAAACCATTCAGTAACCCAGCCTCACTTGTTCTCTGGGAAAGAGAATCCCAAAGACTAAAGGCCCTCAAAGAAATTCTTTCTGTTTCCAATGCAGTTATATCATCTTTAAGTAAGGAGACCAAAACTGCACACTGTACAGTCCTTCCTGCCAAAGTGGACCATCTTTCAGTTTCCCACATTGTATTCAATCTGCCAGACTTAGACCCACTCGCTTAACCGAACTATATCTATATATTGCAAAGTCTTTGGATGGAATTTTCCCATCATGGGAATCCTAGGGCCTGTCTTTGGCACTGCCAGCACCATTGTGGCAGGACCAACCTGTGCCAGGGGATGTTAACACAGTAAAAAGTCTGACAACACCAGGTTTTAGTCCAACCTATTTATTTGATAATATTCTCACTAGCTTTCGAGGGGACAGCCTCTTCAGGCTGTCCCCTCGAAAGCTAGTGAGAATATTATCAAATAAATAGGTTGGACTAAAACCTGGTGTTGTCAGACTTTTTACTGTGTTTACGCCAGTCCAACGCCGGCATACCCACACCAGGGGATGTTGCCAGGGCTATACTGACCTTTGTGTCTCTGGAAGGGATTTGCGCGCCAAGAGTGTGGGCTCAAGACCCTGCCATTGAGAATAAATCTGGGCAGCAGTTGGAGCTGGGTATCATTAGGGAAATAATTGCCCATAATCCTCAAAATATGATTGTTAATATAGGGAACCCAGAGGATCAAAAACTCAGTTGGCAGCAATTGGAATGTAAAAAGTTTAATCTTAAATGTCAAGGTATTGGAATTTCCTATTTTGATAATGACCCATTTTCCAATGACTGGCTGCATTTAATTGTTATAGGGTCCAATTTTATCTTTGGTCTTTTAATCAGAAGTAATGCCTTTTCAACTCAATACCTTTTATCACTTGGTAGAACTGTTTTTAACTTCCAAATGTTGGTGGTATAATCTGGTAAATTAAACCGTCTCCCACCGAACTGGATATTGTCAGTTTGTCAAAAATGCAAGAATTTTTAGACACAACAAAATTTAAAATGTGTTGAAAGATTATGTCTGGAAGCATGGCCATACAGTTTGTGTTGAACCCTTTGTCAAAAGTGAAAATAATCAACTCTTTAAACCAGATATTGTGATATGTAATGATGATGATGAGGTAGCAGTGGTTATTGTAACTATAAGGTATGTGGATGATGAGGATTCCTTTTTGAAAACCTGGAATGAATAAGTAAAGAAGTGTGAACATTTGAAGGATTAAAACATGGAGATCACGCATGGTAGAACTGAGAATTTTTTTTTGTTTTTATTAAGGGAGAACAAGGAAAATGGCTGGAACATAATAATACATTGCTGAAGGTCCTCAAAATAATATCAAAGAAAAATTTTGAGGAACCACTCTGTTCCAAACTACAAAATTCTGAAAATGTTTATAGATCATTGAATTCACTGATTATATGTTTAAACTGATCTTACAATTTTATAGTGTGTTTAATATTGTTAATTAGATTTAATTTTAATGCATGTTATATTGGTCCATGTTATATAGTAATAAAGTTAAGTATTTTTATGGAATCAGTAGCTTCAGCACTGCCAAATGGTGAGGTTTATAACGATTGGTTTTGACGTGTTCTTTAACATCCCTGTAACTATAAGGTATTCTGCAGTTACTATGATTTTTATAAATGTTCTGCCCTTGTTTGATATTATCTGCCCATTTCCACCTGAGATGTTAACATCTTGTGGATGTACCACATTAAGACACAAAATATGCAACAAGTAATTGTTGCTCTGTGTTCTTTCCATACCATAGAACCAAGAGGTTTAAAGAAGGGAAACAAAAAAAGGACTGAATCCTTTTTGGTCTCAATTCTGCTCTGCTTTCTTCCTTCTCATTTGCCATTCAATTTCTTTTATAGAACCGTAGAATGTTTGCAGCACAGAAGGAGGCCCTTTAGCCTTCATGCCTGTGTTGCTCTCTATCCCATTACTCTGCATTTTCGCTGTAATTTTCTATCTCCAGATAATTGTCCAATTCTCTTTGAAAGCTTCCATCACACCCTGTCAGCAATGCACTCCTGATCCTAAGCAGTCACTGCATTCTTATGTTCTTCCTTATGTCGCTGTAGCCAATTGTTTTAAATCTGTATCTTCTGGTTCTCAGTCTTTCTGCCAGTGGGAACAATTTCTCCCTATTTATTCAGTCTTGGCACCTCTTGTTTTTGAACAACTCTATCAAATCTCCTCTTAATCTTCTGTCAGTTCTAGTAAGAGGAGGGGTCTGAATCCAGACCTAGAATCTTTACAGTGCAGAAGGAAGCCCTCCAACAAAGCATCTTACCCAGGCCCTACCCCCATAAATTCCATGTATTTACCCTACTAATTCCCCCTAACCTACCATCACCACAACAGTTCAGTGACTTTCACTGCTAGCTGTGCAGACACATGGATTTGGGCCAGTGTCTGTGGGAGTTTACGCATTCTCCCTGTGGTTGCGTGGGTTTCCTCCGGGTGCTCGGGTTTCCTCCCACACCCCAAAGATGTGCTCTTAGGCTGATTGGTGTACCGAATTGACCCTACACTATTGTCCCCTGAATCTGGCTACATTAGGGGTACCATTCACATACACATGGGGCAGGGTAGGTGTAGGAAAAGGCTTTGTTGAAATGGTGGCGCGGGCTCATTGGGCCGAAGGGCCTGTTTCCCATGCTGGGTTGTTCTTTGTTCTTTATCTTAGGACACTAAACGGCACTTTAGCATGGCAATCAACTTAATCTGCACATCTTTGGATAGTGGGAGAAAACTGGAGCGCCCGGAGGAAACCCATGCAGACACAGGCAGAACATGTAAAGTCCACACAGCCAGTCACCTAAGGCTGGAATTGAACCTTGGTGTTGTGAGGCAGAGGTGCTAACCACTGTGCCAACATGTTGCCCAGAATAGCCCCGGCTTCTCCAATCTATCCACGTAATTGAAGTCCCTCGTCCCTGGAACCGATTTCATGAATCTTTTCCCCACTCTTACATCTTTCCTAAAATGTTGTGTTCAGAACTGCTCCATTTGAGGGTGAACCAGTGTTTAAATGCAGGTTTATCACAGCTACCTTACTTTTATACTCTGTGCCTCTACTTATTCAACACTTTTTCTACCTGTCTTGTCAGCTTCCATGACTTATACATAAATGCCCCCAGATTCCTCTGCACCTGCACCCCCTTTAGAATTGTATCTTTCATATTGCTTTTCCCTGTTCTTCCTTCCAAAGTGAATCTCTCCAAAAATTTAATTTCCTTTTCAACCCACTTGTATTACTGTTTTAATCATTTTCTGTCTCTGGTATAATGATTATTCTGCCCAAATGACTCTTATCTAGATTATTATTTGTAATCTTGAAAGCCTGAGTTGCCAGAGAGCTGAATATTCTTAACATTTCGTTAGATCTTTCTTGATTCCAGAGTTATTGTGATCATTTCCCTTCGACTTCTCAAGGCAATGTTATGCTACTTCTGTCCTTATTGTAGCTCCTTGTATAATTGTTATAATCCAAATCAGAATTTTAGTCCAAACGTTTATTCAGTTGAGTGATGTGAATTATAAGTAGAATTCTTGATATATCAACACTTTGTACAAAATGACTTGAAGACCTTCCAGTTTCTAAGTATTTATTTAGGAATTATTTTCTTGAAGGTACGATTACTTGGAATTTACAGACTCTAGAGGAGTGAAAGTGCGCTACGATGGGAAGGTTGGAACAGAGAAATGGCCAACGGTAAGCTTCTCAATGACTCTATTGTATATTTGCATACTTGCCTCTGAACTCTACCTCTTAAAATCTTGGACTTTCGCCAGGTCTTAAAGCATGTAGTTTAGGATGAGGGCTTGGGTCGTATTATTTATTATTGGAGGGACCAGGAGTTAGATGAGATGCAAGACCTGTCTTCTTAACTTGGTAATGGTCCCTTAACACATAGAATATGCAGTGGCCCTAAAGGTTTTCACTGACATTCTGTTTCGTACATTAAAGGTGCTTTATAAGGACAAATAATTATCGACTGTTCCATTTAATCCATGAGAGCCACATCAGCGTGAAATGTCTGTAATCCATACTTGCCACTTATTCTGTTTGAGATACAACTGGGACACATTTTAGAATGTAGAACATTATAGCGCAGTACAGGCCCTTCAGCCCTTGATGTTGCGCCGACCCGTGAAAGCCAATCTAAAGCCCATCTAACCTACACTGTTCCAATATCATCCATATGTTTATCCAGTGACCATTTAAATGCCCTTAATGTTGGTGAGTCCACTACTGTTGCAGGAAGGGCATTCCAAGCCCTTACTACTTTCTGAGTAAAGGACCTACCTCTGACATCTGTCCTATATCTATCACCCTTCAATTTAAAGCTATGTCCCCTTGTGCTAGCCATCAGCATCCGCGGAAATAGGCCCTCACTGTCCACCCTATCTAATCCTCTGATCACCTTGTATGTTTTTATTAAGTCACCTCTTAACTTCTTCTCTCTAACGAAAACAACCTGAAGTCCCTCAGCCTTTCCTCATAAGATCTCTCCACCATACCAGGAAAATCCTGGCAAATCTCCTCTGCACCCTTTCCAATGCTTCCACATCCTTCCTATAACGCGGCAACGAGAACTGTACTCAGTACTCCAAGTGCGGCCGCACCAGAGTTTTGTACAACTGCAACATGACCTCGTGGCTTTGAAACTCAGTCCCTCTACCAATAAAAGCTAATGCACTGTACGCCTTCTTAACAACCCTACCGACCTGGTAGCCAACTTTCAGGGATCTACGCACATGGACACCGAGATCTCTCTGCTTATCTACAATACCAAGTATCTTAGCGTTAATCTAGAACTCTGTATTTCTGTTACTCCTTCCAAAGTGAATCACCCCACACTTTGCCACATTAAACTCCATTTGCCACCTCTCAGCCAAGCTCTGCAGCTTATCTATGTCCCTCTGTAACCTGAAACATCCTTCCGCACTGTCCACAACTCCACCGACTTTAGTGTCATCAGCAAATTTACTAACCCATCCTTCTACGCCCTCATTCAGGTCATTTATAAAAATGACAAACAGCACTGGTCCCAAAACAGATCCTTGCTGTACACCACTAGTAACTGAACTCCAGGATGAACATTTCCCATCAACCACCACCCTCTGTCTTCTTACAGCTAGCCAATTTCTGATCCAAACCGCTAATTCACCCTCAATCCCATGCCTCCACATTTTCTGCAATAGCCTATCATGGGGAACCGTATCAAACGCTTTATAGAAATCCATATACACCACATCAACTGCTTTACCTTCATCCACCTTTTTGGACACCTTCTCAAAGAACTCAGTAAGGCTTGTGAGGCATGACCTACCTTTCACAAAACCGTGTTGACTATCCCTAATCAAGTTATTCCTTTCTAGATGATTATAAAGCCTATCTCTTACAATTCTTTCCAAAAACTTTGCCCACAACAGAAGTAAGGCTGACTGGTCTATAATTACCAGGATTGTCTCTACTCCCCTTCTTGAGCAAGGGGACAGCATTTGCTATCCTCCAGTCTTCTGGCACTGTTCCTGTAGACAATGACAACATAAAGATCAAAGCCAAAGCCTCTGCAATCTCCTCCCTAGCCTCCCAGAGAATCCTAGGATAAATCCCATCCAGCCTACGGGACTTTCATACTTTCCAGAGTTGCTAAACCTCCTCCTTATGAACCTCAATCCTGCAGAATCTAATACCCTGTATCTCAGTATTCTCCTTGACAACATTGTCTTTTTCCTGTGTGAATACTGATGAAAAATATTCATTTAGCGCCTCTCCTATCTCTTCCGACTCCACGCACAACTTCTCACTACTGTCCTTGATTGGCCCTAATCTTACCCTAGTCATTCTTTTATTCCTAACACACCTATAGGAAGCTTTAGGGTTTTCCTTGATCCTACAGCCCAAGGCTTCTCATGTCCCCTTCTGGCTCTTCTTATCTCTCTAGGTCCTTCCTGGCTAACTTGTAACTTTCAAACACCCTAACTGAGCCTTCACGTCTCATCTTTGCATAAGTCTCCTTCTTCCTCTTCACAAGAGATTCAACTTCTTTAGTAAACCACAGTTCCCTCGCTCGACCACTTTCCCCCCTGCCTGACAGGTACATATTTATCAAGGACACACAGTAGCTGTTCCTTGAACAAGCTCCGCATTTCAGTTGTGCATATCCCCTGCAGTTTCCTTTCACATCCTGTGCATCCTAAATCTTGCCTAATTGCGTCATAATTTCCTTTCCTCCAGCTATAACTCTTGCCCCATGGTATATACCTACCACTTTCCATCGTTAAAGTAAACGTATCCGAATTGTGGTCACTATCACCAAATGCTCATCTACCTCCAAATCTAACACCTGGCCTGGTTCATTACCCTGTACCAAATCCAATGTGGCCTCGCCATTGTTGGCCTATCTATATACTGTGTCAGGAAACCCTCCTGCACACATTGGACCAAAACTGACCCATCCAAAGTACTCGAAATATAGTGTTTCCAATCAATATTTGTAAAGTTAAAGTCCCCATAACAACTACCCTGTTACTCTCTCTTCCAGCCCATTACTGAATCAGAGTGACATCTAACAGTCTTGTGATTCAGGCACACATCATAATTCAGTGGAGTCCAAATATTTACTCAGCACAATTCAGTAATTTACGTGGTCTTACGCAACTAAGAATATAAATGGTTCTGAGATTGCTCTTATCCATTAATATTTGCAGACGAGGGAAATTGGAATTTAATATCCTGGTGTCCTTGGTGCTATAGCGTACATTGCTAATGGGCTGAGAGCATTACCTCTCTATGTGACACTACTCTTTAACTATTTGTAATTCCTAATCTTCCTTGGGTCTAGTTGGGTTCTTGCAGTGCACCATTTCACAACCTTTGGTGGGAAAAATGCTCAATTGAAACTTTTATCTGGAAATCTCAAAGTTTCTGATGGAAACTTTCAAATCTGGAGCTTTGAAGAGCTGTGCAAAAGCTTGTTTTGAGCATCAGAGTTGGTATAGGACAGAACTGTTAATAAGGAAACATGCTACTGTTGCCCAGGGAAAGTAGACTGAATTCAAGGTTGTTCAAACAAAGTGTCCACACTGTGCTGAGATGATTTCCAGATCATGGCTGGAATTTTGTCATTAGGTGTCTCTGCTTTTTAAAAACATCAGGTCTGTTTTGTTCAGTAAAAAATAATAATGGCTTTTTCATTTCACTGATTTTTTTTTCGTGGCTGTAATTGAGGTCTGTGCATTACTTGGAAATTTTGTTAAGAGAAACTGTTTCATTTAAAAATCCTACCTGTTCCCAAGTATCAGTCTGCCCTCTGCAGTGAAAACAGGACTTTGGTGATGGATATCACTGAAATAATGATTAGCTCTGGTTGTGTGTAAGATTCTTGCTTGCCTCTTGTTTTTTTGCAGTCAGTGACGTTTAAATCCGGCCCAAGGCTGCAGTTTCTCTTCCACTCTGACAACTGTAATAATGAGTGGGGATACAAGTTCATGGTCAAAGCATATGGCCTTCCAGATGTGCGGGTACCTTGGGTGGCAGATTTACAGCTTCTCGTGTCGCGACTAATGGGTTGCCTTGCCTCCCGGGCTCTGTCTCTAAATTCAGCCTGCGGTAAGTCTCTTTTTGTTCTGTTTTAAGCGGTTGAAAGAGAGCGCCTAGAGTTAATATTAGATAGTGAATGGTCACTTGGGTACACGACAGAAGAAAACTTGCAAAAGGTTTAGTCTACACTGGACCCCTGCAGACAGATGGAAGTGTTGTTGCTTGCTCGATTTGCTCTCTGATTTCAGAAGTGAAACATCAATGTCTTACCCACTATGTCACATTGTTCCATTTTTTTCTGCTTTCTGTTGCCTTATCTAACTTCTTGTGAACATTTCTCTGGGTGAAAGCTCTCCTTTTTTGTGTACAATGACTTCTTTTGCATGGATGAATGCCTTTCCTGGCTGCTATCATGCATCACCTTCGTGCTCTTTTGGCTGGCTGACACTATACTTCCCTCCCGCTGTATTTGCACCCAGGCTTTGCTGGTCTTTTCAGATTTTACTGAGAATGTTTGCATTCTCCCCCACTAAAAATACCCTTTCAAAATTCCAGTGGGTTTGCAAGTCCTGCCCTGTAATGCAGACCTGCCGTACTGGTGTTTACCTGTTTTCTAATACAGCTGTGACCTGCATAACTGGACAAACCAATTTTCTAACAATTACCCAAAGCTGCTCCCTCGTTTCTTAAAATGTTTAAAGATTGTTGTAATACGTGTAATGTGAGTAGCAGATTCAGCACGGGCACACTAATAAAAAAGTTGTGAACATCTTCGTGCTTTTGTACTTTGCAAAAAAAAAGACCAGATGCTTATTTGTAAAATAACTAGTTATTTCCATATTTTATAAAGTGAATTTCCTCCCCAGTCACAGTGTTAACTTTTAAGTTCTTCCGCAGCAGGTGAGTTTTGATGAAAAACCTTTCAGGAATTAGGGCTGGAGGGTTGGTGAGGAGGTGACGATGTGGGTGGAGGTGAAACGGAAGCTGGGAGAATTTCTCTGATAGAAGGACGTCTCCTCTCTGCTAATGGGAGAATGGAACATGTGGGAAAATCTAAGTCTGACAGAGACCCCGATAATCTGCAGTCAAGTGATGTCCTTGGATGCTGGTGAGCCACAAGTGGCATAGAATGGAGGGAAGGGAAATGGGATAGGATTTCTAGTGCCTGGTGAGAGTGGAGCACAGGGAGTGCATTTCTAACCTGGAAATTTCTTTGACCCTGTTCTTCCACACTCCCAGGCACCTTGGTGCTGGGTTGACCTGGTAGATTGGTGGGTATAAGTGGTGTACACTTGGCAATCCTAGCTTGAAATTTGGGCCCTGGCTAGTGTTGGCTCCTTTATAATGAAGGCCCATGGGAGCAGTCAAATGATTGATGGTGACAGCAGGAGAAAAGGTCAGCCAACCAGTGCACCATTACCTTCAACTCAACACCTCCTCCTGTGAATGCCAGTATTGTTCTCACAGTGCCTCAGATAGCCAATACTGTGAGATGGTCCCCTCCAATCCCCGAGACTCTAGCAGGATCAGGAGCAGAGTCACTGGCAACCAGTTTAGCGTGCGCCTGCCGGTGGAGTGGGCTGGCTAATTTTTGTGCCTTTTTGCCTTTCCAGTTTAGGCTCAAAACACTGGGGACCTTTCAGTGGGAGAACAAGGATTAGAAGAAAATAAACTTTGTTTTGGAAGGTGTAACAGAGAAGATGGAATGCTTGACTTCATCTAGTCAACCAGTCTGAATTATATATAGCAATCCTTTAGTAATCTTTTTGATTAACTTGTAATTTTGATGCAGATGGCTGTACAGGTCTTGGCCTTCCGAGTGGGTGGCACTGTTGCTTCCAAGTCAGAAAGCCATGGGTTCAAGACCCACTCCAGAGATTTGAACATCTCGTTATGGGCTGGCGTTCTAGCACAGTGTGACTTTTGGATGAAGCGATAAACCGTCTATCCCCTAAGGTGGACATAAAAGATCCCACTGCATTATTAAAAGGAGAAGAGTAGAATGACTTTAATCAGGCCATTGAGGTTAGCCTACTGGAATATGAACTCCCTGATTAAGGGACCAATTGCTGGGTCAATCAAGAAGATTTTCCTTTGTATTTAACCGGGAGTGTCAGTTCCTCTGGCTCTCCCGAAGGTGGACTGTTGACTGATAGCACTCTGATACAGAGCAGTTGGCGTTGTAAATAAGGGGATTTTGATGAAGGGACTTCTGCCTCCATGAACTTATTACAAAGAGGGAGCTTGCCATGGAGTCACAGCCAATATTTATCTCCACATTACAGCAGTGACTACTCAACAAAAACACTTCGTTGGCTTTAAAGAGCTTAGGGGTCTGTCAGGTTCATGAAAGACATTATATACATGCAATATCTTTCTCTATTTACGTTCTTTTGGTAATTGAATCATTTCACATGGTAATTATATACTCAATGTTGCTGAGAAACTTGCATCTTTTTCTCTGTAAAGGACTACTCCCTGCTGTTGAGTTACCTGTGGAGAAGGTTACATCTGTTGTAGAATCTCAGCTCTGGAAACCCATCTTAAGACATGGAACATGTGTGGGAGAAAGTCCATGCCCAGAGGGAACGTTAGACAGTGTACAATCACAAGATACTGATATGGTAAGTTTAACTTAAACACCATGGCTGGCCTGCTGGCTGATAAGCATTTGAGCTAAACATAGTTGTGTTGAGACTTAGAAAATACTAACCTGAGATCTTAGCCATGTTCCTACATAAAATTGCTGCTATGACTTAATCTGAGTTGATAAGACTGGGGAGGCATTCTTGCTAGACTAATCCAGAAAACTCAACTAATGTTCTGGAGACCCGGATTCGAATCCCAATCCAGCATGATGGAATTTGATTTCAATAAAAAAGATCTGGAATTAAGAATTGACTGGCACCATTGTCGATTGTCAGAAAAACCTATCTGGTTCACTAATGTCCTTTAGAGAAGGAAATTCACGCCACACAAATGCCAGGCAATGACCATCACCAATTAGAGACATTTTAACTACTGCCCCATGACATTCAATGGTGTTACCATCACTGAATCCCCCATTGTCAACATCACTGGGGTTACCATTGACCAGAAACTCAACTGGACTCACCACATAAACACAGTGGCTACAAGAGCAGGTCAGAGGCTAATAATACTGCGGTGAGTAACTCACCTCCTGACTCTCCAAAGCCTATCCATTATCTGCACGGCACAAGTGTGATGGAATACTCTTCACTTGCCTGCGTGGGTGCATCTCCATCAACACTCAAGAAGCTCAACACCATCCAGAACAAAGCAGCTTGCTTGATTGGCACCACATTTATAAACATCCACTCCCTCCACTCTCAGACGCTCAGTAGCAGCAGTGTGTACCATCTACAGGATGCACTGCAGCAATTTACCAAAGCTCCTTAGACAGCACTTTCCAAACCCTTGACCACTTCCATCTAGAATGGCAAGGGCAGATACATGAGCACACCACTTGCAAGTTCACTCCAAGCCACTTAGCCAGCCAGTGACGCCCATGTCCCATGAATGAATAAAAAAAAATCTGCTGTCTTTGTCTGGTCTGGCCTAGATGTGATTCCAGAGCCACGTCGACATGGTTGATCTTCAACTGCCCCCAGGCAACTAGGGATGGCAACAAATACTGGCCAACCAGTGACTCCCATGACCTATGAATGAATGATAAAAAAAAATTCAATATTTGTAAAACTTAAATTTCTGTCCTGAGATTGAAATATTTTGTCACTGAGACATAGGACTGCGATCACATTGTAGGCTGTTGGGTTTTCAATCCGTAAGCTTGCAGATAAATTGAGCCGTCAGCAATGGGAATGTGGTTGACTGGGTCGGATTTAGGTTCAGCTGAAATGGACCTGGAGAGAGTGGAAAGTTGGGTAAAACCAGAAAGAGATGACTTCAGGCTTAGAGTAGAGTGGGCAGAGGTTAAGGATTGTTTGGCTTTGGTGGCAAATCTTGGAGGCAGCTGGTGGAAATTTCTGAATAGGTTTTCTTTATCTTGGTGACAAATTATTCCATAAACTGTTGAAATAGAAACACAAGCTACTGGATAAACTCAGCAGCCTGGCAGCATTTGTGGAGAGAGAAAACAGGGCTAATGTTTCGACTCCATATGACTTTTTACCATAAAGTACTGCGTCTGTTTAAGGTGAATGTTTAGTGATAACAGAGGAAACATTGAAGGAATATGTTATAGAGTTGTTCTTCTAGATAAAGATCTTGCAACGTTTTTGACTAAATTAAAAGCGGACTTGTATTTTTTAAAGCGGCGTGTAATTTTAGTTTACTTCCTACTACCTCATCTGGAAAGGAAAGTGGTGTTTCTGTGACCAATATGTGAAGGAAATAACCCTTTTGCGTTTTGTCCGCTGTGTATTATAGAGCAAGAATGATGTTCGCAAGTTCCTGGTTCAGGTGGCTCTCTGGGATCCTTCACAAGAGGATTCCTCTGACTCTCAGTCTGACCTCATTAAGAAACTTATCACCCTTTGCAAGAAACAGTCAGCCAAGTCGGAAGTGGTTGGTGGATTTGGTCTTGGGTCAAAAGTTGATCAAGCTGTGAACTCTGTCTTTGCTGCCATGATGTACCACAGCCCTGACCTTCACAGTGCACTGAGAACCTATGGTAATTTCTTTTGATTTTTAAAAAAAATGTCTGTAGAGATTAATGCAAAATGTATATTTAATTTTGAGTTCATATATTGCATTATAGAATAAATCCCTGGGAATGTATGAATTTCAGGGATTCTATGATTCTTGAGCCTCCCAATGGCAGCTGGCTACCATTCACAAATTGTGAATAGTATTTACAGAAGAAAAGGAATCCAACAGTTTAAACTGATCCTCCTATAACTTCTACACAGAAACGCAATGAATGTGTCACACTTCTGGCCTTTGTTAACAAGCTGCCCAGGAGACTGGTTCTAGCTCCTGTCCTGTCAAAATTTGGGTTGTGTCAGGATGTGATCATCCTTCATGACTTGAATCTTACATAAGTAAGTTGCCTCCAGGTTCTTCATATAAGATGCTTCCTGATTCTCTCTCTCTCTCCTGTCTTCAGCACTTGAACATCTCCTTTTGGTTTTTGGCAACCCAGAACCTGAATGTTGGTCTGACCAACACCCTGCACAGTTTGGTTGTCAATGACTCTTAGTGAAATGGCATTGTTGGGTGTATCGAGTTTACAAAGACTCCTGGGTTTCATCAACTTTATCTGTAGCCATTTCACTGCCATTGATGACGTCATTTTGTTTCACTTTAGCATTGTCGATATGGTTTGCTATGCCAGCATTTGTTAGTTTATCGTATGTGCGTAATTACATTTGACTGCAGTAATTCCAATTACACTTTATTGATTTCATTGCACTTTTGTTCAGCCCATTTTCTGTAATTAATGGGCTGCCCTCTGAGAACTTGGTCAGTTTTTATGGACTCTGAATCCAGATCAGAAAATAATTAAACATAATGGTAGTCCCATCTCTGAGACCTGGGACACCAATTCAGTTCTCCCTTTCAGCTGTTTCTTAGTGACACTCATGCTCTCAGTCTGAGGTCCCTGGACCAAGTCTCATTCGAAAGGCTTGAGCATGTAATCCAACTGATATTCCAGTGCCATACTGATGGAGTGCTGTAATATCAGACTCTCAGTCTTGCGGATGAGGAGTTAAATTACAAGGCCTGCCTGTTTCCTGTGAGGGAATTATTCAAGTAAGAGCAGGGTAGTTTTCCCAGTAATATGGCCAGTAGCATTTATTCCTCAGCCAAAACAGATTTCCTGGCCATTATCTGATTGTTGCTCTACCCAAACAGGCTGTTGCGTTTTCCTGCAAAATAACACTGACTATGCTTCAAAAGTACATTAGAAATAGGAGCAGGATTAGGCCTTACGTTTCCTCGAGTTTTTGTGCTATTCAGTATGACCAAAGCTAATCTTCAACCTCGACTCCACGTTCCCACCTGATCTCCATATCATTGATTTTCTCCAAAAGATCTATCTACTTCAGGCTAAATTGACCAAGCACTTACAGCCATCACAACTTTGAGTGAAGAAATTTCTTCTCATCATTCGCTCTGAGACTGTTCTCCCTAGACTTGGGACCAGGGAAGCGGCCTCTCAGTATCTGTCCTGTCAAACTCCCTTAGATACTTGAGTTGCAATGAGATTACCTCTCATTCTTTTAACTGCCAGAGTATATAGACTGAATTTGCTTAATATCTCACAACAGGACAAACCCTCTCATTCCAGGAATCAGCTGGCCTTCCTCTGAATCACTTCCAAGAAAAGTATATCCTTCCTTAGATACGGAGATCCAAACTGTTCATAGTATCCCAGATATGATATCACCAAAATCCTGAAAGATTGTTGTAGAACCTTGCTCTTATCCTCCAGTCCCCTTGGAGTAAAGGCCAATATCTCATTTGCCTCCCAATAGCTTGTTATGCCTACATGGAAACTATATGTTTCTTAAGACCCAAATATCTCTAAGCACCAACAGTTAAGTGTTTCTAACTACTTAAAGACAAATCTGCTTTTCAATTTTTCTTACTGAAGTGAATAGTATCACATTTCCCCATATTCTATTCCATTTGTCATCTAGTTGTCTGTTCACTTGCCAATGTTCCTTTCCAGCCTCTGGCTGTGGGATTTATTTGGATTACTCAATGGGTTGAATGGCCTCCCTTTGTGCTCTAATCCTCTCAGACCCCAAGTAGCAGATCTCTAGGGTGAAATGGAGTATAAAAGTGTCCTCTCTCAGAGGGTAGAAGATAGTTAACTTTTTTTTAATATTACCCAGGTAGTCTAAAAGAATGTTGCCATTTTTAAATTCTTCTCTAAAAAAACAAAGGTGTGCCAGAAAAATATAATGGATTTACTATTAATGGAGAACAAGTTTGTGCTCACCTTGCTGTGGGAAATGTGATTGGTTTAGATTGGCTCAAGTTTCAGCCAGACTTCCGCATGTTGTGCAAGGTGCTATGAATTTCCACTGGCAGGAAACTCAACCAACTGATGTAAATGTTCTTCCCTCTCGATATCTCCACTGATTCGCGGCACTTTTTCGGTTTTCCATTTGTTTTAACTCTGTCATGCAGAAGGTGGTTGCATTAAAATGTATTCTGAACATCTAATTGGGGAAGGAAACTTCTAAGTGCTTTTTTAATTAAATTGCTGTTTTCTTTTTCTTTAATCCTGTACTTTTCCTGTTCATGATCACTGAATGTGTACTGTTAACGTGAGCCCTGTTTTAAAGAATTGCTATATTTCTCCTCCCCTCTTCCATTGATTGTGTCAAGCTGAGCAATCAAAGATTCTCTGTAATCTGTGGTGTGCACAGTCCTATCCCAATTCTCACTTTGCCTTGGGAATGTCTGAGCTTTTGCTTGCCACTCAGCACTGGTGGCACGGTGAAGAGCAATCAGTCTCCTTCACGCCGACATTCACCTTTTGACAAAATTGAGTAAGGTTAAATAGAACATAGAACCCTACAGTGCAGAAACAGGCCCTTCGGCCCATCGAGTCTGCACCGACCACAATCCCACCCAGGCCCTATCCCTACACACTTACCCACTAATACCTCTAACCTACACATCCCAGGACACTAAGGGGCAATTTTTTTTTTAGCATAGCCAATCAACCTAACCTGCACACCTTTGGCCTCCCCCTGCTCCTATCCTCTACGTTTCTATTCTTTTGCTTGCAACTCTTTAGCCAAAGGCTGGCCACATCCTGCCGGTTTTTTTTAAACATTTTTTTTGGGGTGTAAGCATCCTTGGCAAGGCGAGCATTTTTTATTCATCACTGCAGTCCACATGGTGTAGATACATCCACTGTCCTGTTAGGGAGGGAATAAATTTCAGAATTTTGACCAGTTAATCCATGCTTTCTAAACGAGGATCCTTTTAGATAGGCATGTTGGTGAGTTAGTCAACCCATCGGCGAGCATTTTTTATTCATCACTGCAGTCCACATGGTGTAGATACATCCACTGTCCTGTTAGGGAGGGAATAAATTTCAGAATTTTGACCAGTTAATCCATGCTTTCTAAACGAGGATCCTTTTAGATAGGCATGTTGGTGAGTTAGTCAACCCATCGGTGAGGGGAAACAGCCTCTTGTTTGGTTATTAAATGTCTCCTTGGTGTTTATAAATGTAATTGAGAGGAGCCCAGATCTGTTGTCCTGCTGGAGTTGAAGACTGGTTCCTATTTGATAATGGAATGTAGTCCACTCCTGCTGAGCATGGATTTAGTGTTTACCATAGACCAAACTGCCAATCCTAAACTACACCCATGAAGTCTCGTACTAAATCTATTGCTAACAACAAATATAATTTTACCCGAGACAATTCGTGCTCGTATAAGCAATTAATATGATTTGAAATTCTGATCCAGAAGACTTGCTTATCTAGTCTAACATGTGCAGCTTCAGCCAAATTATAATTCAAAGTCCACTGGTCTATTGAAATAACAATCCAGATCATCAGAACAAAATTAGCACATGATATTAAAACGAGTTTTGCGATCGGTGGTAGGCAATTGTAAGCTACAGGTATTACTGGTGTACCACAGGTGGAACAACCAGTCCAGGAGCTTCAGTTACACTGTATTCTTGAGGGATAAATGGAACAGCTTAAACTGTCACTTAAACAGAAAACAATGTGGCACGATGGCACAGTGGTTAGCACTGCTCCCTCACAGAGCCAGGGACCTGGGGTTCAATTCCTGCCTCGGGTGACTGTCTGCGTGGAGTTTACACATTCTCCCGTGTCTGCGTGGGTTTCTTCCAGGTGCCCTGGTTTCCTCTCACAGTCCAAAGGTGTGCAGATTAGGTAGATTAGTCATGGTAATTGCGTGGGGTTTCAGGGATAAGGTGGGGGGAGGCCTGGGTAAAATGTTCTTTTGGAGAGTTAGTGCTGGCTGGATGAACAGAATAGCCTCTTTCTGCACTGTAGGGATTCTATGGTACAAACAGACTTTGTATCTTATATTTGTGTTAATCTGTTGTGCTTTCCTGTTTCTGTAGTTACAAGCGGAGGTGCCACAGGCTTCAGTGAAGACATGGCAGAAGTGTATGCATTAGCTGAAGGAATGAAGACCTGGATGGTAAGTTTAACAAAAGGTGACATTTTGCTTTAACGTCATTCATTATCTTATATCTCTGCTGACTTTGAAGAAGCAGCAAAGAGTAGATGAGGATAATGTATAAGATGTATTTAATTTTCCAAAGGCATTCGGCAAGATACTGTATTGTAGACTCATGATCAAAGTCAGACCATGTGGCATGGTCTGTGCATGGTGGCACAGTGGTTAGCACCGCTGTCTCACGGCGTCAGGGACCCGGGTTTGATTCTCGGCTCAGGAGTTTGGAGTGGAGCTTGTATGGAGTTTATACATTCTCACCATGTGTGCTCTTAGGCTGATTGGTGTAACAAATTGTCCCTAAATTATTCTCCCCTGAATCTGGTTTCCAATGGGGGTACCATAAGCATAGACACGGGTCAAGGGAGGTGTAGGAAAAATACATTGTTAAGATGGCGGCACAGGCTCGTTGGGCCGAAGGGCCTGTTTCCCGTGCTGTGTTGTTCTTTGTTCTTTGTGTTTCCTCCGGGTGCTCCGGTTTCCTCTCACAGTCCAAAGATGTGCGGGTTAGGTGGATTGGCCATGTTAAATTGACTCTTTATGTCAGGGGGACTAGCTAGGGTAAATGCATAGGGTTGTGGGGGTAGAGCCTGAGTGGATTGTGGTCGGTTCAGACTCGATGGGCTGAACGGCCTCCTTCTGTACTATAGGATTCTATGTGGGGTTCAGGTGAGATAATAAGTAGCAGAATAGTAGCAAGCTGTCTGAAATAAAACAGGGGAGAAGTTAAAGGTAGTTATTCAAACTGGTGAAAGGTGGGAAGTGGCGTTCCAGTAGCATTGGTACTGGAATCAGAAAGATTTGTGGATGGCAGCAAACTGGGCTTGAGCTAAAACTAAGGAAAACTGATGAAGTGTATGATAATAAACTTGTAGAATGGGCATATAGATGGTGAATTAATTTCAATATTGGTAATTGTGAGGTGGAATAAGGAGGTTACATATTGCTTGGAAAGTAAGAATTTAAATAGGGTAGTGGACAGAGGGATCGAAGCATGCACGTTTATAAAGCATTAAAAGTAGCAAAGGAAGTTTACACAGTTATTACGAAAGCAAAGCAATGAGATTAATTTCTAGAGGAACATAGAAGATTACTTGAATTCATTATTCCTTGAATGAGTGGAAATTGAGAAAGGTGAACACTCAACAAAATCTTGGAGTCGCTGAAAGTAAGTGCGCAGGTACAGCAGGCAGTAAAGGTGGCAAATGGCCTTCATGGTGAGAGGATTTGAGAGGAAGGATAGGGATGTTTTGTTGTAATTATACAGAGCGATAGTGAGGCCACATCTGGAATATTGTGTGCAGTTTGGTGTACTTATCTAAGGAAGGATGTCCTTGCTATAGAGGGAGAACAGCAAAGGTTCACCAAGCTGATTCCTGGGATAGCAGGTCTGTCATATGAGGAGAGACTAAGTCGGTTAGGATTATATTCACTGGAGTTTAGAAGAGTGAGAAGGGATCTCATCGAAACTTATAAAATTCTAACAGCGCTAGACAGGGTAGATTCAGAAAGAATATTTCCAATGGCAAGGAGTCCAGAACTAAGGATCATAGTTTGAGGATAAGAGGTAAACTTTTTAAAACTGAGTTGACGACAAATTTCTTTGCCCAGAGGGTTGTGAACGTGTGGAATTCACTACCACAGAAGGTAGTTGAGGCCATAATGTTGCCTGATTTCAAGAAGAAATTAGATAAAGCTCTTGAGGCCAAAGGGATCAAGAGATATGGAAGGGGAGGGGGGAGATTCAGGATATTGAATTCGATGATCGAAACGAATGACAGAGTAGACTCGAAGGGCCCAAATGGCCTACTCCTGCTTCAAGTTTCTATGTTTCAAGCTGTTTTGTATCCCATTATATTTTAGTGATGGATGAATCAATTAGTAGTGCTATTGAAGGTCAGGGGCATATGCTTGTACTACATGTTTGAGATGGCCATTGCCTGGCACTTATGCAGCACAAATGGTACCAGGTACTCAGTCCAGGTATTGTCTGGTCATTGAAGGTTCATAGAATCCCTGCAGTGCAGTAGGAGGCCATATAATTCATCGGTTCTGCACCGAAAGCATCCTACTCCGGCCCTATCCCATAACCTCACTTATCCCTGTAACCCACACATCCTGGGACACTAAGGGGCAATTTAACATGACCAATCAACCTAACCTACACATCTTTGGGCTGTGGGAGGAAACTGGAGCATCTGGGGGAAACCCATGCAGACATGGGGAGAATGTGCAAACTCCACACAGACAGTGTGACCCAAGCTGGGAATCGAATCCGCATCCTTGGCAGTATGAGGCAGCTCGCCACTGTGCCACCCTAAAGGAAGAGTTTGGTACAGTTGGCTGCATAATTGGAAGAGTTGTGACTTGAACTTAATCATTAGCAGATAACTTCACTTCTGATCTTGAGACAGAGGGGAAATCATTTGATGAAGCAAAGATGTCCAACAGTTACGACCATTGGTCAACCTCCTTTTATGGCAGCTTGACTGATGGCCTTCCCTTTGACCCCCCCCATTCACCTTGTTTTGGTACAGATTTGTTGGGTAATTCCTGGGTGACTGCTACCTTGCTGCTTGGGGCTCTGGGGGAATAACTCACCTCTCCTTTGGCATTTGGCTCATGTGTCCATGTCAGGGTTGCATTGAGTCAAGTTTGTAGGGGAGACCAGGAGCTGATTTCTTCTATTGGAATGCCAAGCTGAGCATTAATGAAGAGGGTACCACTTGACAGCCCTGTTGATGATTAAGCCATCACTTTGCTGATGATTGGGAGGAGCTGTTAAGTTTAGAAGTTTATTATTAAATGAGTAATTAAGAAAGATGGGTAGATATGAAGATAGAGATCTTTAGGGTGAAAGGAGTTTCTCAGCAATATTTTGTAAACTTTGGACAAAAGTGTTTGTCATTTGTGAAAATATCTTGAAAAAAATTATTCCTGGATAACTGCACCAGCTTTAATGCAGTAAAATATCTCAAAGGCTCCTTGACAGGAGCTCTATCAAACAAAATATCCCATTAGGCCACTTAGGCGATATTAGGACAGGTAACCTAAAGCCAGCACCTGTCAAGGTAGTAACTTGGTCTATATTGATTGCACGATCTTAAGTGGATTCATTTTTCTTTCCTTGGCCCCCACCTTTCCCAAACAAGATGGAACGTAAACAGAAATATCTTATGATGATCAGCGATAAAGAGGTGCAAGATGACAACAAGATGAACCCAGAAAATATCAGTGAGTAAATTCATCCACAGCATTCTCTCCAGAGACTTGAACAAAAGGTCTTCCGTGTGATAAACAGCTTCCAGATGGTTGTACGGCTGCATTGTATTCAAATGGGATCTGGATAAAGAGATCTGCTATTAAACATTCTGGTTTAGAGTTAGGGATTCTCCTCCCAATAATGGCAATGGTGTACTTGCTGAATAACCACTTTATGCTGGTATATCCGGTTAAGGAAGAGGCTAACATTTCAGACATCTCAAGGAAACTAATATGGAATTGGGGCAGCAACTCACCCAAAGTAACATAAAACAAAGTAACAATAATGTTCAAAATAATGGCACTAAGAATTGACAAATCTAAGAACCAGATAGTTACCACTGCAGAATTTTAAAGCCAGCAGGTGAGAGCTTCAAAAAAGCCCTAATTATAATCTTCAAAGGCTCCTGCAGAAGTCATTCCTTTGGATTTGCCACTCAGCTATCTACGAAAGTTAACAGAGACAAACATCAATTATTGATCACTTCTAGATCAATTATCCTGACATCAGTTATTGATCAGCTATAGATCTGTTATCCTGGTATTAATTATCCTGACTTCAGTTGTCAGAAAATTACTGGAGTCTGCAGTTAACGGTAGAGTAACCAAGTGTTGAAAATTCAATACGGGTTTGTAAAGGGTAGGTCATACCTGATTATTAAAACATAATGAAGCAGTACAAAAAAAACTAAGGCACATGGAATAATTTATATGTGGAGAATTAGAATACAAGGAGATGGAAGTTATTCTTAGCCTTGATTAGACCATACATGGAGCACCGAGAGCAGACCTGGGTACCACTCTGTAGGAAAGATTTATTGATACAGGATAGATTTACCAGAATGATACCTGCCATTAAGGGCTGTTATGAATATAATAATACATAAACTAGGATTATACTCCCTTAAATTTTAAAGGCGAAAGGATAACTTCCTTCCTTCTTGAAGTTTTCAAGATATTTTTGGAGGCGGGTGGGTCTTGGCGAGAAGGGGGCATTGATCAAACTTCCCTGGCCGGCATACCAACCCCCCCCCCCCCCAAACCCTTTCTTAAGATGGGGCCCACCTACACCCTACTGAAAATCAGTGTGTGTCATCTCAGCGGACACATCAACCTTCAAATATATGCCAGGTCCCCATGCCAAGCCAACTGGGAAACTCCTAGCACAGGTTAGAGTCTGTTTTACTTGGATGGTGTGACCACATTAGACAGAATTGTAGAGGGAGTGCACTGAAACACCTCACTCAGTCTGACTCTTGCGACTGAGGTGCTCTAATTGTATGTCAAGGAACTGGAAGGTAAGGAGCAATCTGTTAACCACCACAGAATCCCTGCGTTGCAGATTCGGCCCATTGAGTTGGCTTCCAAAAGAGCACTCTACCTAAGCCCACTCCCCTTCATTAATTCTGGCCCATCCACCTGAGTTGCACATCTTTGAATGCTAAGGGGCAATTTAGCCTGGGCAATCCACCTGACCTTTACATCTTTGGACTGTGTGAGGAAACTAGAGCACCCAGAGGAAACCCATGCAGACATGGGCAGAACGTATAAACTCAGTACAGTCAACCAAGGCCAGAATTGAACCCAGGTCCCTAGCAGTGAATCAGCAGTGTTCACCGTTGTGCCATCATGCTAGGTGCCCCATGGTGCAATCTTGCACAACAAATGCACCTGCGCAAAGATATTTTGGCCTTGGAGGGAGTGCAGAGGAGGTTTACTAGGCTGATACCGGAGTTGAGGGGGTTGAGCTATGAGGAGAGGCTGAATAAACTGGGCTTGTACTCGTTAGAGTTTAGAAGAATGAGGGGAGATCTCATTGAGACGTATAAGAATGATGAATGGGATGGATAGGATAGAGGTGGAAAGACTCTTCCCGCTCAAAAAAGGACAGTAGGACTAGGGGGCACAGCCTCAAGATAAAAGGGGGGCGGTTTAGAACGGAGTTGAGGAGGAACTTCTTCACTCAAAGGGTGGTGAATCTCTGGAATTCTCTGCCCGTTGAAGTGGTGGAGGCTGCCTCGCTAAATATTTTTAAGAAGCGGGTTGATGGGTTCTTGATAAGCGAGGGGATTAAGGGTTATGGGGAGAGGGCGGGAATGTGGAACTGAGCCACGACAGATCAGCCATGATCTTATTGAATGGCGGGGCAGGCTTGAAGGGCTAGATGGCCTACTCCTGCTCCTATTTCTTATGTTCTTATGTTCTTATGTGATGGAAGAAGTGAGAAGCCATTTTGAATGCTACTTCACACTTTTGATTGCTTTCTCTCTCCATTTGTTTTCTGTTGCAGCTGAGGGGGAGACCTAATTATTTTATCATTTCTAATAGCTTAGCATTTGAAATCTAGTAGCCTTGCATAATCTTTGATCAATGCAAGATATGTAAATCATATGACAAATCTGATCATTTTCAGTGTAGTCTGTATATTCTAGTTGGATGTGAAATAAGGTATGGAGCCTCATATGTTTGTGGGTTTACAATAGCCTTTTTCTGACTAAAATTAAACACGTAAGTGATGCTTTAATGAAAGATTAACCAATTAGCTTTGGCCTGCGCAATAAGCGGTGTGTTATTTGTTGGCACATGTGAATGATATTTGGGAGTAGATTTTTGATTTAATGCTAAAATAATTTTAAAAGGTTTTGTAACAAGCCACTTCACAGAAGCAGTGCATTTGTCTTAAACCTATGTTTACCTTCATATTGCAGTAACTTTTTCCCAGGGTGGAAGAGTCAATTACTAGGGGGTACAGGTTTGAGGTGCGAGGGGCAAGGTTTAAAGAAGATGTACAAGGTGGATTTTTTACACAAATGGTGGTGGGTGCCAGGAACTCGCTGCTGGGGGGGAGGGGGGGATAGTGGAAGCGGATATGGTAGTGGCATTTAACGGGCGTCTTGACAAGTACATGAATAGGATGGGAATAGAGGGACATAGTCCCCGGAAGGGTAGGGGGTTTTAGTTAAGTCGGGCAGTATGCTCGGTGGAGGGTCGGAGGTCCTATTCCTGTGCTGTAATTTTCTTTGTTCTTTATTGACAAGAATAATTTTTCTTTGTAGATGAAAACTGGATTGAAAAGAGCCTTTTGCTCCTAAAATTTTCTCCATTTCCAACAAAAAAGGCTGGCTCTTTGTCTGATGTTAGGAGGACTGAAACATTGCAAGAACAAAACGAGCTTCTGGCCAAGGTTGTTGATCCATCAACACAGCATGTTAGCACCGAGCCCACGTTATCTCAGGATCTTACTGCAGCATCGCCAAGCACATCGGCAGAGAAGCCCCAGCAAACCGTCCCGGCTGCTGCAGCTCCTAGGGATGACCTCGATACCGCTGGTCCGCTCCAGTCTGACAGCCCTGCTTCTTCAGTGAGCACAACGCCCAGTGAGAACCTCGTTTCTCCGTACGTCGACCTCCCCTCCCCCTTCAGCTCCAAACCCAAACCTGCCTTTGGTAAAGGCCGACTCCGGTTACTTTCACTCAGGTCCATGGAAGAGTTTAAAATGGTCCCCATCCAAGACAAATACCCAATTCTCAAGAACATTTTAGAATTCATGAAGGATTCGAACATTTCTTCTGAAAGGTAAGCTGGTTAAGTCATTATACATTAAACCAAAGCAAAATAATAGAACAAGGGACGGCATAAAAGCATAGTGGTTAGCACTGCTGCTTCACAGCGCCAAGGACCCGGGCTCAATTCCAGCCTCAGGTCACTGTCTGTGAGGAGTTTGCATGTTCTCCTCGTGTTTGTGTGGGTTTTCTCTGGTGCTCCTCCCGCAGTCCAAAGATGTGTGGATGAGGTAGATTGCCATGTTAAATTGACCCTATTGTCAGGGGGCTTCGTAGGGTAAATATGTGGGGTTACAGGAATAGGGTGAGATTGTATTCGGTGCAGACTCGATGGGCTGAATGGCCTCCTTCTGCACTGTGAAAAGTTAGTGAGGATTTGCATTTGAAGGAGAATGTGAGTAGGTAATTTAGTGGTTAAGTGTAGGGAAAATAGAAGGAAGTACAAATTTTTTTGAGTTTTGTTTGTTGCTTTAATCAAAGTTTAATTTGCCAACCCACGGGTATATTATAATAATTCTGCTGGAAGATTGCAGTCAGAATGTCCTCTCAGAAGCAGTCATTACACAGGGTGTAGGGGGAAGACAGATGGAAGAAAGGTAGATAATTAGCAGTTCCATGGTAGCGCTGGCCATGAGGA
Source organism: Carcharhinus amblyrhynchos (assembly GCF_965287045.1). Classification (NCBI taxonomy): domain Eukaryota; kingdom Metazoa; phylum Chordata; class Chondrichthyes; order Carcharhiniformes; family Carcharhinidae; genus Carcharhinus; species Carcharhinus amblyrhynchos. Next base: position 43,871,643 of record NC_137346.1, on the reverse strand, counting down.
GGTTGAACTGCTGGTGGGAGCTGCCTTGAACGTAATATGGTTGTGCCCACTTTCAAATATAAATCGGATGCTGAGGGTGTGAAATTATGTTTGAGACTTGATGCAAACCCCTGAGTTACAAAATTATTTTGGCTACAAGCTTCATGCTGTTGGCCAATAATAACTGCACGCATGAACTGTTTGATGTGATTAAGGAAACCAGTTTGGAACTGGACAGTGTTGAATCATAGAATCCCTGCAGTGCAGAAAGAGGCCATTTGGTCCATCAAGTCTTCACTGACCACTTTGATTTGATTTATTATTGTCACGTATATTAACATACAGTGAAAAGTATTGTTTCTTGCGCGTTACACAGACAAAACATACCCTTCATAGAGAAGGAAACGAGAGAGTGCAGAATGTAGTGTTACAGCCATAGCTAGGGCATAGAGAAGGATCAACTTAATGCGAGGTAGGTCCATTCAAAAGTCTGACAGCAGCAGGGAAGAAGCCGTTCTTGAGTCGGTCGGTATGAGACCTCGGACTTTTGTATCTTTTTCCCGAAGGAAGAAGGTGGAAGAGAGAATGTCCGGGGTGTGTGGGGTCCTCAGTTGTGCTGGCTGCATTGCCTAGGCAGCAGGAAGTGTAGACAGAGTCGATGGAGGGGAGGCTGGTTTGCGTGATGGATTGGGCTGCATTCACGGTCTTTTATAGTTTGTGGTCCACAATCCCATCCAGGGCCTATCCCTGTAACCCCATGTATTTACCCTGCTAATCTTCAGAACTGGAACTAAGCTCTCTTGAGCTGTCTTGCACAGCCCTGTGCTCCATAATAAAAGAAAAGGAATCGTTAAAAACTTGCCTCTTTCGCCTTCCTGACGAGCGCGTGAAACTCAGACGAAAAACCCAACACGGTTTTCTGCTGGTATGTGAACTGTGAGCGTTGCTACGCCCAAAGTAAATCCTTTAAAAACATTATGCTTGTACGATTCATACCCTTTGTTTTGCCTAAAGAGTCTCAACTTTCACATAAATATGTGCAGTAATCATTGTTGATGCATTGATTTGTGACATTTGGAAACAAAGATTGTGGTGCACACCTTGTTTATACTGCAGCTATGTATCAGAGGAATGTGGTTTACCATGAGATTCTCCAACCATGTTTAGATCTACCTTTTATGGAAAACATTTGAAGTTCAGTTTGGAAAATTACCATATATTTAGAATGATAGAATCATAGAACCCTGCAGTGCAGAAAGAGGCCCTTTGTTCGCATCGAGTCTGCACCGAACACAATCCCACCCAGGCCCTACCCCCATATCCCTGCAATATTACACTCACTAATCCCTCTAACCACCGCTACCCTGGACACTAAGGGGCAATTTATTAGCAAGGCCAATCAACCTAACCTGCACATCTTTGGACTGTGGGAGGAAACCGGAGTACATAGAACATAGAACATTACAGCGCAGCACAGGCCCTTCGGCCCACGATGTTGCGCCGACCAGTTACAAAACAATGACCCACTAACCTAAACCAATCCCTTCTCGTCCATAAACCTATCCACGGATCTCTTAAACGCCCCCAAACTAGGCGCATTTACAACTGCAGCAGGCAGGGCATTCCAATCCCTCACCACCCTCTGGGTAAAGAACCTACCCCTGACATCCGTCCTATAACTACCACCCCTTAATTTAAAGCCATGCCCCCTCGTGCTAGATTTCTCCATCAGAGGAAAAAGGCTATTACTATCCACCCTATCTAAACCTCTAATCATCTTATATGTTTCAATAAGATCCCCTCTTAGCCGCCTTCTTTCCAGCGAAAACAACCCCAAATCCCTCAGCCTCTCCTCATAGGACCTCCCCTCCATACCAGGCAACATCCTGGTAAACCTCCTCTGCACCCTCTCCAAAGCCTCCACATCCTTCCTATAATGTGGGGACCAGAACTGCACACAGTACTCCAAGTGCGGCCGCACCAGAGTTGTGTACAGTTGCAACATGACGCTGCGACTCCTAAATTCAATCCCCCTACCAATAAACGCCAAGACACCGTATGCCTTCTTAACAACCTTATCTACTTGACTCCCAACTTTCAGGGATCTATGTACACATACACCTAGATCCCTCTGCTCATCCACACTATTCAAAGTCCTCCCGTTAGCCCTATACGCGACACATCTGTTATTCCTACCAAAGTGAATTACCTCACACTTCTCCGCATTAAACTCCATCCGCAACCTCTCGGCCCAGCTCTGCAACCTGTCTAAGTCTTCCTGCAAACTATGACACCCTTCATCACTATCTACCACACCTCCGACTTTGGTGTCATCAGCAAACTTACTAATCCACCCAACTATACCCTCATCCAGATCATTAATAAAAATTACAAACAGCAGTGGCCCCAAAACAGATCCCTGAGGCACACCACTCGAAACCGAACTCCATGATGAATATTTAGCATCAACCACCACCCTCTGTCTCCTATCCGCTAGCCAATTCCTGATCCAATTCCCTCGATCACCCCCAATCCCATACATCTGCATTTTCTGCAGAAGCCTACCATGGTGAACCTTATCAAACGCCTTACTAAAATCCATATACACCACGTCCACTGCCTTACCCCCATCCACCTCTTTGGTCACTTTCTCAAAAAACTCAATAAGGTTAGTAAGGCACGACCTACCCGCCACAAAACCATGCTGACTATCTCCAATCAATTCTTTACTCTCCAAATAACTATAAATCCTATCCCGAATAATTTTTTCTAAAACCTTGCCCACAACAGAAGTGAGACTCACCGGTTTATAATTCCCGGGGAAGTCTCTGTTCCCCTTCTTAAACAATGGGACAACATTCGCTAACCTCCAATCTTCCGGTACTATACCAGAGGCCAACGACGACCTGAAGATCAGAGCCAGAGGCTCTGCAATCACTTCTCTTGCCTCCCAGAGAATCCTGGGGTAAATCCCATCCGGACCAGGGGACTTATCTATTTTCAGACCCTCCAGAATATCTAGCACATCCTCCTTATCAACTGCAACACTGTCAATTCTACTCCCCTGCAATCCAGTGTCCTCCTCAGCTATATCCATGTCCCCTTGTGTGAATACCGAAGAGAAATATTGGTTCAATGCCTCTCCAATCTCCTCCGGTTCCATACATAACTTCCCTCTGCTGTCTATAACTGGCCCTAATCTTGCCCTAACCAACCTTCTGTTCTTAACAAACCTATAGAACGCCTTAGGATTCTCCTTAACCCTATCAGCCAAAGTCTTCTCATGTCCTCTTTTAGCCCTTCTTAGCTCACTCTTCAACTCCCTCCTAGCCAATCTAAAGTTTTCTAGTGCACTACCCGAGCCCTCACGTCTCATCCGAACATAAGCCTCCTTCTTCCTCTTAACCAACGAAAAAGCTTTTTTGGTGCACCACGGTTCCCTAGCCCTACCAATTCCTCCTTGCCTGACAGGGACATACCTATCACGGACTCGCAATGGGTGAAAATCGGTCAGCATTTCACAATGTTGCCATCTCACAGAGTTTAACACTCACACACATAGCCCCAGATATTACACTTCCTCTTGCCATGTTTGCATGTGTTACTGAACGTGTTCTTTGTCCTGTTTCTTTCTGATATGATCACCTCATTGTTCTCACTGAACAGCCATTCTCTGACAAACACCACTTCCTCCTCACTTTGTTTTTTAAGTTGACAGAATGGCCAGAAAATCCCCTGATCTGCTGAGTGGACATATAAGAATTTTCTTCCCAATAGCTTCTCAAATCATTCAGCTTCTCAAAGTCAATAATCACCTCCCCCCAATACCAACAGGAGGGGTACATCCTGTGACACATGCGATGTGGGTGGCACAGTGGGTTAGCACTGCTGCCTCACAGCTCCAGGGGCCCGGGTTCGACTCCCGGCCTCGGGGTCACTGTCTGTGTGGAGTTTGCACACTCTCCCCCCCGTCTGCGTGGGTTTGCTCCGGTTTCCCTTCAAAGATGTGCGGGTTGGGTCGACTGGCCATGCCAAAAATTGCCCCTTAGTATCCTGAGAATTGTAGGTTAGAGGGATTAGAACAAATAACAAAAAACGGCCCGGGAAACAGGCCCCTCGGCCCAACGAGCCCGCGCCGCCATTTTAATATTACCAGTCCCCCCCTCCACCCATGACCTCATCTATTGTTTTTATGGCAATCCACATTGAGGGAAACTAATTTAGGGACAATTTATTACCTCCAATCAGCCTAATAGCACATCTTTGGGGTGTGGCAGGAAACCGGAGCACCCAGAGAAAACCCACACAAGCACGGGGAGAATGCGCAAACTCCCACAGACACCGGCACAAATCCATGTGTCTGCACAGCAAACAGTGATAGTCACTGAGCTGTCGTGTTGCCCAGCACCTGGTCCAGTTTAAGCACACAATTACGACATGAAGCATTCGGCTACTCTCGAACATTCAAGACCAGCCCTTGTACGACCCATCGCGTGTACGCCCCTCGTTGGACAACAGAGCGGACCGACTTAAAACCTGAGGTTGAGTACCCGGAGGAAACCCATGCAGACGTGAGGAGAATGTGCAGACTCCACACAGACAGTGACCCGAGCTGAGAATCGAACCCAGGACCCTGGAGCTGTGAAGCAGTAGTGCTAACCACTGTGCTACCGTGCCACCCACTGTGAAGTCACGTTGTACATGAAGATTGCAATGCATTAAGGAATCTATTTTGGTGATAAATACTCTTTGCAGTGCGTAAGGTTTGAAATTTGTGCTGAGTTTTAAAAAATTCTTTCACAGGATGTGGGTGTGGCTGGCTTGGCCAGCAGTTTTATTGTCCGTCCCTAAATGCCCTTGAGAAGATGGTGATGAGCTGCTGCCATGAACTGCTGCAGTCCATGTGGTGTAGGTACACCCTCAGTGCTGGTAGGGAGGGAATTTCAGGATTTGACCCAATGACAGTAAAGAAATGGTGATAAAGGCTGGAATTCTCTGACCTTGACCACGGCTCGGATTGCCTGGTCTGGCTGCTGTGAATGGAGATTTGGCTGAGTACCAAATTCTCCATTCTCGCTGTTAGTGGTGGCGGTGTTATAAGATCAGAGAATTCCGACCATATTTTCAAGTCAGGATGATGTGTGTTTTGAAAGGGACTTTGCAGATAGGGCTGTTCCTATATATATGCCGTCCGCGCCCTCCTAGATGTTAGTGATCACAGATTTGAAAAGCACTGTTGAAGGAGCTTTAGCAAGTTGCTGCAGTGCGTCTTCTAGATGGTACACACTGCTGTCACTGTGCATTGGTGGTGGAAAGAGTGGATGTTGATGGTGGAAGGTGGTGAGTGAGATGTCAATTGAGCAAAAGCTTTGATTTTTCTGGATGACATCTTGAGTGTTGTTGGAATTGCACTCATCCAGACAAGTGGAGAGTATTCCGCCAGTCTCCTAACTTGTGCCAAGTAGACGGTGGACAGGCTTTGGGGAGCCGAGAGGTGAGTTGCTCTCTGCAGAATTCCAAGCCTCTGATCTGCTCTTGTAATCACAATATTTATATGACTAATCCAGTTCAGTTTCGGGTGAAAAGTAATCCCTAGGATGTTGTTAGGAGTGTGAGTAGAAAGTCTCTTTGATGTAAGTTACTTGTTTACAGCACAATTCCTTGACAGTGTCTTACAGGTTCTGTCTTTGCGGAAGGCCCAGGCTAAGAGCATTATTGATGTTCTCTGTGTGGTCAGCGAGTGCCTACAGTCACTGGGACAACCTCATCTCTTCCAGTTCTCCTGCATTCTCTTTCTACAAGAAGTATTAGCCTGCCAGAAGGAATTGATTAGGTAAGTGTTAAGACTTGACTTTGTGAACCTGAGTAACCATATCCCATGATGACTAAGCGATTGTAAACCTGACGTCTAATCAAGAGGTTTTGAAGCTTTAGTTGCCTATCTTGATGGGTCCCATTGAATGATGGGATATTCAGTCACAAGCTATTGATGTTTATCTGTCATTTTTCTCTGCTGCAGAGAAAATGTAGGCTGTTTATGATTTACTGTGGCATTTTTTAATCAGAAATCCTGCAACATCTTGTCTTCTCCCGACCTCTTAGTTCAGTAAAGTAACTTTATAAGTTTTTAAGATGATTGTTAGGGTAAATGAAGGGGGAAAAAAACCCATCCCCCTCCAGTGGGGGAATCCAGTTAGACTATTCGAGAGTGATGCACTTGGCCCAGAGGGTCGAGGCAATTAGGAACATTCGCCCTCAAAAACATTGAGGTTGGCCATCAGTTGAAAACTTTGGAACTGAGATTGATAGATTTTTGTCATGTAAGGGATGTAAAACCAATTAGGGTAAATTAAATTGTAAATCTTTTCAACATCTTGCATAAAGCCTTCACATCTTTCCCAAGGTGTGGTGCTCAGGGTTGGACACAATACTCCAGCTGAGGCTGAACTGGTGTTTTATAAAGACTTATCAGAACTTTCTTGCCTTTTTAACCACCATCTCAACTTGCCACCTTCATACATGTATTATCCCATGTCCCACTGCTCCAACTTCCCATTTAGAATTATCATCTTTAGACAATCCTTACATTGCTGTAACTGCTGGGGGAAAATGGAACGCTGAAGAAAATGTGAGAAAATTATGACTCTTAGATCAGGTTTTAAAAAAAAAACTCCCTTAATCATTCTGCTCAAGATTCTTTGAACCACGCTGATTCGAATGTAGCTTTGCGACACGACAATTTCAGGGCCATTCAAGCCATCGATCTTCTCTATCCCTGCTTTGGTTACCTTTCAAGCCTGTCTAGCTGTCAGACTTCCTGTTAACAAAACCACATTAAGTCTTCTGTGCCGGTAAATGCTGCTTGTGGATCACTGCACTACATCAGACATCGATTACCATTTTTGAATGCCACTAGAAGTTGCTCGTGTTCTCTTTGTAATTCCCGCCTGAGGAAGCTGAGTTGTTCTAGATTACACGAGGAAATTGTTTTGTGTCTAAATATCGGTTAACCAAGAAAAACACGCAGTGGCCTCTCATAGATTTGTCACTTGATTCAATTACAAGATGCTGGCACCTTTCTGAAGTGCATGCTTTTCATGTGGGAACCAAGATAATAAGTGTTGGCAGTCTGGTCCACTGAAGATATAACAGCCGAGCCCAGTCCTGTTATCAACTGGTGTTCATGCTGAGATTTTCCAGGCAGCAGGGGTGGCTGATGGCGGGGGAAACAGGAAACCTGGCTGATTCTTTCCTTGCCACCTCCCCCAAGCTCAGGATTACCGAGGCCAGTGAGCTCTCTGCACCCCAGTGCGACTGGCGAACTGAGCACAGGCTGGCGACTGAACCTGCGTCCTCTTATTCCTTTGGCCTACTTCCATGCTGCTTTCTTTCACCATCCAGCCACAATCATTGCACTGAACAACTTTCAATGGAAGTGATCATTACCTTGCAGCAGTCATTGACAGCCACTGGTGCAGATGCTGTTGTCTGCTGGGTTAATTTTGATTTGATTTGGAATGTTCCTGTAGTTTATATATTAAAAAAAGTATGTTACCAGTGTTTAAAAGTGCGGTCTGCTCTGGCCTCTCGTTCAATAGGACACCCGATTTTCTGTATGTGTGCGAGAGAGTCAGACATTGGCTGCTAATGAAGTCAGCCTTTTCCACGTATTTTATTGCAAGCATGTGGTTGATAACCTAAATAAAACTTTCCATACATCATTTCCCAGCCAAATGTGCATGATTAAGAGTCCCTTCCGCTTTTTCTTTTCCTGATCAGCTTGATATTGCACATCCCTGAATGCAATTTTGTACACTGTTGTCAGTTGGAAGTAACTATTGTGTTGTTTAAGTATAATGGAAATGTCTTTAAGTGAAGAGTGGAGAAGGAAATTTCAAACTTATTCCCTTTCGAAGATAGGATAAAATGATTTTTGGATTTTAATATTTTATTAACTCGAAATTTTATGTCTTTTCAAACATGAAATTTATTGAAGGGTTTAGACTTTGATGTCCGCTCAAATGATAACATTGAAAAAAATTGACAACACCATATTTAAATTATTTTGAATTGTTTGATTCTGAATTCCTATGATACAAAAAGGGAAGAGAAATTATAGCAACACTCAAGAAGTTACTAAGATTAATGAATTCCTTATCACTGTACGTGGGATACCTGAACATCGTTTAGTGTGTATTTAAGTTACTGTTTAGGACATGTTGCTATTTGTAAGGTCCCACAATAGCCCTGAGGAACATAACCATGTCTGATGATGTGAGAATAATGTTGGCCTGGACACTGAGACATATTGCTACAAATATTGCCAAGTGGTGCAACCGCTTAAATATATAACAAAAACCTTTTATAAATGTCACTTTAACTTTGCACCACCTACAACACTGCAGTGAAGGTGTCAGCCTAGATTATGTCCCAAAATCTCCAAATGAGATTTGAAGCTGCAACCTTGTAACTTGGTCAGGTGTGTTATCCACATGGGCAGGTCATAGACATAGCCAACCTAACACTTCAGTAAAATTCAGTCAAACCTGAATTAACACAATAAGATGGCAAAAGGTTGTCTCGTTAACTGTACTGATGACAAAGCTTCCCCTTTAACACAGTCAGTTTATCAATCACACTTGCCCGGTATAGAAAAAGTATTAAAAATCAAACAGAATACAAAGGTTCAATTTGAGATATCACTTGAATAGTTGTATTTTGATGATGAGTATCAATGTTTTTTTTAATATAGAAATAGGAAATTGTAAAATAAAAATTTAAAGTTGTATTTTTCACTTTTAGGGTGAAATGCAACTTTTAAAACTATACTTTTTTTCAAAGCCAATCTTTGCTGGGTAAGCTGTCTGAAAATTGTGTGGTTTTTATTAGGATTGGTTACAAGCAGCCCAAATTTTCCTGCATTCCCAGCACTAATGGTGCATCTAGCATTTTTGGACAATGCACTATTATACTATCTGAACGTAATAAATCCTAATCTGAGAAACCCAAGGTTTAATTCCAACCGTGCGTAAGGAACTCTTGCCTCCAACATGCAACAAAATACCTGTGTTGGAGCAGTGGCCCTCAAAACTTCTCATCTGCAGACCTCTTAGGCATGGCAAAGGACGACTCCTCCATCTTCCAGTCCTACGTTACGTGCTTTCACTTGCCACTGCAGAAAAAAGTCTGCAGTTAGTGGGAAGTATGGTGCTGCTTCTGATGATATAGCGTTGAGTTAATGTCTAACTCTGAGCTGGACAGCTTCAGCCTCATGTTGGGCTCCATGTTTAGCCAATCCCACTCTGTTTTCAAGCTTTGAAAATCTGATCTTTTAGTTGTATGATGTAATTGTAACATCAATTTTGGCTTAAAATTAAGTTATTGGTTATGCTTATGACAACTTGTGCTGTGCTCTCTGGAGTCTGTCTGGCTGTTTGATGTCATGCGAGTGGTGGGGATGAGGGTCCTGGCCTGTCCTATATAGCCTTGACTGTGGCATTGTGCATCAGTGGTTTGCATTCTGGACCAGCCCCTGGACCAATGGGAAGAGCACATTTTAGAGAACCACTGGGTTAGAGAATAACAGTCAGGTGTTTTTCTCATAGTTGTAAAAGAATGAGATCAGTTTGCTGAGTTTTTTTTAAGTTTTACGTTTCAGCCTTCGTCTCCAGTCGCAAACACAATTGGTGAAAATTTGCTCCACGTTCAATAGGTTTCAGTTTTCTTCCTCTTTCACCTTAAGCACAAAACTTGTTGTTTTAAAACTGCAAGTGGCCTGGGAGTCCAGGAAAATGAATGCTGTTTCTATTTTACACACTCTGTGAAGTTGAGCTCATCAGAAGCTCTGCTGCATAACTTATACCAATTCCTGTTTGTCCATCACCTCTTTTGCTCACTGACAGAAACTGGCTCCTTGTTAAACAACTCCTCGCATTAAAGTTAGATCATAGAACCCCTACAGTGCAGAAGGAGGCCATTCGGCCCATTGAATGTGATCTGACCACACTCCTATCTAGACCCTATCCCCATAACCCCATGCATTTACCCCAGCAAGCCCCCCTGATAATAAGGGGCAATTTAGCATGGCCAATCCACCTAATCTGCACTTCTTTGGACTGTGCGACGAAACTGGAGCACCCGGTGGAAACCCACGCAGACACGAGGAGAATGTGCAAACTCCACACAGACAGTGACCCAAGCTGGGAATCGAACCCTGTCCTCTGGTGCAGTGAGGCAGCAGTGCTAACCACTGTGCTTCTCATTACTCCATAACTTTACTGTCCCTATCATCAGCCCCACCATCCTCCGAGACATCTGTGCTTCTCTAATTCTGGCCATGTACAGATGCCCATTTTCATTCCATTCCGTGGCTGTGCCTTCATTTGCCAAAAGAAAGGCTCTGGCATTCTGTTGTTAAACCTCTCTGCTTCTCTCTCATTTAAGATGCAGTTTAAAGCCCAACTCTTTGACCAAGGTTTTGGGCACCTGACCCTAACATTCCCTGATGTGGCTTGTCTAATTTTATATGATAGCATTCCCGTGAAGTGCTTTTGGTCGTCTTACTCTGTAAAAAGTTCCATTTAAATCATAGAACCATAGAACCCTACAGTGCAGAAAGAGGTCCTTCGGCCCATCGAGTCTGCACCGAACACAATCCCACCCAGGCCCAACCCCCATATCCCTACATATTGTACCCACTAATCCCTCTAACCTACACACCCCTGGACACTAAGGGGCAATTTCTTAGCACGGCCAATCAACCTAACCTGCCCATCTTTGGACTGTGGGAGGAAACCGGAGCACCCGGAGGAAACCCCCGCAGACACGAGGAGAATGTGCAAACTCCACACAGACAGTGACCCGAGCCGGGAATCGAACCCAGGACCCTGGAGCTGTGAAGCAGCAGTGCTAACCACTGTGCTACTGTGCCGCCCAACCACTGTGCTACCGTGCAAGATATTATTTTTCTATTTGACTCAAAATTAATCTAGGGTGGAAATGGGTTTTTTTGAGTAATTCTTTATCTGGTTACAGATGTTCATGTATCACCTTTATTAATGCATGTTAATTTATCATATGTCAGCTGAGCCTGTTTCTGACCCTGTTTTTGTGTCTGCAGCTATCATCAGCAGTTGGAGGGCTGTGGGAAGGAGCAATGGAATGAACTACGACAGGCTTACTACAATCTTGTATTGCTCCTGGTCAATGCTGTCCGTCAGTTTAACTCTAAGAAAGACTGGTAGGTACTCACACCCACTCAGTACTGAACTGCGATCATTTTCCCCTTTTCTTTATATTCCCCATGTACTTGAGGGGCAGGCCCATGAGAGAACATCAAAGCAGAGAATTCCTATTTTAGAGCCTTTTTAATGGAATTTTTTCTGTTTTTACTTGCTGTCATTCTCCCATGTTTTTCTAAGTCGGGATTGGTTGTTGATGCAGCTGCTATTTTGGTGTCCTCATATTGGCTTGGACGTTTTCCATGTTTGCTGCTCTGTGACTGCTGAGCCCTCAGATTTAGGATCTTTTTTATATAAATATGGATGTTCAGTTCCTGGAATCTGACATTTTGTTTGGTTGTTTATCCAATCTTCTTGCTTACTATCCAGAAACTGTTTCAAATTGCATCCAAATCAGAGATATCTGACAGTAAATACTTAACTGGAGCTGCAAGACCTTCACAACTGAGATTGTCCAATATATTGGCTCAGAGTAGCACTGTCTGATAGGTAGATTCAGAAAAAATTATTGCGTCACATTCTTTACCATTCAAATCCTTCAAGCGTTTTAAAGAAAAATCTCCCATTTTAAAGGTGTTGGTAATACATATATAGATCTTAAAATTTGTGGCTACAACAATCAGTCTCATTTCAAGCTCTGCCATTGAAATTACAGCACAGAAACAGGACTTTGAGTTCAAATGGACCTACCCCACATTAAGTTGAACATTCTCTGCACCCTAGCTATGATTGTAACACTCCATTCTACACTCTCCTTCTCTATGAACGGTATGTTTTGTTAGTATAGCGTGCAAGAAACAATACTTCCACTGTATACTAATACACATGACAATAATAAATCAAATCAAATGGTTCCTGCCAGTGTTTATGCTTCACGTGAGCTGTGTGTTATTTTGTTCAACTTATGTGCAAATATTTCTATTTATTTTGCCTTCATTTGCTTATCTACCTTCCCCTTAAATGCATCCCTGTTCACCTCAACTGCTCCATGTGGTAGCAAGTTCCATATTCTGAAATTCTGTTTAAGGTGGTTCCTCCTGAGTTCTGTTTTAGATTTATTAATGATTATCATATATTGATGTCTACTGTCCATGAGTAGAAACATCCTATCCACCTCCAGCCTATTAAACTCCTTCACAATTTGTTCCGGGCATCCCCTCAGCCCTCTCTTTTCTGGAGAAAGGAAGCCAGACTATTGAGTCTTTCCTCAGCTATAACCTCTCAGTTCTTCCCTCTTGAATCTCATGTTGACTGTTCTATATTAAATTTTTGGTTTCTGGGTCAGTCTTGCAGAAAATTTTAATGTGTGTCTGGCCACTGAGAACAGTTCTTGTACTCATTTGTGGGACTGCATTTATTGGCTGGCCAGAATTTATTGCCCATTCCAAGTTGCCTGAGGGCAGTTGAGAGTCAACCACATTGCTGTGGCTCTAGAGTCACATGTAGACCAGACCAGGTAAGGACAGCAGATTTCCTTCCCTTAAGGACATTAGTGAACCAGATGGGTTTTTCCAACAATTGACAATGGGTTCATGGTAATCAGTAGATTCTTAATTCAAGATTTTTTTTATTGAATTCAAGTAATACCATCTACTATGGCGAGATTCGAACCTAGGACCCCAGAATATTAGCTGAGTTTTCTGGATTAATAGTCTAGCGATAATATCACTAACTTATTGCCTCCCCACAGTGAGCAATATAAAGCCAACTGTGCTGAAAGGGAGCCAATTCCTCATCAATTGACTGAGCTGACTGACAGTACCGAGTTTGCATTCCTCACCAAAATAGCACCGAGGAACCAACAATGCACGTGTTTTGGCTGTTGCGAGGATCAGTTCACAAAGTGAAACTTTTCCTTTGCTGATGGCAAATACTTTTGGTGCCTCGGTTAAAAATTATGCACAGTAGTTTAAACCTACCTAGTTTAAACTTGGGTGGCACGGTAGCACAGTGGCTAGCATTGCTGCTTCACAGCTCCAAGGTCCTGGGTTCTATTCCTGGCTCAGGTCACTGTCTGTGTGGAGTTTGCACATTCTCCTCGTGTCTGTGTGGGTTTCCCCCGGGTACTCCGGTTTCCTCCCACAGTCCAAAGATGTGCGGGTTAGGTTGATTGGCCATGCTAAGAAATTGCCCCATAGTGTCCAGGGATGCGTAGGTTAGAGGGATTAGTGGGTATAATATGTAGGGATATGGGGTTAGGGCCTGGGTGGGATTGTGTTCGGTGCAGACTTGATGGGCCGAAGGGCCTCTTTCTGTACTGTAGGGTTCTATGATTCAACCTAAATAGATTATGATGATTCTGGACAAGAAAGTCCTTAACACTCACTACTAGAGTATAATATTCCAACAGATTTTGCCATTTTAAATAATTTGGGCAGCTGTTTTACATGATCAATTTCCTTGTGGATCACAGGTCCCTGATCTTGTGGTTTATAAAGACAGCCTGCAAGATCTGGCTTTTTGCCTAGCTACCAGCCCATCCCACTGCTACTGGACTCTTTCATAACAATGCTCTACCCCACCACCACCTTCCTCAGCAGTCATTTTAATTGGCAAATCCCCTCTTCTAGCACATTAGAGTGGCTCGTGGACATCTCTAATTTCACTAACCAGCTTTAAGGGAAATGTAGCACTTTCTCCACCGATAGGTACTTATTACACTGAGCATATGGGCTCAACTGCCAAAGCCAGGAGCCTCATCCTCTCTAGTGGGGCAGAGGGAAGGTTGGCCTCCTTATGCAGGGCAGTAACATGTGGCTAGTCAAGGTTTTGAATTTAATCAATCTGGTTGGTATAGAGGTGGAGTTGACGAAGCAACTGTGGTAATAGGTGACTTAGGAACTTCAATTTGACGACATTTCTGACACCAAATGTGGAAGGTATCGAATTGTCCTTTTGACTGTGAATCATAAAGTGCAGAAGCAGGTCATTCAGCCCATCAAGTTTGCACAGGCTCTCCAACAGACCCTATCCCCGTTGCCCCACGTAATGTGTCCCAAGTAATGTATCCCACCACTTCACCTAACCTATAATCTTGGGACGCGAAGAGACCATTTAGCCGGTGAGGCCAGTGAGCCTCACGTGTAGTGGGTAAGTTGTTAGAAGGTATTTTTGAGAGACAGGATCTACAGGCATTTAGAGACACAAGGATTGATACAGTCAGCATGAATTTGTGAGTGGAAAATCATGTCTCACAAACTTGATTGAGTTTTTTGAAGGGGTACCCAAGAAGGTAGATGAGGGCAGTGCAATTGATATGTCTACGTGGACTTTAGCAAGGCCTTTGACAAGGTACCATATGGTATGTTGTTGCATGAGATTAAATCTCACAGGATTCAGGGTGAGGTAGCCAAATGGATACAAAATTGGCTTGATGATAGAAGACAGAGGGTGGTTGTAGAGGGTTGTTTTTCAAACTGGAGGCCTGTGACCAGTGATGTTCCCCAAGGATCAGTACTAGGTCCACTGTTATTTGTCATTTATATCAATGATTTGGATGAGAATTTAGTAGGCATAGTTAGTAAGTTTGCAGATGACACCATGATTGGTGGCATAGTGTACAGTGAAGGAAGTTATCTCGGATTGCAACGGGATCTTGATTATTTGGGCCAGTGGGTTGACAAATGGCAGATGGAGTTTAAGTTAGGTAAATGTGAGGTGATGCATTTTGGTAGATCGAACCAGGACGGGACTTACTCAGTTAACTATAAAACACTAGGGAAAATTATAGAACAAAGAGTTCTACGCGTACAGGTTCATAGCTCCTTGAAAGTGGAGTCACAGGTGGACAGAGTGGTGAAGAAGGCATTCGGCATGTTTGGTTTCATTGGTCAGAACATTGAATACAGGATTGGGAGGTCTTGTTGAAGATGTACAAGACATTGATAAGGCCACACTTGGAATACTGTGTACAGTTCTAGTCACCCTATTATAGAAATGATATTATTAAACTGGAATGCGGAGGAGATTTACTAGGATGCTACCAGAACTTGATGGATTGAGTTATAAGGAGAGGTTGGATAGACTGAGACTTTTTTCTCTGGTGTGTAGGACTCTTAAGGGGGGTGATATTATCGAGGCCTATAAAATAATGAGGGGCATAGACAAGGCACATAGTCACTATCTTTTCCCAAAGGTATGGGAGTCTAAATCTAGAAGGCGTTGGTTTAAGGTGAGAGGAGAGAGATACAAAAGGGTCCAGAGGGGTAATTTTTTCACACAGGAGGTGGAGAGTGTCTGGAACAAGCTGCCAGAGGTAGTAGTAGAGGTGGGTACAATTTTGTCTTTTACATAGTGTTTAGGCAGTTACGTGGGTAAGATGGGTATAGAGGGAAATGGGCCAAACGCGGGCAATTGGGACTAGCTTAGGGGTTTTAAAAAGGGACAGCATGGACAAGTTGGACCGAAGGGCCTGTTTCCATGCTGTAAACCTCTATGACCCTTAGCATGGCCAATCCACCTAACCTGCACATTTTTGGACAGTGGAAGGAAACCAGAATACCCAGAGGAAACCTACATGAACATGGGGAGAATGTGCAAACTCCACACAGTGACCCAAGGCCGGAATTGAACCCAAGTTCCTGGAGCTGTGAGACAGCAGTGCTAACCACTGTGTCAACTTTTCCAATCTGTTTTCATAATTGAAGTTTTCCAAGCCTGGAATCATTCTGTCTCTGGGTCAAAGTGCTGGAACACCCTCCCTAACAGCACTGTGGGTGTACCTGCACCACATGGAGTGTAGCAATTCAAGAAGACAGCTCATCACCACCTTCTCAAAGGCAATAAAACATAAACTCCAAACCAATACATCTGTTAAGTGAAATATTAAAAATGCCCCATTTACATCAAAATATGTCACATCTAATGTTAATGCTGATCTGCTCCCATTTGACCTCAAATATATATAGCCTCATAAACATATATATTTTCAGCTTTCAAAAAAGTGTTTTATGTACAAAAGGGTGAGCAGTAAGTCATGAGCACATTCTTGAACCAGCTACTAGGACCTGTGGAACCAGGGTGTCTGAAGCAAAACCAAATGCAGAATTTCCTGTTGATGGACTGGTGAATAAATCCAGACTGTGCTATGAGCTTACAGGCACAGTCACAGTTTGCTGCCTGAGGAACAGCAAGCAGCCACTTCCCATGCATTTCTCTATGTTCCCAGGCATGCTCTATTCTTTTTAAATACAAGAGCAACAGTGTTCCTCACGAGTGTCATTTTAGTGCGTATCTTAAATAAACTTAATTTATTTTAACATTTAATAGATATATTTTTTAAAAAATTACCAACAACTCAATTTCCATCTGACAGTTGACAAAATAATGGAACGTAAGAGAGGAATTTGAGAAGGCAAGATAGTTCAGCCAGAAACGAGGGTTTTTTTTTAAAGGCAGAGCAAGAGATGGTAATCTGGGTAAGCTGAAGGGAGCAGTTCCAGAAGTGTGGCAGGAAGGCTAAAGGAGCAACCATGGAACATACCGAGATGATGAACAGGGAACGACCAAAAGGTTCATCATTCTTGCCCTGCTGATGATTATTACATCGTGACTAGACACTTACTACCCACCATGGCCATGCAATCTCCTGAAACTGCTAAAAAATAGTGGGGTGGGTGGAGGGTTAATTTAGAGGGGAAAACCAGTTGTTGGTATTCACTCAGCAGGAGTGCTGGAGCAGTGACCATCTTTCTGTGTTTGGGAGTGAGCGCCTGGTGAGAGTTTATTACTTTGTGTCTGTCTGTGGAAATGTTGACTTCATTACACGGATTGCAGCAGAAACAGAAAACCTGGAAAACCTCAGCAGGCCTGACAACATTTGTGGAGAGAGCATAGAGCCAACGTTTCGAGTCTAGGTGACCCTTCGTCAGAGCATGGACGGCAATTTTGGGAACTTGTAGTCACAACGGCTTACAATGCATGCAGAACCTTATGGTGGGAGCAGATCTGCAAGTTAGAGAGAGGAAATGCTGTGGAGTGAAGAGGATTTTGAAGACGATTCTCTGATGACAATCCAATGGAGCCCAGCTCGGGCTAGATGAGTTAAACAGATCACCGTTTCCGTGTGGTATTAGCATTTATCTTCATGTCCTCTTGCATTTAAAACCTGGTTTGCTGTAGTTTTGAATTGGATGACAATGCTATTGGAGGCTTAACTGCTCAAAACATCAGAATTGTTCAGTTGCATTCCTGATGGAGGAGAGATCTGCTGCTAACCATTTGTCCCTTGCGCTGGAGAACTGCTTTTACCTGTGGACGAGCAGCCATAGACCCTTTTATCAGTAAAAACATGCAAGTAGATTCCACCCGTATAATGCAGAGTTTTTTTCTTAGAACAGGACTCTGCCTGTTTTCTTTGTCTGCGTGGGTTTCCACTGGGTGCTCCGGTTTCCTCCTACAGTCCAAAATGTGCGGATTAGGTTGATTGGCCATGCTAAATTGACCCTAGTGTCAGGGGTATCACTAAGGTAAATATGTGGGATTACGGAAATGGGGCCTGGGTGGGATTGTGGTTGGTATAGACACGATGGGCCGAATGGTCTCCTTGTGCACTGTAGAGAGTCGATGATCCTTCTCAGAAGATTACAAAGGCAAGAGGGATGGGAAAGCTTAAAAGCTAATTGCAACCTCCAATCTGGACTTTTTTAATTCAAAGCTAATGGCGGATCACTTCTATTTATTTCACGTTTACTGATTAGGTTGTTTGTTTGTAATTGCTAGTTCCATTCAAGGTAACATTGGTGATAATCTGTAGCTCTTCTCCCCTCCATCACACCTCCCCACCCACTTGTGAAATTCCGCTCTGCAATGTGATAACCATTCTCATTCAAGTTCATGTGTAAACATGACTTCCTGAATAGCCCCAGAGTTTAGTGAATTCAAAGTGAACATTCTTCCTTTCTTCTTACTGTACTTTTGGTTTGTTTTAGGTCTCTACTCCCGGCACTGTCTTGTGTTCAGACCTGCCTGTTGCACCTGCTAGATATGGGCTGGGAGCCAATGGACATGCCCTTCTTCAACGACATCAAGCTACCTGATCTCTTGTTGGCAATGTCACAGGAAAATATCAGTATCCACGACAGTGCTATTCAGTGAGTACAACCGCAGCGTAGTCTTACCCAGCTATAATACGTGCAATAAAAATGTTTCAGGGAGAATTCACATACGATATCCTGGATGTAGCTGGAGCGGCGCAGTGCTTAGCACTGCTACCTCACAGCCACGGGTTCAATTCCCAGCTTGGGTCACTGTCTGTGTGGAGACTCCATGTTCTCCCCGTGTTTCCGTGTGTTTCCTCTGGTGCTCTGGTTCCCTCCCACAGTCCAAAAGGCGTGCTGGTTAGGTGCAGTGGTCATGCTAAATCCTCCCTCCATGTACTCGAACAGGTGCCAGAGTGTGGCAATTTGGGGATTTTCAAAGTAACTTCATTAATGTGTTACTGTAAGCCTACTTGTGACTCATAAATAAATTTTACTTTAAGACTGCAGAGAGCCCAGTGCAAGTTGTCATAAGCATAACCAATAACGTAATTTTAGAACCAAGATTGATGTTACTGTTACATCATACAACTAAGAAATCAGATTTTTCAAAGCTTGAAAACACAGTGGAATCGACTGAACATGGAGCCCAACGTGAGGCTGAAGTTGTCCAGCTTAGAACTAGTCATTAACTCAATGCTGTATCATCAGAAGCAGCACCATTCTTCCCACTAACTCTGACAATTTTTTTCTGTAGTGGCAAGTGAAAGCAGGTCAGGTAGGACTGGTAAGTGTTAATTGCAGTGTTAATATAAGCCTACTTGTGACATTGATAAATAAACTTTAAATGAGCTGGCACTGTACAAAGGCTATCTAGCTGCATATTTAAATTTGCTGCTAAAGAAAAAATCCATGTAATTATTGATCCCCTGAATATATACTTTTTTTAAAAAACAGCTTACATTAACACTGCAATGAAGTTACTGTGAAAATCACTTAGTCGCCACACTCCGGCATTTGTTCGGGTACACTAAGGGAGAATTTTAACATGGCCAATGCGTCTAACTGGCACATCTTTCAGTCTGTGGGAGGAAACCGGAGCACCCGGAGGGAACCCATGCAGTCACAGGGAGAAAGTGATACCAGAGATGAGGGGGTTAGCTTATGAGGAGAGATTGAGTAGATTGGGCCTGTACTCGTTGGAGTGTAGAAGGCTGAGGGAGGATCTTATAGAGACATATAAGATCATGAAGGGGCTAGATAGGGTAGAGGTAGAGAGATTCTTTCCACTTAGAAAGGAAACTAGAACTAGAGGGCGCAGCCTCAAAATAAGGTGGGGGGGGCAGTTTAGATCAGAGTTGAGGAGGAACTTCTTCACTCAAAGGGTGGTGAATCTCTGGAATTCTCTGCCCATTGAAGTGATGGAGGCTACCTCGTTGAATATATTTAAGTCATGGGTAGATAGATTTCTGATCGATAAGGGAATTAAGGGTTATGGGGAGAAAGCGGGAAAGTGGAACTGATCCACTTCAGATCAGCCATGATCTTATTGAATGGCGGGGCAGGCTCGAGGGGCTAGATGGCCTACTCCTGCTCCTATTTCTTATGTTCTTAAGTGCAGACTTCACAGTGACTCAAGCCAGGAATTGAACCTGGGACCCTGGCAATGTGAGGCAGCAGTGCTAACCACTGTGCTGCCCTTATATTCTCATTGTATCTATGAAGGACTTCATATAAGATTGATTTTTAAGCAACTTAATAAGACAAAATTGTAAACGTGTTAAATTGTTTTGAACAGTTTTTCCAACAGCAACTGATGTGTATCTTTCCTTGTTAATCCCAAAAGGATATCCTGTGGCTTAGATTTTCCGTAAATAATTGCCATCGTCGACGGTGTCTGTGTTGTTCCTTGTTTCTCTTCACACTAACCATTTTTCTGTTTCAAACAAAATTATCCAAACTCCCAACAATGGCTGCTATTACTTGCCCCAGATCTACACCGGCACAATGGTTAACACTGCTGCCACACCGCGCCGAGGACCCGAGTTCAGTTCCCAGCTTGTGCCACTGTCTGCGGAGTTTGTACATTCTCCCCATGTCATCCTTTGGGTATTCCAGTTTCCTCTCACAATCCAAGCGGGTTAGGTTAATTGGCCATGCTAAATTGTCCCTTAGTGTCAGGGGAATTTGCTGGGTAATACATGGGGTTACGGGGATAGTGCATGAGTGGGATTGTTGTTGGTGCAGGCTCAGTAGGCCGAATGGCTTCCTTCTGCACTGTAGGGATTCTATGAAATACATCACCTTGAATGTAAAGAAGTGCCCCCCCATCATTGTCAAACAGGAGTTGGGACTGAGGATGCAGTTGGGGAGGGTCTCTGAGATTGGGGAGGGTCTCTGGGGAGCAATATCGTCTGCAGGGAAGCAGTTCCTGAAGATGATGATTGAAATTTTTAATACTAATTTGGTGGGTTAGGAGAAGAGAATCGAAGGCCCGATTTTAAAGATCAGGTTGCGATCCACAAAGTACGATGGCAGGTTCCCTAGGATTCTAAGGGTAAAAAAAATTTTGAATTCGGTGTACCGTGAGAGTGGGGAATCAGTAAAGAGTGGTGAGGGTGAAATGATGAGTGAGTGGAATTTGTTTCAGAATGGAGAGCTAGGTGAGAACGGCTTTGGTTTTGGATTGGGAATGGGGTTTGCTGTCTGGGCTGATAGGGAAGTAGATTTAGTAAAGGATGGGGTGTTAGGTGAGGGGCATTTGGTACAGAATGGGCTGCAAGGTGTCAAAGCTTTGGCATAAAATGGGAGAGATTTAGTATTAAGTGGGTTTTGGAGCTGTGAGTGTTCGGGTAGGGCGGAGCTCAGGAAGCAAACCCAGATCTGCACAGGTAGCTTGGGGGGGGGGGAAGGGGGCAGGGGCGAGCATTGCTTTCAGTTCCAGAGATAAAGCGTCAAGTTTCAAACTACTGTAAAAACGTTTTTGGACTGCATGTGATTGCGATCTTGCATTTATTCAGCCAGTGGAGTGAAGATGATGAGATTGCGGATTATGAGTGCAACAAAGAGTGGATGGAAGAATGTCAGGATGGAATACAGCTTCGTGTCTGGTATGAGAGGATGTCTACTGCTACAGCCGAGGAGAGGAGGCGGGTAAGTAGGTGCTTTAAGTAGGACTCATTTACTCCTTGCACCACTTGACATTTCGCGTTGGCATGCAACACTTCACATTTAAATGTGAGAAAATAAGCACTGGTTGGTGAAAATTTTCTAATGGCTTATATTTTTATTCACTAAATGGCGACAGCATACACTACTCAATGTGCTTTCTGCGTGAGTGGGGAAGAGGGACGCGCTGTTTCTAAGCGTGATTTGGTTGATGACTTGGATACAGATTTGTTTTAATTTCTGTGCAAAAGATAACCCTGTGAACGTATTTTTGTTTGTTTTTGTTTGACATTGTGCAAAAATTACGCATTTCCCTTCTGCTGGCCACTAATCCAGTAGCGGCTTCCACCGTTTCTGAAGGAACAACCTATGATGTTTTAAAGCTTGGAAATTGCAGTGACGAATTTGTTTGTGTTTTGTGACAGATGCACATGTTTGTTGCACGTTACTGTGACCTGTTGAATGTGGAGATATCCTGTGATGGGTGTCATAAAATCGCTCCTTGGCATCGTTACCGGTGTCTTCAGTGTCCAGACATGGATCTCTGCAAAACATGTTTCCTCGGTAAGAATTTGGCCCTGATGTGAAGTAAAGATGACTTGACTTCTGTACACTGCCACTCAGGGCTTTGGACAGATGGAGTTTAGCCTAAATACGTTATGGTTTGCTTTATTTGCCATAAGCACAGGAATTTAACAGTCATGGAAAAGTCCTTTTGAAGAGAGCGCAATTTGCTTTGAACTCTCTTAAAGTACTGTACAAGAAAACCACATTGATTGCAGAGCAGAGGTGATTTGACACTCAGCTGAATCAGTGGAGGAGGAGACAGTTGTGCTCTGGCTGTATAACTCGTTGTTCAGGCTGCATTTTGAACATGTCAAGCAGTTCACCAATCAATGCAGGGAAATGTCTGCATCCTGGATCTGGAGTGCCAAAGGAGCTGGTCCTTCCTGTCCTGGGGGCTGAGCTATCAGGGAAGGAATGTAACAGCAGAGTACAGCATACTCTCCCTTTGATCAGGTCATAACTGGTCTGTATCTCAACTCCATTTTCCTATCTTTGATCCCCATCCCTTGATTTCATTAGCCAGCAATCTCGATAGCTCCAACTGATTACCAACTCCCGCAGCCTTTTTGGGAGAGTTCCAGATTTCTGCTTCCCTTTGTGTGAAAGGGTGCTTCCTCGTAACCCTCATGACTTTTAGTTTTCAGGTTTGGCTCCATTGTTTGGATCATAGAAAAAATAGTATCACAGTATTTACAGGATGGAATTATTTTAATATATTAAGTGCCTTGATCAGATGACCCATCAATCTTCTAAACTCAAGAGAACCAGAGTCATAGAATGATGTAGGATAGGGATCCATTACAGCTGTGTTGGATTTTTGTAAGAGCTATCTAAATAATCCTACTCTTCTGCTCTTCCTAAAGCCCAGACGATGTTTCCCTTTTAGTTATCCACTTATCTTTTGGAATTTATTGTTGAATGTGCTTCCACGAGAACATTTCAGACCATTAATCTCTGCGTAAAGGTTTTATGTTTCCCCGGTCCTTTTGCCATTTCTCTTCAACCTGTGTCTTCCTGATCCTTCCGTCACTAGAAACTGTCTCTCCTTAATTACTCTTACTCTAACTAAATCCTTCATAATATTGAATGCTCCTATCAAATCTCCTTTTTAACCTCCTCTGCTCTATCCTGTTTCTCTAGTCTTTCACTTCTAGTTTCATCTTAGTAAATCTCTCTCCAATGTCCCTAAGGCACTGACATCCTTCAGAAAGTGTGCTCTTTGAAATGGCCTCAATACTTCAACTAAGGACCAGCCAGTGATTTATAATGGTTTACCATAACTTCTTTGCTTTTATATTCAATGCTTCTTATTAAAATTGAGTATTCCTATGCTATGTTAGTAGTTTTCCCAGCTTGTCCTGCTGCCTTGAAAGACTCATGTATATACACATCATTCTCTCCATTCCTGTGCACCTTTTGAATTGTACCAATGAGCTTAGAATCTTAGAGAAGGAGACTATTTGGCCCATCAAGTCTGCACCGACCACAATCTCACCCAGGCCATATCCCCTTAACCCCATGTATTTATGCTTTGCGCTTTGGGCTGAGTGACAGAGGGAGGGAGGCCAACGACCTGGGCTGGCCATCGAGGTGGGGTGGGGAGGGCAGCCTGCTCGGGTAGCCGGGGCTGCGGGGGGAGATTTTTCGGGGGTGGATCAGGGGGAGGGAGGATTGGGAGACTGGGGCTACGGCAAGGGGGTTGGGGGGATGATGTCAAGGCTGCTCCAGGCATGTTTTGGGGGTCAGCGATCAGGTTGCGGGGCTGGTCAGCAGTCAGGAGGCTGGCAACAGGGGCCACTGTGCATGCACTGATCTCGGCATTGACAGATTGGCCCATGCACAGTGGGGCCCTCTCAGCGTCATGCTGCCCACCTCTCCAATGGGAATAGGCCCTGCCCCCAGTATTTTAATGTGAATCATGCTAGTGATCTCTGCAGTGCACAGAGTGTGGGAGATTCATTTTGAAACTCCTGCTGAAAAAACCAGTGGAGTTTACTCCAGTTTTTACACTTAGAATTTTTTTGGGAGAATCGCTCCCTCCACATGTTTCCATTTGAAAACTGACAACCTAGATATTTGGCCACAAGAAACCTCTCATCCTGCTAGGAATCCTTCACTTTGCAAGAAGTGTGCAAGAACAAATAACATTTTTTTATTTTAAACTTGTGAAAGCTTGCTTGGAATATGTAGTCCACCTCTTTGCATACAAAACATACTGATTGTGAGCCATAAGGGAGCAAATACATTCTGTCCATGAATGCTAAATTGCTAAAATTTATCTCTGATTCGTAAAAATAACACAAGATTACTGCACAATCTGATGTGTGTTTTTTCTGTTATCCTAAGGATGGGAGACCTTGTGACATTTCCGTTGACCAGTTTACAGCAGTAAAGGTTTCTGTTTGCTGTGTAACATGACGTCACCAAATATTGCACTCTTAAGAAACCATTTCTGTTTGTAGATATGTGAAGTTATTTATGGGAATTCTCCTGAGCGCTGTCTGATGATGGTCTGAAAGTCATTGCAGTTGTAAGGGTGAACAATAAGGCTGTGCAGCCTGGAACTGAGTGAAGGCACTTTGCTTTCACTTGATATTGCTTTTCTTAGTAAACTGAAATGTGTTTTTCCCCTGCACTGCTAACCCTCACCCATAAACTGGACCAGCTGATGGGCAACACGACAGCTCAGTGACTATCGCTGTTTGCTGTGCAGACACATGGATTTGGGCCGGTGTCTGTGGGAGTTTGCGCATTCTCCCCGTGCTTGCGTGGGTTTTCTCTGGGTGCTCCGGTTTCCTCCCACACCCCAAAGATGTGCTCTTAGGCTGATTGATGTAACAAATTGTCCCTAAAGTAGTCTCCCCTCAATCTGGTTTCCAATGTGGAGTGTCAGAAGCGTAGACAAAGGTCATGGGTGGAAGAGGGAACTCACAATGTTAAAATGGCGGCTTGGGCTCGTTGGGCCAAAGGGCCTGTTTCCCGTGCTGTGTTGTTCTTTGTTGTTTGCTGCATGCTGTTTTCTTAAAATGTCGTGCTTGATTAATGCAGTGTGAATGAGCTACTTAAGGTAACGTTAATATTTCCTTGTGCAATATGTTGAACGTAGTTTTGCCAGATTTTTCTGAATATTAAACCTCTAAAATCTGGAGTGCCAGTTGTCAGGGAAATTGGTCTTCAGCAGCTTTAACCTCAGTCCTGAAGATCAATTGTCTCACTATTTATTTTTTGATGCTGATCTTATTCTTCAGGTGGAGTGATGCCTGAACATCACGAAGATTATCACAAGATGGTAAACATGGAGTATGCGTGTGATCACTGTCAGGGGCTGATCATAGGTCGCAGGATCAACTGCAATGTATGTGATGACTTTGACCTCTGCTATGGATGCTATTTTGCAAAGAAGTACCCTGACAGGTAACCAAGAACAGTTACGTATAACTGAACCACCACTTGCTACTCCTTCCTCTGGCATTAGTATTGAGGGCTGCACTGCTTGGGATACAAGACTAGACTCTCAGCAACAACTTGCATTAACGTAGGGTCTTTAATGTAATAAAATGCCTCGGTGCTTCACAAGAAAGTTATCAGATAAAATCTGATGTCAAGCCACAGAAGGAACTGTTTGGCCAGATGACCAAAAGTCTGATTGAAGAGGCAGGTTGTGAGGTGGGTCATATCGGAGGAAAGAGAGATTGAGAGATTTAAGGAGGGAATTCCAGAGGTCAGGGCTGAGACAACTAAAGGTCAACACCGGAATCATGAATGGTCAAGAGTCCAGAATTGGTTGAATGCAGAGTTTTGGGGGAGGCAGGTGTGCTGGAGACTGTGGAGGAGATTATAGAGATGGGGAGGGGGCGAGGACACAAAGAGATTTCAAAACAAGGATGAGATATTTCAAATCAATGTTTTGCTTAACCAGGTAGCAATCGTAGAGGAGATATGTGAGTGGGATTGATGAGTTAGGACACAGAGGCAGCAGAGTTTTTGGAGAGTAGTGTAAGGGAGGCCAGTTAGGCGTGTGTTGCAATACTCAAGTCTAGAGATTACAAAGGAATGGATGAGGTTTTCAGCAGTTAATAAACTGAGGCAAGGGCAGCATTGTGTGATGTTAAGGAGGTGGAAATAGGTAGCCTTATTGAGTGTGCAGATATCTGATAGGTAGTTCAACTTTTTAAAGTAAGCTATTTGAGATGTGGTATTTCCATTCCCTAGCACTCCACACACTTGCTGCCATCTGTGTACCCTTATGAACAGATGTGTCCGCTTTAAAAACACCCCACTGAGTTTGCGGCGAGCTTGATGAATTATTTGGTTCCCTCTGTCTATGGTGCAGTGCCTATGGGAATGAAATTAACGAAAATATCATTCCATCTGGTCATGCAAATAGCTGCCAAAACTGTGCCCTTGAATGTTACTTACGACATTTGTGACTTGGAGAACTTCTTAATTCACTTGACTAATTGACTTGCTGGGAAATACTTCCTATTGTTTCAAGCATAAGTTTCGCCATAAGACTTCCCCACCTGTGATGTACCCTTGCGTATATTGATCAGTGGGTAGCTGACTTCAGCAGATTAAACTGCTTGAAGGTGGATTATAATGACTTTTTTCTGTTTCGTGCCCAATAAATACGCCTTGTATTTCTGTCTTGTTTATCATGCACTGCAGTAATTCCACCAGGTGGGGGCAAAGGATACCGTCGTGAATCGAAAAGAATTCAACACTGAAATTTTGTCGTAAATCGCACTGCGTTCCTTCGTGGTGTTCGCAACTTTTTCGGGCTATAATAAGATGCTCATTCAATGAGTTTTATTGTTTCTTGTGCGAAGAGTGGTTTCAAGGTCTTTCTATTTTTATTTGCTGCAGCCATTTGCCAACGCACAGCATCACAGTGTTCCCCATGGTGACGATTCGTATCAGCGATCGTCACCGGCTCATCCAGCCCTACATTCACAACTACACCTGGCTGCTGTTCAGCGCACTGGCACTCTACACAGCCGACGTCGTAACGGAACCAAACCCTGCTGAGGAGGAGCTGGACTCCCATGTGCGCGCACACGCGGAGGCATTGGAAGCTCGCTGCACAGAACTCATCACTGAATACCTACTCAAAGCACATCAAGGAAAAAGTCAGTCATGTGAATGATTTGCGTACTTTACTTTATCTATAAATGTCCATGGGCATTTTGTCTAAAACTGTCATAGATTTTAAATAGTTTGTTTTAGCCTTTATATTATCCTTTTAATACCTTGACTTTTCACCTTCACTCTGAATCGGAACTCAACTCAGACTAAGGAGGCAAAACAACTCCCCCTCTTTCTTCGATCCTCTGAGAAATGATTTTGACAGTCTACCAAAGAAAATATGTATTAGTATTTTGGCTGCTGACTCTTTGTCAGTTTCTAACCTCGTCTCCTGGGTGTGAGTCTTTTACTGAAAAACTTCCCTGATACAGAATAAAGTTGTCCATCAGCCATGTCCCAGAGGTTGTTAGTTTGGTAAGTAGAAGATTCAAATTTTATTCAGAGGGAATGATACTTCCAAGGTGTGAAGCATGTTGGAGAAAAGGCAGACAGAGCAAGATGTGCATTGAGACCTTAATACCAACAGTGGACAGAGAAAATGCACCATTTCTCAATGCAGCTCTTCATATTGGGTTCCACTTGATTTTCATCAGTCTTCCACCCAGCTAGAAACAGAGTGATGTGAACTACACTGTCTTTCACACATCTGAGGAAATGGGTCTGTTGTGGTTTAAGTCCCCACTGATTGACTTGAATACATAATCAGGGTTGATATTCCAGGGCAGTACTGAGAGAGTGCTGCATTGCCAAGGTGTAGTATCTTCTGGATGTGACGTTAAGCAACCTGCTAGACTGGTTCAGCTGATCAGTTGATCAGGGAGATGGGAACGGTATGTGGCTCCCTAGAAGAAGGTGCAGAAAGTCAATCCATCATTGCTGCAGAGAAAATCTGATCAGCTGGAAAAAGAACCGAGAAATAACCAAGTTGAACAGATATTTCCAATTCTGAAGGGAGTCCAGAACTCAAACATGCAATTGTCATTAATAAATCCAATATAGAGTTCAGGAAAAGTGGCACAGTGGTTAGCATTGCTACCCCACAGCACCTGGAACTGGATTTTAGTTCCAGCCTCGGGTCACTGTGGAGTTTACACGTTCTCTCTGTGTCT
Source organism: Carcharhinus amblyrhynchos (assembly GCF_965287045.1). Classification (NCBI taxonomy): domain Eukaryota; kingdom Metazoa; phylum Chordata; class Chondrichthyes; order Carcharhiniformes; family Carcharhinidae; genus Carcharhinus; species Carcharhinus amblyrhynchos. The sequence continues at coordinate 43,843,518 of NC_137346.1, read as the reverse complement.
GCGTGGGTTTTCTCCGGGTGCTCCTGTTTCCTCCCACGCTCCAAAGATGTATGGGTTAGGTTGATTGTTCATGTTAAATTGCCCCTTAGTGTCAGAAAGACTGGCAGAATAAATATATGGGATTACAGGGATAGGGCCTGCATGGGATTGTTGTCGGTGCAGGCTCGATGGTATACTAATACGTGTGACAATATTAAATCAAAGCAAATCGATGGGCAGAATGGCCTCCTTTTGCACGGTGGGGATTCTATGTTTCATTATGGTAGAATGTGAAACTTGTTATTAAATCAAGAAATTGAGGCATTTATCATGGATGCATTTAGGTCGGAACTGGATAAAAACACGAGGGAGAAAGGAATAGGAGGATATGTTGATAGGGTTAGATGAAATGAAGTGGAAGATGGCTTGTGTAGAATATTAAAACCAGCATATAGAACTGTTGGACAAAATGGCTTGTCTCAATGCTGTCAATTCTGTGTGATAATGATTGGGAAACACAGCAAGCCTGGAAAAAGCAAGTAGGTGAGCCTTTCCTTTTGGTTCAGGACTTTGGTTTTAAAGGAAGTGAAACGTTGAGGTACTGAATGGCTTAACACTTGTTCCTAATGTCCATTTGTCACCTTGTTGACTGCACAGATGCTAGCTGGCCTGTATGCTTCCGGCATTTATTTACTATTTGCTCCTTTTCTTAAAATGTAAGTAATAATGTTTGCTGAATTTATTTTGGTCTAGGTCTAAAGAACTCTGCAGTGCTTTCCTTGCTGTCCAACGTGTCGGCTGAGAGTGACAAGGATAAAGCCGGTATCTCAGCGAACGCTACAGAAACAATCCTTTCTGCAACAGAACATACCGCCAGTAACCAACAGCAAGCCCCGGCTCGCTCTACTCGCCTGGATTCATCTGATGTAAATAATCAAATCAGTTTGATATGTTTGCGTCCAAAGCCAGAACTAAAATACTAGCCTTTGATCTTTTGAGGCCCATGTCCTAAACTAGACCATATTGATCTGATGAAAGTCACATATGGATAAGCTAGTTACAGGAATGACTGTGGGCTCCTTCAGTAAAGATCCTGCTGATGCAACTTGATGAGCCAAAGTGGTCTATAATTTAGGTGGATGCAGTAAGAAGTCTGACAACACCAGGTTAAAGTCCAACCAATTTATTTGATAGTAAACTCACAAGCTTTCGGGGTTTGCCCCTTCGTCAGGTGAATGGAGAGTTCTGGCCTCAGACACAGCATATAACAGCACAGTTTACAGATTACTGATTAGAGTGCTGTCTGTAAAGTTTGTAAAGACTCACATTCTAATCAGTAATCTGTAAACTGTCTGTGTTGTTATATGCTCTGTCTGAGGCCAGAACTCTCAATTCACCTGACGAAGGGGCAAACCCTGAAAGCTTGTGAGTTTACTATCAAATAAACTGGTTGGACTTTAACCTGGTGTTGTGAAACGTTTTACTGTGTTTACCCCAGTCCAACACCTGCATCTCCACATTTGGGGGTGGATGGGCAGGGCTGAAGGAACCATAGGCTGGCTATTGAGAGTTGCTTGCTGATGCAGCTCCAAAGAGGAGGCTAATGCCAGGTAGTCTGATAGAAGCTCTGAATGGACACAATCTCCTGGGCTTTGTTGGTAACTTTCGATAGATTTAAAGAACAATGGCCCAGGTTTCACAGGCAGCAACAACGAGATGGCACATGCTTTTAATCGTGAAGAAAGTTGACCACAGAGATTTAGCAATTTCTGCAGCATTCCCCATTGTGATTTTGATTCTAATGTCGGATCCAGAGGATTAACTCTACTTGGCAAAAATGATCTCATCAAGCAAGGTTAGCAATCAATTAGAAAGAAGAATTTACACAGACAGCAAACCAGGATATAAAAACCGCTGACTTCCATCAATTTATTTTAATCCATTTACAGACAACAAAATCAATACATGAGATTAAGGTACCAGCTGAAATGTTCATAATTTTTTTAAAAATCTGAATTTTTTAATACCATATATAATTTAGTTTTTTAGAGTCAGCAATGTTGTTGAGCATTAATTATGAACTTAACAAAATGCAAAATTTTCGAGAGGTTTTACACCAACGCCAATGGTGCAAAAGTGGAAATTTATGTCAACTCAGGTGATTGATTTCCATCTGTGGGGACCTCAACTATCCCTCCTCATCCTCCTTCACCTATCGCAACTTTGGACATTCTTGTCCAATGCCTCTCCATCGCTGTCCAGCTGACTGGGCCCACAGCGCTTGGTTCCATTCTTACCCAAGCCAGCGAGTCACCTGCAACGGTTTCCCTTCCCATCCCTGCACCGTTACTTTTGGTGTTCCCCAAGGATCGATGCTTGATCCCCCTCTTGTTTCTCATCTACGTGCTGCCCCTTGACAACATCTAAAACCACACATTATCCATATAAATGCTGACGATATCCTCTACCTGAGGCACCACCTCTTCTGATTCCTCCATTGTCTTTAAACTGTCAGACTGTGTATCCAATGTGTTGGTGGAACAGAAATTTCTGCCAATTAAGTTTTGGAAAGACAGAAGCTATTGTCTTCAGTCACAGCCATAAATTCCAGTCCTCCTTCACAGACTCCATCTCTCTCCCTGCAATTGTTTGACGCTAACCAGATTGTACACAATTTTGGTATTGTATTTGACCCTGAGATTAACTTCTACTGCATATCTGCACCATCAATAAGATTACTTATTTACACTTGCAAAGCATCGCCCAACTCTATCTTTGCCCCAAACCTACCTGTTGCCGAAATGCTCGTTCAGAGGCCGATCATTTAGGACTGGGACAAGGAGAAATTTCTTCACTCGAAAGATTGTGAATTTTTGGAAAACCCCAGAGGGTCTTGGATGTGCTGTCGTTGAATACATCTAAGGCTGGGATAGACAGATGTTTGATATCTCAGGGAATCCAGAAATATGGGGAGTGTAGGTAGGAAAATGGAGTGAAGCGGAAGATTAGCCGTTACCATATTAATTGGTGGAACAGGCTCAATGGACCATGTAGACTTCTCCAGTTCCTTACGGTCCCCTTCGGGATCCAAAGCTCCTTCATTCATCAGCTTAAAGCTCATCAAAAGCATCATATTTACCAACTTAAAAATACTAAAATATTTGCAACCAGTGTATTAATATTTAGGGGATTTCTCAAATAATCTTTTGGATGGTGTCTTTTTATAATAAAGTAGCAGCTGACACTTACTTCTATCTTCCACTTTAGGAATCCACTCCTGCTGATGACCAGAAAGCAGTTTTGTCCGATACACAGGAAGCTGTTCGGAGCAGTCGAGAGAAAATCCAAAAGAAGGTAGTCACCTAAGGTGTTAGTTGGGCAACGTTTATGTTTAAAGACCAGGTCAAGGAAATCCTTGGATTACTGAGTGGTTTAGGTGTCACAGCTGATTCTGGTGATTGATTCTGCTTTTTCAACAATGAGGAAAAAGTGATCATTTTGGAAATTTAAAGATATTTTAAGGCTGGAATTCTTTGATGTCAAACAACCCCCCTCAATGAAGAATTTGGCGCATAACCAAATCTTCATTCAGGCAGCGGAACCAGAGAATCCTAGCCACGGGTAAGGTTGGGTAAACCTGGCCTAAATCTTTTGCATTGTTGAGAGACTGTGTGTTGGTGATGAGTATTAATATTTATCTGGATCCTCAGAAGATGTTGGGGCCATGCTTAAGAGTGTACTCTCTACAGAAACATTTGTTTCTGTACTCTCTGGGTTAGAGTAACTCACCGCATTGCTGCTGTGTACTCTGGGTGGATTTGTTAGAAGAAGTCTGAATAAATATAAATGAGAAATATAGACTGTCTAACTAAGTAGTTTTCACTGGAAAAGTAGTGAAGGCCAGTTGGGATATTGGAAAAGTTTAATCAGGCCACAGGTACATTTGAAAATATACAGATGCATTGTCATTTATCTCTTTAAAAAGTTAGGTATCTTGATACCTTGTTTTTGTTTTTGTTTCTGTCTTCACGGAGGAGGACGTGAATAATTTGCCGGGTGTTAGCGATGGAAAGGTGGTAGGAATGGAGGGTCTTAATGACATTACTGTTACTAGAGAGGTGGTGCTCGACAGACTGGAGGGGCTGATTGTGGACAAGTCCCCAGGACCGGATGGAATGCATCCGAGGGTTCTGAAAGAAATGGCGGAGGTTATAGTGGATGCCTTGGTGGTTATTTTCCAGACGTCGCTGGATTCCGGGGAAGTGCCGGAAGATTGGAAAACGGCTAATGTTACGCCGTTGTTTAAGAAGGGTGCCAGGCAAAAGGCGGGGAATTATAGGCCGGTTAGTTTAACGTCTGTGGTAGGTAAAATGTTAGAATCCGTCATTAAGGAGGAAATTGCGAGGCATCTTGAAGGGAATTGCTTGATAGGGCGGACGCAACACGGTTTCATTAAAGGGAAGTCGTGTCTGACAAATTTACTGGAGTTCTATGAGGATGTGTCTAGGGCAGTGGATAGAGGAGAGCCGGTGGATGTGGTCTTTCTGGATTTTCAGAAGGCGTTTGACAAGGTACCTCACAAGAGGTTATTGCAGAAGGTCAGGGGACATGGAGTTGGGGGTAGGGTGTTAGCGTGGATAGAGGATTGGTTGTCAAATAGGAGGCAGAGAGTGGGGGTCAATGGGTGCTATTCGGATTGGCGGTTGGTGACTAGTGGGGTGCCCCAGGGGTCGGTGCTGGGGCCTCAGCTATTTACCATTTATATAGATGATCTGGAGGAGGGAACCGAGTGCAGGGTGTCGAAATTTGCTGATGACACCAAGACTGGTGGAAAGGCAAATTGTGCGGAGGGTGTGGAGAGTCTGCAGAAGGATCTAGATAGGCTGGGCGAATGGGCCAGGAAATGGCAAATGGAATTTAATGTTGGCATGTGTGAGGTGGTCCACTTTGGTAGGAAGAATGGTAGGAAGGACAATTACTTACGTGGCGAAAAACTGCAGCAGGCGACGGTGCAGAGGGACCTCGGGGTCCTTGTGCATGAGTCGCAAAAACCCAGCTTGCAGGTGCAGCAGGTGGTCAGGAAGGCGAATGGGATGCTGGCCTTCATAGCGAGGGGGATTGAATATAAAAGTAGGGAGGTCTTGCTGCAGCTGTATAGGGCATTGGTGAGGCCGCAGCTGGAGTACTGTGTGCAGTTTTGGGCGCCGCACCTGCGCAAGGATATTTTGGCCCTGGAGGGAGTGCAGAGGAGGTTTACTAGGCTGATACCGGAGTTGAGGGGATTGAGCTATGAGGAGAGGCTGAATAAACTAGGCTTGTACTCATTAGAGTTTAGAAGAATGAGGGGAGATCTCATTGAGACGTATAAGATGATGAATGGGATGGATAGGATAGAGGTGGAGAGACTCTTCCCGCTCAAAAAAGACAGTAGGACTAGGGGGCACAGCCTCAAGATAAAGGGGAGGCGGTTTAGAACGGAGTTGAGGAGGAACTTCTTCACTCAAAGGGTGGTGAATCTCTGGAATTCTCTGCCCGTTGAAGTGGTGGAGGCTGCCTCGCTAAATATTTTTAAGAAGCGGGTTGATGGGTTCTTGATAAGAGAGGGGATTAAGGGTTATGGGGAGAGGGCGGGAAAGTGGAACTGAGCCACAACAGATCAGCCATGATCTTATTGAATGGCGGGGCAGGCTCAAAGGGCTAGATGGCCTACTCCTGCTCCTATTTCTTATGTTCTTATATTTCTTATGTTCTTATACATAAACATGAAAAATTATCACAAAGGTTAGAGACGATACACTGTTTGCCAAGTGTGGTATAACTGAGATTTGATGTACATTGAGCATAACTTCTGTACTCTTCCTAATACACTGTCACTTTGTTTTCTGACTGTCATTGTGGCAGTTCATTTCTTAAACTTTGGACAACTTTGACATATATTTATGTCAATTATTTATAATCTCTCTCTAATTACTTTGCAGCTATCCTTTGTTTAGCACTCCTAATGTGTCCTAAATAATATGGTATGCTAAAAATAGGCTAAACAAAACGGCAAATTAGTATCTCAGTGGGAAACAGATTCAAAAGGCATTTGCACAGAGGGATCTGGGTGTCCTTGTGCATGAGTCTCAGAAAGCAGGTGCAGAATGTTATAGGGAAGGCAAATGGAATCTTAGCATTTATTGCAAAGGGTCTGGACTATAAAAGTGGAGAAGTACTGTTACAATTGTATAAGGCATTGATGAAACCACATTTGGAGTATTGTGTTCAGATTTGATCACCTTCTTTGAGGGAGGATGTGGTGGCACTGAAGGTGGTTCAGAAGAGTACACTAGATTGATTCCAGGTTTGAAGGAGTGGTTGAGTAGCTTGGGTTTGTACTTGCTGGAGTCCAGAAGAATGAGGGGGAATTTGTTTGAGGTATATAAATAACTCAATGGGATTGATGGAGTAAATGTTAACCAAATGTTCCCCCTTCCAGGACAGCCTAAGACAAGAGGTCATAGTTGTAGAGTAAGAAGGGGAAGGTTCAAGACAAATGAGGAGAAGCTATTTCTCACAGAGGGTTGTGAATCTATGGAACTCACTGCCCCAGAGTGCAGTGGATGCAGAATTAATCAATGGATTCAAAAGATAGATAAATATTTGATCAAAAGCAGAATAAAGAGGTATGGGGAAAAGTCAAGGAAGTGAAATTAGGATTAGATGAAGATCAGCCATGATCATATAGAATGGCAAAGCGAGCTCGAAGGGTTGAATTGGCTACGCTTGCACCTAATTACTATGTTCCTATGAATATCATTTTACCAAAAGAAATCGTTTAATAAGGGTGTAATAAAATTCCTAACTTGTAAATCTTGCATTTAAAATCTTTTGGCTGCCTTAAATCTAAATGGTCCAAAAATCCGCTTTGCAGCCCTTAATATCTTACCACCTTTTTCTACTGCATTCCCACCTGCCTCTACCTCTCCCACTCGCCCCACCCTATCCTGAGGAGGAAGTGTGAGCTTCAGAGGGAAAGATCAAGAGGGAGGAAGTGAACAAAAGGGTACAAGATGGGCTGTAAGTGAGATGGTCAGGACGGGAAGTGTTGAGGAAGTGGATCATCGAGGGGGCCACAGGAAAGAAATTGCAAGAGATAGTGAATATCGCTGGTCTAAGTCAATGACTTCTTTGGAATAAGTTTCACCTGACTTTGTAGAAGTCTTGTAGTTTGGCAATTCGGTCATTATAAAGTTGGTAAAGGAATTTAGTCCATTTGAGGGGTAATTGCAGAACTCGTTTTGATGTATAGCTAGTTTCAACTTCATTAGAATTTCTAAAGTCTGATTGTGGCTTATTATGGGGCTATATAAATACCAGTTGGTTTATATAAAACTTAGTTTCTGGCTGTGAAAAATGAAACTTGTAATTTGGCACTTAGTTTCACTCCAGCATAGGCCTTCATGTGGTGTATGTATGTGCGCCCATGTTATTTTCTAAGTTTAACAATGTTTTACAATGCAGTTTTTCATTTTAACTTCTTGTGCATCACCAGTTTTCTTTGCTGCACAATTGACAGCTGTATCTTCAGTAAACCCTTCCTAAACTCTTTCCTTCCTTAACCTCTTGACGACTTTCTTCTTTAAAACGCTCTTTGAAACCTACCTGTTTGACCACTTTTGGTCACCTGGTCCAATACCTCAGTGTCAAATTTTATTTGACTGCTCCTGAATTGTTCCTTGCAACCACGTTGAAGCAAGGTGCTCTTGTTATAAGTCACTGAGTCGCGTTTATGTCTTTTTCCAGTTAAAATCAAGTGAAAGCGATGCCACCTTGGCAAGTATTGACAGCATTGAATGGGAGAGCGTACAAGTACTGGATGTATCTGGATGCAGAGGTGATGCTTCAGACTTTGACACCAGTAAGGACAGTATGATCCATGACTCAATTTCATCGTACCATGTATCTTCATCTACTACTGGCTCCTCAGCAATTTTATCAACAAATCAGATAAATGTCCTGGTCGCAAGTAGTGCTTCAGAAGATGAGGTTAAACCCAGCAGCTCCCTGGTTAGCGCTTCGTCCGCACCGCAGTCTTCCACCGAGTTTTCCACTAAGAAACCCAAAGCTGGACAGCAGCTCAGTGAATCACAGTCTGAGCACACTCCATCATTGTCTGTGATGCCCACTCCATCAGGGGAAACCCAGCCGTCTTTTACTTCTAATACTGCGTCTGACGTGATCCCAGAGCTATCGCCTACCGATACATCAGAATCAGTTGCCGCTCAGATGTCAACAGCAGCTGCCGAGGTGCTTAAAACAGGTAACTCAGCATTAGACTATTCGTTGTGACCCATGAAGAGCCAGATTCATTCTACAAATAAGAAAGGCATTGTGTAGTCTTCTCAGGACAAGTAGGGATGGACAATAAATGTTGGTCAGCCAGTGACCCTCCACATCCTGCGAACAAATATATTTAAAAAAAAATCAAAATTAATATTGGCTACTGATTAAATTCCTTACTGACTCTTGTGTTACCAAAAGTCAGTTTAACTACGACAGTCTCCTGAGGAGAATTTTTTAAAATTGTTTTTCCAAGTATCGTTGTCCCTGCTGTGTTAGGGGAAGAAGTTAAGATGCGGAACAGCTTATTATGATCAAATGCAATGCAGAAGAGGTGGGGGGAACTGATTGGCCTCAGCCGGTTATTTTACATTTCTTGCTGGGATGAGTTGGGGTGGGATTGCAATTCTTGACTTTGAAACCACCTTTGTTGGTGCTGTATTATTGGAAATCATTTGAATTTTCAGGGTCAGAGTCTGCTGTGGAATCTGCTGCGGTTCACTTGCGTGGATCGAAAACCTCCTTCAAGATGCATGCTGACACCAAAGAGTCCGTCCCCAGCAAAGACCAAGTCTTTGCTGAATGTTCCCAAGAGAGAATTCTGGGACTGCTGGCTGCCATGTTGCCTCCTGTTAAAAATGTAAGAACCAAAATTGTTTTACGTTTCCCCATGTTTAACAGTTGAAAAAACAACAGATATACAGATACATAATGGAAGTTACTTTGGTTCCTTTTGACCATTTGGTTTATGTTTGTGGGAGTTGGTATGATAAAGTGGCCCTGACATTATTTCAAGATTTGTTTTCTGAAGTTGATATTGGAATTGCACAAGATTTAAAAAGTTACTCCTTCCTGGGATGTGAGCATCACTGGGAAAGCCAGTATTTGTTGCCCATTCCATAAAGCACTTGAACTGATTGACTTCCTGGGCCAATTCAGAGGGCAGTTAGACATCAGCCACATTGCTGTGGATCCGGAGTAACTTAGAATCGTGGAGGTCCAAAGCAAGTCAAAAGCAACCATCTAACTATTCTAATCCCATTTTCCAGCACTTGTTCCATAGCCTTGTATGCCTTGACGTTGCAAGTGTGCATCTAAAGACTTGTTAAAAGTTATGAGGGTCTCTGCCTCAACCACCCTTTCAGGCAATGAGTTCCAGACCCCCACCACCCTTTTCCCATTCCTTTTAGTACTTGTGTACCTCTATAGATCACCACCGACTCACCACCACCTCAGGCTAAAAAAGGAAGCAAGGTTTGTTAGCCTTTCCAAATAACTCAAGCCTTCTGATACTGGGAAATGCACCGTTGTTATTTGCAGTAGCAAAGTGACTATTTTGAGTAACTATCACAATATATGTTTAGAACCAATTTATTTGTAGACTTCTGAAGCTATCCTCAATCCCACAGGATTCAACCATGTGCCTACCGAACCTGAGGCAGGTACTGAAGCTCCTGTTTCGAGTGGCGATGCAGAATCCAGGGCAGCTGATTGAAACCTATCACTTGACACTGGGGCTGCTTGGGCAATTGCTTTTGAGAATCTCTCCAGCAGAAGCTGATGAAGCAGTAAAGGACGTCCTTTTTGCATCTTGGACATTACTTAGCACAGCAGAAGGCAACCTGAAGCATCCGGGCTGGATGACGGCACAGGTTTTGTTCAGCCTTGGAGCAGTGTGCTTGGACTGGTAAAGTTTAAAAAAATTATTTCTTTTTAGGTGGTGCAAAGCTTAAAACAAAACTATTATATATAGTTTGCTGGAAAGCGAGTAAAAAGTACTGTTTTTAGTTAACCCTTTTGCTGTGTAAGTGTCAGCTTTGGCTCGGGGGCAGCATTCACACTTCAGGGTCCAAAGGTTGTGGGTTTAAACCACACTTCAGAGGCCTGACCACAAAATCTCGGCTCCTAGTGCAGTACCAAAAGAGTGCTGCACTGCCTGAAGTGAAGTCTGTTGAACGGTAAGACAAACTGAGACCCAACCTGCCCTTTTAGGTGTCCATAAAAAATCCCATGGCACTATTCGGATCAGAGTTAGGGAGTTCCCCCAGTGCCTCAGCCGATATGTAAATCCAATAATCAACAGCGCTGAGATTATCTAGTTGTTTTTCTTGAATGTTGGATCTTGCTGTGTGAAAATAGGCTGCCGAGATTCCTACATTACGGAAAGCACTTAGACTTTAAAAATGTTTTGTTGTTTTCGTTAGAGAGAAGAAGGTTAAGAGGTGACTTAATTGAGGCATACAAGATGATCAGAGGATTAGATAGGGTGGACAGTGAGAGCCTTTTTCCTCGTGATGGCTAACACAAGGGGACATAGCTTTAAATTGAGGGGTGGTAATTATAGGACGGATGTCAGAGGTAGGTTCTTTACTCAGAGGGTAGTAAGGGTGTGGAATGCCCTGCCTGCAGCAGTTGTGGACTCGCCAACTTTAAGGGCATTCAAATGGTCAGTGGATAGGCATGTGGATAACATTGGAATAGTTTAGGTTAGAGGGTCATTAGATTGGTTCCACTGGTCAGTGCAACATCAAGGGCTGAAGGGCCTGTACAGCGCTGTAATGTTCTATGTTAACTGTAAAGGACTTGAGGACATCCTGAGGCTGTGGAAGGCGCGATAGAAATGTGTTTTTTTTTAAGCTCAGTGTATATTTCATGTTCAATACAAGTTATTAAATTCTTGAACCCTGTCCAGAAAACTCCAAATGTAGCGGGATAATACAAAACCTCTTGTCTGTATTTCTTGAACAGACGAGTGCCCTGTCACTATGTTTTTTCTCTTGATTGAAGCAGGATTAGCTTGGACTGGGCATCTTCCGTGGCAGACATCCTCAGGGACCTGAACTCTAGCCTGCAGTGGCAGAAAGTGATTGCCGCCTTCACAGAGCGCTGCATTGAGGAGCTGCCGTTCCACCTGAAACGCACCAACATCTTCACGCTGCTGGTCCTGGTGGGATTTCCAGAGGTAACTAAGCATTTTTATGTGGTCGTTGAGGCAGTGCCTGTGCAGTGTCACCTTATTAAAGGGTTATAAATGGTATTGGAATAGATGAAGGAGCAATGAGTTGAATGAATGATTTTTGTAGTGAGCAAATAATTACCAGGTGGATTGCATCAACTCCTCCTTAGTAATAGTATAGAGCTAGATAAATATGCCTTCCAAATAATTTTCAGGATATTTTACCAATTGTTTAATTTGATAGACATCAGAAACTAATCAGTATTGAATAATACAGAAATAGATCGTCAGACATTTGGAGTTATCATTAATAAATGGTTTTCAGTTTACACACCATTATTCCAACCTTGTGTATTCAAATGCTAGCTTCAGGTTTTTCAATGTGTTATTTCCTTTTATATGTCAGTAACTGTAAACAGAGTGGTTGTGAAGCAGTGGAGCTAGTTAGGTCCACTGTTGCAAATCAGAAGTCCTACAGGTAAATAAACAAGTTTTGCTTAGAATGCTTGCTGGTTTCCCTTGTCTATTACTCTAACCTGGTCATCAGGTTTATTCAATCCTAGCTGTTCAAATCCAGTGATAGAAGAGTCATTTGATAACATGTCAACCCAGCTACTTCAAACATAAAGTAAAAGTAAAGTTTATTTATTTGTCACAAGTAAGGCTTACATTAACACTGCAATGAAGTTACTGTGAAATTCCTCTAGTCACCACAGTCTGGTGCCCATTCGGGTCAATGCACCTAATAGCACATCTTTCAGAATGTGGGAGGAAACCTGAGCACCTGGAGGAAACCCACACAGACATGGGAGAATGTGCAACCTGCACACAGACAGTGACCCTAGCCAGGAATCGAACCTGGGTCCCTGGCATTGTGAAACAGCAGCTAACCACTGTGCTACCGTACTGCCCATATACATAGCTCCAACAGCACTTAAGAAGCTTGACACTATCCAGGACAAAGCAGCCCGATTTGTTTGGCATCACATCTACAAGCATCCACTCCCTCCACCGTTGATGCTCAGTAGTAGCAGTGTGCACTATCTACAAGATGCACTGCAGCAATTCACCAAATATCCTTAAACAGCACCTTCCAAAACCACAACCACTTCCACCTAGAAGGACAAGAGCAGCAGATACATGGGAACACCATCACCTGCAAGTTCCCCTCCAAACAACTCACAATCCTGACTTGGAAATGTATCGCCATTCCTTCACAGAAGCTGGGTCAAAATCCTGGAATTCCCCCCCCCTAATGGCATTGTGGGTCAACCCATAGCACGTGGACTGCAGCAATTCAAGAAGGAGGCTCACTACTGCCTTCTCAAGGGCAACTAGGGATGCGTAAGAAATACGAGACAGCCACTGATGCCCATGTCCCCTGAATGAATTTAAAAAGAAACATATTGGCCGGATATTCTCTGACCTCGCCCGCAGGTGGGATTCTCCAGACCTGATGCAGTGAATGGAGTTTTGGCGGAGGTCTTTGGCAGAGTGAATGATATCAGAGAATCCTGGCCCTGATATCAAGTTTTGATTCAAATACTTTTAGATGAATAATGGAAGTTTATAGTTAGGTTTGAGTAACGAGCCAAAAGCCAGTCAAGTTGAAAGTTGTCTCCTGCTACATGAGATTTTGTCAGATGTGTGGGTCTGTTGAACTCTGCAGCCAAATAAAATGGCATTGCTTATTAAAGGGAACTGAACATTGTGTTAGCACTACCTTTTATTCTGTGCCTGTATAGTTTTTAAAATCCAACCTGTTGTTCTTATGCAGGTGTTATGCAGAGGCACTCATACTGTTTACATAGACAACGCAAATGAATCACATGATGTAATAGTCCTGAAGCATTTTACAGAGAAGATTCAAGCTGTGGTAATCGACATCAAGACTCGAAAGCGTAAAACAGGCGAGTACTTACAGCTGCTTACAAAGAGTATTTCATTCACTGAACTACCCACAGGGGTGACAGGATAGACGCTTGTTCTTAAGACCCAACCTGCCAACTTCTTGATCTCATGTAAAACAATAGCAGTTAGTTTTTTAAAGGAGAGTAAGGAAAGTCCCAACCAGCGCTGAATGTACCACCCAACACCTCCCCCCCCACCCCAGTTACAGAGTTTATTATATCATCACTTGTAATTGCATTCCTGAAAATCGTGGCTTTATGTGAAACAACTTTAAACAAATCACATTATTTAATTAAAACCAATGTAAACATTGTAGTTAGGTCCAGTAAAATCTTCCTCGTCGGGAGTCAGTCATTGCTATATTATTAAATTTGTCCATTGATAAATGAAATAACTTTTAAAGTGAACTTACAAATATAAAAGAAATTTCAACTTAGAGTGGCCAGAATTCTCCTGCTGTTCGTGATCCTGCCAGTGGCACCCTCCACTGCTGGTTTCCTGATGGCATGGGGAGTCAGTGGGAAATAAGAACATAAGAAATGGCTAATCTGTCGTGGCTCAGTTCCACATTCCCGCCCTCTCCCCATAACCCTTAATCCCCTCGCTTATCAAAAACCTATCAACCCGCGTCTTAAAAATATTTAGCGAGGCAACCTCCACCATCTCAACGGGCAGAGAATTCCAGAGGTTCACCACCCTTTGAGTGAAGAAGTTCCTCCTCAACTCCGTTCTAAACCGCCCCCCTTTATCTTGAGGCTGTGCCCCCTAGTCCTACTGTCCTTTCTGAGCGGGAAGAGCCTCTCCACCTCTATCCTATCCATCCCATTCATCATCTTATACGTCTCAATGAGATCTCCCCTCATTCTTCTAAACTCTAACGAGTACAAGCCTAGTTTATTCAGCCTCTCCTCATAGCTCAACCCCCTCAACTCCGGTATCAGCCTAGTAAACCTCCTCTGCACTCCCTCCAAGGCCAAAATATCCTTGCGTAAGTACGGTGACCAAAACTGCACACAGTACTCCAGCTGCGGCCTCACCAATGCCCTATCCAGCCGCAGCAAGACCTCCCTACTTTTATATTCAATCCCCCTCGCTATGAAGGCCAGCATCCCATTCGCCTTCCTGACCACCTGCTGCACCTGCAGGCTGGGTTTTTGCAACTCATGCACAAGGACCCCGAGGTCCCTCTGCACCGTCGCACGCTGCAGTTTTTTGCCCCGTAAGTAATAGTCCTTCCTACCATTATTCCTACCAAAGTGGACCATCTCGCACTTGCCAACATTAAATTCCATTTGTCATTTCCTGGCCCACTTGCCCAGCCTATCTAGATCCTTCTGCAGACTCTCCACACCCTCCGCACAATTTGCCTTTCCACCAATCTTGGTGTCATCAGCAAATTTCGACACCATACACTCCGTTCCCTCCTCCAGATCATCTATATAAATGGTAAATAGCTGAGGCCCCAGCACCGACCCCTGGGGCACTCCACTAGTCACCAACCGTCAATCCGAATAGCACCCATTAACCCCCACTCTCTGTCTCCTATTTGACAACCAATCCTCTATCCACGCTAACACCCTACCCCCAACTCCATGCCCCCTTCTGCAATAACCTCTTGTGAGGTACCTTGTCAAACACCTTCTGAAAATCAAGAAAGACCACATCCACCGGCTCTCCTCTATCCACCGCCCTAGACACATCCTCTTAGAACTCCAATAAATTTGTCAGACACGACTTCCCCTTAACGAAACCGTGCTGCGTCTGCTCTATCAAGTAATTCCCCTCAAGATGCCTCGCTATTTCCTCCTTGATGACGGATCCTAACACTTTACCTACAACAGACGTTAAACTAACAGGCCTATAATTCCCTGCCTTTTGCCTGGCACCCTTCTTAAACAACGGCGTGACATTAGCCGTTTTCCAATCTTCTGGCACTTCCCCAGAATCCAGCGACATCTGGAAAATAACCACTAAGGCATCCACGATCACCTCCGCCATTTCTTTCAGAACCCTCGGATGCATTCCATCCGGTCCTGGGGACTTGTCCACAATCAGTCCCTCCAGTCTGTCGAGCACCGCCTCTCTAGTAACAATAATGTCATTGAGACCCTCCAGTCCTACCACCTTTCCATCACTAACACCCGGCAAATTATTCACGTCCTCCTCCGTGAAGACCGAAACAAAAAAGTTATTCAAGACCTCAGCCATTTCCCCATCTCCTACCACTAAGTCCCCCCTCTCATCCTCTAAGGGTCCAACGTTCACCCTAGCCAGCCTCTTCCTTTTTATATATTTATAAAAACTCTTGCTATCCTTTTTTATATTAAGCACTAGTCCAGCTTCATAGTTTCTCCTACCCTTCTTTATCAAATCCCAGAGATAACGGCAGGATCAGAAGATTCTGCTACCAGCAAGTGGTGTGCTGCCTCCCACCATAAAAACATGCTGCGGGGAGGTCGAAGAATACCCCCTCAGTATCTCCCACTCACTGCTGATCCTGCTCACCACACATTCCGCTCTCCTCATCCTCCTGGTTGCTGCAGACTCTTCTTGCTGACCTTCTGATTCCCCTACCCTCTGGAATGCAGCCTCTGCCCTTCCCTACATGACCCTCTTACTGATCATCTCCTGCTCCCCAACTCACCTGCTCTCCACTTCCCTCTCCTAAACCCTTGCTGTGAACACGGGCCCTGGATATGACAGGCGGGGGGAACAGCTTCAAGTCGAAGCTGATAATTTCTCTGCAAGTGGACTTGTGATCAGCTTCGCTTCTTTTTGATCAGAAATCTCCTTTCCTCTCCTGCCTGGAGTTTTAAAGCCTCCGCGAGGTGCCCCCAATTCCCTAGCTCGGACAGAGACAGAGTAAGCAACTCCCTGCTCACCGTGTTTACAGCACTGGAGAATAGGTTCTGTCACAAACTGATCCGAAAAATCATCTCTTAGACATTCCACAAATTCCTTTTCTCGGGATCCTCTACCTACCTGATTTCCTGATTTCCCCATTCCACCTGCGTATTGAAGCCCCCATGATTATTGTAATATTGCCTTTTTTATATGCCTTTTCTATCTCCTGGTTTATTTTCTCTGCCCCACATCCTGACTACTGCTAGGGGGCCTGTACATAACTCCCATTATTACTTTTGCGATTTCTTGTTATCTGTTTAACTTAATAACAATGGTACAATTTAGTCAGCACTAGGCTGGGACAAGACTCTCCTCTGCTCCTGTAAACACAGTGGACCCTCCTCCGCTCCTGTAAACACAGTGGATGGAAATTATAGGCCAGTTAGCCTGACTTCAGTCATTGGCAAGATTTTAGAGTCCATTATTCAAGATGAGATCGCAGAGTACTTGGAAGTGCATGATAAATTAGGACTGAGTCAGCATGGCTTCATCAAGGAGAGGTCACGTCTGACAAATCTGTTAGAGTTCTTTAAGAAGGTAACAAGGAAGTTAGATAAAGGAGAGCCAATGGTTGTGATTTATTTAGATTTCCAAAAAGCCTTTGACAAGATGCTGCATAGGAGACTGTTTTGTGCCCTATAGGTAAGGAAGGATGTTCTGGCTTTGGAAAAGGCCTCAGAGGAGGTTCACAAGAATGACCCCTGGAATGAAGAGCTTGTCGTATGAGGACTCTGGGTCTCTTTTCATTGGGAGTTTAGAAGGATGAGGGGGGATCTTGTTGAAACTTGCAGGATACTGCGAGGCCTGGATAGAGTGGATGTGGAGAGGGTGTTTCCATTAGTAGGAAAAACTAGAGCCAAAAGGCACTAGAGCCTAAAAGGACAATCCTTTAAAGCAGAAATGAGGAAGAATTTCTTCAGCCAGAGAGTGGTGAATCTGTGGAACTCTTTGCTGTAGAAGGCTGTGGAGATCAGGTCATTGAGTGGGTTTAAGACAGAGATAGATAGGTTCTTAATTAATAAGGGGATCAGGGATTATGCGGAAAAGGCAGGAGAACGGGGATGAGAAAAAATATCAGCCATGATTGAATGGCAGGGCAGACTCCATGGACCGAGTGGCCCTATGTCTGATGGTCTTATTGTGGGGATCAGGGATCTATAACCAGCAGAACTCTGATCAAAAGGGGTTGAAACTGGTCACAAACCCACTTGAAGAGAACTCGCCTCCTCTCCTGCAAGTCGAAGCTGCTCCTCCTATCTCCCGCTGCTCATCTCCAGGGTTCTCACTCTTAGCGAGGGTACAGGAGAATGAAACAGCAAGGAGGAACATCAGGGAGTGGGAGGTTCAGCAAGATGTGAGAGGGTAGGTCAGGGTGCAGCAGAGAACACTGGTGGGCAGGTTGATGGTGAGAGGCTGGGGTTGGGGAATAGGGGAGACTGCGAGTTGGAGAATTGGCAGCCGCGAGGGTGAGTTTGGGAGCAGGAGATGCTGCAACTTGGAGTGTTAGTTGCAAAAGGGTCCATCAGAGAACGGCAGGAATTACGTTAAAATGAATCTTGCGATGTTAAATGGGATTACAGCCTCATTAACTTGCTGATGTTAAAGTGAAGCAGTGTTGAACGGGGATTAATTGTAGTTATAGAAAGAACCCTTACAGTGCAGAAAGAGGCCATTCGGCCCATCGAGTCTTCACTGACCACAATCCCACATAGGCCCTACTCCTGTAGCCCCATACATTTACCTCGCTAATCCTGCTAGCCTGTGCATCCCAGTACACTGAGGAGCAATTTAGTACGGTCAGTCCACCTAACCTGCACATCTTTGGACTGTGGGAGAAAACCCATGCAGACAAGTGGAGAGAACAGGCGCCGGAGTGTGGAGACTAGGGGATTTTCACAGTTATTTCATTACAGTGTGAATGTAAGCCTACTTGTGACTAATAAATAAAAGTTTAAAACTTTAACATGCAAACTCCACAGAGACAGTGACCCGAGCTGGGAAGTGAACCAAGGTCCCTGGAGCTGTGAGGCAGTGCTAACCACTGTGTCACCGTGCTGCCCTTATCATTATTGATTTTATATGTAGATATGTATAGTTATTGATAAAGACCTGGGAAGACATCCACGTTTTGTCATCTTGTCAATTGTGACACTTAGGGAACATGAATCTCAGAAAGGGATAGGAAAAGAAACTGCAGTGATTGAACTAGAGTGCTCGCTTTGATAAAATAGGGGAAGATTGATTGCACACTTTTAATGCATTTCTCTTTCACTTTTGGCACAGGGAAGAGAAAGACTGCCATCTTAATTTCTACTCTGTGATTCCTGCATTCAATCAGATTGGGAGGACATTCTGAATCCCAGTGGATTTCAGCCCACTGCAACTAGCTAGCCACAAATGTCATTTGTTAGCAATAAATCGGCAGCCCACCCTTGTGAGACAATAAAACAGTACAGGAAAAGTCAATGGCGTTGGTCAGTAAAATGTAATTTTGTGAGGTTGGGTCCTGTTAGAAAGAAAATAATCGACATGCTAAGGTAGAGCTAGAATACCCTAAGTCTTCAAACTGTGCACAATGAAGGAACAAGAACAAAATTAAGCTCAACACACACTAATGGGTGCAGGAAACAGCTAAAATTTAAATTGTCTGTATGGAACATTTATATGGGAGAATTCAACAGCTTGCATTTATGTCATAGAATCTTGTAGCATAGAAAGTGGACATTGACTCTGTAGCGCCTGTGCAGAAACTCTCAAAGAGCAATCTAGCTAGTCCACTTTCCTCCTCTTTCTGCATATCTCTGCAATCTTTTTCTACAAACATTTATATAATTTCCCTTTGAAGACTATTATTGAATCCATACCTGCCTGCCTAATCAGTCAGTGCATTCCAAGCGCTAACTAGTCATCATATAAAATAAATTTTCCACATGTCACCCAATTTCTTTTGCCAATCACTTTAAATCAATCTGTGGTGGGTAAGTTGTTGGAAGCTATTTTGAGAGATCTCGAAATCTCTCAAATCTAAAGGATTTATAGGCATTTAAAGACACAAGGACTAATTGGGGACAGTCAGCATAGCTTTGTGAATGGAAAATTGTGTCTCACAAATTTGTTTGAGTTTTTTGAAGGGATAACCAAGAAGGTAGATGAGGACAGTGCAGTTGATAGTGTCTACGTGGACTTTAGCAAGGCCTTTGACAAGGTACCGCATGGTAGATTGTTGCATAAGATTAAATCTCACGGGATCCATGGTGAGGTAGCTGATGGATACAAAATCGTCGTGATGACAGAAGCCAGAGGGTGGTTGTAGAGGGCTGTGTTTCAAACTGGTGGCCTGTGACCAGCGGTGTGCTGCAGGGGTCCATTATGGGTGCACTGTTATTTGTCACTTTTATTAATGATTTGGAAGAGAATATAGGAGGCATGGTTTGTGAGTTTGCAGATGATACCAAGATTGGTGGCATAGTGGACAATGAAGAAAGTTATCTCAGATTGCGGTGCTATTTTGATCAGTTGGACCAGTGGACTGACAAATGGCAGATGGAGTTTAATTTAGATAAATATGAGATGATGCATTATGGTAAATTGAGCTCAGTTAATGGTAGGGCATTAGGGAGAGTTACAGAACAAAGATTTCTCGGGGTACAGGTTCATAGCTCCTTGAAAGTGGAGTCATAGGTGGACAGGGTGGTGAAGAAGGCATTTGTATGCTTGGTTTCATTGGTCAGAACATTGAATACAGGAGTTGGGATGTCTTATTGAAGTTGTACAAGACATTGATAAGGCCACACTTGGAATATTGTGTACAGTTCTAGTCACGTTATTATAGAAAGGATATTATTAATCTAGAAAGAGTGCAGAAGAGATTTACTACCGTGCCACCGGGACTTGACAGGGCTTGATGGTTTGAATTATAAGGAAAAGCTGGATAGACTTTTTTCTCTGGAGCACAGAAGGCAGAGGGGTGATCTTATAGAGGTTTATTAAATAATGTGGGGCATAAATCAGCTAGATAGTCAATATCTTTTCCCAAAGGTAGGGGAGTCTGAAACTAGAGGGCATAGGTTTAAGGTGAGAGGGGAGAGCTACAAAAGGGTCCAGAGGGGCAATTTTTTCACGCAAAGGTTGGTGAGTGTCTGGAACAAGCTGCCAGAGATAGTAGTAGAGCCGGGTACAATTTTGGCTTTTAAAACAGTGACATGGGTAAGATGGGTACAGAGAGACGTGGGCCAAACGCGGGCAATTGGAACCAATTTAGGGTTTTAATAAAAAAGGACGGCATGGACAAGTTGGGCTAAAGGGCCTATTTCCATGCTGTGAACCTCTATAACTCTATAAATCTTTGCCCTCTTGTTACCAATCCTATGGCCACTGGAAACTTTATTTACTGAATTGAACGGTTTCATTATTTTAAACGCTTCAGGCAAATCTCCTAAACCATCCTCAGGAGAAAACCTCCAGCTTTTCCAGCCTGTCCACATAACTACAATTCCTTATCCCATTCTCATAAACCTTTCCTGCTTCTCTCCAAAGACTTTACATTCTCCCTAAAGTATGACATCAGAATAGGACACTGTTCCAACTGGAGTTCCTGAATTTTGTACTCTGCCTTTATTTATAAATGATGTGGAGATGCCGGCGTTGGACTGGAGTGGGCACAGTAAGAAATCTCATAACACTAAGTTAAAGTCCACAGGTTTATTTGGAATCACGAGCATTGCTCCTTCATTATGTGAGTCCTGATGAAGGAGAAGTGCTCCAAAAGCTTACGATTCCAAATAAGCTTGTTGGACTTTAACTTGGTGTTCTGTGACTTCTTACTTTATAAATAAAGTTTAGGCTCCTATGTATTTTATTAATAACTTGTTTTGTCACCTTCAAATATTTGTGTGCAACCTCCCTCTGCTCTTGAACCCTCTTAAAAATCAGACCTGACCTATTTAGCTTGATTTGTGTTGTCCCATTCTTTATGGAACATATTTTCTCTCTCTTTTCTGTGTGAATGTCATCTAATTTCACCAACCTATGCCCTCTTGAAATCTGTTACTGTCTGCCTCGCTGTTTACTGCTCTTATTTTGCATCTGCCAATTTCAAAAGTGTGCCCTGCGTCCCCAAGTCCAAGCTTATCAACATGTCGTGGAAACAGCAGAGGTCTTAGTCCTAACATCACTGCTAACATCTCTACTGTCTGAAAAACATCCCTTCATCCTTATTTTCTATTCCTTAAACAGTTTTGTGTCCACGCTGTTACTGCCCCTTTTTATCCCATAGGCTGTAATTTTGCTAACAAGTTTGTTATGTGGTACTTTATCAAATGTCTTTCTGTTTAGTGGCTTTGACGTCGCAGAACATCCTGAGTTGCTTCACAGAAGCATTAGTGAACAAAATCTGACCATGAACCGTGTAGGGAAACATGAGGACAGAAACGCTTGGTCAAACGGATTTTAAGAAGCATCTCAAAGGAGGAGAGAGAGGGGTCAGATGGTTTTAGGGAGGCAGATTTTAGATCTTAGGGCCCAGGTAATTGAAAGCACAGTCGCACTGCGGGAGCGATTAAAAGCAAGGATGTGCAAGAGGCCGTGATGAGCAGAGTGCAAGGATAGTTGTATGTGTTTCTTATGAAATTAGATTGATTTTTCTGATGGTGCAAGTTGAAAATAAAATTGTTTATTCCAGACTATATCACAAGATTAGCAGTTGCCACCAGGAGATGGCACTATGTCCTTTCATAGCTGTGTCATCACATTTTCATTGAAGTTTTTCTGCCGCAATAATCTTTGTAATTCAACACCTTAAGTGTCCAGTTGGCATGCTTCTTGATAATTCTTTATGATTAAGAACACTTGACGTTTATATTGATAGGGGTCAGCATTCTGTTCTTGTTTTGTTTCCAAAGATTAGCTACAATCATAAAGAAATGTGATCAATTAATACTGTGTAGATATTTTTCTTCCATTTTAATTCATCAGCAGATTAGTGAGTGGAGAGGTTTCTAATACTAAACTCTCGAGTTGACTCTCCATTACCTTGTAGTCGATCAGCATATTTCAAACACTATTAGATTGGATTGGTTTCGTTGGAGCAGAGAAGGCTGAGGGGCGACCTGATTGAGGTGCTCAAGGTAATGAGGGGCGTGGATAGGGAGCAGCTGTTCCCCTTCGTGGAAGGGTCAGTTAACAGGGGACACAAGTTAAAAGTGAGGGGTGGGAGGTTTCGGGGGGATTTGAGGCAAACCTTTACTCGGAGACTGGTGATGGTCTGGAATGCATTGCTTGGGAGGACGATGGAGGTAGGATTCCTCATATCCTTTAAAAAGTACCCGGATGAGTATTTGGCACGCCATAACATTCAAGGTCAATGGGTCAAGTGCTGGCAAGTGGGATTAGGTGGGCAGATCTGAGTATTTCATGTGTCAGTGCAGACTCAATGGGCCGAAGGGACTCTTCCGCACTGTTGTACTCTGTGACTGTTCTTTTGGTATTTCTGAAGCTCCCAGATAGGTTCAGCTCTGACAAGTGGTTCCTTTGAGCACCACAATTGATTTTAATTTGGGATAGCTTGTTGGCTAGTTGTTTGTGCATTTTCCATCGGTGGTTTTATCCATGGCCAGCGTGTTGGACGAGTAGTGTAGTGTTGGTGATGCTGATATTGTCTGACGGTATGATGCTTCAGATTTCTTAGTGGACAGCGACTTGTGCAGACCACGATGATAATGCACACTGACTTCATTGCCAGATATAAATGAGGATAAATGTGTGTACCAGCTCCCTAACGACTTCTTAAAGTAAAGCGAGAGGTCATTCACGAGCAACTTTATATTGACCCAATGATTCTTAAGCCATTGTTAGATGATCTGTAGTCCCGAAACAATGTGCTCATGTAAGTCAAAAGACTCGCACATTGTGACACTGTCATATTTTGATTTCTTGATCAGGTTTTTGACCCGCTGCAGTGTTTTTACCCTCCAGTATTCCATGGGATTTGGCGAGGTGAGGGTTGAAATTCATGTGTCTGTATTCCCTGCACTGTGGAAAGGCTGTGACTTGCATACTGTCGTGTAAACTTCATCTGGTACTCCCTTGCCTTGTGAATTCAGATCAAATTATGTCTATCATCACCTTGCTCGTTGTGTTATGTAGGCTGGCCACATCAGAGAGATTGAGCAATAATCTGTTACTACTCTTGTCAAATCCCCTCCTGCATTTTGACATGATCTTTGTACAGCTGAGTGGGGAGTGGTTTGTTATTTAGAATTTTATGAACTGCATGGGCAGCACGGTGGCACAGTGGTTAGCACTGCAGTCTCACGGCGCCAGCGACCTGGGTTCAGTTTCGGCTTCGGGTCACTGTCTGTGTGGAGTTTGCATGTTCTCCCCATGTTTGCATGGGTTTCCTCCAGGTGCTCCAGTTTCCCCCCTCAGTCCAAAGATGTGCGGGTTAGATTGATTAGCCATGTTAAATTGCGCCTAGTGTTAGGGGATTAGCAGGGTAAGTATGTGGGGTTATGGGAATAGGGCCTGGGTGGTATTGTGGTCAGAGCAGACTCGATGGGCTGGATGGCCTCCTTCTGCACTGTAGGGATTCTATGATGTGCATATTGAGGTTTTGATTTGGTTTTGGCCTGTCAAATGCCACTCGTGCGTGTTGATATTTTGTGATCCTGAACGTCCTTCATGTATTTTTGATGCAGCTGATCTTCACAGATTTGTGGCATCGTTTGTCTTAAGCACAGTTTATGATCAGAGCACAGGCTTTTGCCAACTCCAGAATATCCCATTTGATAGGTAGCATTTACATGTGTTTACACATGTAAAGATGGGGGCGCTTTCCCATGAATTATGAAATCCGTACAGTGCAGAAAGAGATCATCCAGCCCAACAAGTCTGCACCAACTCTCCAAAAGAACATCTCACTCAGGTCCTCGCCTCCACCCTATCCCTGTAACCCCGCATATTTAGCATGCCCAATTCACCTAATTATACATCTCTGGAGTGAGAGAGGAAACGTCTGCTCATTGTCCTCACGTCTGTGTGGGTTTCCTCCAGGTACTCCGGTTTTCTCCCACAGTCCAAAGGGTTAGGTTGATGGGGCATGCTAAGAAATTGCCCCTTAGTGCCCAGGGATGTGTAAGTTAGAGGGATTAGTGCGTATAATATGTAGGGATATGGGGGTAGGGCCTGGGTGGGATTGTGTTCGATGCAGACTCGATGGGCCGAAGGGCCTCTTTCTGCACTGTAGGGTTCTATGATTCTATGAAATTGGAGCACCTAGAGGAAACCCATGCTGACACGGGGAGAATGTGCAAACTCCACACAGTCACCCAAAGCCAGAATTGAACCCGGGTCCCTGGCTCTGTGAAGCAGCAGTGCGTACTACTGTGCCACACGCTCTGATTCTTGTTTGAAGTTGAGATTAGTTTAACTGAAATCCACATCCTGGGTCCAATCTCTCCGTTCAATTGTATTTACTAACGCGTTTTCTCTTGAATCCATTTCACTCTGAAATGTGTTGACCTTCCATCTTTGTAATGTGTCTTATTTTCAATGCCAAGATTTGCCATTTGGATAACAGGACCTAGGCTTGTACTTATCCTGCACTTGATCTCTCCCTTTTCCTCACTTTTTGTTGTAACAGCCATCTCTTTGAGTTGCTGCAATTCTGTTGCGCGACTCCTGTGTTTTCCTTTATTTAGCTTTGTGCATTTTCAGGAGTCTGAATCATGCCCAACCATCTTTTCTAGTCTGATCTCAAGATCTGACGGGCAATGCTGACATGCTGCTGTTCTTCATCCTGAACAATGTAATCCGTAATGAGGGAGTTGTTTCATGCTACGCACTTGGGAGTCTGACAGTGTCCTTAATGCTGTCTGAAGATTCTTTGGAGCCTCTCATGTTTAATACATAGCTCCCAAATCCTTGTATGGAAAGCAGTATTTCTATCCTTTTTGTATCTGCGTTTTTTTTAGATGAACCAGTTCATGTCCCAAGTACCAAATCTATTATTGTAAACAATATTCAAGTTTATCACTTTATTCCCTCACTATTTATTATGTTGTCTCACCATTGATTCAACTCAGTCCAATTTCTGTTATTTTTTACTAAATATGTTTCCATATTAGGCAGCCAACATTGATCCTTTTGCATGCTATAAGTTTTGACCTATTTTGTGTCTGTTTTCTCAGAATGTGCGCCTGCAATATTCATAACTCTAGAGACAGCAAAATACCCCTGGCAGTGGTGTGCATATGGATGTCTTTCTATCTATCAAATAATTTAATTCTCTTTAAGGCTGTTAGTGATCCAGGTTCAAAACAGGGATATTTATTCAGGAAGTTCTCCTGGGGTAAGAATTCCTGTCAATCAATGTGTTGCTTCATCATCAGTTTATTGTTGCCATTTTTACTGATTTGTTAATTTACATTTCACATGCACTGCTAAAGTCCAAAATGAACTTGTGGAACAAAGGAATTAGTAATGAAATGAACAAAAGAAAGAAGTTGAAACACTGGAAAACCAGTGAATATAGGACGATAGAGTGGCGCAATTGGGATGTGTAAATTAACCATACTCTTCTCCTGTCCACTTTTTTTAAACACAGTGAGGGATTACCGATTGACACAGGTTTGTAAGCCTGAATACACAGCAGCTCAGCCTCAACTCATCCAGTTCCTACAGCACTTTATGTTAATCTACAGCCATCTACTGCAAACCAATATAGACAGCAGCTTCCCTGAGGCAGTGGAGGCTACCTGGCTCCAGTCACTAGCTCTGAAAGGACTCTACAAAACGCTACAGGTAATCGCTTTGTATAAATCAATGTGGTGGCTGCTTCGGGATTTTAGATCGAGCGGTTTTCCACAACCGGTTTAAAAGGAAGGGAATGGGGAGCGAGAGGTGAGGGATGAGTTCGGTTCATGATGAGCATGAAATTAATACGCAATCGTGAGTAATTAGTGATTCATTTGGTGGGTGGGGGAAGGAGCTTATTCTAGTAAATTGTGCAATGGTGCATTTGGACAGGAGCTGCAGGTTCCAATGTTTACTGGAGAGAAACTGAAGGGTGAGCCCAATCACAAGAGTCCCAAATAGCATTGCAAGAGACTTTGTGACTTGTCTTAAAGAAAGTTATGAAGCTGTGTATCTGAATCATACTTTAAACCTAGGTGACGTTGCCTGTGGCTGTCAGTGATTCAAATATCTCTGCTGGGGGACCTACAATTTCCTCCCTAGTCTCCCGTGATGTCCTGGGATAGACTTCATCAGGTCCCGGGAATTTATCTACCTTGATGCGCTTTAAGTCTTCCAGCACCACCTTCTCTGTCATGTGTACACTCCTCAAGACATCACTATTTACATCTCCAAGTTCCCTAACATCCATGCCTCTTTCAACAGTAACTACTGATGAGAAATATTCATTTAGGATCTCACCCATCTCTTGTAGCTCCGCACACAGATGACTTTGTTAATCCTTAAGAGGTCCTACTCTCTCCCTGGTTACTCTTTTGCCCTTCATGTATTTGTAGAAGCTGTTTGCATTGAGCTGGCTTCCGATTAGCAATTTCCCAATTGCTGTAAGTTACTAACCTTTCTGTGTTTTTGCCGCAGAAACATAGTGTTGAAGAGATCCATCAGATCATCCTCCAGTCTGGTTTGATCAAACTGCTGGAGAGGAAATGCACCAAGGGGACAGGGTTCAGTAAACTGTGGCTGCTGTGTGACCTGGAGGTAAGGACAGTGCAATCATACAGCATTCGCTTTCTCAATAATGTGGATCATGTTTCTGTGATCATTTAAAGCTCAGCATCGTGCAGCTAACCTAGTCGCCAGAATCTGCCTTTCCTGGCTTCATACTTCTAACTGGCTATTAACTTGTACGTGCAAAATGTGTCTGGGAGAATTGGGTTATTATTGATGCGATAAATTGAACTCAAGAAATGTGGCGGTTTTGATTTAAGCCTTGTGGTATTGAAACCGATCCAATTGCCCTGTCTGGAATAAATCAGGTTCACATAAAATTATAATGTTAGACTTCAAACTTTAATCTCACTTTGTTGTCACTTTGTTAAGACCCTGTCGATCATGATGTATTCATCTAAGAAGGAGATCAGTAGTGCTGCTGAAGGAGCAGACGCTGTGACGGAGGAGAAGGAACAGGTTTCAGACCATGAGCCCAAGACTGGGGGCTCTGTGTTTGCTCTCGAAGAAACTAAACCCGATCCTTTGGAAGGCCTGGATGAAGCTACAAAAATCTTTTTCCAGGTATGGATGAAAACTCGCATTTAAAAAATAAGTCTTAATTATTAGAATGAAGAGAAAAGTCGCCATAGTCCCGGAGACCGTAGGCTGCTCTCCCCTTTCAGGGGGAGAGCTGACTGGTGATGGTTTAACCTGGGGGTCACCACACCTCAGCTGAGGGGCAAGATTGTGAAGGGGGACCTTCATGAATAACCTCAGCTATCATCAGCATCACAAACCAGCTGTTCAACCAGTTGAGTTTAACCAACATTAAAAATAAATGTAAAAATTAAATTAAAATTTATTCATAAGTGTCACAAGTAGGCTTACATTAATGAAGTTACCTGTGAAAATCCCCGTTTGCCACATTCTGGTTCCTGTTCGGATACATTGAGGGAAATGTAGTGTGGCCAATGTACCTAAGCAGCAAGTCTTTCAGACTGTGGGAGCACTTAGAGGAAACCCATGCAGACATGGGGAGGACATGTAGATTCCGCACAGGCAGTATCCCCAACCAGGAATCAAACGTGAGTCCCTGGCGCTGTGAGGCAGGTGTGCTAACATTCTGCCACTGTGCTGCCAGTGAGCTATCATTCTGGGCATTTATTCAGGTTTTTATTACTTGATACACCAGGGATTCAAGATGGTTATTTCTGACTACACTTTTGTTATTCCACCTACTAAGGGGAGGCAGCAATTGGAATATTTCTTTCTGTTATAAGGGAGTTATTTTTTTTTTCCCAGATAACTCATGATGCTCTAAATGCACCTTTACACATCTTACGAGCCATGTATGAACTTCAGATGAGAAAAACTGACTCCTTCTTCCTCGAAGTTCAAAAAAGGTGAGTATAAAATGTTAAAGTTGTGGGACTCCCTATCAGCATTCTGCCATGAAGAGTTCCGTAGTTTGAGATGGTACAGCTTTGGTTGTAGAAAGTTCCAATAAAATCCAGTGAGATTTGACCATCATTGACATTGCGTGAAATCTGTGTTAGTGATGTTTGCTTTGGTATTGTACCATGTTTCTCAAAAGCTTGCAAGCGGAACATAGAAGGGGAGTAGAGGAGATGACGTGTATATATCGGACTTGCCCATTGATGCTTACATCATTGTCTATTTTAAGCACCTTTTGCTCTTTGGATTATGTAATGTTAAAAAGCATTACCTGCAGACAGTCACCCTTCAGGGTCAGCTTGGCTAAGTGGTAGCACTGTTCCTTCTAAGTCTGATTATTATAATTTGTCCTAATTTAATTTGAGTTTGTCTGTTTGGTTTGACCTTAAAAGAGGACAAGAAAAATCACATTTTGATTTGATGTGTCTTAAGTTTCCTTTGTACTTTTCTTTTTGTTCGGGCTGTTCCTCATCCTTTTGGGGAGCTGCCCCTTTTACTTTGTCCTTATTTAATTTGAGTTTGTCTGTTTGGTTTGACCTTGAAAGAGGTCAAGTCCCACTTCAGTTCGAAAACACACAATCTAGGCTGACCATAAGACATAGGAGCTGAAGTAGGCCATTCACCCCATTGAGTCTGCTCCGCCATTCAATGAGAATGGCACTTCATAGTTCTTGATGAGTGCCTGATTAAACCAAGTCCCCCTCTACTAAACTTCATCACAGTTTGTAATTAATACTCGATTGCTGCGTGAGGCCGTATCTGCTGGGCAAATATATGTGAAAGATCCCATGGGAATATTTGAGTTCTTCCAAGCGTATTGCCAACATTTCTCCAACTCTTTATCTTACAAAGAACAACACATCCCGGGAAACAGGCTCTTCGGCTCAACGAGCCCGCGCCACCATTTCAACATTGAGTCCCCTCTCCACCCGTGACCCTTGCCTACGCTTATGGCACTCCACATTGGAAACCAGATTGAGGGGAGACTAATTTAGGGACAGTTGTTACACTAATCAGCCTAAGAGCACACACTTTGGGGTGTGGGAGGAAACCGGAGCAGCCGGAGAAAACCCACGCAAGTACGGGGAGAATGCGCAAACTTCCACAGACACCTGCCCAAATCCATGTATCTGCACAACAAACAGTGATAGTCACTGAGCTGTCGTGTTGCCCAGCAGCTGGTCCAGTTTAAGCGTACACTAACGATGTGAAGCACTAGGTTATTCTCAAAACAACATCCAAGAGCAGCCCTTGCACGACCCGCCGCGTGTATGCCCCTTGTTGGACAACAAGGTGGACCGAAGCACCTGTGGATTAAAAGAGAACAACATCAATAACATGTACATCTTATGCAAACATTCAAGGGAATCCCCAGAAGCTCAAAAGTGAAACAAGTGAGCCAGAAAATATGTTGAAAGGTCCATAGGAATCAATTGATCCCCAGGGACGTCTCAAGGCTCCTGAACCTTTTTTTAAACAGGTTTTAATCTATATCCCTCCATCTCCATCCCGCTCATCTTACTGCTGTTTTCAGTGATGATACTTCAAATGTAACTAATTTGCTTTGAGATGTGCTGACAGCACAATATAACTGCAAATGAGTTCTCTCAAACGGTTTTTGGGCAGCTGCATTACATTGATAAATTTGTTAAAGAACAGACAGAACGCAGATAATATATTCATTCACTGCTATATTCAACGTGTCATCCACGTAAGGACTGACATGAGGCGCACCTCTTGAATGGGGCAGCACAGTGGTTAGCACTGCTGCCTTATAGCGCCAACGATCCCGGGTTCGATTCCTGGCTTGGGTCACTATGCAGAGTTTGCACAGTGTCTCCCCGTGTCCGCATGGGTTTCCTCCAGGTGCTCCGGTTTCCTCCCGTGGTCCAAAGATGGATTGGCCATAGGGGGATTGGCCATGCTAAATTGCCCCTTAGTGTCGGTGGGGGGAGGAGGTAGCTAGGGTGAAATGCATGGAGTTACGGGGATAGGACCTGGGTGGGATTGTGGTCAATGCAGGCTCGATGGGCTCAATGACCACCTCCTGCACTGTAGTATTTTATGATTTTGTGAATTCACAGCAGCTGATGAGAAATCATAGATAATAGAGGGAAATCATAGAACCCTACAGTGCAGAAAGAGGCCCTTTGGCCCATTGAGTCTGCACTGAACACAATCCTACCCAGGCTCTACCCACTAATCCCTCTAACCTACACATCCCTGGCCACTAAGGGGCAATTTCTTAGCACGGCCAATCAACCTAACTCGCACATCTTTGGACTGTGGGAGGAAACCGGAGGAAACCCACGCAGACACAAGGAGAATGTGCAAACTCCACACAGACAGTGACCCGAGCCGGGAATCAAACCCAGGACCCTGGAGCTGTGAAGCAGCAATGCTAACCACTGTGCTGCCGTGCCGCCAAGAAGTCAAAGGACTAAAGAATAGAAAATGCCTCAAGTGCTAGTTTAGACATCCCTTTGCATGTTGGGTGCTGCATCCCAGCCTGTGTAATGTTGCAGGTTTCCCCCGAGAGGTGAGCTCTGACTTTTCAGAGTGCATTGTTAATAAATCTTATTTACAGATAGTATCCTGAAGCATACAGCATACAGATAGTATCCCTTTGTTCTGTTTTTCTCTCAGGTTTGATGGTCATGTGATTACCACAGATGAGGCAATCCAGTCCATGTCGATGAAGTGGCAACCAAGCAAACCATCACGCACAGAAGACCACAGCACAAAAGCCGTCGACACCGACATGATGATTGTACCATGTGTGGTGAGTGCTTTCTCTTAGTTGCTGACTTCTGTATTTAGCTACCAAAGTTCTGACTATGTTCTTCCTGTTTCCCAAATTACTCAGCCCTCCTTGGGGTTAAAACCTTGCTGCCAGGCTTCCGCTCGGGTCGTGTGCGTAGTAGAATTTCCGGGTACGGCCTTAGGCTGGTTTATCGTTGAGAAACTGCGTGTTTGTCGAGGAATGTTGGTCCCTTGTAGCAATTGCTAATTGGAGGGAAACGTTTCTCAGATCTGCACGAGGTGGTAGGCCTCTGGCTACGTGGTAACCGCAGTGTGAGAATCATCGTGCTGAAAATTTTATTTGCAATTGTTGAATGTTCTGGTCACAGTAATTTATTCAAGTTTTACAAGTAATTCGATCAGCCGTGTACTGGTGACTCATCACCATCTTCTCAAGAGCAATTAGGCGTGAGTGATAAATGTTGGCCTAGCCAGTGACAACTCTATCTCAAGGACATAAAGCAAAAATTTTAAATGGGGCTGGAGTTAATTTTGAGGGCCATTAAGGTGCCAAAATCCCAATAATGATATGGCTGAATCATTGAAGTCCATCCTGGCCAGCGTAGGAGGTGTTAGTAGATGAACAGCAAATAAAGGTATTGTATCACCACTCACCTGGTGCTGTATCACCAATGTAGTCTGCACTTCAAAATACTTTGTAGCAGAATCAAATATCGCTTTATTCCTCAGCATTTCCTTTTCAGGTGGCTGGATGTAGTGCTTCATGTCGTTAGTGTGTGCCTAAACGGGACCAGATGCTGGGCAAGACGACAGCTCAGTGACTATCACTGATTGCTGTGCAGACACATGGATTTGGGTCGGTGTCTGTGGGAGTTTGCACATTCTCCCCGTGCTTGCGTGGGTTTTCTCCGGGTGCTCCGGTTTCCTCCCACACCCCCAAGATGTGCTGTTAGGCTGATTGGCAGTAATGAATTGTCCCTGAATCAGTTTCCCTCAATCTGGATGGCCATAAAACATTAGACAGGGGTCATGGGTGGAGAGGGGGACTGGTGGTGTTGCGATGGTGGCGCGGGCTCATCGGGCCGAAGGGCCTGTTTCCCGGGCTGCTTTTCTCCTTTGTTCTTTGTATAAGATGGGGAGTGGTTTCGTTTTTCGTGTGGGAGCTTCCTTGCAGATATGATTGAAGCTACTGGATTGTCAAAGTAAACTGCTCTGAGAATGATTTTAAATGTAACTGTAGTGCCTGGAGAAATATTGCACAGCATTTAACCAGCTTTCTACCATGTTTAAGTCTCGTTGCTTTCAAATAATCTCTGTGGGCATTCCTGATCGAGAATATAGTATTTATTAATGCTGCTTGCACCCAGAGTAACCTGGTAAAAAGAGAAATTTTGCTGGAAATCTGAAATGAAACCGAAAATGCTGGAATTAGAACGTGTCTGATGAACCGACCATTGAACTTATTAACCTGATTAGCTTCTGAGTAATATGTCCTTCTTGCACTGCTGAATGGACTCATTTAGAAGCTAGCTCTGTAAATCTCATAGAAAGCAGCAGTGCTTGCTTGGGTCTTTTAAGAGCTGCTGCACAGCATCCTGCCATCGGGTGCAGGATATCTCGAGGTCTGGATGGGGAGTTTATCGCCATCGATGTGCATCTGAACTAATGGTATGGGGTCCTTAATACCTGTTGAATCCTCAGCTGAGCTCTGAAACCTATTTCTCACCCATCACCAAGATCCCGGCATGGTGGCACAGTGGTCAACACTGCTGCCTCACAGCGTCAGGGACCCAGGCTCGATTCCCAGCTTGGGTCACTGTCTGTGTGGAGTTTGCACATTCTCCCTGTGTCTGCGTGGGTTTCCTCTGGGTGCTCTGGTTTCCTCCCACAGTCCAAAAATGTGGGTAGGTGGATTGGCATGTTAAATTCTCCCTCAGTGTCTGGGGAACTAGTTACGGTAAATGCATGGCACCGTGGGGATAGGGCCTGGGTGGGATTGTGGTTAGTGCAGATTTGACGGGCTGAATGGCAGACTCCTGCACTGTAGGATTCTATGACCCCACTTACACCCACCTCTGTCACCTCAGTTGGCTTCACAACTCTCATGTTTGTAACTGCTGAAACTCCATTTACATACTTTTATTATCACTTTGGCACCCATCTTCCTCGCCTCCTAACTTCCACTTTGGGCAAACTGTGATTTGTCCAAAACTCTGGTGTTCTGCTCTCCTATCACCCCCATGGTCACTGAATTCCATCTCATGCTAGACCTTTGAGCATTGAGAAACGTCCCTTGTAAGGAACAAGATGATAGCACCTTCTCGGATCAAATACCATAGGACAGTCATCCTTTATGTGGCAGACATTTTGAAAATTAATAATTGTTGGAGGCAGAAGTCGATCATTATTAGTTATTGTAATCTGTTTTAGTTGATTACACCAATCCCTCCGACGTTCTTGGTTTTATATGTGCCCGAGGTCATTGGACATTCACTCTTTGTAGCAGGCTGCTTTGGAGCATTGCTTAGTGGATTATGCATCTCCAGCTGGTGGAGCTCAGCTCACTTCATGGCACAGACGGCCCCTATATCCTTAGGCCTCACATCAACTATGCTGGCCTGTGAGCTGCTGTTTCTTAGCCTTCTCGAGGGCGGGGGAGATAACTCTCGCTCTTCAGGGCGCAGTTCCTGCGTCTTTTGGAGGTGGCTGTTACCACTTCATCCTGTTCACAGTTCGAAGTAGTGATAAATAACTTGGGGGCTTTGCCCTCCTGACATCACTATTGGTGGTATGGTCACACCACCATGTCTGAGAGTTGCAATTAGTTAATTTTTTTCCCTGGTCTGTTTGTGAGTCAGTCTGAGTGCCTGCCTGCAGGAACCTGCCAAATTGTTCCAGTGCAGTTGCAATATTGCCATTTACCCAACAGTGTGGGAAGTGGTCCTGGTATGTCTGGCCCACAAAAAAAGGACTAACCTAATGCAATCAATTTATATCACTCCATTGGTTTACTTTCAGCCATCAACAAAGTGATGGGATGCATTGTTAACAGTGATATCAAGTGACACTTACTCAGCAATAACCTGCTCATTAATGTTCAGTTTAAGTTCCATCAGAACCTTTTAGTTCCACACATCATTATAGCTTTGGACCAAACATGGACAAATGAGCTGAACTGTGGAGGTGAAGTGAGAGTGACTGCACTTGACATCAAGGCAGTGTTCAACTGGTTGTGGCATCAAAGAGTAAAGTTGAAGTAAATGGAACCATTCCTTGAACAAATGAGAAAAGGAGAATTGGAGTGATACAACAAAAGTTTAAAGTTTATTTATTAGTGTCACAAGTAGGATTAGTTACGTTGAAAATCTCCGTTACCTGTTTGGGTACAATGAGGGAGAATTTAGCATTGCCAATGCACCTAACCAGCACATCCTTTGGACCGTAGGAGGGAACCGGAGCACTGGAGGAAACCCTTGTAGACATGGGGAGAATGTGCAGACTCCACACAGAGAATGAGCCAAGTAGGGTCTCTGGCACTGTGAGACAACAGCACTAACCACTGTGCTGCCGTACTGCCCCATAACCTAAATTA
Organism: Carcharhinus amblyrhynchos; assembly: GCF_965287045.1. Lineage (NCBI taxonomy): Eukaryota > Metazoa > Chordata > Chondrichthyes > Carcharhiniformes > Carcharhinidae > Carcharhinus > Carcharhinus amblyrhynchos. Next base: position 43,808,956 of record NC_137346.1, on the reverse strand, counting down.
ATCAGGCAGGTTCAAACCATCCTTCCTGACCCATTCCTTTCAAAAGGAAGTTGCGTATAGAGTTGAAAAGGAAACATTTGTAAAGATATGAGGAAAGAGCAGGGCCACACGATAGCTCTTCAAAGATCAGACACACAAGCTGTAGGCCACATGATGCAGTATGGTTCAATTATGCCAAAATGTGGTTTGCCACCTAGCTTATTAAATGTAAAATATTATGCTGTAGTTGTTTGAAAACCCAAATGATCAGTAAAATTTTAGTCCAATAATTCCACAACCGTCTCCTGGGTAACCCTAAAACAAGTGTCCGTGTCCAACATGTACTGCAAAATGTCAATTTCTCCAACATTCGCTATTTCTGTTGGAACTTAGAGAAAACTCTCCATTTACAGAGCACAGTTCTAGCCCCTGATGTTTCCATAGAATGTACAAAATATGTTTTGTAAAAGATGTTCAGCAAATTGAACAGATGCACACTTGCTGTATATGAATGTGTCTATTACATGAAGAAGTTTCATGTCTTTGCAAAATATCCCTAAAGAGAGGTTCTCCCTTCTGAGATTTTTCTTCCCATATATCCCCACTAAAATGGGTTGTCCCACTCCAGCAGCGCCTGAAGGATGTGATTCAGTTGAAGGAAGACTCTACAAGTCAGATAAAATAGTTCCTATTTTCCTATCAAATGATGATGGACTGACTTTGTATTTCCAGCATTTTCTGCTTTCATTTTGAATAACCCATTAATATCTTCTTGTACTAGTTCTGTGGTTAAAATTGCAGCCTTACCCTTGTAACTTGCACTCACCAACGTCACCCCTCTCCACAGCACAAGATCATGGGAAAACTCTGCACACTGGTAAGTGGCCAGTCATTTCCACGTTGAAGAAAGCAAACCTACCTCACCTTGCGCATGCACTAAAATCTAATTTTGTATTTAACTGATTGATACAGCATCAGCTTATGTGCAGCTTGTAAAAAAAAACCTAACATTCCTTTTTTGATTTTCTGTTATCTGCTTATATGCAACTCTGTACGAAAAGAAAATGTACATTGAAATGGACAAAACTTTGCAAACAGATTTTTATATTAAAAGTATGGGCATGCATCATATTCCAACCATGTTGGTCTATTTGGGCTAGCATTAAAATCATAGTTTATATTAGAAATTTGCTAATAGCAGACTTGCATATAAACAGATTGGGTCGCAGTTGATTTTAAGTTTTCTGTGCAAAAACCTTCCCTTTACTGTGCTCCTGGGATAAGGTCTAAACATATTCCCGCTGGCATGAGATTGGTGCTTTGGGTATAGCAATGAGGGTGTATCTGAATGTTCTATCGCCATGTCCCTCAAGGTGGGATGGAAAGTAAGAAGCCAACTGCCCAGAATTTTCCTCTACATTAACATCAAGGTGCTATGACCCCACCTCATTTGTGCTTTAGTGAACGGAAAGCGGTTTCTAATGGTTTTCTGCAGGGCTCAGTGTTGGGTCCCTGCTGTTTGTGACATAATGTGGTTTGGACTTACATAGGGAAGGCATGATTGAAATTTGCCGTTGACTCACAAATCATCTGCGCGGTTGATTGTGAAGAGGATAGCTGTGGACTCAGGAATGATATCAATGGTTTAGTCAAGTGGGTAAGTGGTAAAAAGAATTCAGTCTGGAGAAGGTGAGGTAATGCATTTTGGGAGGCCAAGCAAAGCATGGGAATACTCAGGAAGACATTGAGAGGGGTTGAGGAATGAGCAGGCATGCATGTCCACACGTCCTGAAGGTGACAGGACAGTTGGGTGAGGTGGTAAAGAAAGCATGTGGAATGCTTTTCTTTATTGAGTGAGGTACTGAATATAAGAAGAGAGATGCAATGCTGGAACTATATAAAAAAAACACTGGTTAGGCCACAGCTGGGATTTTGCATACAGTTCTGGTTACCCTGCTATAGGAAGGACATAATTGCTCTGGAGAGAGTACAGAATGTTGCCAGGGCTGGAAAATTGCAGCTACAAGGAAAGGTTAGGTGGGCTAGGGTTGTTTTCCTTAGAACAGAGAAAGCTGAGGGGTGACCTTGATTGACGCTTATAAAATTATGAGTGGCCTAGATACATTAATCAGGGAAGACTTATTTCCCCTAGCGGAGAGGTGAATTACAGGGGGGCACTGATTTAAGGTGACTGGTAGAAGGATTAGAGGGGATATTAGAAAACCTTTTTCACAGAGGGTGTCTGGAATTCACTGCCTGAATTGGTGGTTGAGGCAAAAGCCTGAACTCATTTTGAAGGAATCAGGATCCGAAGTGCTGTAATCTAGAATGCTATTTATGGACTGGGTGCTGGAATGTGGGGTTAGAATGCTAGTTTTGTTTCAGCTGGCCTCTTTCTATGGAGTAAAATGTGCAAGTCTTCAGGAGTTGCATTTATCTGTTTTCCTGGTTTATATGTTCCTCGTCTCTGAATGTTGACGCAGTGTTATGTTTGGTTTTACCAATAGCAAGAACTGGCAAAGTACACATTTATTTATTTGTTATTTATTTATTAGTCGCAAGTAAGGCTTACATTAACACTGCAATGAAATTGTTGTGAAATTCCTCTAGTCGCTGCAGTCCAGCATCTGTTAGGGTCAATGCACCTAACCAGCACATCTTTCAGACTGTGGGAGGAAACCGGAGCACCCAGAGGAAACCCACACAGACACGGGGAGAGCGCGCAAATTCCACGCAGACAGTGACCCAAACTAGGAATCCAACCCGGGTCTCTGGCGCTGTGAAGCAGCAGTGCTAACCATTGTACCACCAAGCCACCCCATCAGTGAGAATGTATTGTTAATTTTTCATTTCTTCTTGTCTTTGCTCTCCCTATTGCAACATGTATTGGGATGCAGGTCTGAGGCTATTTGTTGAAGTGGTTGCACCCAGTGGGCTGACATTTGTTATGATGTGGGTATTTTGACAACAGGCCATAAAGCCTAAATCCACTTGACAGTTTTGCTTTAGAGCTCTATAACCTATCCCCATGAGTTGTCAGTCAATCAGAGGATCGATAGCAGCCTCGTGGCACCACTGTGAGTAATGGTCACAGCGAGGACTGCACTAGGAAGCAGAGAATACCTTGGAAGCAGACTGCATTCCCAAACAGAGAAGAGCCATCTGGGGGCGTCATTGTCAGTCAGGTAGGCCTTGGCTAGTGGGTGAAGGGCTTGGTGAGGGCGGAGGAGATGGGGGCCATTGCTGCGAGGGTACTCCTTAATAGGCTGCAGCGTGCCTGATTAAAAGGACAGCCTATTCATGTCCCTAGATTCTCAGGGAAGCCACCCGAGTTCACAAGGCTGTCTTCCATGCAGCAGGGGACCCAAATGCTGATCGTAAAATGCCAGCGGTGACAGAGGAAGCCATTAATTAGCTACTTCAGTAGTTTGGTTGACTTCTGGGTGAGAGGGATATCCTCCACCTTCTGTGCTGCTGCTAAAATAACATGGCAGCGAGAAGATGACAAGCGTTAGACCATGAGACCCTCTGCACCATCCCTCACCATTTGAGATGCCACCACCCCCCCGCCCCCCAATTGTCCCTCGAGGGTTGGTAATTATTTCCGACCAAGCAGCTACACCACCTAACTCTCTTTATTCAATTAAATTTTCTTGTGAAAATGTTGTGAACATTCGAGTTAAGCATACCAGAAGGACCAGCATTTGTACACTTCTCCCGCAATCAAACTCTGCCATATTTGTCGCGATTTGTTAATTACATGAGTTGGTTTTAGACTCCAGTAACGTGGAGTTGATGTTACTGGACTACTGATTTAGAGGCCTGGAGTAATGAATGTAGACTAATTGACAGACTGAGTTCAGCTTCCAAAAAGACAGCTAGGGATTTTAAAAGTTCAATAAAGTAAATAAATCTGGAATAAAATGCCAGCATTAGTAATGATGGCTAGAAAACAACCAAATTGTCATAACCCACCTCGATCACTGATGTCCTTTACCCAGTCCAGCTAGCCTATATTTGAGTCCAAACTCTCAGTAACATGGGTAACTCATAATTTCCCTCTGAAATGACCAAGCAAGTCTTGCAGTTACATTCAAGAAGGCACCGTACCAGTGTTCTTGAGAGGGTAACAAGGATGGGAACTAAGTGCTGGCCTTGGCAGATGAATAACTTAAAGGACAGCTACATTACATCATAAAGTGCCAACACACAGGGTACAGCAGCTGATTGAGGCACAGACTCACTGCTCAGCCTCATGACTGAGTTCAATATCTCTTCGCTGTTACTGTGGCAGGTTTTGGTCAAGGGGAAGTCTTATGGTACAGTGAACTGGGCAAAGGATAAGGTCTCTCCCCTCGGAAGAGTTACAATGCATCCCAAGCTGCTAGAATGGCAAAATTAAAGCAACGGAAGTAAGACTATATTATGGTAAAATATCTAGAAAATTAAACCAGTCATTTGGCTCAGAAGGATTCCATTGTATTTACTTTAAACCATCAACATCTTGAGGCTTGTATTTAGTTAATTTATAAATTAGCTCCATCAGTGATAAGGAGGGTTGCTGCAGCTGGGATTAAATTCCACAAGTCTGCTCACCTGTAGTACCTCATGAAGCTAACCAATAAACCTGCACCATGAGCACCGGCTGTCCATTCCCCCTTTGGGAACAGTATACACCAATGAGTTCTTCAGCTGACTCGAAGGCTGCAGCAGGAATGATTGGATAGCCACCAGGGGAGGAAATGCTGACTCAGTACAATTTGTTTTTGTAGAATCAGAAAGGACCCTCTTCCACCCCTCGTACACATGGCGGCTCTTTGAAAAAGCTAGCACAGTGGCTAGCACTGCTGCCTTGCAGCGCCAGGGTCCCAGGTTCGATTCCCAGCTTGGGGTCACTGTCTGTGTGTAGTTTGCATGTTCTCCCCGTGTCTGCGTGGGTTTCCTCCAGGTTGCTCTGGTTTCCTCTCGCAGTCTGAAAGACTTTCTGGTTAGGTGCATTGACCCGAACAGGCGCTGGAGTGTGGCCACTAGGGGAATTTCACAGTAACCTCATTGCAGTGTTAATGTAAGCCTTACTTGTGACTAATAAATAAACTCTACTTTACTATTATTCCCAGTGCCCATACCTTTCCTGGGCAAGGTCCATGATTCTTGTTGCGCCCTGTCAGGTCTGTGTGGACCTGCCTTTACCACAAAGCCATCATAGGAGTAGGCATGGGCCAATTAGCTCCTTGAACTTGTTCTGTTATTCAGTGAGGCTGTGGCTGATCTGTGATCTAAATTCATAAACCCACCTTTGCCCTATATCTACTCCTTAATAACTTTGATTAACAAAAATCTATCCATCACAATTGACCTAGCATCAACTGCCTTTTGAGGAAGAAGGGTTCCTTCTTCCTGTGACTTCTATCACTATTTGTGCTCATTTTTAACTGTTCAGCTATGTGCCACTGACTCTTACCAGTGGAAATGGTCCCTCTTTATCTATCTGTTCTGTGCCCTTTAATATCTTGGAAATTTCAATCAGATCATCTCTTAACCTTGTAAATTCCAGAGATCATAACCCTAGTTTGTGTAATATCACCATAGAGTCCAGGTATTAATCTGGTAACTCTGCATTTCCTTCAAGATCAGTGTATTCTTCTAGAATTGAATGCAGTTCTCCAGGTGTGATCTGGCCAGAGCTTAGCATAGCTGCTACCTTCTTGTATTAAATTCCCATAGATATAAAGACCAGCACTCCATTATCTGTTGTGATTAATTTGCGTATCTCTCTATGGCATTCTGATGATCTATGTACCTGTGTCCTCTAGCTATTGATCCTGTTGCAAGTGGAAGCAGTTTAATTTTAGTTTACTCAGTGAAAACCCTTGGTGATTTTGAACATCTTTGTCAGTCTCCCTTAACCTTCTCTGCCCTAAAGACAGCAATCCAAATTTTTCTGGTTCTTCCATCTTCCTGATGTCTTTCATTAGAATGGGACCATTCTAATAATTGTCTTCGCCCTTTCTGAGACATTGGCATCCTTCCTAAAGTGTGCTAGCCAGAATTGAGCACAATAATTCAGCTGGGACTTCACTAGTGTTTTATAAAGGTTTAGCACAATGGCTTTATTTTTGTACTCAACTAAAGGGGTGGCACGGTGGTTAGCATTGCTGTCTCACAGCACCAGGAACCTGGGTTCGATTCCCGGCTTGGGTCACTGTTTGTGTGGTGTTTGCACATTCTCCCTGTGTCTGCGTGGGATTCCTCCGGGTGCTCCGGTTTCCTCCCACAATCCAAAGATGAGCATGTTAGATGGATTGGCTATGCTAAATTGTCCCTTACTGTCAGGGGGATTAGCTAGGGTAAGTGCACGGGGTAATGGGGATAGGGCCTGGGTGGGATTGTGCTCGGTGCATACTCGATGGGCCTCCTTCTGTGCTGTAGGGATTGTATGATTCCATGATAAAGTTTGATCAGTGGCTGGCTGGCAGTATTACAAAGTAAATGATCCGCATTGGGAGACAACTTGAGATTACTTTGATTTGTTTATCCCTAACATGGAAATCTCCGATCTCTGAGGTTTCCGGAATGCAAATTCTTTGAAGGATTGTAAAATGATTATGAACACACAAACAGTTGATGAATAGCCGAGGTTTACTTGAAATTATTTTCGGATTTGACTAATGATTTTGTGCATTTTTTAAATGTTGGTAGCTGAATCTAACCTGTCTGTTTTAACAGTCCAAGCCTTTGCGATGTGAGAAGGCAACAGAGGAGACCAACCCTGTGACACAGAAACTCATAACCAACACTGAAAGTGATTTACAGCTCAGCTTTGCCAAACAGCGACGGACTAAAAGCTCCATGCTGCTGCATAAAGAGCTCGACATGCGCAGCAAAAGGACAGCGCGCGACTACCTGTACAAAGTCAACGAAGCCATCTCCATATTGTACGCCAGGCATGTGCTCGCTTCTCTGTTAGCCGAGTGGCCAAGTGACGTGCCGATCACGGAGGAAGTGCTGGGTCTCAGCTGTCCATCTCACATGGCCTACATACTTGACTTGCTCATGCAACTTGAGGAAAAGCAGCTTTGGGAAAAGGTTGGTGATGAGTGTTCAGGCTTGCGAGCTTGGTCAGTGCTAAGCAGCGTTTTAGTAAGACATGGTTATCTATCCAAAGATGTCTTCATGTCTTTCCTTGGAGCAATGGACAGATTCACAGGTTGACGAAGAGTTTTTTAAATTTATTCATGGGATGTGAGCCACGTTGGCTGGACCAGCACTTATTGTCATTCCCTGAGGGCAGTTAAGAGTCGACCATTTTTCTGTGGGACTGGAGATCAGATCTATAGATCAGCCTGGGTTAGGATGGCAGATTTCCTTCCCTAAGGGGGCATTAGGGAACCAGATGGGTTTTTGCAACACAGCAATGATTTCATGGTCATCATTATACTTTTAATTCCAGATTTTTATTGAATTCAAATTTCACCGCGGTGGGATTTGAACCAGGGTCCCCAGAGCATTACCCTGAGTCTCTGGATTGCTAGTCCAGTGACGATACCATTATACCACTGCCAGGTGGGTTTTCATTGACTTCCAAAGACCATATGATGAATGGTGTTGGGGTGAGGCCAGAATATCTCCTGGGTATCATCACAGTATTCAGCGCTGTGGTCTCTACTAGCCACAACTGTCCAAAGTGGGGTTTGAAGTCTGAAGCAGGAAGGCCAGCACTGAGCCAAAGGCTTGCTTCTCTGTCAGGCAGAATACAAAGAAATCACCAGAGAAAGCAGAACTTGTTGTTTAAAAAATGACTTTCGTTTCTATAATAATTGTCAGGACATTCTTTAAAATGCTTTTAAAGTAATTGGGGTGACATTGATGTAGGGCTGATGTCACTGGACTAGCTAATTCTCTGGGGACACGGGTTCCAATCCTACCTCAAGCACTGGTGTCTGGAATTAAAAGCTAGAATATAAAGCCTTTATCGATTCTTGTAAAAAAAAACCCATCTAGTTCACTCATGTTCTTCAAGGAAGGAAATCTCCCGTCTTTACCTGATCTGGCCGACTCGTGACTTCAGATCCACCGCAATGACTCTTAATTGCCCTCTGAAATGGTCCAGCAAACTGCTCACTTCTTGGGAAGAGATGGGCAACAATTTCTCAACCTGTCATCCCATGAAAGAAGGAGAAGTAAGGCGCTGTTGTAATGTAGGCAACTGTCTTATTTTTCTATTTCCCATCTTGCCCCTCTCCCTGCACTTTGTCTCTCCCCATAATATATAATGTTCAATATAATCAAACATCCACATGGAGAAAACAAATCTTTGATCAGATTTACTGGTCCTCAGTACAAGTAAATTCAAATTGCTAAAATAAGAGGAACCATGAGTAGAAAATCACACAATCAGACCACACGTTTTATCCTATTCCTAATATTATCACGAGTTGGAGCTTTCTTATTATGTATTCCTCACCTTTTTACCTGTACAATTTACTTCCTGTGTTACGTATATGCTATTTTCTTTTCCTTATTTGCATCAGATTCTGCAGAAAGTGCTGCTCGGTTGTAGTGAGAAGATGCTGGCGTCTCTGGCTGTGACTGCCTGTCAGTTTATGGAAGAACCAGGAATGGATGTCCAAGTCAGGGAGTCCAAGCATCCCTATGACAACAATGCTACAATCGAGGTGTTGCAGCAGCTTTAATATGTATTGTGGAAGAGGGCTGGGCTGCCAATAGATGATGAGTCTTTGGTGTAAATAATGACCTGAAACCATGACAGAACAAGGCCGCACAGTTCCTGTGTCGTTTGACGAGCAACAAAACGCAATTTATTCAGCGGCCAGCATTCTCCGGCTGTTCACGACTCACCGCCGCAGCCAGTGAGAACGGCGAATTTGGCCGATCAGCCGATCTCCGTTCACTGCAGCAGAACTGGAGATTCCCGGTCGTGGGCAAGGTCGGAGAATCCGGCCTGATGTCTATCAAATCTGCAGGGCATTCAAAAGCAGTGTTGTAATGTGGCAAATATGTTCACCCATTGGTGCACAGCTAGCTCCCAGACACAGCAATGAATAAATGATGAATTAAATAGTCTTCCGTGGAGTTGGTTGGAAGGATATATGTCTGACCAAAAGGACTCCCCTGCACATGATCAGAGTTCCATGGAGTCTTTTGCATTGACCAGATAGGCCACCAACCTAACATCTCATCTGGAACTCTGGAATGTCATGTGAGATTATGTGCTCAAGTCTCTGGAATGGGACTCTCAACTTGGGTGTTGGGTGGGGGAAGGGTGGAAATGCTACCAAATGAGTCATGGCTGGTGCCCAATGCCACAGAGAATGTGTTGGTAATTATAGATGAAGTGAAATGGGATGATGTCGTGGAAGATCTTTCTGATTGGGTCATTGTCTCCCATCGAAATGATGCGGCAATCTTAATTAGAACCAGAGCAACAAAAAAACGCACTTGAAAATAAAAAGCATTGCTGGTCTTAAGAGTCTGTCATGCCCTAAATCATGTCAGTGAGGAGGAGGGAGAGAGGCTGCATAGGAATATATGGATGAGTTAAGTGATTGTGCAAGAAGATGGCAGATGGATTATAACATGGGGGAGTGTGAAATTATCCATTTTGGTAGAAAGAGTGAAGAGGCAGAATGTATTTAAAAGGAAAGGGACTAGTAATTGACATTCAGTGGGATTTGGATATTCTGTATATAAATCACAAAGTTAACTTGTAGGTTCAACCAACAAATGGTATTTTAACCTTTATTGCACTGATCGCGTTGAAACGTGTAAAATTCTTTGAGAGCTTGACAGCACAGATGCTGTGCGGCTGTCTCCACTGGCTGGAGAGTGTAGAAGTAACGATCATACTCTCAGGTAAGGGGATCGGTTGTTTAGAATGGGGATGAGAATTTACCACACTCAGAATTGTGAAGCTTTGTCATTCTCTATCCAAGAGGGTTGTGGGTGCTCAGCAGTTGAGTATGTTCAAGGCTGAGTACTATAGCTCCCTGGGCACTAAGGAAATCGAGCGATATGTATAATGGTGGGAATGTGAAGTTGAGATGGAAATGCAGCTGTGACCTTATTGAATGGCAGAGCAGACTCAAGGAGCCATAAGGCCGACTACCGTCTTTTCCAGTTAGTTAAAAGTTAGTTGAACGGTGAGGAAGATGGGATTGACGTGCTCATATCATAGCCGTGACTACATTTTAACAAATCTAGAAATGGGGAAGAACTGTCCCAATAGAACATAATTCAATATATAAACTTCCCCTCGAACATACAAACATTAGGGCAACCTATTCAGAAAAATGCAAGCCATAGCTTCTTGGTAATCTTTATTCGTGGCACTTAGCCATAAATAATGGTTTATCAGTTTTTATGCAGCACTTTGTGTGTTTCTGTTCCAAAGGTTTGGCAGATTAAGAATCTATGGGAACAATGACCAACCATCCAGTAAAAGCTAAATAAGTTTTCCTTTTACCTTTAGGACAAAGTTCACATCCCTGGTGCTATTTACCTGTCTGTGAAATTTGACCCTCGTTGTGTATCTGAGGATGGCTGTGATGAATTGTTGATGTCCAGTAGTAGTGACTACAAGCAAGATCGTCATATGTTCAGTGGATCATCACACAAGTGGATTGACTTTGATATTCCAGGTAAAATTTTCATTCAATCTGTAAGTCATGGTTTCAGGTCAGTGTGTCCTGATCAGGGTACAGTTTGGAATATTTGATTAATGTTTTGCATTAAAGTGTGATCCATACACAATCAGAATCACTCTGCACATGGTACAGTGGTTAGCACTGCTGCCTTACAGTGCCTGGTTCTTGGATTCGATTCTGGCCTTGGGTGACTACAGACTCCACACAGGCATTTGGTTTAATTTATTATTGTCACATGTATTAGTATGCAGTGAAAAGTATTGTTTCTTGCATGCTGTTTAGACAAAGCATACTGTTCATAGCGAAGGAAAGACAAGGGTGCAGGATGTAGTGTTACAATCATAGAGTACAGGGAAAGATCAACTTATATAGAATCATAGAATCCGACAGTGCAGAAAGAGACCATTCAGCTATCGAGTCTGCAGCAACCACAATCCCACTCAGGCCCTATCTCCATAACCTCATGTATTTACCCTAGCTAGTTCCTCTGCACTAAAGGGCAATTTAACATGGCCAATCCACCTAACCCACACATTTTTGGATAGTGGGAGGAAACTGGAGCACCCGGAGGAAACCCACACAGACACAAGGAGAATATGCAAACTCCACACAGACAGTGACCCAAGCCAGGAATCGAACCCAGGTCCCTGGCACTGTGAGGCAGCAGTGCTACCTTGCCACCCATATGAAGCAGGTTGCACCCAAGTTCAGGAGAGGACATTCTGAGTATTGCCAGCATTTACTGTTTTTATTTCAGACTGCCAGCATTTGCAGTATTTTGCTTTTGCATTACAATTTATGTCTTTGTACTGTCACAAAAAAAAGACAACATGGCCAAAGATATGAAGGTCAGGTGGACTGGCCAAACTAAATTGCCCCTTAGTCTCCCAACATGTGTAGCTTAGGGAGATTAGCGGGGTAAATATTTGGGGTTACGGGGATAGGGTCTGGGTATGATAGGCTGTCAGAGTACAGATATGATGGGCTGAATGGCCTCCTATACTGGAGGGATTCTATCTAACTAATTCAGTCCAATGGGCCAAACTCAACTTTCCAACAAAGTACAATCTCTCTTCACCTTGCCATGCTGTTAGAACAGTATGTTTTGTGACCCATGTACCTGACTTTTAAATTCTTGCTCACAGTCGCCATAGAGACCAAAAAGGGATAAAACACTCATCTGTGATGTCTCTGAACAAACAGGCAAGGTTAGCAGATTATCTGCTAGGGCATTCTGTGAAAGAACTTTAGTCTAGTACATTCGCAGGATGTGGTCATCACTGGTAAGGTCAGAATTTAATATCATCCCCAGGAGTTACAACAAAGTTTCTTACTGAGCCCCGACAGAGAGCAAATAAAAGTTAAATACTCTGATATGGGACTGGAGTCACAGGCCAGACTAAGTATTGAGCCAGTTAAGACAATCTAATAGCTGAATGGTCAATCTTTTATTTAAATTGAGTTCAGATTCTCAAATTGGTGGGATTTGATTTAAGTGGATTATTGACCCAGTAACGAACTCCTACACCATTGTACTCTGGTTATTTTGTTCACCGATTCACAGCTCAGCGTGGGGCTATCGTGACTAGCCTCCTTTGCTTAAAAAAAACATATCTTCAGACTACCTGTCAGTGTTCCACTTGCAAAGAGGTTACTGGAAGACAATCACAGAATTGTTATAGTACACAAGGTGACCATTCAGCCCATCAAGACTGCACCAGCGCTCCGAATGACCAATTCACTTCAGTGCCGTTCCTATATCTTCTCCTGTAATCCTGCACATTCTTCCTTTCCAAATAGATAGCTAGTTCCCTTTTGATCGCTTCAATTAAACCATCACTTTATTTGCCAGTGTATTCAGATCCTAACCACTCACTGTGTGAAAAAGTTTTTCTTGCGTTGCTGTTGGCTCTTTTGCTCATTATTTTAAATCTGTGCCCTCACGCCAATCCTTCCACCCATGGGAACAGTTTATTTTCCCGATCGCCTGTGTCCAGACCCCTCCTTGTTAAATCTCCTCCCAGCTTTCTCTGCATTGAAAACAGCACCAACTTCTCCAATTGATCTTTGATACCTAAACCATCATGCAGATGGGTTGAATATTTTGTATTTGAGTACATTTTCACCAAAGAATGGTGAAGCATGGATGATGGTTACCAGTTCATGTCTTAAATCCAAAAATTAAACTTTGAAGTACGAATTGGCAGGCTTAGAAACATAGAAAAACTACAGCACAAATAGGCCCTTCGGCCCACAAGTTGCGCTGATCATATCTCTACCTACTAGGCTTACCTATAACCCTCAATCCTATTAAGCCCCATGTACTCATCCAGAAGTCTCTTAAAAGACCCTATTGAATTTGCCTCCACCACCACCACTGGCAGCCAATTCCACTCACCCACCACCCTGTGGTCTGTCACATTTTTTGTATGCTGATTTTCCACAATGGCAGTGAATACTGGTAGCATTCTTACCTGTTAGAATGACTAGTTTTTTTTTATTTCTTCTAGGTGACACACTATATTACAGGTTCACATCGGACCTGGATACCAATGATTGGGGTTATAAGTTCACAGTGACAGGAGGCCACCGTGGGCGGTTCCTGACTGGTGAGTGCATGTGTGAGATAAAATAACATACTTTCTCTCTATTATCTTTTCTCATTCGTTTTTGTTTACTCCCACTGACTTCTCACTTATCTCGTTTTCCAGTTCATCCCCTTCCAAGTTCATTGTCTGTTCTCTCTCCTATTCTCTTTCATCACTTTCTGCCATTTCTGTCCTACTCTTTTCGGTTCTGTCCTTCTGCTCTTGTGTTTCCTATTTACTAATGCTCTCTCTATCTGTGTCCTTTTTTTTCTCTATAGCCTATGTTGATTCTTGCTCTTTCCCCCCTGTTCTTCCTCTCTCCCCCCTGTTCTTCCTCTCTGTCTTCATCCATGACTTTGCTACCTCAAGGTGACTAATCTAACCAATCCCTGGCTGATCTCTCATGTTCTACTGTCCTATAAACTTGGTGTCATCCATTTCCTGATCATTTTCATTCATCACCCCTGATCGCTGACCTACACTGGCTCCTGGAGGAGCAACATCACAATTTTAAAATTCTCATCCTTATTTTCAAATCCCTCCCAAGAGCTTCTTCCTGTCTTTGTAATCTTCAGTTCCTGTCAAGATATAGGCAACCCTCTATTGCTGGTCACTTGAGCATCCCTGGCAATAATACTCGATCATTAGTGTTTTCAGCTCCCTGGGCCCTCAACGCTGGAATTCCCTCCCTAAACTTCTCTCCCTCTCTACCTCACTTTACACTTTTAACACATGCCTTAAAAACCTGCTTCTATGACTAAACTTTTGATCATCCTTGTACCTCCTTTCATGGCTCTGTGTCAAATTTTATTTTATGAAACTTCTTAGGACATTTTATTATGTTAAAGACGCTATAAATGGCAGCTTTGAGAAAGGGTCATCTGAACTTGAAACGTCAGTTCTTCTCTCCTTACAGATGCTGCCAGACCTGCTGTGATTTTCTAGCATTTGCAGTAATTTGCTTTTATAAATGCAAGTTGTTGTTGTTCTCCCATCCCCCCTCCTGTAAACGCCTTCCTTGATCTCTGCACTCATCCCCTCTCGCTATATTCCTCTTATTTTCGGTTCTGTATTTTCTCCCACATCCTCAAATCTGTTCAATGGCGAATACTCAGACCTCGCGCACAGAATTGCAAACCTATGTTTTTGACACTGCGGCCAAGTAAGCATGGTGAATTAATCTTAATTTGCTTTAGAATTGGTAATACAGCAAGAATCTATCTTGAATTTACTTGCACTATTTGTCTTTGGAGCTTTTCCTCATCCATAGACCTTGTTTTATATCCTATTTGCTCCACTAATTGGAGGAGTTCGATGCACAAAGGGATTAAAACGATTTTGTGTACAATGTGATGGAGGTTTATTTCGATGTAACTCTTAGCCCATTTGCCTGTTCCTTCAAATGCTTGATGGCAGTGTCACATTGCAGTGTGTGGGTGCTGCTTTATTGGTTACATGGTGCAGTTGAATCTCTGTGTTTCTGAGCTCCGTTCCTGCAGTAATATCTTGTTACTCATTCCTCTCTTTCTCTTTCTGAAGGGTTTGAGATACTCAAGCAAATGCTGTCAGAGGAGAGGATTCTTCCACACCTGCCGCTAGCTGAAATTTGGGAATGGCAAGTGGGTGTGGCTTGTCAGCAGATGGGACATCAACGATTAAAGGCAGTTCATCTACTTCTGAAGATATTACAGTGCACCTTTCACAGGTACATTAGCAGGCCTGAAGCAGAGGGTTCAATTCCTATTGACGTGTATTTATTACTTGTTAAAATTGCTGAGTTGTCCGTTTATTGTCTAGAGAAGTGAGTGCAGGTCAGTTGGACAGAGACTGGTAAGTGATCTCAGATTCTCTTATGACACATAAAGGAACCCATTCTTTGCATTAAAATAAGCAACATACTTTGGATGCTGGATTCTGAAACAAGAACGGAGGATGCTGCAAAACCTCAGCAGGCCTGCCTGGCATCATCTGTAAGGAGAGAAAGCAGAGTCAATGCTTTTAGTCCTTTTGGCTCTTCATCAGAACTGGAGAATGTGTTGGAGATTGAAATGCCGCTGTAGAGATTGTAACAAGATGTAGCACCTATAAGAACAGAAGATAGTCTGGTGTGGGAGGGGAGGGGGATTTTGCATTGAGGCAATACATGTATGGGTTTAAGATGGAGGAGAAAGGTCACAGTCTAAAGCTGCTGAACTCAACGCTGTGCCCTGAGGGCTACAGTGTGCCTAACTGAAAGAGAAAATGCTGCTCCTCCAGCTTGCGTAGCCTCAAGGGGAACTTCCAAGTGGTAGTGTTTCCATGCGCCTGCTGCCCTCGTCCTTTGAGGCAACAGTCATGGGTTTAGAAGGTGCCTAAGGACCTTGAGGAACATTCGGCAGGCTCAGTAGGCTGTTGAATAATAATGATGCCCTTGTATAGTGCACTGGCTTAGTATTCTGCTTTGGTGTTGGGCACAGAGAGAGAGATATGGTCCTGTCCCCAGCATTGGTACCTGTTGTTTGATGTTAAAATGACCTAGTCCAAAAAGATTTTTCATAAATCTGAATGTTTAGCAGGATTTATATGGGTCAGTCCAGGCTGCATTTCTTCCTTTTAGTCTGCAGCCGTCATTGAAACATTATGAAGGTATTTATACAGTTAACTGTCAAAATGTCATCTTCATTGTGGTGAAGCCTGCTAAATGCCATCTGGTCAATGCAGAAAAATACTGGCCTTCAAAGAATATACCTGAAAATTTTCTTTGCAAATTGATCCTATTTACTTCTAAGTAACTGATCTCAAATGGAGCTCTGTTGAGATCCCCCACACTTATTACATTTCTTTTGTTATAAATGCCAATAACTTACATTTTTAGTGCCCGTTTATAGGATGTGCATGTCACTGGCTAGGCTAGCGTTTATTGTCTATTCCGAATTACCTTTGGGAATGTGATAGTGAGCTGCCTTCTTGAACCGCTGCAGCCCCTGTGGTATAGATCTGTCTGGATTCATTATATTGACTTTGTACTGTTTAATACAACTGCCCCATTTCAGGGGGCAGTTAAGAATCAACCACATTGCTGTGGATCTGGAGTCACATGTAGGTCAGACCGGGTAAGGATGGCAGATTTCCTTCCCTAAAGGACATTGATGAACCAGGCGGGTTTTTATGGCAATCAACAATGGTTTCATGGTCATCATTATATTTTTAGTTCCAGATTTTTATTGAATTCAGATTCCAAGACCTTCCATAGTGGGATTCGAACCATGTATTACTCTGGGTCTCTAATTCAATGAGAATATCATTATACCACCACCACCTCTCTGAATTTCTTCTTGAATGTTCTGCTCAACAGCATAACTGCTGTAGGGGGTCTATAAACTATCCCATCTGCATTTTCTAACCCTAGATAGTCTTCATCTCCCTGCCCATACTGATTCTACTTACTGATCTTCTGAGCCAAGATCTTTTCTCACTACTTGTATTATCCTTTGATATCAGGGCGATTCTTCTTCATTTCCATTCTGCCGGTCTTTTGGAAATGTTGTGTACCAAAAAATATGTATTTCATAACCTTGGTCACATTGCAAGTGTAAAGCCATAATGACATTAGGGTAATTGAGATGGGTTTCTGCTCCTGATCTTTGACTATCCTCTATTCAGGTGGGGGTAAGAGTCCCACTTCCTCAGTTACGTTGGGGTGTAGTCAGTGGCCATGAGAGGTTACAGTAATCAGGAGCCAACAACTGACTGGAAAAATGACCAGGGTACTGTAGTTTAATTAAATAATCCAGAAGTCTGACCTAACGGCACGGTAGCACAGTGGTCAGCACTGCTGCTTCACAGCTCCAGGGTCCTGGGTTCGATTCCCGGCTCGGGTCACTGTCTGTGTGGAGATTGCACATTTTCCTCGTGTCTGTGTGGGTTTCCTCCAGGTACTCCGGTTTCCTCCCACAGTCCAAAGATATGCGGGTTAGGTTGATTGGCTGTGTTTAAAAGAAAAAATGCCCCTGTCCTGAGATGTGTAGGTTAGAGGGATTAGTGGGTATAATATGTAGGGATATGGGGGTAGGGCCTGGGTGGGATTGCGGTCGGTGCAGACTCGATGGGCTGAAGGGCCTCTTTCTGCACTGTAGGGTTTCTATGATTCTATGAACAATTCTGAGAACACAAGTCAAAATCATACCATGGCAGCTTCAGAATCTGAATTCAATTTTTTTTTTAAAAGGTGCTGCAGTAAAAGGGACCATGATGCTAATGTAAAAACTGCATGGTTCACAAACATCTGGCCCAGATGAGACTCTCTCA
The DNA here is from genome assembly GCF_965287045.1 of Carcharhinus amblyrhynchos. NCBI lineage: Eukaryota > Metazoa > Chordata > Chondrichthyes > Carcharhiniformes > Carcharhinidae > Carcharhinus > Carcharhinus amblyrhynchos. The sequence goes on along the minus strand of NC_137346.1, from coordinate 43,791,438 downwards.
CAACATCACAGATTCCTAACTGCACTGTAAAGTGAGATGGCAAACCACACATCCGTATCAAACCACAGCCAACAGTTCAAGAAGGTGACCCAGCATGGAAACCTCGGGGAAAGTTGGGCGGGGCAATAATTGCTGGTCTTGTCACGTCCTGTGTGGCTGGATTCTTTCAATAATCCTAAATTATGATTCACGATATCAATTAAACGGCCTCAAACAACTGAGGCAGCGCAGTTGTTAGCAGTGCTGCCTTACAGCACCAGGGACCCGGGTTCGATTCCCGGCTTGGGTTCCTGTCTATGTGGAGTCTGCATGTTCACCCCATGTCTGCGGAGAATGACGGACGTGTTTCCTCTGGGGTCTCCCACAGTCCCGAAAGACGTGCATTGGCCATGCTAAGTTCTCCCTCAGTGTACCCGAACATGCACCGGAGTGTGGCGAATAGGGCATTTTCACAGTAACTTCATTGTAAGCCCCCTTTGTGGCACCAATAAATAAACTTTAAAACTGTCTTGTAACCAAGGGTAGTGCTTCAGCTTCCCACTAGTCTGTGCTATTGGACAAGGCACTGCTGAATTACATCACTTGTTTTTGAGGGTCAGTGCCAGAATCATTTATTTTGTCATCCAGCCATACTCTCTTCTGAGCTTTATTTGAAAAATCACATAAATGTTGTTAGGATGCGGACATGAATGTGACTCCCAGGCTCAGGACCTAAAATAGGAGATAAATGCAGAAGGACTGCGAAGAGTTCACATTTCCCTCTTCGTTTTAATAGTGTAAACAGTTTTATTCTGCTATTGATGCCTGCATCATTTTTAAAATCATCCTTGTAAAATGGTGCACGTAGCAGCCTGCCAAGGTGAGAGAGACAGCTGCGTGCTACTCCACAGCTGGGTGCAGAGGTTGCTACAGCTGTTTGGAGTTGTGTACTCCCCTCGTGAATATTAGCGCGCCCAGTCCTTTAAAAGCAGGTGCTTCCTCTGGCAGAAGCAAAATCGTAGAGTCATAGAGGTCTACAGCATGGAAACAGACCCTTCGGCCCAACTTGTCCATGCCGCCCTTATTTTTTTAAACCCCTAAGCTAATCCCAATTGCCTAAATTTGGCCCTCTATACCCATTATACCCATGTAACTACCTAAATGCTTTTAAAAAGATAAAATTGTACCTGGCTCCGCTACTACCTCTGGCAGCTTGTTCCAGACACTCACCACCCTCTGTGTGAAAGAATTGCCTCTCTGGACACTTTTGAATCTCTTTCCTCTCACCTTCAATCTATGCCGTCTAGTTTTAGACTCCCCTACCTTTGGGAAAAGATATTGACTATCTACCTTGTCTATGCCCCTCATTAATTTATAGACCTCTGTAAGGTCACCCCTCAGCCTCCTACGCTCCAGAGGAAGAAGTCCCAGTCTATTCAGCCTCTCCTTATAACTCAATCCATCAAGTCCTGGTAGCATCCTAATAAATCTTTTCTGCACTCTTTCTAGTTTAATAATATCCTTTCCATAATAGGGTGACCAGAATTGCACACAGTATTCCAAGTGTGGCTTGATCAATGCCTTGTACAACTTCAAAAAAAGACGTCCCAAATCCTGTATTCAATGTTCTGACCAATGAATCCAAGCATGTTGAATGCCGCCTTCACCTCTCTGTCTACCTGTGTCTCCACTTTCAAGGAGCTTTGAACATGCACCCCTAGATCTGTTTGTTCCGTAACTCTTCCCAATGCCCTGCCAGAGTTGTGCTGCACTCACATCCCCTTTGCAGGGGGGAAAAAAAAGTCTTCTAATAATTCCTTTGATTGGCAGCTTGTTTCCATGGATAGAGGATTGGTTGTCTAATAGGAAGCAGAGAGTTGGAATCCACGGGTGCTATTCTGGTTGGCAGTTCGTGACTCGTGGAGTGCCGCAGGGATCGGTGCTGGGGCCTCAACTGTTTACCATTTACATAGACGATCTGGAGGAAGGGGCTGAGTGTAGGATAACAAAACTTGCTGATGACACGAAGATGAGTGGAAAAGTAAATTGCGTGAAAGGCGCGGAAAGTCTGCAGAGGGATCTGGATAGGCTGAGTGAGTGGACGAGGACCTGGCAGATGGAGTATAACGTTAGCAAATGTGAGGTTATCCACTTCGGTAGAAATAATAGTAGGAGGGATTATTATTTAAAGGGCGAAAAGCTGCAGCATGCTACGGTGCAGAGGGACCTGGGGGTCCTTGTGCACGAGTTGCAAAAACCTAGTCTGCAGGTGATCAAGAAGGCGAATGGAATGTTGGCCTTTATAGCGAGGGAGATAGAATATAAAAGCAGGGCGGTCTTGCTGCAACTGTACAGGGCACTGGTGAGGCTGCAGCTGGAGTACTGTGTGCAGTTTTGGTCGCCACATTTGCGAAAGGATATATTGGCCTTGAAGGGAGTACAGAGAAGGTTCACTAGGCTGATACCGGAGATGAGGGGGTTAGCCTATAAGGAGAGATTGAATAGACTGGGTCTGTACTCGTTGGAGTTTAGAAGGCCGAGGGGGGATCTTATAGAGACATATAAGATAATGAAGGGGCTAGATAGGGTAGAGGTAGAGAGATTCTTCCCACTTAGAAAGGATAGCAGGACTAGAGGGCACAGCCTCAAAATAAGAGGGGGGGGCGCAGTTTAGATCGGAGGAACTTCTTCATTCAAAGGGTGGTGAATCTCTGGAATTCTCTGCCTGTTGAAGTGGTGGAGGCTACCTCGCTAAATATATTTAAGTCACGGGTAGATAGGTTTCTGATAGACAGGGGAATTAAGGGTTATGGGGAGAAAGTGGGAAAGTGGAACTGATCCACTTCAGATCAGCCATGATCTTATTGAATGGTGGGGCAGGCTCGAAGGGCTAGATGGCCGACTCCTGCTCCTATTTCTTATGTTCTTATGTTTACATTGTGCCCCATGGTAATTAGTGTATGTATATTTACAATGCAAATTTAATTTTTTCTTATTTATGTAAATGTGGCTGCTATCAACATATTACAAATATAGCCGTTGTTCAGTGAATCTTATTTGCACATAAACAATAGATTCAAATATTTGCAAAGTCTCATATTCGGACATGGGTTTGCTTTGACTCCAAAGTTTGCTTTACCGAACATCGTAAGTAATTGTCACCCCTCCTTTCTGTAATTTGTTCCAGCACTCTCACTCACTGGGATCCCTGCACTCTTCCAATTCTGGGCTCATGGATAATTTAATCACTTCACAATTGGTGGCCATGCCATCAGCTACTTAGGTCCTCGACTCCTCCCTTGCCCCAAGGCAGTTCCTTCATACCAAGCTTTCAATCATCTGTCCTAATATCCTTGTATGGCCTATGTTTTCTAACATTCCTACATGTTTTCCCATGTCAAAGGCCCTTTATATGCAAATTGCTGCTGCAAGTTACTAACATTTGCCCCTTGCTACACACTTCTAATATTTATGTGGCTTGCTGATTGGTCGATAAGCACACCCTAATTCCAGACCAGACTTTCAATTCTTCTCCCTGTTGACACATTGGGGGCGGTTCTCCAAAAATACTTCGGTGTTGAATTCATGTAAAAACTGGAGTAAGTCCCTCCTTTTTTCAGCAGGAGTTTCAAAATGAATCTCCCACACTCTGTGCACTACAGAGTGCCCTAGTGAGATTGACTCTGAGCATCAGGGACCAGGGCTTATTCCTGGTGAAGACCCTGGCAGCATCATGCTGAGCAGGCCACTGTGCAAGAACCCACCTGTTGTTAGTGTTTATTTATTACTCACAAGTAAGGCTTACATTAACACTGCAATCAAGTTACTCTGAAACTTTGCTAGTTGCCATATTTGGGTCAGTGCAACTAACCAGCGTGGTGGGACGAAACTGGAGCACCTGGAGGAAACCCACACAGACACGGGAAGAATATGCAGATTCTGCACAGACAGTGACCCAAGCTGGGAATCGACCTGGGTCCCTGGAGCTATGAGGCAGCAGTGCTAACCACTGTGCCACCATGCTGTTACCACCAAGATCGATGCATGCGCACTGGCCCCTGTCTGCTGACCTCCAGGTCGCTGGCCCCTACATAGGTGGCCGTATGGATCCCCATCCCACGGCCTGATCACTGACCCCCTGAAGGTGCCTAGACCAGCCTCGACCTGCCCCTCAGACCCGATCTCAGAATCCACCCCTCCCCTCCTGATCTCTGAATGTGGCCTGACTCCCCCAGCAGGCTGTCCCACCCCAATGGCAAGCCCCGACCACTGGCCTCCCTCCCCTGTCAGTCAGAGCCCAAAGTGTAGAGTGGCAACAGGACCCTCCACCCCCAAAGATCACCTTCTGAAATGCCAAGATGTCCCCTGGTGCATTGGGACTTGGTCCCTTGGGCAGTGCCAGGGGCCCAAGGTGGCACTGCTGTGGTGGCAATGCCCAAGGGACACCCTTTCCCGGGCATCCAACCCTCTGGTGGGCCTCGATTGCCCTCCTTCATTCCAGTGGGTTCAGGTCACCAGCTCCCTGCAAGTGGAGACTAGCTGGCCCGGAGACTTTAGTCCTGGGCTGCTATTGCTATTTCAATTAGATTAAAATTAGATGTTGAATACATTGGGCAGCTCTGCGCGGAGCTGACGGCACCAGAAATCCCATGCTGGGAGACACGTGGAGGTCATGGCGCCCAGTGGGGAATCCGTGAAACAGGATCTGCTCGAGTCTCCTATCCACTGTACTACAAAAGCAGCATAGCAGGATGGGAGAATCGTCCCATTGTCATGACCAAACAAAATCTTTCATTCTGCCTCGCCCGCCTCTTCCACTATATCATTCATTACATTTTTGCCCCTCTTCAAGGTGATTTAGATAAGCAAGTGAGTGGGCAAATACATGACAGATGCAATTTAACTGTAAAGTTATCCACTTTGAATGGAGAACCAGAATGACAGAGCCTTATTTAAATGGTGATAGATTGGGAAATGTGCTAAGAGACCTGGAATTCCTTGTACACCAGTCACTGAAGGCAAGCATGCAGGTACAGCAAGCAGTGAGGAAGGCAAGTGGTATGTTGGTCTTCATTGCAAGAGTACTTCATTACAGGAGCAAGGATGTCTTGCTGCAGCTGTTCAGGGCATTGGTGAGATCACATCCCGAGTATTGTGTGCAACGTTGATCTTCTTACCTAAGAAAGGATAAACTTGCCATGGAGGGAGTGCAGCAAAGGTTCACCAGACAGATTTCTGGGATGGCAGGATTGTTGTGTAAGGAGAGGTTGGGTTGCCTGGGCATATATTCACTGGAATTCTGAAGAATGAGAGGGGATCTCACTGAAATGTGTAAAATTCAGACAGGACTACACAGACTGGATGCAAGGGGTGTTGTTTTCTGTGGCTGTTCTATCTACCATGCTCTTGTCCCAGTCCATTCCCAAGCCACTTTACATCTTTCTCACAGCACATACTCCTGCCTAACTTTGTATTATCGGCAAACTTGGAAATATTGCATTTTGTTCCCACATCTAAACTGCTGTACGTCAACATTTCCCAATATATCATCATTTAACTAATACTCTGCCAGTAGATTTCTCTTATCAAAGTGGATAACTTCATACCTAACCACATTATACACCATCTTCCATGTATGTGCCCACTCACTCAACGTTTCAAAATCACCTTAAAGCCTCCTAACATCTTCCTCAGCCCCCACATTTACACCTAGTTTTGTGCCATCAATGAACGTGGAAATATTACATTTGGTTCTCTCATCTAAATCATTGATGTATAATAGTGAATAGCTGGGCCTAAGCACTGATCCCTGTGGGACCCCACGAGTTACCGCCTGCCGATTCGAAAAAGACAGATTCCTTCCTACTCTCTGTTTCCCGTCTGCTAAACTGTCCCTAAATTAGACCTCCCCAAATCTGGTGTAGAGAAAAGTCATAGGTAGAAGAAGGTAGATGAGGCATTCACTGAATGTTAAAATGGCAGCGTGGGCTTGTTGGGCCGAAGGGCCTGTTTCCTGTGCGGTGTTGTTCTTTGTTCTAACCAATTCTCAATCCATGCCAGTACATTACCTCTAATCCCAAAAGCTTCTATTTTGCACACCAATCTCTAATGTGGGACTTTATCAAAAGCTTTCTGAAAATCTAAGTACACCACATCCACTGGTTCACCCTTATCTATTCTACTAGTTACATCCTCAAATAACTCCAGTACGTTTGTCAAATATGATTCTCCTTTCAAAAATCCATGTTGACTTTGTCTAATCCTGTTGATGTTTTCTGTTATTGCAGTTTTTATGATAGACTCTAGTTTTTTCCTGTTATTGCTGTTAGGCGAACCGGTCTGTATTTGTCTATTTTCCTCCCTCTTTTTTAAACAGTGGGGTAACACTTGCCATCTTCCAATCTGCCAGGACTGTTCCAAAATCTATTGAATTTTGGAAGATGACAATCAACGCTTCCACTGTTTCCATGGCCACCTCCTTTATTACTCTGTTTGCCTTTTAAAATTTCTTAGTACGCTTCCCTACCTGTTTAAATATGCCTGAAATAGTTGAAGTGCTTCAACCATGTTTGATTAAGATACCATCGTGGGGGACTAGCTCAGAGTGTGACCGCCTTTGGAATGAAAAACAGCTTCCCATAAACAGCTGCTGCAGTACATAGAAAGAAGTCTCACAACACCAGGTTAAAGTCCAAAGGTTTATTTGGTAGCAAATGCCACTAGCTTTCAGAGCGCTGCTCCTTCGTCAGATGAGTGGGAATTCTGTTTACAAACAGGGCATATAAAGACACAAACTCACTTTACAGAATAATGATTGGAATGCGAGTTTTTACAGCTAATCAACTCTTAAAGGTACAGACAGTGTGAGTGGAGACAGCATTAAGCACAGGTTAAAGAGATGTGTATTATCTCCAGACAAGACAGTTAGTGAGGTTTTGCAAGCCCAGGCAAGTCTTGGGGGTTACAGATCGTGTGACATGAACCCAAGATCCTGGTTGAGGCCGTGCTCATGTGTGCGGAACTTGGCTATCAATCTCTGCTCAGCGACTCTGCACTGTCGTGTGTTGTGAAGGCCCCTTGGAGAATGCTTACCCAAAGATCAGAGGCCAAAATACTTAGAACTCATGTATTGCCGTCACAGCAAGATTCCAGAAATTTTTGCTTCGCAGATAGTTTACTGCTCATGTTTACTTGTCTGGCATTGAATGTCAAGGAAAAGTTCATGATGCACACTTACTTGCAAGCTCGCCATTCTATATCTTGTAAATGAAACATTATTTAGAACAATCATTGTAGACCTCTGATTAGACCTCATATTGTTCAGTTCTGTGCATCGCATTTCAGGAAAGAAAGGATTTTGGAAAGGATGCAGTGCAGATTCAACAGATATCACAAAGTCAAGAGTTAATAGACAGAGAGAAACAGTGTTTTCTGATTGGGCAGGGTAGAACATTAGGGCACAAACTGAAGATGAGACTCATACTTTTGAGGAGCAAGAAGCATATTTCAGGACAGGGGAAATCTGCAACTCCCTTCCCCACAAAAAGATCAATTGGTAATTCCAAAACTGATGTTGATAGATTTCTGTTAAGTTACTGGGGGAATACTGAACCAAGCATATAAATGGCTTGATGAAATACTGGGGAGAAACCAATCTCTTTAAGTAACCACAATGTAAACAGTGGGTGGAGGCGTACAGAATTTGCTATAATGCAATTCTTAAGGTAGATTCCTCGTTTATCGAGTGTGTCCAAACTGCAAATGATTTCATTGTCCTCTGTGTGGCCAGCATGGCTGTCCACAGAATTGACCATTCATGTTGGTGCTTGAGGAATCTTACAACCTCTGGCCTATTTTACTGCCATTGGCCTTCCCCTGGACATGTTAGATGTTACGAGTTTGACGCAGATGAGCTGAACCAAGTATGAATGAGCAGAAGCTTTAAAGGAGCAGAATTGTTTGAAAGCTGAACTTGATAGTGGTGCTTCAGACTACCTGTGATCAGCGATTGAGTTAGACTTCTCCAACAGTACATTTTTAAGGAAGGTGTGAATGGAAGCTGCAACCTTGAAGATAGCATTTTTAAATATACTTGTTCATAGTGTTGTGGGCGCTGCTGGCATTATTACCCATCCCTAAGAAGGTTATGAGCTGCCTTTTGAACTGCTCCAGTCCCTGAGGGGTAAGAACACCCACAGTGCTATAAAGGAGGGAGCCCTAGGATTTTGACCCAGTGAAAGTGAAGGAACAGCAAGGTTTTTCCAATTCTGGATGGTGAGTGGCTTGGAGAGGAAACTCCAGTTGGTGGTGTTCCCATATATTTGCTGCCTGCGGAACCTTGGTGAGTTCCTGCGGTGCATCTTGTAGCCGGTACACACGGCTGCCGCTGTTTGTCGGTGGTAGAGGGAGTGAACGCTTGTGGAAGGGATGTGAATCAAGTGGGCTGCTTTGTCCTGGATGGTGTCGAGCTTGTTGAGTGTTGTTGGACTTGCATTCATCCAGGCAAGTGGAGAGTATTCCATCACACTCCTGACTTGTGCCAAGTGGATGGTGGACAGGCTTTGGAATTTAGAATGCGTAGAGGGATTTCCGTTTCTGGTTTCCTTCTAGTTCCCAAAAGAGAAATTTGATTCTGATCTGACTCTGCACTTGTACAGAAACTGCTTCAAATGTGGAGTATAAAAGCACACAAATGGTTCCTGCTAGACAGGGGTAGTGAATTGAACATTGAGAAAGATTTTCCACAGATTCTGCTTTTCATGCAGTCTTCCTGATGTACACAATGTGTGATCCACTAAGCTATGGAATATTTGAGATGGACGCGATAACCCATGGAGCGAATTGACGTATTTGGGGGGAGCTGAGACCATATGTGGAATTAAATACAAAGATGAGAATTTTATACTTAAAAGCACTTGAGGAGCAGGGAGCCAATGCAAGTCAGCGTGGAAGGAAGGGGATTAATGGGCAAGTGGAACTTGGCGCAGCAGCAGAGTTTTATATAGATTGTGAAGCTTGAGGAATGGGAAACTGATGAGAGATGGGAATAATACCAGGGTTAAAGGTTAAGTGTTGTTGCTGCTGTGACAGTATTCAGTTGTTGTTGGTCAATGGAACACAGGTGCAAAGTAGTAAAGAGTAACTTTCGGAGTGATATCTGGAGGTAGATTTTCATTCAGACTTGAAATGAAATGGTAGAAGCCAAAACCTTGGAACCATTTAAGAAGCGATGGAAGAAGTATGGAGTTTGGATGAACTCAGGTGAGCCGAAAGAGTTCACTTATCTATAACCTCCTCGTGGAATGAAAGCTGTCTCTAACCAAGCTGAAAACTGTCAAAATGATTAGCGTGAATGATAAAACGATGTGGATCTACGGTCCAGTCCGTGCAACGCAAGTACACGGGAAGACTTTTAATAACACCAGGCGTGTCGAAATTTGCTGATGACACCAAGATTGGTGGAACGGCAAATTGTGCGGAGGGTGTGGAGAGTCTACAGAAGGATCTAGATAGGCTGGACGAATGGGCCAGGAAATGGCAAATGGAATTTAATGTTGGCGAGTGCGAGGTGGCCCACTTTGGTAAGAATAATGGTAGGAAGGATTATTACTTACGTGGCGAAAAACTGCAGCAGGCGACGGTGCAGAGGGACCTCGGGGTCCTTGTGCATGAGTCGCAAAAACCCAGCTTGCAGGTGCAGCAGGTGGTCAGGAAGGCGAATGGGATGCTGGCCTTCATAGCGAGGGGGATTGAATATAAAAGTAGGGAGGTCTTGCTGCGGCTGTATAGGGCATTGGTGAGGCTGCAGCTGGAGTACTGTGTGCAGTTTTGGGCGTCGTACTTACGCAAGGATATTTTGGCCTTGGAGGGAGTGCAGAGGAGGATTACTAGGCTGATGCCGGAGTTGAGGGGGTTGAGCTATGAGGAGAGGCTGAATAAACTAGGCTTGTACTCGTTAGAGTTTAGAAGAATGAGGGGAGATCTCATTGAGACGTATAAGATGATGAATGGGATGGATAGGATAGAGGTGGAGAGACTCTTCCCGCTCAGAAAGGATAGTAGGACTAGGGGGCACAGCCTCAAGATAAAGTGGGGGGCGGTTTAGAACGGAGTTGAGGAGGAACTTCTTCACTCAAAGGGTGGTGAATCTCTGGAATTCTCTGCCCGTTGAAGTGGTGGAGGTTACCTCGCTAAATATTTTTAAGACGCGGGTTGATGGGTTTTTGATAACGAGGGGATTAAGGGTATGGGGAGAGGGCGGGAATGTGGAACTGAGACACGACAGATCAGCCATGATCTTATTGAATGGCGGGGCAGGCTCGAAGGGCTAGATGGCCTACTCCTGCTCCTATTTCTTATGTTCTTGTGAAATGTCAAAGCTGCTGAAGTACTTTGAAAAGTGCCCGTACTTTTCCGGTAACTGCAGCACGCTGGTAAAATTGCAAACAAAATGACAAATTTCTAAAAGAAATTAGATTTTGTGTTCTTATTAGATTCATACAATAATGGATCCAGGGTTCAGTGTGTTTCAAGTCATAAATTTTATTCCCTGTCATTCCGTATAAAATTTTAGCTCGGTCAACCTGGCAAAAGCTACTACATTAGCTGATCACTAGTAAGGGTTTGCTGTAGTTCTTCCACCACCGCTCCCCCCCCCCCAGTCCAGCACATGCGTCCGAACATGCTGCCCCAGCACGATGATAAATTACATCAGAAATTCAGAAATCCGTAACGGACTTGGATTTCCATGCAGCTGCTTTGAACATGGGGAGAAACAGCTTCTACTGGCAGGCTGGTGGAAGCAGATTCATTCGTCATTTTAAAAACGATATTGGATACGTGCCTGAAAAGGAAAGAAATTGCGGAGTGAATCTAAATTGGATAGCTCTTCCAAAACAGGCACAGGAATGCTGGGTCACATGGTCTTTCTCTGTGCTGTAAAGATTCTGTGATTTCTGCAGCCATAGCCATTAAATTGTACATGATTTGAAAAGCAATTGATGGGTTAATTTGTACTTTGTTGACACAAACATGGTTACTAAGGACTGTGCTTTTAGTTTGCCTAACTGATGTCAGGGAATGCAAAACAACAACCAGATGCTAGTAGTTTGTGATATGGATCATCAGTTTCCCTATAGCTAGTCCATTGTATTTACAATTATTCCATGCCTTGTGCGCATCTGCAATCTCTCATCGATCAGTTCCTGCTTAGCTGGAAACAACAAAGCCAATTCTCTACAAAGGTGGTTCTGCCAAACATCCTGCTAGCAAGAATCTGTTTTGCTTTGCCCTGAAGGTGTGCCAGCAGCTTGTGATGCTTAAGATGGTTATTTTAGAGACCAGCCCAACAGTGTTGAAAATTATCTTTATGGACAGCTCTCTGACCAGCTCTGTCTTGAGTTTAGTGACTGCAATTCCATTGCACAGACAAAGAGCTAAAGCTCTGTTAGTGTAAATGGTATGCCAAAAAAGATGATTTGTTATTCTGGTTCAAGAAAAGAATATTTGACGTATGTGATATTAAGGGCTTTTTTTAAAAACCTTTATTTTTGTGCTTTATAAATAAACAATTTGTTTTTTCCAAGGTGGTTGGTCTGCCTCTGGGGCACTTTCCCATGACAAATTGAGACTGCGAGAGCAGTTATCACCCTGTCCAATGCTACTCTGTATATCTAGTATATAGAGCCATTGAATCCTTACAGTGCAGACAGAGTCCATTTGGCCCATTGAATTTGCACCAATTCTCCGAAAAAGCATCCCACCCAGGCCCTCCACCCTATCCCCATAATCCCGCGTATTTACCATGGCTAACCCACCTAACCTTCACATCTTTGGACACTAAGGGAAAATTAGCATGGTCAATCCACCAAACTTGCACATTTTGGACTGTGGCAGAAAACCAGAGCGTCCAGTTAAGGATGGCAGAGTGATTAGCACTGCTGCCTCACAGTGCCAGGGATCCGGGTTCAATTCCAGCCTCATGTGACTGTCTGTGTGGAGTTTGCACGTTCTCCCCGTGTTTGCGTGGGTTTTCTTCAGGTGCTCTGTTTTCCTCCAAAGATGTGCAGGTTAGGTGGATTGGCCATGCTAAATTGCCCCTTCATGTCAGGGGGATTAGCAGGGTAAATATGTGGGGTTACGAGGATAGGATCGGGGTGGGATTGTTGTCAGTGCAGTTTTCACAGGCTGAGTATCCTCCTTCTGCACTGTAGGAATTCTGTGATTCCATAAAGTCCCGTTGCAGGACTTGAGCGTAAAATCTGGGCTAGCATTTTCAATGCGGCACTGTAGGAGTGTTGCACTGTCAGAGTTGCAGTCTATCATATGAGACTGAGGCTCTCTATGGTGGAGATAGATTTCATTACACTATTTCAAAGAACAGCAGAGTAATTATCCTGACTGTCAATATAATTATTTTATAAACTTTTTATTCACATTTCTGCTTAAATTTTTACTTTTAGAAGTTTCAGCACAGGTTTCTAAATGGATTACATTTACAGAATAGGAATTAAATCTTTAACTAAAGGAGGTATTCCCTAACAACACTGTAATATATTTACTTATATATGTATACCGTAAAACATATAGTGTTAGCTATTTATCCAAGGGCTTTTAAACTTTATCGTATTTTGTATAAACTGCATTTACCACTCAATCAACATCATTAAAACAGGCTATCTGGCCATTTTCAGGTTTGATGGGACCAATGGCCTCTCTGCACTGTTGAGATTCTTTTCTTTGATTCTATGACGCAGGGAGAATGTGTGGTCAACTTTTGGTTCGCAGGAATTGTGAATATCTTGCTTGTTGAAGTTAATTTTGCAGTGAAGACAAACAAAAGAATACTGAGAAGTAACTCTCATCTCATAACCAACTCAGGTTCTATTCAAAGTGTTTGACATGATTTCCCCAGTGTAGAAATGAGAATTAGAATGGGAGCAGAGAAATTGTTGGACAAAACACAAATGTACATTTAGTTCACTCTGTCCAGTTGTGGCAGTGGTGTGATGAAGCAATCATGGAGTTGCTATCTAATCATAGCAATTGATCTCTTATCAGCTGATCTCAAAAAGAGCCGGAAAAACCACAGTGGTGAAATTTGGGAATCTTGGGTCCAAATTTATTTGTTTCTTCCAAGCATGCACACTTCCCACACTTTTTTCCCCCTTCACTCATGGGATGTGAATGGCAAGGCCAGCATTCATTGCCTATCTCTCATGGCTCTTGAGAAGGTGAGAGAACTGTCTTGGTGAACCGTTGCAGTCCCTGTGGTGTAGGTACATCCACAATGCTGTTAGGAAGGGAGTTCCAGGATCTTAACCTAGTGACACTGAGGAACAGTGATATAGTTCCAAGTAAGAATGGTGAATGACTTGGAGGTGGTGCAGATCTCTTTTCCCTGCTGCTGATGTTATTCTAGGTGGTAAAAGTATCCCACAAGGAAGTAGGAATATGGGGGTAGCCAGAAGAACCACAGAAGAAAACTCAAGATTGTTGAATAAAAGGCGTTTGCAACTTCAGACCCAGTGATTTCTGCCCCCTTCCCATTCCCCATGATTCCCCCCCTTCCCATTCCCCATGATTCCCCCCTTCCCATTCCCCATGATTCCCCCCTTCCCATTCCCCATGATTCCCCCCTTCCCATTCCCCATGATTCCCCCCTTCCCATTCCCCATGATTCCCCCCCTTCCCATTCCCCATGATTTCCCCCCTTCCCATTCCCCATGATTCCCCCCCCTTCCCGTTCCCCATGATTCCCCCCTTCCCATTCCCCATGATTCCCCCCCCTTCCCATTCCCCATGATTCCCCCCCTTCCCATTCCCCATGATTCCCCCCCCTTCCCGTTCCCCATGATTCCCCCCCCTTATCATTCCCCATGATTCCCCCCCTTCCCATTCCCCATGATTCCCCCCCTTCCCATTCCCCATGATTCCCCCCCTTCCCATTCCCCATGATTCCCCCCCTTCCCATTCCCCATGATTCCCCCCCCTTCCCGTTCCCCATGATTCCCCCCCCTTATCATTCCCCATGATTCCCCCCCTTCCCATTCCCCATGATTCCCCCCCTTCCCATTCCCCATGATTCCCCCCCTTCCCATTCCCCATGATTCCCCCCCCTTCCCATTCCCCATGATTCCCCCCCCTTATCATTCCCCATGATTCCCCCCCCTTATCATTCCCCATGATTCCCCCCCCTTCCCATTCCCCATGATTCCCCCCTTCCCATTCCCCATGATTTCCCCCCTTCCCATTCCCCATGATTCCCCCCCCTTCCCGTTCCCCATGATTCCCCCCCCTTCCCATTCCCCATGATTCCCCCCCCTTATCATTCCCCATGATTCCCCCCCCTTCCCATTCCCCATGATTCCCCCCTTCCCATTCCCCATGATTCCCCCCCTTCCCATTCCCCATGATTCCCCCCCTTCCCATTCCCCATGATTCCCCCCCCTTCCCGTTCCCCATGATTCCCCCCCCTTATCATTCCCCATGATTCCCCCCCTTCCCGTTCCCCATGATTCCCCCCCCTTATCATTCCCCATGATTCCCCCCCTTCCCATTCCCCATGATTCCCCCCCCCTTATCATTCCCCATGATTCCCCCCCCTTCCCATTCCCCATGATTCCCCCCCCTTATCATTCCCCATGATTCCCCCCTCCCCTTCCCATTCCCCATGATTCCTCCTCCTTCCCTGATCTTGTAATAGTTAAGACTCTTGAGGGAAAAGACTGCATACCATTTCAAGTCTCAATAATAGAATTCATTTGAGTTTTGCCATTAGTGTGTTGAGAGTTCTGATTGTCTAGGCAGAGTTGTTTACTGACAAAAAAGTATGATTCCTGTCAACTTTGGCACAGAATGAGGCGATCATACACGCCCTCCCCCTCAGATGAGTTCTATTCTGGCACTCTTTGAGATTACAGCATTGTATTTGAATTAATTAAATGCTGACCTCTTCTCGAGTATGGCAATTACTAAAATGGGTGCATCAAATAAAATTGCTGCATGAAATAAAGTCATTAACAATTTTTGGACGCATCTGATAAAGTGAGAGATTATCTGGATAGTGCGGGTGTTTTCATTCTCTGTGAACCTGTAGATTTCAAATGATGTTTGTTTCAAGCATAAATGTGCAGAGGTTTCTTTGTGTTGGACTAAAAGGGTTAGAGCAGTAAATGGTGGGTTTTGCCATGAAAGTGTCACTTGATTCAACACGAGTTCTGAAATGCTGTTTCGTAATGTGATCTTGTTTGTGGAGGCACACAGAATGAATTAGTGTTTGGATTTTGAAATGTAACCAGTCTGATTGACATGTCTGCTTTCCATAGTCATGTGGTGATTTGTTGTGTCCATGTGCTGTTGCCCTAATTCCAATCGTGGGCTGTTCAGGGGTACCTTGGTAGTTTTATGTAATACAAGCTGTGCTCTTTGCTTTAGGGTTTTTTTGTTGAGACATTGAGAGGTGTGCTTTAAAGCTCTGGATCACAGTACAAGAGGGTATGTTTCCTTCACTCCTGTGAGGCGGCCACATATCATCCTCCTCAGGTACAAGTAGGCAAAGAGCTCAGACTAGAGTGAGGGAAGATCAGAAGTTACTCAGAAAATAGACTGCTTTCTCAGCAATAGATTCATTCATCTGAATAACATTTTATAATTTATTTACTCCAAATTTAGAAATGGAATGTCTGCTATCTCAATGTCATGTAGAACTAATTCAAGTTAATACCGATTTGCTTTTGATGCGATTTGATGGCTTGCCAAACTTTCTAAATAAGCCTATAGTCCGTGCTCCAGGCTACATGTTCAAATATACTTCACACAGCAATTCTATTTCTAGATCCATTTTGTTATTGCATTAGCTGTATTCATGCTGTTCACCTTATGGTCCTACTGTAACTTTTATCTTCTAACCCCTAGAGCATAATTCATTGTCAAAGTGATGGTCAAATACACCAATAACTGGGCCTCCAGTACTTGAAGTACATCACCCCACTTTGAGCATTCCATTTAGTATTTTAATCTCCAACCTTTTACCAATTAATTGATGAGATCAGAAATTGTGCTTGTACTTTGTCAAAGTGAGACTCAGGAAAGCAGTCGCATACACCACAAAAGCATTTATTTAAATTGGAAAACTCTAGATTCATCTAGACCATATGAAGGACATGACCAAGGTTGAAAAGTGTAGGAGGGAAGCTGGGTGCTGTTTCAGAAAGTCAGCACAGATTTGATGGACCGAATTGTTGCCTCCTGCAGTGTAGGGTTTCTGTGGTTACTGCATGGTCAGGAGGATTAGGTGATGCCAGATTTGGCTTTTAAAGTTTTCACATTATTAAAAGGAGGAAATTCTGAGGGAAGTAACAAGTTTATTTATTAATGTCACAAGTAGGCTTACATTAACACTGCAATGAAGTTACTATGGAAATCCTCCAGTTGCCGCGCTCCAGTGCCTGTTTGGGTACACTGAGGGAGAATTTAGCATGGCCAGTGCACCTAACCTGCACGTCCTTTGGACTGTGGGAAGAAACTGGAGCACCCTGAGGAAACCCAAGGAGACGCAGGGAGAACATGCAGACTCCGCACAGACAGTGACCCAAGCCAGGAATCGAACCCAAGTCCCTGGTGACGTGAGGCAGCAGTGCAAACAACTGTGCCACCGTGCTGCCCTTGAACCTGCAACCTTCTGACTTGGGTGCGAGTACCAACAACTGAGTCACCTCTGACATCATTACAGAACAGGGGTTTTGGAAGAAGAAGCTAAGATTCTAGGCAGCAGCCTTGGTAATGGAGGAGATGTGAGGACTTCTTCAGAATTGGAGGGTATTGGCCTAGAATGCAGTGGATTAAAAATGATGGAAATGTCACACAAAATATGAGCCATCTGGAGGATACTAGATATTAAGCAGACAAAATATTTTCGACTTGCTTAAATTGCAGGCGTGGTATTGTGCATGGTTCTTTACACCAGAGCTTTAGAAGGACTTTGATGTATCACAGCAAGTTCATGGAAAATTGTGATGATTTGTCACCTTAAGCCCTTAATTTATGAGAAGGGACTCAGACCACTCATTAGTTAAAGTTTATTTATTAGTGTCACAAATAGACTTACATTAACACTGCAATAAAGTTACTGTGAAAATACAAAATTTGGGAGGGAATGGCCTGGGCTTTCAGGAGTACAGACAAGATTGCAGTTGTGTTGTTTGATTTTGACAGCAGCAAGCAAGAACATGTCCGAAACTGACTCGAATAGCACCAGAGAGCAGTAAGGTTCATCCAACCCGGTCGAATGGTGGCTATGTACAACAGACTCCAGACGTTCTTGAGACAACTTTCAAAAATATATGCTGCTGTTGCATAAGAATGGTTCACATCTCAGCAATGAACGTTACTACAAACCTAAATAAGGAAATTCCCCTGTGGTTTTAGACGAAGGAAAACTCAACGCAACGGCAGTTGTTTTTTTTTCCTTCCAATTTTGCAAGCCAGGCCAAACACGAAATTAAAACCTACAAATGCAGCACTCCAAAACCGTCAAAACATTTTTTAACTTTCCTGCTTCACGTTCCCACACAGCCAGTACTGGGAGAAAGTAGCAGGTTCCTGTGGGTGCCGACCCTTACACTCCAGCTTGCCTCCAACTGTCTTCAGTCTTGCACAATGAATCATAGAACCCTACAGTGCAGAAAGAGGCCCTTCAGCCCATCGAGTCTGCAATGACCACAATCCCACCCAGGCCCTACCCCCATGTCCTTGCATATTATTACCCACTAATCCCACTAACCTACACATCTTAAGACTCTAAGGGGCAATTTTAGCATGACCAATCAACCTAACCCGCACATCTTTGGACTGTGGGAGGAAACTCACGCAGACACGAGGAGAATGTGCAAACTCCACACAGACAGCGACCCGAGGCCGGGAATCGAACCCAGGTCCCTGGCGCTGTGAAGCAGCAGTGCTAACCCACTGTGCTACCGTGCCGCCCCGACGGAAATAGAAATACTCAGCAGGCTGGGCAGCATCTTCAGAGAGAAAAACAAAGTAAACGTTTCGGGTCGGTGACGTTCACTCTTTTTTCTTCCCTCTCTCCGCAGGTGCTACCGAGCCTGCTGAGTCTTTCCAGCATTTTCCGCTTTTATTTCAGATTTCCAGCATCTGGTATTTTCCTTTTGCCTCGTTCACCAGTAGAAAAGCGGGCCATTCTTGTGAAGCTCTAATAAGGTCCACACAGGCTTAAAACTCTTAACGTTTGGCGTAAATGTGTAAATCATCAGCTGTATTAAGGAGTGTATTATTTGGGAAAACTAATCAGCATGTTAAGATTGGATTAAACAATGTATTGTGCATTGAATACTTTAATATTCTGTGTTCCAGTTGTGACTGAATTATTAGTTATATGAAGTACACTGCACAAGGGTGTAACATTCACTCTAACCACCATGTTGTTCTGCGCTTAAAAGATTACTTATCAACAAAATGCATTGTTCCTGTTGTCAAAGAGAGCAGTATCAATGTTGTGAGATCTTGTCTAATGTCTCTGTACTGGATACAGGAGCTAATCACAATAGTGACAGATAAGATACCGCAGTTGGTCATTTAATTTATATTTTTTTCAAATGTGCTTATGGGACTAACCAGCAAGAGCAACTTTTATTTGTATAGCTTCTTTAACATGATTTTTATCAACTTCATAACTTTTGACACAATTTTATGCAAGAAAATTGGGCACAGCTGTCTGGGGGATATTAGGGCAGGTGTCTTAATAAAATTGGAGTATTTTTGTGGAAGAGAAAGATAAAGGAGAATTCTGGAGATGAGACCCAGGCAGCTGAAAGCGTGGCTACCAATGGTGGAGCAGTTAAAATTTGGGATGCACAAGAAGCCAGAATTCAAGCAGGGCAGAGATCCCAGAGGGTTGTAGAACTATTGCAGAGCTGAGGGGGAAACTGTTCAGGGTTAAGGGAGGGGAGGGGGGCAGTGAATAAGTTGGGTGGACTGGGGAAGCAGGGGTAGAGGGGTGTGGGAGGGATGGTGGCAACCAAGAAGGGATTTGAAAACGAGGATGAGAATTTTAAAATTGAGGCTTTGCCAAACCAGGAACTAATGCAGGTCACGGGGGACTTGGTGTGAATTATGAATAGGCAGCAGATTTTGGATGAGCTCTAGTTTAAGCCCGGTGGTGGGCAGCACACAAGCCAAGAGACCATTGAAATATTCAAGCCCAAAGGTAAGAAAAACCTGGGTGAGGGCTTCAACAGGTAGGAGGGGAATCAAATGAGGTTATAACATTGTATCAGGCGGTCTTGGTTGTGAAGGAAATAGGTGATCAGATGCTCGTTGGAGCCAAATATGACACCAGGGTTGTGAACTACCTGATCAGTGACTACAAAACAGGGTTTTTGATGGGGGCCAAAGATCAATGCCCTTTTGCTCTTCCCAATATTTCATCGGGAGAAATTTCTGCTCATCCAGTAGCAATTGAACAGACACACAATCCAAATGAGTGTTTGAGAGGGTTGGCAGTGTAGAGTTGGGCATTGTCAGCATAAAGAGGCAATTTAGCGTGGCCAGTGAGGGGAAGGCAAATGGGTTAGTGGTATTATCACTAGACTATTAATCCAGAAACTCAGCTAATGTTCTGGGTTCAAATCCCACCATGGCAGATGGTAGAAATTGAATTCAATAAGAATCTAGTGATGACAATGAAACCATTGCCAATTGTTGGCAAAACCCATCTGGTTCATTAATGTCCTTTAGAGAAGGAAATCTGCCGTCCTTACCCGATCTGGCCTATGTGTAATTCCAGAGCCACAGCAATGTAGTTGAGACTCAACTGCTCTTCGGCAACCGGAGATGGGCAATGTGCCAGTGTTGCCCATTTTTCACAAATGAATAAAATAAAATAAAAATAATCCACCTACCCTACTGTGGGATGAAACCAGATATCTGGAGGAAACCCATGCAGCCACGGGGAGAATGGGAAAACTCCACACCGACAATCATATGAGGCTGGAATTGAACCTGGGTCCCTGGCACTGTGGGGCAGCAGTGCTAGCCACTGTACCATCCTTAAGGATAGATCTTTAAGGGACATCAGAAGTAATGCTATGGGAGCAGAAAGTGAAGCTGTTAGACGTGATTTTCTGGTTCTGGATAAATATATAAGAATGGGAGAAGGGCGAGGGTGGTCGCACCCTGTCAGACAATAAAATGTAATTTGTAAATATGATATTCTTACTGACGGTTTCTGATGTCGAATACAAAGTTGGGCATGTGTTGGCATATAATTTTATGATTTGTTAATTTCTGTTGAAGATGGATCTGAAGTGTTGGTTCCAACTCCAGCTGTAGATTTGTCTTAAAATCATCTGTTAGTGGAACGTGATTTTAAGTAGTGTCGTATCTTATTTTCAATCCGGTTTATTTCTCTTTCCCAGTGGCTGTGACCTCACCATGTTGAAGCCTCTCTGGCAGCTTTTTGCTAAGATGGAGAATACTGCAACCCAAGACCAGGCTGGAGTTTTTATCCTTCCACCGCTGCATCGAGCCCTGACCGAACTGTTCTTCATCGCAGAAAACCGGGCTGCGGTAGGATCAAATACTTGTACCAGTGTGAATTAGAAATGGTTTCTCCCACTGTGATATTAACTGCAGTCAGCATCTGGTTTTTACAGTCACCATGCTGTGTTCTAATCTTGAAATACAATCACCCCAAAATGAGTTATTGATTTAGAGATGGAAACTCTATCGGAATCATCATCTAAGTACGTCTGGTGGTCTCCTGATCAGTTTTTAATAAATTACTAGATGATCAAGTGTAGACCCATATGTAGGTAAATGTGAGGTGGTTGGAGGAATAAAGAGGTTGCATAGTCCTTAAATAAGAAGAATCTGAATGGTGTCAAACTACGTGAGAGTACAGACAAACAATTCACTACAAGCAAAACAAGTTAATCAGGCAATAAAAAAGGAAACAAAGAAGGAATTCATTTCTAGTGTGTTGGAACTGAAAAACAGGAGGTGACACGGTGGCACATCAATTAGTACTGCTGCCTTCACAGCGCCAGGGACACAGGTTTGATTCCAGCCTTGGGTCACTGTGTGGAGTATTCACGTTCTCCCAGTGTCTGCATGGGTTTCCTCCGGGTGCTGCAGTTTCCTCCCACAGTCCAAAGATGTGCAGGTTAAGTGTTTTGATCATGTTATATTGCCCCTTAGTGTCCAAAGATGTGTCGGCTAGGTGAATTAGCCGTGGTAAATGCATGGGGTTGCAGACTTGATGGGCTGAATGGCCGCCTTCTGCTTTATAAGGATTCGATTGTTCATTGGTTATATTAACCCAATATTGAACCTTGGTTTCGGTCATACTTCGGAGTGCTGTGTGCAGTTCTGGTCTCCATATTGTAAAAGGGAATTTTATAATATGGAGTAATGCCGAAACTGACAGGAAGTTCTTATCAAGCAATCCTCAATAGCCTGAGACTCTTTTCTCAAAAAGAGACGCTGAAGATGATTGATGTTCTTTTAAGATAATGAGTTTGATGGAGGAGGTATAAAGAGAAGATATTTCCATCTCTTGGAGAACGTAAGACCTAAAGGACGTAAATAGAAGATGGCCACTAAAATATATTAGGACTTGTAGGAGACGGGAAACTTCCTTATCCAAAGAATGGTCAAAATGTGCCTTGTGCTAGAACAAGGAGTAGTTGAGGCGCGTAGCAAGGTTGGATTAAGCAGGAAGCTAGGTAAGCACATGATACTGAAAGATATACTGCTAGATGAAGAGGAGTGGGTGGATGCTCCAGTGGAGCAGGAATTAGTTAAACAGAGTGGCCTATTTCTGTGCTGTGCACTCAGTGCAAGTGCATAACTCAATCAATCAACTCATTTTCCAATTTCAAAAGCCATCTTTTTCTCAGTGCGTGATTTTTACATTTAGACCATAATGTAATGTTTTGCAATACTGCGAAGGCAGCAAACATTTAGAGCCATAGTAAAAGGAGACCATTTGGCCCATCATGTCCATGCTAGCCCAAGGACATTCAAGTGCCCTTTCTAATCCCAGTTTCTTGCACCCAGCCCATAGCCCCATGTGAGATCACGCGCACACACACACACGAACACATATCCCAATTTAAAACAAAAGTTTAATTAGACTATTAGTTTAGTTTTGCTCTCCTGAATAGTTCAATTCAATACAAACACATCTAGTATTCGATTGCACAGTACAGAAGGGTAATTTCAGGCCTAGTTACAGTACAGTAATATATACCAATTATACAGTTTGTTTTAAGTTTATGGAGCACAAAATGAGTGGTTTTAAATTAGTCTCTGTCATCTCCCCAAAGTTCTCAATCACTATTCCACCGTCCTCACTCACTTTTCTACTTCCATTCCTCCTTGTGTCTTGAATATAAATTTACAATTTCACTGTGCACAGTGTGAACTGGCCTCAAATATTTGTTAAAACATCACTTGGAAGATTTCAGTCTTGTTAAACTTGGGAGTTGTTATGTTGTCAAAATATTAATTCTATAGAGAATTGCCAGAATTTGTACAACGTATATAGCAGGCAGGCAGAGTGTCTGAGCAGTCAGTGGTGACTGAGAGAAAAGAAGAGCAATAATTCTTTTCTAATTCATCAATGGCTGGATGGCACAGTGGGATAATGGACCCCTAGATCACAGAATCCCTACTGTGCAGAAGAAGGCCCATCGAATCTGCACTGACTTATCCGACAGATCATCCCACCCAGGCCCTACCCCTGTGGCCCTGCCTATTGGCCCTGCTAATCCCCCTAATCACATACTTGGACACTAAGGGATAATTTTCATGCCCAGCTTACCTAAGCTGCACATTGTTGGACTGTGGGAGGAAACTGGATCACCCAGAGGAAACTCGCGCAGACACGGGAGGAATGTGCAAACTTCACACAGACGGCCAACCAAGGCCGGAATTGCGCAGTGAGGCTGTGGGGCCGGGCGTGGTAAAGGAAAGGGTGGGGTCAGGCATGGTGAGGGGCGGGGCCGGGCCGGGAGTGGTCAAGGAAAGGGTGGGGTCAGGCATGGTGAGGGGCGGGGCCAGGCCGGGGGTGGTAAAGGAAGGGGTGGGGTCAGGCATGGTGAGGGGCGGGGCCAGGAGCGGTGAGGGGAGGGGCAGGGCCGGGCGTGGTAAAGGAAGGGGTGGGGTCAGGCATGGTGAGGGGCGGGGCCAGGAGCGGTGAGGGGAGGGGCAGGGCCGGGCGTGGTAAAGGAAAGGGTGGGGTCAGGCATGGTGACGGGCGGGGCCAGGAGCGGTGAGGGGAGGGGCAGGGCCGGGCGTGGTAAAGGAAAGGGTGGGGTCAGGCATGGTGAGGGGCGGGGCCAGGCCGGGGGTGGTAAAGGAAGGGGAGGGGCCGGGAGCGGAGAGGGGAGGGGCAGGGCCGGGGGGGGTGGTAAAGGAAAGGGTGGGGTCAGGCATGGTGAGGGGCGGGGCCAGGAGCGGTGAGGGGAGGGGCAGGGCCGGGCGTGGTAAAGGAAAGGGTGGGGTCAGGCATGGTGAGGGGCGGGGCCAGGCCGGGGGTGGTAAAGGAAGGGGTGGGGCCGGGAGCGGAGAGGGGAGGGGCAGGGCCAGGGGGTGGTAAAGGAAAGGGTGGGGTCAGGCATGGTGAGGGGCGGGGCCAGGAGCGGTGAGGGGAGGGGCAGGGCCGGGGGGCGGTGAGGTAGCGGGGCTGGGGGCGGTGAGGTAGCGGGGCTGGGCGCGGTGCCACTGTGCTCCCCTCCTTTTGAGTTTGAGAAAATTTAACGACTTTAGGAAAGGAAGATCAAAAGTCTCTGTGAACTCGAATGAGATGTTCAGCAGTAACAACAGCATCCTTCACTGTTCCTTCCCTTGTTGCCATTAACCAGTCACTTGGATGGATCATTTTATAAACAGTAATTTATATCTGAATGCAAGGTGCATGAGGGCAGTCTTTTGAAGTGTTTCTTGACACAGTTGTTTCAGCATGAATTGAAGGCAGGGAGAACTTAGGATTTCTAGCAAACAGTGGTCTTGATTTTTGCAGTTAGTGGCAAATGAACAGTGCTAGCGGTTCATGACGCCTAGACTTGAGACATGTCCATGGGCTTTATCTGGGGTTCTTGTACTGGAGTTTGCTGTTATTTGATACGCTGCGCCCTCTGTAGGGGATCTGGGAGCTGCAAAACATTTTTAAACGATAAGAAATGGGAGCAAGGCCATTCATTCCTTCAAGCCAGATTCATCATCATTGGTTTACCTCCACTACCAATATCTGCGCTAGCCCTGTATATTAGGGAAACAGAGTTCAAGCCTCAAATCTTGGCTGTCCAGCACCAGGTCTGTTTCCTTCCCCACAAATACTGCCAGACGTGCTACATTCTTCCAAAATTTTCTGATAGCCTCGCTGTTACTTTACCACAAAATCCAATGTCTTTTCCAGAACAAAAAGTCCGTTTACTGAGTCTCTCTGACCTGCAGCAAGTTCTGTTGATAAAAACAGAGCAATTTCTCCAGTAGAATGGAGTGAGTGGAGAATAGCTGTCTAGAGAAATGGTGTGTAAGGTTAATTCCAGTCACTTGTAGGTGAGTCACCTGATGAAGGAGCAGTGCTCCAAAAGCTTGTGATTCTAAATAAACCTGTCAGACTTTAACTTGGTGTTATGAGACCACTTACTGTGCCCACGCCAACCAACATCCACATCATGACTTGTAGGTGTGACTAATGGAGGGAGAAATTATCCAATCATTTATATTTTGGATGGGAGTGAGGTCATGATGTATAGGCATGTTGCATACCAGTGCTGTTTCTTTTACAGCTGAGACTTTCTTTCTCTTTATGAACAGTCTCAGCCCCTGCCCAAATTATATTTGAACAAGAGTCCATTTCTGTACATTGTGCTGACTAAAGGGAGATGGTGGCATAGTGGTATTGTCACTGGATTAATAATCCAGAGATCCAGGGTACTGGTCTGGGGACATGGGTTCAAATCCCACTGCTGGAATCCCAATCTGATGGGGACCATGAAACCATTGTCAATTTGTCATGAAACAACCCATTGGTTTCACTAACAGGGAAGGAAATCTGTCATCCCTACCTGGTCTGGCCGACATATGGTCCCAGATCCACAGCAACGTGACAGACTCTTAAATAATTCAGGGATGAGCAATAAATGTTGGCCAAGCCAATGACTCCCACATCCCATGAATGAATAGGAAAAATGTGTTGTTAACCAGCTCTTAAAGCTGTGTAATTTAATACATTTGAGTGAGGGTGCAAAGCTGAAACACATTAAACAATTTTTAGCTTATTTAATTGTTCCATATCTTTTCAGAAGATTAGCAGGAAAATAGTGTTAGAAAATTGAATTCCAAATAAACAGCCTCCAACCAACATGCTTACCAAAGGATAATCCATCTCCTCTTTAACTTTCTGCCACTTAGAATTCCTTAACTATCATTCTTAGTGAATGATGTCATCACTGCAAAGGATTAAAAAAAAGACAGTTTTTTTGTAAAGAAAGCTTTGGGTGCAGCACTGAGTATGGTTGATTTAATACGATGGATCCACCCATGAGGGTGTGGTTAAGGTAACAAATTCTGTGGGTAATTCACTGCTTTGTGAGCAAGATTAAGTGAACTGATTAATTAATGTAACATGAAAAAGAAATGTTCAAGTTTTAGACTACCAAATTAAATTTGACTTGTTGGATTAATATCCTCCCTTTGTCAAGAAATCCTGGTTTAAAACTAGGTTAAAAATTTCTCCCCTAATTCCTCCGTCACTGGTATCAATTGGTACCCTCCCTTTGCAAAAGAACAGAAGCTGCAAATCTTCATCGTTTAGTTGTTGCCCTGTTGTTTCTTGCAGGAGCTTCTCACTTTCTTGTGAATTTTTTTCCTTTTTGCTCTTTGTTGATTTTTCCATCCGTCCGATGATCCGTGCCTTCATCTGGGCACCATGATGGGCTTTGATGATTTGTACCCCAGGCCTTGGCACTGCCTGGCTGGAACTGCCAACTGGCCGGAGTATGGCTGCCACGAGGGAAAACTGCCCAGACTGTACTCTGGTCCCCGCCTGGCAACCTGCTGGAGATTAGGAGCTCGTGGGCTGGTGAATCGCAGGCACTGTGCTGCTTCCCGCTGTTAATTATCAGCACATCACACAACTAGATCTTCCATGCGACAGCAGCACATTTGTTTCTGAGGGAGAGGAGACATTACTTTGCCCTTCGTAGACTTGCACTGCATGGAAAGCACTGCCTCTTTGAAAGAATTGCCTAATTAATCCCATTTTCCTGCACTTTCCATATCCTCAATCCTTTTCTTAAGTATTTATCAATTTCTGCTTCTATGAGGATTTGAGGCCAGTTATTTCATATTCTAAAATCCTCTGTATTTAAACTGAAGTCTTATGACTCATTAACCAGTGAGAATAATTTTCCCTTTTTGACTGAACATAACCCTGCATAATTGTGAAAGCCTCTATCTAATATCCCCCTGCCCACAGCCTCTCTCTGCTGAAAAATATCACTTGGCTGCTGGACTTGGCTGCTTTGTATGATGGGCCAGACCAATTCACAACAATTAATGGGTATAATCCCTCAGGGCCTTAGCATTTTTTAATACGCATGTTTCTTCGTGATTGTAGTTCAGAAAGTCTCCAGCTTTTCCCTGAACTGGCAGAGGTGAAACCATGATCAGGCGTGGGGTCAAAGCTAGCCCATTGCATTGGGGGATGTGCTGGCACTTGCGATCATGGTTTGCCCAAGCTTGGTTAGAGGATCAGGGCAGCCGATAAGATTAAACTGAGGGTTTAACTGATGCAATTTTTCAAAGCCATCTTGGCCTTTTTGGCTAAGGTGAAGCGTTAGATCAAGCCTGCGAACAGATGTAATGCCTCACCCAGTCAGTTTGGATCTAGTTTGTCCTTCATGGGGACCATTATTGTGGGGGGTCCAAAGATGTGCGGGTTAGATGGATTGTTGGATATGTCTACTCTGCTAAATTGCCCCTTTGTGTCAGGGGGACTAGCTGGGGTAAATGCATGGGGTATGGAGATAGGGCCTGGGTGAGATCGTAGTCGATGCAAACCAAATGGGCCCCCTTCTGCACTGTAAGATTTTATGATTGGACTTAGTTTGAGTTAGGTTTTTTTGACTAGAATAAAAGTATCGAAAGGTACCCAAAAAAAAGAATTTGAGACCGAGTGGTGTTAATGACCTCTGCGCTCCTCGGAGAAAGCACGGGAAAAGCAGACCAGATTCCTACTCCTGATTAATGAAGGGCGATTAGAGCAAGTAAATAATTTTGTGCTAAGAGCATGGAGAGACAAAATGAAGTAAAGGGTACAGTTCTAATGGGGGTGTGGGAGTAGAGGGACATGGATGCGTAAGTCATTATGGCAGGACAGATTGAGAGCAGTTAATAATGCATTGTCACATCTTCCTGGCTTTATTAATAGGGTAAGAAGTCTCACAACACTGACAAAGGGGCAAACCCCGAAAGCTAGTGGCTTTTACTATCAAATAAACCTGTTGGACTTTAACCTGGTGTTTTGAGACTTCTTACTGTGTTTACCCCAGTCCAACGCTGGCATCTCCACATCATGATCTTTATTAATAGGGGCATAGTGTACAAGCACAAGGAAGTTATATTAAACTTTAAAAAAAAATCCACTTGGCAACCATGAGCAACCCCTACACACTAGCAACAAACTAGTACAGTCTGCATTTTCCCATTTATGTTCCCATACCAACAGTTATTTCCTGTTGAAATTTAAATACGGGCATGAGTAAGGGAATCATTCTCTCCCATCACTTTCCCAGTTAAAAGCTTCCTAATGAACTTGTTTTCAGTTCGTATTTTAAAGCCCCATTGGAGAAACAATATTTTAAATTGAATGAGGACTGACTCTGGAAAAGATGAACTGCTGCTTTTCTGTTGCAAAGGCGGCTGAGAGCTCATTGATAGCAGTGCAGGGGAAGTGAATGCAAACCACAGTGTCTTGTGCAGCAGAGAGCTGGCCTGATCACTGTTGCCACCTTATCAGATTGATAATATTATCAAAGCAGAATTCAAAGGAGCAGGTTTCAACAAGAGCTTGTTAATCAGATCATTAGAAAATTGACTGAACTGTAGAGTTTTACGACTTTAGGTGGACTTCACACTTGAATTGGTGGAACTTTACTCTAAATTCTTAAATATTGTAGAAGCATAAAATCAAATAATGTACCTGTAATTCTTTCTGATAAATATTGATTAATGTGCTATTTAAAATGCTTTCCTGTTGTGAGTATTTCTTGGACACGGGATCTTCTTTTTAGCTTGTAAAATGCTGGCTTTCAGTTTGAGTGTTAAAAACAGCCTTCTAGAGAAGGTGCATTGAAGTGCAAAGTACACAGTACTTCAGCAAATGTTTGAACGGATGTAAAAAGCAGATGCCAAGTTTATTGTGCCTAGATTTGCATAGGGCAAACCCCTGTTTTAATAGAAACTAAGCTTCAACCTTGAAACTACCGACACTGAATACCTGAAATTTAAGAAGTCTATAATAATGTCCCAACGATAGGACAGTCATGCACTTCCTCTGTTTGTGTTCCTGTCCTTTACTACCTACCTATCAGTAAGTGGACCACTTGCAACACAGTAGCTCCCCTCTATCACTTAGAATCATACAGTGCAGAGTCTGCATCGGTCGTAATCCCATAATCCCACGCATTTATCCTAGCTTGTCCCATTGGCGCTAAGGGCAATTTAACACGGCCAATCAACCTAACCCACGCATCTTCAGAGAGTGGGAGAAAACCAGAGCACCTGGAGGAAACCCACACAGACATGGGGAGAATGTGCAGACTCCACACACAGTGACCTGAGGCCAGAATTGAACCCAGATCCCTGGTGCTAAGCAACAGTGCTAACCACTGTGCCACCATGTGATAGGTTTTTGATAGGCAAGGGGATTAAGGGTTATGGGGAGAGGGCGGGAAGGTGGAACTGAGACACGACAGATCAGCCATGATCTTATTGAATGGCGGGGCAGGCTCGAAGGGCTAGATGGCCTACTCCTGCTCCTATTTCTTATGTTCTTATGTTCTACAGATACTGATTTCCTGTTTGTAAACTGTAAACCAAGGTGGTGAAACTTGTGCACAACCGTACCGCTATGATGGTATGCATGGGGCCATGTGAGGAGGAAGTGGAGAAATTTTGGACGAAAGTTTGTGTAATATTGTCATGATGGTTACACTGAGTTTTACCACACCCAAACAGTCCATTTGGTTCAACAGATGTTAATGCTCCACGAGTCTCCTCCCAACTTACTTCATTTCACACTATCAACATATCGTTCAATACCTTCCCCTCTTAAATGTACCTGTATGCTTCACCCCGTCTACACGGTAGCGAATTCTCCACTTGTAAACCACTCACTGGGTGAAGACATTTCTCCAGTACTCCCAAATGGATTGACTGGCGACTGTCTTGTATTTATAGCTCCCACAAGTTGTAACATCGCTGTGTTTACCATATCAAAGTGCTTCACAATTGAGTTCACTGCAGAATAGAAGGCTTTTCTTTGTATAGCTGCTGATGTGCAATATAGCAGAGTGATGATGTTTCTGATTGGTTGCAGGAACTTGGTGTGCTGCAAGACTACTTTGTGGCCTTAACCACAGAAGATCACATCCACCACTGTGTCATGCAGGTGAGAATCATCTTTAAATCTTTGCAGAGTGGACGCAGTCAGTTTGTGAGTGAGAAGGGTCTGACTTGAACATGCTACTTCTGTGATTAATTAACATTTTTACTTTGGTCCCTTTTGAAGGCTTTCCCGAAAGAGTATTTGCTTTGCTGGATTCACGCTTTGCCCTTTCATCCCCAGGACACAAGGTGTGAGGCCAGAACATGAGAGTTGAAATCTTGCTGTCCTAGGTCGCATGTCAAATAATTTCAGGCTGTCTGACTTCCAGGCTCCCGGGTTGCAAAATTTGCAACACAGAACTCCTCATTTTAAGCAAATTGGCAACCTAGCTTAAGTCACAAAACGATTGTGTGAAACATGACAAATCATATGGGTGTAACCAGCTGTGGTTGAGATGAATAAGGAAATGTGTTGTTGGCAGAACAGAGGGAGTTGTACTCAGTAAACAGCCCAGAGTATACCAGAGTAGTGAGTACTCTGTACTGGCTGATAATGTGACAAAACATTTACTTCTCCAAATTTTGAAGGGAATAAAAATTTACACAGCTACTAAGATGTCGTATTTTATTTAGTGAAGCAGTCTTGGTTGTGGAGTGAACTAGCACATGCAGAATTCATGTAAGTTTTTCATTCTGGGTACAAACCCCTATCTCTACAATTTGTGTCTGTATAAAAGCATAGTTATGTAAATTAGACGCTCTGCATTGTTGATCCCAGCTCCTCCTTTACTCTCTCAGAACGGATAGCTACTGCTTCTTCACAACTTTCCAAACCTGTGACTTTTACCACATAGAAGGACAAGGGCAGCAGAAACATGGGAATGCCACCACCGACAAGTTCCCAACACACCGACCAGATGTGGAACTACATTGCTGTTCCATCACTGGCAAAATGCTGGAACTTCCTCCTAAAGTTCACAGTGGGTGTACCTGCACGACATGGACTGCAGGGGGAGGCAGTGGTGTTGTGGTAATATCACTGGACGAGTAATCCAGAGGCCCAGGCTGATACTCAGAGGATGTGGCAATGATGGAATTTAAATTCAATTAATAAATCTAGAATTAAAAGCTAGTCTCAGTAATGGTGACCGTGAAAGCATTGTCATAAAAACCCATCTGGTTCACTAATGCCCTTTAGGAAAGGAAATCTGCCGTCCTTACCTGGTCTACACATGACTCTGGAGCCACAGCAATGTGGTTGACTTTTAGTGCCCTCTGAAATGGCCCAGCAAACCTCTCAGTTGTATCAAACTGCTGCAAAGTTTAAAATGAATGAATTTGGACACACCACTTGGCATCCACCTAAGCACCAGAAACATCAATGGAAAACCCAGCTCTAACAACACTGTAGAGTCTTCCTTGTTAACATATGGGGGCCTGTGATAAAATTGGGAGAGCTATCTCAAAGACTAGTCAAGCAACAACCTGATATAGTTATATTCACTGTTATAATTCAGTTCAGAACCACCAAAATGTTTCATGAAGTCTACCCGGATCATAAGTTTTGCGCTTTGAAGTTGCCTAGGGTTAGCATGACATGTTTCAGGTATGACTGAAATAGCCCAGTAGGGAACTTTTACCAACCACGTTTATTTAAGAATGCAATTAACATATAGAGAAAGAAAATTAGTTATACCTTATATCAATTATAAACAAAAACAAAGCAACCATGATAATGTATAACCCTTAATGAATATGGGAAATGACCCAATCAACCAACATCCCATAAACAAAATCCCTTCCACAGGGTTAACACAGCAAAGACTAATGCTCATGTGATACTGGAACTTATCCCAGCGGTTGAATGCTGCCGTTCTCTTGAGGCACACACAGACAAGCAGGGAGTCAGAACAGCTTCAGTCCCTTGGTTGGAGAATTGAAACCCTGACCTCTCAGCCTTGTAACTACTAGCAGTGCCCTCGGTATCCCAGAACAGTTTGAAGTCAAAACAGTTTCCCAGAACGCCAGAGAGACTCTAATCAAGCCAACTACCAACAGTAGATTTTCTACTCTAGGAAGGCCAGGAACCTTGCTTTCAGATAACCAGCAGAATTTCCAATACCATAAAGAGAGAAGAACATTTATTTTCAGCTTGATGTCCCTTCTAAACTAAAACTGCAGTCAGGTGAACAGAAAATGAAACCTTAAAGTCACGAGAAAAGAATAAAAACTGTCCACAATACATGACCTGCCAACCAGTCTTCCTCCTAATGCAGGGTCATAAAGTAATCCCAGAAAACACCTGTGGCCAATAGTAAAAATAAACAAAACCCCATTTAAGCCATTGAAGTAGCAATAAAAAGACAGCCCGGCAACAATGAAACCACAACTGCTTATAGCTTAAAGTTTTAAAAAAATTCTTAAAGGTACACAAACACCACACTCTCAGATAATTTCCCAGACATTACCATCTCTGAGTTTTACCTGTTCCATCAACAGGACAGACCACAGTGGTGTACAGTCAGGAAGGAGGGTCCTGGGAAACCTTAACATTAACACTGGAGGCCACGAAGCTACGTGGCACTAGATCAAACATGGGCAAGGAAACCTCCTGCTGATTATCACCCATTGCTCCCCTACCCTTCAACCTCAGCTGGTGAACCAGCACTTCTCCACGTTGAACACCAATTGAAAAAATGCTGAGATTAGAAATTAGATGTACTCTGGGTGGAGGACTTCAATGTCAATCAGTAAGAGTGGTTCAGTAGCATCACTACTGACCAAGCTGGTTGACACCCAAAGGGCATAACTGCGAGACTGGATCTGCAGTAGGTGCTGTGGAATCAACAAGAGGGGAAAACATACCCAACTTCATCCTCAGCAACCTACCTGCCACAGATATATCTGTCAATATTGGCAGGAGTGATCAATCCTTGTGGAGACAGAGTTCCTTCTTCACAACGAAGATGTGCTGTGTGGCACTATCACCATGCCAAAAAGGATAGATTTCAAACAGATCACAAAACTGGGCATCAATGAGGCCTTGTGGACCACCAGCAGCAGCAGCAGAATCTGCAACCTCCAGGCCTGGTATATCCCTCTTCATCAAGCTAGGCAATCGACCTTGGTTCAGTGTAGAGTGCAAGAGGGCCTGCCAGAGGCAGCACCTAGCATACTTAACCAGGTGTTAATCTGGTGAAGCTACAACACAGGACCACAAATCCAAGCTCCAGAGCTCTGCCACATCTACTTACGAATGGCGGCAGCTCCACAAATGTCCCCATCTTCAGTGATGGGGAATCCCGACACAGTGCAAAAGACATGGCTTTTGCAACCACCTTCAGCCAAGTGCTGAGTAGATGATCCATCTCGGCCTCCTCCGGTGGTCCTCAGCATCAGAGATGCCTGTCTTTAGCCAATTCCATTCGCTTCTCATGATATCAAGAAACAGCTGAAGATGCTGGATACTACAAAGGCTATGGGTTCTGGCAGAAGTATTGAAGACACGTGCTCCAGAACTAACCACACTCCTGTTGCAGTAAAACATTGGCATCTACCTGGCAATCTGTAAATTTGCTCAGGTTTGTCCTGTACAAGTTAACACCCCATAGACCTACTTTCTACATCTGTGTCATTAGCAATACTATCAAGTAGAACATACTCAGCAAACACCTGCAAGTTTAGGGGCAGCACGGTGGCACAGTGGTTAGCATTGCTGCCTCGCGGTTCCAGGAACTTGGTTTCGATTCCTGGCTTGGATCACTGTCTGTGTGGAGTTTGCACATTCTCCCAGTGTCTGCGTGGGTTTCCTCCAGGTGCTCCTGTTTCCTCCCACAGTCCAAAGACGTGTGGGTAGGTTGATTGGCCATGCTAAATTGTCCCTTAGTGTCCCGGGATGCATAGATTAGAGGGATGAGTGGGGTAAATATGTGTGGGATTACGAATATAGGGCTTGGGTGGGATTGTTGTTGGTGCAGACTCGATGGGCTGAATGGCCTCCTTTGGCACTGTTGGGATTCTATGATTCTATATTGACACGGTTTGGGTTCTGCCAGGGCCACTCAGCTCCTGACCTCGTTACAGCCTTGATCCAAACATGGGCAAAAAAGCTGAGCTCCACAGATAAGGTAGAGTGACTACCTTGATATAAGGGTTACATTTGACTGAGTGTGGCATCAAAGAGCCCTAGCAAAACTGGAGTCAGTGGGAATTGAGGAAAAACTCTCTGTTGATTGGAGTCAGATCTTGCATAAAGGAAAATATTTGTGGTGTTTGGACATCAATCATCTCAGAGCTGGGACGTCACAGCAGGAGTCCCTCAGGGTAGTGTCCTAGGCCTAACCATCTTCAGCTGCTTCATCAATAACCTTCCTTCCATCATAATATCAAAAATGTTTTGCACAATGTTCAGCACCATTCACAATTCCTCAGATACTGAAATAGCTTATGTGCATCTGTAGAAGACCTGGACAATATCCAAGCTTGGGCTGATAAGCGGTAAGTAACATTTGCGACATAAAAGGGCCAAGGGCCACCACTGACCGGAAACTGAACTGCACTATCCATATAAATACAAGAACAGGTCAGAGGCTAGAAATCTTGCAGCAAGTAACTCGCTTCCTGACTTCCCTAAAGCCTGTTCACCATCTACAAGACACAAGTCAGGAGTGTGATGGAATATTCTCCACTTCCCTGGATGGCAACTCCAACAGCACTCAAGAAACTCCACACCATCCACAACAAGGCAGCCCCCTTGATTGCTAACCCTTCTACACACATTCACTCCCTCCACCATGATGCACAGTGGCAGCCGTGTGTACCATCCACACTCAAGCAACTCTTAAGACTCTTTTAACAGCACCTTCCAAGTCCTGGAAGGACCCCCTAGAAGGACTAAGGCAGAAGATACCTGGGAATACCACTCTCTGCAAGTTCCCCTTCAAACCCCACGACACTCTAAATTGGAAACATATCGCCATTCCTTCACTATCGTTGGGTCAAAATCCTGGGACTCCCTCCCTAACAGCACTGTGGGTATACCTACACTGCATGGGCTGCAACGGTTCAGGAAGATAGCTTGTCATCACCACCTACTGATGGGCAATTAGGGCAATAATGCTGGTCTTGTCAGTGATCTCCACATCTTCTAAAATTGAATAATTAAACCATGCTTTCTTTCTTTTTTAGCATACAGACAAAGATTACTCTTAAACTCCGAAAGCAAGTAATTTAAACTGTTCATTTTTATAATATCGAGGGTGTAAATCTATTTCTGTTCAAACTGAGAATACTCATTTTTTAAATATTTCCTCGTTATTTGAGTACCTGGCCTGCACCCTGCCTTGTTCTACAGCAGCTTGAGAATTAAACAGTGTGGAAGAATAGACCTACACTTGCCCTCAGGCAAAAGGTATTTTGCTCTTCCAATAGGTTATCCCATTACGCAATTTGTTTAGCTTCCTCCATTTAAGCATCTGGCACAGAGCTCATTTCTATTTTATTAGCTCAGGGGAACTCCATGTTTATCACTCATGTGCACACAAACACTCACATGTCCATGCATGTATAAACATGCGCGTGCACATGAACAGCCACTGGCGTCCTATTTAGATAGTGCCGCATGTAGTCTCTTATTTCAATGTCATACAAAACTCCAGGGCTTGTTACAATTTCAAGAAAATGTAGAAGAAATAACTTATTTATAAAGCCACTTTATAAAAGCCAAATCATTCCACCGTCAGTTAAGTCCTCCTGATCTGCAGTCAGTATAAATATGCAGGGGCACATGGCAGATAACTCATGCACAGCCAGGTCCCAGAAATAATCATGGAATACACAGCAAGGGAACTAATTTAGTAATGTTAATGAGAGACAAACATTTAGGCCAAGAGTACTGGTAAGGGATTTACCGTTCAGTATAGAAAATTGTGAACTAGTTCAGGAAGATACAGAAAGGTCAGAACGAACATACAGATGGACAAGGCAACTGAAGGTAGGTAATTGTGAGATTATACATTCAGGAATAAGAATTAGGAAGAATAAGATTGCATGCTCATTGGGAAGACCCTAAAAGATATGGATCAGCAGTAACACCCAGGCTGGATTCTATATTTGAACCCTGAAAATGCTCATGCAAATAAATAAACTGGGTGGCATGGTGGCACAGTGGTTAGCACTGCTGCCTCACAGCACCAGGGACCCGGGTTCGATCCCTGGCTTGGATGATTACCTGTGCGGAGTTTGCACAGTCGGTTCTTAATGTGTCTGCGTAGGTTTCTTCCAGGTGTTCCGGTTTTCCCTCTCAGTCCAAAGATGTGCTAGTTAGGTGCATTGGCCGTGCTAAATTCTCCCTCAGTGCCGGAGTGTGGTGACGAGGGGGTTTACACAGTAACTTCATTGCAGTGTTAATGTAAAACTACATGTGATAATAATAAACTTTAAACCAATAAAACATTTGAGCTTTATAAACAGACATTATGTATAAAACTAAAGAAGCAATAACTTCACACCAGACATTGGGGTTAGGCCACAGTTGGCGTATTTGCAATTTTGGATTAGGACATTAAGAGAGTATATAGTGTAAGTAGGATGATGCCAGTGGCAGAACACACCTCATCCTTCCAATTAAGAGTCACATGTTACACCACTAGGTCAACACATCTATAAGGATCCACTCAACAACCCAGGCTCCCAATGAATTGAGACCAAGATGTACGTATTCATTGGTGGGAGGGGAGGAAGAGTGAGCGGAACTAGTGATGAACCTTCCCAAAGGATAGTTTGTTGAGCTAGATTTTGGGTGTGTTGTGCACTATGTCCTGGGGCCTTCAAACCAAGGTAGGATCCTTGGCTTTCCTTCATACTGTCAGCTTTGATTCTGTGAATGATGTGTGTCCTCTTCTCTGCCATAATCCCAATCTGTCATCCCACAACATGGAATTCTGATATTTTTCTACCAGGTGGAGTTTTGTTCGTTGGCTTCAGTTCTAATCAAAATGGTGCAGAGTGTACTGGTACTGTTTGGGACCTCAGGAAAATAGACCATATACTGCAACCCCTGTCCATAGCATTTAGACAGTATTTCTTGCACATGCTTGGGGCATGTTTTTTGGAAACAAAACTATCAATTTAACCTCCTTTGTATGATGTGTGAAGGATGCTTAAAAGAGAAAGATTTGCATTTATTCATAGAATCCCTACAGTACAGAAGGCGGCCATTTGGCCCATTAAGTCTGTACCAACCACAATCCCACCAGGCCCTATTCTTGTAACCCCCTACATTTATTTTGCTAATCTTCCTGACACTAGGATCAATTTAGCATGACCAATCAACCGAACCTGCTCATCTGTAGACTGTGGGAGGGAACCGGAGGAAACCCACGCAGACACGGGGAGAGCGTGCAAACTCCAGACAGACAGTGACCCAAGGCTGGAATTGAACCTGGGATCCTGGTGCTGTGAGGCAGCAGTGCTACCCACTGTGCCACCGTGCCGTCCAAATTTATACATTGCTTTACAGCATCTGTTCCTTTGCCTCCGTGCCTTTTGTGTCCTGTGAAGCACTTTGGGCCTGTTTTGTTTTCTCTGTTAAATACACTGTACAAAGGGAAGTTGGTTTCATTCCTCTGGCATTTGATAGAAGTGCAGAATTTCATTATCTGCACTCCGTTCTGAAAATCTATCAAAAGAAATACCGTGGGTGGCACGGTAGCACAGTGGGTTAACACTGCTGCTTCACAGCTCCAGGGTCCTGGGTTCGATTCCTGGCTCAGGTCACTGTCTGTGTGGAGTTTGCACATTCTCCTCGTGTCTGCGTGGGTTTCCTCTGGGTGCTCCGGTTTCCTCCCACAGTCCAAAGATGTGTGGGTTAGGTTGATTGGCCATGATAAGAAATTGCCCCTTAGTGTCCAGGGATGCGTAGGTTAGAGGGATTAGTGGGTATAATATATAGGGGTAGAGCCTGGGTGGGATTGTGTTCGGTGCAGACTCAATGGGCCGAAGGGCCTTTTTCTGCACTGTAGGGTTCTATGAATCTATGAAATCATTTACTGTACATCCGTTTGTCTTTTATTGAATAATTTTATTTAAAAAGTGAGCACTGACATTTCAAGGTAACTTGTGAGATCAGTCTTGGAAGGTTGATTTAGATCATGAAAACTGCGGTCATTAATCAAAGGCGCTTCCTTGTTTAAAGTTTGTTAATTGAATGTCCTCCAATAAGTAGCTCATTTTTGGTCACTGTTTAAACACTGTTTCAAAATAACAATAAGACAGATGGTAGAGCCACAATTTTTATGACTTGATTTCTATAAAGCAGAATGGTGTTGACCTATTTAAATAAGTGTTTTATCATTTCTTTACTAATGAGCTACCAATTGCTTATTCAACGGTGAAATTGAACATGCTAAGTTTTTAAGAGCGGCAGTACTCATAGTAACAAGTACATTTGGAGTTCGGCTGGAAAGCTAAATATAAATTCAGATACAAAATCAAATTTGTTTTGAGAACAACTTTAGACATTTTGAGTCATACTTGATTGCTGCTGCTTCTAATTTCTTTTAATTGCAGATAGAAGCCTAATGGTCTTAATGTTAGCCACCTCCATATTGTTGGGTACTGATACCGGCTTATAATGCACTTATACGGCATGTTTCACAAGCTGAGGATGCCCCAGAGCATTTTTCAACCAAAGAAGTACTTTTTTCTTTGGTAGTTATTGTAATGATGTAGGGAATGTGGCATATCGCTTGCGCGCAGCAAGTCCCACAAATAGCAATGTCATAATGTCTCGATGACCTGCTTCA
This sequence comes from Carcharhinus amblyrhynchos, assembly GCF_965287045.1. Classification (NCBI taxonomy): domain Eukaryota; kingdom Metazoa; phylum Chordata; class Chondrichthyes; order Carcharhiniformes; family Carcharhinidae; genus Carcharhinus; species Carcharhinus amblyrhynchos. The sequence goes on along the minus strand of NC_137346.1, from coordinate 43,753,015 downwards.
GTGATGTTTGCTGTTCTCTATTCAGCCTGCTCAAGTTAATGTACGGAAAGAACCTGTTGCATTTGTTGCTGCTCGGTATAACAATCAATCGTGTGAACGATCGATAGTATGAGGTGTAATCGTGGTATTAGTTCCTGAGTTTTGGGTTTGACCACACCATTGAAGGAATTGGGTGGACACAGTGTGAAGTCTGACAACACCAGGTTTAAATCCACAGGTTTATTTGTAGTAAACCCACAAACTTTTGAGGTTAAACTCTTCTTCGTCAGGTGAATGGAGAGTTCTGTCCTCAGACAGAGCATATAAAGCACAGACAGATTACTGATTAGAATTCCTGTTGGCGAACACTTCACTGGTCACGGGCATTCAACCTCTGACGTTCGGGTAAGCGTCCTCCAAGGCGGCCTTCACAACACACGACAGCGCAGAGTCGCTGAGCAGAGACTGATAGCCAAGTTCCGCACACATGAGGACGGTCTCGACAGGGATCTTGGGTTCATGTCGCACTATCTGTAACCCCCGTGACTTGCCTGGGTTTGCAAAACCTCACTTACTGTACTGTCTGGAGACAATACACATCTCTTTAAACTGTGATCAGTGCTCCTTCCACTCACATTGTCGGCCACTTTAAGACTTGAACAGCAGGTTAGGTGTAAAGATTCACATTCTAATAAGTAATCTGTAAACTGTCTGTGCTTTATATGCTCTGTCTGAGGCCAGAACTCTCCATTCACCTGACGAAGAGGGGAACCTCAAAAGCTTGTGAGTTTACTATCAAATAAATCGGTTGGACTTAAACCTGGTGTTGTCAGACTTTGTACTATGTTTACCCCAGTCCAACGCCAGCATCTCCACATCAGGAATTGGGTGGCACAGTGGTTAGCACTGTTGCCTCACAGCGCCAGGAACCCGGATTTAATTCTGGCCTTGGGTAACTGGGTGGAGATTGCACATTCTCCCATGTCTGCGTGGGTTTCCTCCCACACTCCAAACATGTGCAGCTTAGGTTGATTGACCATGTAAAATTATCCTTAACGTCAGGGGGATTAGCAGGGTAAATATGTGAAGTTACAGGGTTAGGGCTTGTGTGGAATTGTTGTCAGTGCAGGCTCAGTGGGCTAAATGGTCCCCTTCTGCGCTGTAGGGACTCTGTGATTCTATGAATTCCCAGTGAAAATATTTGATTCTTTTTCAGGGACTGAAGAATATTGCTGCCATTAGTCTTGCGATTAACTATCAGAACAAAGCTACCAAGTTCCTGGGCGACCAGTCAATGTCTCAGACGAAGCCTGCTCCGTGACATTTGAGGCACCTTCAGACTACTGAGAGTCAGCGGAGCTCAGACAAGCACAGTCATCCGAGGATTGCAGCCTACAGCAACTGACTGTTGAGATGTACTCAAACCTGCACTTTCTGAAGTGTGATGCGCTTGTTCTCCCTCACTATTTCTCTTTCTCTCTCTCTCTCTCTCTCCTCCACGCACTGTGACGAGACCCCGCCTCCCTGAAAGCCCAGGGTTCCGCGTTTACCGAAATTCAAACTTGAATTCCACTTACCACCAATGATGGTTTAAGATCCTTTTCCATTGGTCAGCAGTTTCTGTTGCAGGCACTTTCTACCAGGCTATCTCTTACCTGTGCTCAACATTTGACAGTAACCGGGCACAAAGTAAAGGTAAATTCAACTTTGGCCACACCCACCTTTAGCACGAATAGGTTACCCTATAATTGTAATTTCATGTGGAATTGGTATGTTATTTCCGGCACTGAAGTTGTGGATTTTTGCTGCAAGTTGGTTGATTTTACAGCACTGGGAAATTAATTTACTTTTATGAAGGTAATCTCTTATGTTCACAGAACCAAAGTAGAAATCTTTTGCAGTCTGGTAAGTGGTGACTTAATTCATCATTTGAGTGTCTGGCAGAGGTAAATTGGATAGGTCACAGTTTCAAATTGTCTGCATTACATTTGAACAATTCTTAAAGTTTCTGGTCGTCCTCACATTTCCCTCCCTCAACACAGCCGAACTGTAAAAACCCAACAGGGAACGAATACTGTAACTAAAGAACACAGGCTTGACATCTGTTGAGTCTGTCATAGAGGATGTGTAATTTTCATTTAATTATTAGAGCTTATTTTTTTTTATTTAAAATAGTTTAGCTTATAGTGCCATTTCTAACTTTGTACTCTCTTTTTTTTGAGGCAGAAGGTTTTTTTTTTCTCTCTTGCTTCCATCACTTTCCCCTATGAGCCCCTCCCTCACCCACCAACTCCAATGCAGCATAGAATTCTGAATGTATAATGCTGTCAATATTATGTGATGCGGGTATCAATTATGCAGTTGAAAATAATGGACAAGTTTAAAATATTCACTCAGTTGTAATATTTGCTGAGCTGTTTTAAATAATATGCCAACTTGGTAATGTTCAATAAAATAGAAACAAAGAAATGTGCAATTAATCTGTTTGTAAGATGAAGACTGGAGACGGATTGAGGCATTAAGCAATACGCTGGCCGGATTGTCCTTCTGCAGGATTCCCATCAGCGGGAGGAAATCTCATTGACAGTGGTGAGGCCAGAAGATCCCAGTAAATGTTGTGCGGCCTCCCGCTGTGAGAAGCATGAGGCCGGAGAACTCCCCCCCCCCCGCCCCCGACTGTGTGTCCAGAGAGGTGTGAGTTTGAAGATAATCCAACATGGTGGCACAGTGGTTAGCGCTGCTGCCTCACAGCGCCAGGGACCCGGCTTCAATTCCAGCCACCGTCCGTGTAGAGTTTGCACGTTCTCCCCCGCGTCTGTGTGGGTTTCCTCCGGGTGCTCCGGTTTCCTCCCACAGTCCAAAGATGTGCGGGTTAGGTGCATTGACCATGGTAAATTGCCCCTTAATGTCAGGAGGATCGACAGAATAAATATGTTACGGGGATGGGCCCGGGTGGGACTGTTGTCAGCGCAGGCTCGATGGGCCGAATGGTCTCTTTCTGCACAGTAGGGATTCTGTGAATGGCGGAGAAGTGCACTGTAGGGAAGACGAGAGATGTTAAGGAAATGATAGTGAAAGGAAGGAAAGTGTGAATGTGGCGTGGTTAATGAATCCATTTACAGGAAAATGTGTAAACCATTAAAAATGCACAGTTGGGCAACATAGCTGAAAAAGAGGGATATGATGTCAACTATATGGAAACTTGGCTCTAACCAACTCAAAACTGAGAAATAAATACTTCAGGCTGTGATTTTTTTTTCTTTTAGGAGTGTTCATGGTGATGACCCTTATGAGTAGCAAAAGGTTGGGAGCAGTCTACTTCCACCCTTTACCCCTGAGTGGCAAATTCTACACAGTTCGACAGGAAAGGAGGATGAAAAAGTGAGATTTCCCGTGTGAAGCTTAAATGTTCCAATTCTCTAATTGCCAAGATTATCTCCCAATAAATAGCATTGTTGAGCAGTCTACGCTGGGCCCCTTTTCAACACCGGATCGATCTCAGCTGGTTAGCATTCGATCATTCCCTCACCAGCATGGAACATACCTGAAGCTAAGCTACATTTTTCCCCCATTCTAAGCTGATTCTCCACCGTGTCTGAATCTCTGATGTGTGAAGGATTATTCTGTCATTTAGATACTGTTTTTCCCCCTCGTGTTTTTGAGGGTTGGCACTGAGAGTTATCCTAGACCAGGACAGAAGTGCGCGTCAAACTTCCCTGGTACTGGGGAAGATTTCTCGACCTACAACTGAGATGGTGATGTTTTCATCCACAGTTGTGTCATTTTTTAAAAGGAAGATTTTAGGCTCTGTCCCACGCTACACCATCTTTGGCCTCCAAATACCAAGAGACAGTTTTGTGAATTTATTATGCCTTTTCAAGCGGTGAGATTTAAGATCAAGTGGATGATCAGCCCCTGGCGTTGTCAGAAAATAGGCAATGCAATCTGTAACATCTTATTTGGAATGCGCTGAATGGAGTTGGAAGCATCGGTATCCCCAGTGGAACAGGGCAGTAATGAGACACTGTGGAGTTCTCCAAAATACAACTATGATTCAGAACAGAGCTGCTTTTTATGAATAAGCATGATTGCAAACTGCATTTTTTTCACTATGTAGTTCTTTATCATAGAATCATACAAGCTCTGGAAGCCATTTGGCCCATTGCACCTGTGCTGACGCCTTGAGAGAGCTGTCTGATTGGGCTCACTCTCATCTGATAGTTCCTCATGGCTTTGCCAGTATTTCTTTTTGGAGTATTTATCCAGTTATCTTTTGAAGGTTGCCATAGAATCTGCTTCCACAGCCCTTTCAGGCAGTGCATTCCAGATCTCAACAACTCGCTGCGTAAGAGAGAAAGACTTGTCATTTTCCCTCTGGTTCTTTTGCTAATTACCTTAAACCGGTGACTGTCCTGCCAGTAGGAACAGTTTCTCCCTATCTACTTTACCAAAAATGTTTTTGTGTACAATTCAGAGAGCTAAGAAAGCTAATGCTGTGCAGTATACAACACAAATGAAACTATCATATTTCCACAGTTCACACCATAATTTTCCCATAACGCTCCCTGGAGAGTTGGGAGGAAGTGACTAAGCGTAAGGGATGAATTTTGAGAAGGCTATGGGATGGGCGTCACAATGGTTAGCACTGCAGTCTATGCACCACAGCTCCAGGCACTACAGCGCTAGGGGCTTGGGTTCAATTCTGGCCTCGGGTCACTGTCTGTGTGGAATTTGAGTGTTCTCCCCGTGTCTGTGTGGGTTTCCTCCAGGTGCTCCAGTTTCCTCCCACAGTCGGAAGATGTTGCGGGTTAGGCGGTTTGGCCGTGGTAAATTGCCCCTTAACGTCCGAAGATGTACAGTTAGGTGGATTAGCCGTGGTAAATGCTTGTGAGCCTAGGGAGGAGGGGAGAGCCTGGGTGGGATGCTCTTTTGGAGAGTCAGTGCAGACCCAGTGGACCTCTGTCACACTGTTGAGATTCTATGGGAAGGAAGCTCCGCAGAAGAGGGCTGCAGGCTCCATTCCAATGAGGGCAGTGCCCCTGAGGTATTTGCGGACTTTCAAAAGGCATTTTGATAAAGTAACTCATACTGACCTTGTTAACAAAAATCGAAGTCCATCGGAACTAAAAAGAGCAGTAGCTGCACACACAACATTGGCTGAGGGATAGAAAGTTTATGCGGTGGGTGGCTGTTTTTCAGATGGGAGGGAGGTATATAGCGGAGTTTCCCAAAGCTCAGTATGAGGACCAGTGCAGTCCTTGATAATTAATACTGATCTGGAGTTTGGCCCACTTTTGAAATATGTAGCTGACACGAAACTTGGAAGTGAGTAAACTTAAGAAGATAGTAATGGACTTGAGGAGAACCTAAAAAGGTGGGCGGAATGGGTAGACTCGTGGCAGATGAAGTTCACTGCAGGACATCATGAAATGATCCCTTTTGGGACATGTTGTGGGGTACAATTTTAAAAAGTGGTGCAAGGATAGGGTTGAACAGGATCAAAGGTTATGGGGAGAGAGCAGGATTAGGCTATTGGGTTGGACGATCAGCCATGATCGTGATGAATGGTGAAGCAGGTTCAAAGGGCAGAATGGCCTCCTTCCTGTTCTTATTTTCTATGCATTTGGGCGCAAAGCTTTGATTGTGGCAGGAGAGTTTGACAAAGTAGCTAAGAAAGTGTATGAGATTCTAAGCTTTATAATAAATGCATCGAATACAAAAGCCAGGATGTTGTGCTAATTCTTTAAGGAAAAGCACCCATTCAGCCCCAACTGGAGTATTGTCTCCATTCTAGGCAGCAACCTTTAAGAAGAGTATGAAACCTTTGAAGAAGGTGTAGGAGTGATGAGCTAGAATTGTTCCAGGGATGAGGGATTGCAGTTATGGGGGGATACAAACTTGTGAAATAGGAGTAGAACCAGACTATCCGGTCCCTCGAGCATGCCCTGCCTTTCAATAAGTGCATGGCTGATCTGTTTGTGTTTCAAATTCCACATTTCAACCTACCCTGAGAACCTTAGATTTTTACTGGGCAAGAGAATCTATCTGCCTCCACCTTAAAAATATTCAGTGACTCCGCCTCCACCATCTTGTAAGGCAGAGAGTTCCAAAGTCGCTCAATCCTTAGAAGAGAAATTCTCATCTTTGTCTTAAAAGGGTGACCCTTAAATTTAAAACAGTGCTCCCTAGCTCTGGACTCACCCTTTCCAAACCTTATCAATGCCATTCTTCAGGGTCTTGCATACTTCAATCAAGTCACTCCTCACTTTTCTAAACTCCAGTGGAAACAAGGCCAGTCTGTTTAACTTTCCCCCATAAGACAACCCACTCATTCCAGGTATCAGTCTAGTAAACCTCCTCCAATGCATTTACATCCTTCCTAAAATAAGGAAACCTAAACTACATAAAGTATTCGAGATGTGGTCTCACCATCCTGTACAACTGAAGCTTAACATCCTTACTTTTATGTTCACTTCCTCTAATAATGAAGGATAGTGTTCCATTAGCCTTCCTGGTTACATGGTAAGTGCGGGCTTCTGTACTCCGAGTCATCTCGGGAGCTGATTGCAGCCATGAGGCTGCAAGCCTCTGAATAGTTTTAATTTGGAAATAAACGAGTTGTGTTTTCCCTAAAGTGGTGAATGAGCATCTCCAAAAGAACTGGCATAGACTCGTTGAGCTGAATGACATAGACGTAGAATCCTGCAGTGCAGAAGGAGGACAAATTGCTCATCGAGTCTGTACCGACTACAATCCCACCCAGACTCTATCCCCATAACCTAATGTATTTACCCTAGCTAGTCCCCCTGACACCGAGGGGTAATTGAGCATGGCCAGTCCATCTAACCCGCACTTCTTTGGACTGTGGGAGGAAATTGGAGCACCCGAAGGAAATCCACGCAGACACAGGAGAAACTCCACACGGACAGTGACCCAAAGCGGGAATCGAACCTGGGTCCCTGGCGCTGTGAGGCAGCAGTGCTGACCACCGTGCCGTCCCAAATGGCCTTCTGTGCTGTACTATTCTACAATATGTGAAGTGAGGTAAGAGCATAATGTTGTGAGGGCAATCTCAGTGATGAGAATGTTATGGGGCTTGATATTTACCTCTTACTGCAATGAGATTCTTTTTTTGCCTCCCACCCCCATTTAAAGTAACTTGGGTGTTTTCTACATTTAAGGTGCCGAATCTGATTCGGGATGTAGGTTGTAGTAAGGAGTCGAAGAGGATTCGTTCCTGAGTAATGAGGCAAGGTGATGCCATCATCTCAATGGTTTATCAAGGGTACAACGTGTAACATGTGGTGAGGCAAAGGCGTTTTGATGAAAGAGAAACTTCGCCATTTGTAGGTCAGTTGGCTGTTGGGTCAGGGGTCTTTGGTGGGTGTCGGGAACGGCAGTGGCCTTGTTTGTGAGGGAGCAGATCTCTGGAAGCCAATTCTAGTTGGCAATAAAATGCCAGGAAAGAGTTTTGTGAAACTAAACATCGAGGAGCAAATTATGTGGGGATGGTTGCAAGAAGTAAAGGGGGAAGTTTCAGTGTGGTAGTGATGTGTGCTGCAGTGGATAATGTGTCAGAGAGAAGCACATACTGGGCCAAGCAATAATGGAACCACGCCAAGACGCTGGTTAGAAAGTAGGTTTGGATGGAATGTGCTATTCACCAAGGCAATGCTGATGAAAGGGAAAAATAGCAATAAAAGACAGCTGAAATTGTACAGAAAGAAAACATGGAGCAGCGTTCGAGGTGGTAGGTTGAGGAGTGGGAGGTCCAGGGGGAGGTGGTAAACACGTGAATTTACATAGGCAAACAATTAGATCATAAAGCAACAAAGAACAGCCTTTGAGTAGGGGCTTGGCGATTGGAAACAACCAGTCCAGCTGTTGACGTGTGTGTGCTGGAGGAAGGGATTGGAAAAATGCTGAGCAACTGGGAAAACCGGATAACACGTACAGTGAGTCACCTGAACAGGCAGGACCAATAATGAAGACAAAGGACCATTAAACCAGTTATTCCGGTGGTGGGCAACCTGCATCCCAGGGGCCACATGCGGCCCATCTGGGTTCTGAGTGCGGTCCAGGAGACATTTTGTTGACTGTTGCCCATGTGTAGGGTTGCCACGTTCCGCTGATTTTCGTCCACGTAGTTTTATTTTCTCTACCAATGTGACTGAAGTGATTCACCTGTAAAGCGAGGGTGAGTGAGGTGAGGTGCGTGCTGATCGCTCACAACATTGACCGTGAGAACCGTGCGCTCCCTCTGTGTCCAAAGTATCAATACTTTTCTTTTTACCATTTGAAGTTGATGAGAGTTCTGTTAATATGTAAATGATTAAGCATTCTCTGTAACTTATGAACTATTCGGCGTGTATTAAAAGCATTTACTCTGATTCATGGGGTCACGGTTGATCAACAAGCCCGATTTCAATCTTGTGACCCACTGAGATGAAGGAGGGGTCACTCATGCAACTCACTCACTAACCTAGATTGCCCAGCACTGAGTTAACTACAGAAGGAATAAACTAATAGGGAGATTAACCTGGTCTATGGCTTTGCAGATCAGTAATGATAGGTTGTAGAAGATCACTGTTGAGTGCAGAAAGTGTTCCAGAACATGTTTGATTCTATACCATTGAACCAGAAAGAGGCCCTTCGGCCCATCGAGTCTGCACTGAACACAATCTAACCCAGGCCCTACCCCCATATCCCTACATATTTTACCTACTAATCTCTCTAACCAAAGCATCTCAGGACATTAAGGGGTAGTTTTAGCATGGCCAATCAACCTAACCTGCACATCTTTGGAGTGTGGGAGGAAACCGGAGCACCCAGAGGAAACCCACGCAGACACGAGGAGAACATGCAAACTCCACACAGACAGTGACTCAAGCCGGGAATCAAACCCAGGACCCTGGAGCTGTGAAGCAGCAGTGCTAACCCACTGTGCTACCGTGCCACCCTCAATTGTATTTTTAATGATTCTTAAATTGGGATAGTACAGAGCTGGGATACACACACCCTCAATGAGGGTGTCAACAGAGATCATTAAATAAGGACTGTACCTGTCAAACTCGCTCACTAACCTAACAAGTCTTAACAATTGGACACCACAAAGCAACATAGCTGCATCAAGATAGTCTATAATAAGTCACCTCTTCTATACACTGCAGTACTACAGGAGATTAACTTTGAGTGATGATGTACATATTTAGGATGTATTAACCATATTCAGTTACAGATGCAAAGCACTCCTTTGATCCCAAAGCAAATTGATACCTTTGAGGTAAATTGAGACCATGTTCCCCATGGGGGACACACCAGTCTAGCAGTTGAATACTAAAACAACAGAAAATGTTAAGCCAAACTGCGAATACTCCAAATCTTTAACATTGAAATTGGAGTCCTTTAGCCAGTATCTATAAGCAGAAAAGAAAGATTATAACATTTTGAATGTCTCTAGCCTTCATTGTAGAGGCACTGTGGGTGGCATGGTGGCACAGTGGTTAGCACTGCTGCCTCTCAGCACCCGGGACCCAGGTTCGATTCCCGGCTTGGCTGACTGTCTGTCTGTGCGGAGTCCGCACTTTCTCCCTGTGTCTGCATGGATTTCCTCCGGATTCCTCCCACAGTCTGAAAAATGCGTTGGTTAGGTGCATTGGCCATGCCAAAATGCTCCCTCAGTGTACCCGAGCAGGCGCCGGAGCGTGGCGACTGGGGGACTTTCACAGCAACTTCATTGCGGCGTTAATGTAAGCCTACTTGTGACACTAATAAATAAACTTAAAAGAATGCTATTTTGTATAAATAAAAGACAAAATTGGGCCCCCTCAGGTCTCCTGGGTTGTCTTGCACTCCTTTGCCTCTTACCTGTGCTAGAAGAAAGGCACTTTAGATGGTTCCAGCTGCCAGTCGCCTACACTTTGTCCATTTGAGATTAAGGAACGAGGCAGCCCATTTCTCCCACTCACTACCTACCTTGTCCATTCGGATGGAAAAGCAGCCGTATCTAGTTGGCTGGAGCTGCCATTTTTTTTACAGTCTGTTTTTTTGTTTCAAAATTGATAACCTTGTGCTATTTCTGTGCGTAGGTGTTGCACTACAAATCAGTGAAATAAACCCATGGGTGCCAAGAAACATGGTCATTTTTGTTGATTATAATAATTGCTAGAAGCTGTATTGTTCTACAAATCTCTTGTCCGCCCTCATAAATACCAGTGTGGTATATTTCATCATTTTCCCTCGATGTAGATTTCTTCATGATGCATCATATGCAACAACACGAGTATAGCTGGGGTATGAAATTACTTGTTTGGATATTGTTTGATTGGTGCATTTTAGAGGCCGTACTCTTGGGCTCTGGGACACTCGACTGGATGGCACAACTCTTCTGGAACACTCGAGCTTGACCTCCAGTGATCTGAAAATGTTATCCGTTTAATGTCAACAAGCTCTCAACCTCTGACCCTAAGGATCACTTCCACCGTGAGGAGAACCAAGGACCACGTGAGACTGAGGCCTGTGATGCACCGCGCAGAGCCCTGCAAACTATCACTGGAGTTGGTGGTGCTGGGATGAGTTTATTGTTCTCAGTCAGGTTACTGTGGCAGGAGGCTGGGTAATTATCTTTGGGAGGGATAGTGGAGGAGGATGATTACATACGGATGACTCATTTTAAAATATGAAGCCAGGGCTTGAACACCTGTCCTCTTCCTGGCTGAGGAGCCAAGCATGGAGGCGAATGAGTTCTTCACAGGGGGAAAAAATTGGCAGTTTCGTGGCCATTACAAGGTTCTGTACAGCATTGCCAGCTTGGATGAGGCTCCGAATCCCTGTTCTTTCTATGTAGAATCCCTGTAGAACTTTCTCTCGATGTGGAGATGCCGGCGTTGGACTGGGGTAGACACAGTAAGAAGTCTCACAACACCAGGTTAAAGTCCATCCAGTTTATTTGATAGTAAACGCCACAAGCTTTCGGAACACACCTGATGAAGGAACAGCGTGTTCCGAAAGCTTGTGGGTTTACTTTCAAATAAACTGATTGGACTCTAACCTGGATCAGACTTCTTACCGTGAGCTTTCTGTCATCAAAGAGTTGATAGTGAGAGAGCAGTTGGGTTGACTGAGTCAATGGAATTGCTTAATATTGTCCCACCAAAGTATTGTTGTAATTTTATTCTATTGTTCAGCTTGACTTGCTGTCAGACACCTCGGGGCAAATCAAAAGCCTCAGCCTTGATGTTTCTCTCGTTAGTCCCCACCCACATTATCAACCAGAATCTTTGGTGACTAGGAGTTGATACACTCCTTAATGTTGTTCCTTCTGGCTAATTAGCTACCCCTTGACAGCAAGGTAAATGGAAAGTTACTGCATAATGTTTTGCAGACGAGTTCCCAATCACAAAACTGAAACAGCCATTTTCTGATTTCAGCCCCCTCCTTTCTATTGACTTTAGAATTGCAGCTTCCATTGCTACGGTCACGCACTACATGATCCGAAACGTGAACCTTTCTGCAGAATATTGAACAAACTGTCCTCCCTTATGCCGTAAGTATGTTATGTAATGTTCCATCACATCTCCCGTCACTTTGCAGCAACAACTACCTTTTGTAACAGGACAAACTTTTAAAAGAGATTGAACCGGGAACAAGAACAGAACGTTCATCACCTTTAAAACAAAACAGAAACTGCTGCAAACGCTCAGCAGGTCGTAGAGTGAAAGAAACACTTAAAACTCCAGGCTGATGACCTTTCCCCAGAACTGTCCATTCATTTCCCTGAGTTTGTTTCCCCCATTCAATTAGATCCTGGCTAATCTGCACTCAACTCCGTTTACCGTCTTCATGTTTATGCCCAGAAGAAAATCTGTCTATCTCAATCTTAGGTTTCAATCGATCTTCAAGTCTGTTTATTTCATACCTTCAGGGATAGTGGGGTAGTAGACCATCAGAGATAGGAGCAGAAATAGGCCATTCGGCCCATCGAGACTGATCCACCATTCAATGAGATCATGACTGATCTGATGTGATAATTCTCAACATCACTTTCCCACCTTATCCCCATAACCGTGGATTCCCTTACTGATGAAAAATCTGTCTGTCTCAGTCTTGGAACATACTTAATGACCCAGCCTCTGCAGGCTCCTGTGATAAAAATTCCACACTCTCAACACCCTCTTGAGAGCAGAAATTCTTCCTCATGTTTGTCTTAAATAGAACGTAGAACACTACAGCACAAACAGGCCCTTCGGCTCACAAGTTGCGCCCATCATATCCATACCTACCAGGCCTACCTATAACCCCCAATCCCATTAAATCCCATATACTCATCCAGAAGTCTCTTAAAAGACCCCAGCGAGTTCGCCTCCACCACCACCGACAGCAGCCGATTCCACTCACCACCCTCTGAGTGAAAAACTTACCCCTGACATCTCCTCTGTACCAGCTCCCCAGCACCTTAAACCTGTGTCCTCTCGTAGCGACCATTTCAGCCCTGGGAAATAGCCTCTGAGAATCCACCCTACCTATACCTCTCAACATCTTATAGACCTCTATCAGGTCGCCTCTCATCCTTCATCTCTCCAGGGAGAAAAGACCGAGCTCCCTCAACTTAAATGGGTGACTCCTGACTCTGAGATTACGCCCCCTGGTCCTAGACTCTCCCGCAAGGAGAATCTTACCTATCATTCCCTGAGAATCTTATATGTCTCAATAAGGTCACCCCTCATTCTGCTAACCTCCACTAAGTACAGGCCCAACCAACTAAATCTCTCCTTGTAAGAAAACCCCCCCATATCCAGGATGGATCCAGTGAACCTTCTCTGCACTACCTCCAATGCCAGTATACGTTTCCTTGGATAAGGGGACCAAAACTGTTTGCAGTATTCCAGGTGTGGTCTTAGTATTGCCTCGTATAATTTTAGCATGGCTTTCCTACTTTTAAACTCCGAATTCTCTTTGAAATAAAGGTTAGCGTTCCATTTGTCTGCCCTATTAGCTGCTAAACTTGCATTTTTTTTTGCGTGATTTATGCACACGGACCCCAAATCCCTCTGTGCTGCAGCTTTCTGAAGTCTTTTTCCATTTAAATAATATGCTAATTATTGGCCTTTATAATTGCATTATGAACACTCCTTCCTCAGCCAACAGGGACTGGAGCGGGTCTTGAATCTAGATCATGTGGATTCATAGAATCCCACAGTGCAGAAGGAGGCCATTTGGGCCACCGGACCTGCACCAACTACAATCCCACCCTATCCCCGTAACCCCATGTATTTACCCTGCCAATCCCCCTGACACTAAGGGCCAATTTACCATGACTGATCTATCTAACCTTCGCATCTTTGGACACTAAGGGGGAATTTATGGCCAATCCACTTGGCCCACACATCTTTGGACTATGGGAGAAAACTGGTGCACCCGGAGGAAACCCACACAGACACGGGGAGAACATGAGGCTTATCAGCAAGGGCGCCACTGACTGAGCCACAGGACTTCCGACCTCCAGCATCTATAGCCTTTGGCCAGGAAGGAATTCCAGATTCCCACTGCCCCTTTTGTATGAAGTAGCGCTGCCTGCTTTCTACCCTGAATGACCTCAGCCTTATTTTAAGATTTACAGTCCTTTTGCTCTTGAGTCTTGCACTGGGATCAATCGAATCCTATTAACCTTTTTAATCATTTCAATCAGGTCACCCTCACATCTTCTACACTCCGAGGAATGCAGCCCAGGTTTATGCATCATTACGGAATTATTCCCAGAAGCAGCAGTCCAGATGGGGTATCAAACAGTGAAGGAGCTTGGAAACAGATTGCAGAAGGTTAATCAAGTATTCACTCTTGTTCCTCAGCACAAACAGAATGTTGTGTTTGTAAGAATTAAGTAAACAGAAGGATAATGAGCTTAATTCCTCCGTGGCAAAATGTGCTCATTTTCCAAGCACAATTTTTACTTGAAGCATGCTGGTTCTGAACATGGATTTAACACTTTTTTTTGAAGGTGTGTTGAAAATATCTGTTTAAAATTAAGCATTAACAAGAGAAGGATGACGGATCAAGTCTTCCACTTTTGTCACAGTTGTCTAAAGAAGGAAGGCTGTTCGGAATGGGGGGGCAGTCTGGGTGCATCGGAGGGATTAGTACTGAATATAATTTGGTGACTAAGTGATCCATGTAATGCTGAGTAATCAGGATCATGAAGGTTACCCTCCTCCATGAATGGTTTTCACAGTATTGATTTCTCCATTTCTACTTCTGTCCGTTTGAACACAGCCATTACATAGAGCGTAGGAGCAAGAGGAGGCCATTTGGCCCTTCGAGCCTGCTCCACCATTCATTATGATCATGGCTGATCGTCCAACTCAATAGCCTAATCCTGCTTTCTTCCCGTAACCTTTGATCCCGTTCGCCCCAAGTGCTATATCCAGCCGCCTCTTGAATACATTCAGTGTTTTGGCATTTCTGTGGTAGTGAATTCCACAGACTCACCATTCTTTGGGTGAAGAAATGTCTCCATCTCTGTCCTAAATGGTCTACCCATTACAGTCCTAAGTATGACACTTCCACTCCATTATTGACTCCACTGTGCCTCGTGGCTTCATACTCCAGCCTGCCTGCCATCTACATGCTGCCAGTATCTCATAGTGATGTTAGACCTTCGAATCCTAGCTCTCTGCCAGCCACTTCAGGGCTGTTGCTGTGCTAATTGGCAGCCCAATGACCATTCAGGCTTGATCACAATGTCCTCAGCTCAACATGGACAAAACTGAGATTACCAGCTTCCGTCCATCTCAACACGTGTGTAACCTCCAGCTCCAACTCATCAGGTACCTGTTCATTCTGAGCCAGCCAGGCTTGATCGTCCTCTATACCTTAGCTATGACTGTAACACTACATTCTGCACTTTCTCCTTTCCTTCTCTATGAACAGTATGTTTCAACTGTACAGCGTGCAAGAAACCATACTCTTCGCTGTATACTAATACATGTGACAATAATAAATCACATCAGTCTAATCTTTATTCCACTGTTGCATTTTACATACAAACTAGAAGAAGGTCCCCGCCTCCAGCCTGCTCCGCCATTCAGTAAGGTCATGGCTGATTCTGATTTTAACTTCAACTTCATATTCCTGCCTATCCCTGATATCTATCACCCCCACCACTACACCCCCCCCGCCATCAAGAATCTATCTTAAAAATATCCGAAGACTTTGCCTCAGCCCCCCCTTACAAGGGAGAGAGTTCCAAAGTTTCACAACACTCTGAGAGAAAAGAATTCTCTTCATTTCTGTCCTAAAATTTTATTTTTTTTTTAGCAGTGACCCCCCCCCCCATTTCTAGATTCTCCCACAAGAGGAAACATCGTCTCCACATCCACCCAGTGAATACCCTCAGGGTCTTGTATGCTTCAAACAAGTTGCCAATTACTCTTCTAAACTCCAGCAGATACAAGCTCAGCCTCTCCAACTTTCCCTTAGAAGACAACCTACCCATTCCTCTTGACAAATTTCCTACTTGTCCTTGGACCTTGCCGTCCGTTGTCCAAACAGACAATCGTCATAAAATTTATATTTCTCAAATATCTTTTGTTGGCCTCCTCGTCCCCCGTTATTCAGCTATTACAGAGAATACACAAACCACCTCCCATCAATCTAACCCCACCATCAATATTCTACATAATCTGTCCCCAGAAACACTCTCAAAACTCCTCGCTCCCCTGTTCTGTGCCTATTCTTCTGTTTGCCTGTATTGTTCCCCTTCTCTTTTCTTAGTGTTCTCTCCATTTCTCATGTGGGGGGCATTCTGTAAACTCTCATTGTCATTCATTCACGGCCTCTCTCTGCGCTGATTCTATGATGATCCCAGATCCACAATGACCCTCTGAAATGGTCTCACAAGCTAATCAGTTCAAGGGCAATTCAGATTGGGCAACAAGTGATGCCTATATCCCATAAACACCAACAGTTCACACACAAGCATATCAGTGCTATCACTGCTCATTGGCTGATGGTTAAGAGCCAATGTTTTCAGCACGTAATCTCCATTTCACTTTCCTATTCATTCCTCCACACCCATTTCACTCACTTCTGTTTCAAGCACCTGACTTACTGACATTCTGAATCGCAAGGTAGCATTTCACGGATTGGATGGACATTGGGAGGAACCCCGTGCGACTGTTGTGTGGGCGTTTGCCACTGAATTTGTGAGTGGGTGGCCAACTAAGTGGCTACCAAGGGCAGCGATCCCACACCCAAGTGATATTGGCCCAATCATCCTCTGCTATCACATACTCACTCCATCCAATAGAAACAGTGATGATCTCAGTTTTGGGCGGCACGGTAGCACAGTGGGTTAGCACTGCTGCTTCACAGCTCCAGGGTCCTGGGTTCGATTCCCGGCTCGGGGTCACTGTCTGTGTGGAGTTTGCACATTCTCCTCGTGTCTGCGTGGGTTTCCTCCGGGTGCTCCGGTTTCCTCCCACAGTCCAAAGATGTGCGGGTTAGGTTGATTGGCCGTGCTAAGAAATTGCCCCTTAGTGTCCGGGGATGTGCAGGTTAGAGGGATTAGAACATAGAACATTACAGCGCAGAACAGGCCCTTCGGCCCACGATGTTGCGCCGACCAGTTAAAAAAAATACAACAACAACGACCCACTAACCTAAACCAATCCCTTTTCGTCCATAAACCTGTCCACAGACCTCTTAAACGCCCCCAAACTAGGCGCATTTACAACTGCAGCAGGCAGGGCATTCCAATCCCTCACCACCCTCTGGGTAAAGAACCTACCCCTGACATCCGTCCTATAACTACCCCCCCTTAATTTAAAGCCATGCCCCCTCGTGCTAGATTTTTCCATCAGAGGAAAAAGGCTATCACTATCCACCCTATCTAAACCTCTAATCATCTTATATGTTTCATGATTAGTGGGTGTAATATGTAGGGATATAGGGGTAGGGCCTGGGTGGGATTGTGTTCAGTGCAGACTCGATGGGCCGAAGGGCCTCTTTATGCACTGTAGGGTTCTATGATTCTATGACAATCATAAGCTGGCAGCTCAGCAGTGCCACCAGGAATGAAGACCATTGCTGAGGGTGCAGGAAAGTAAACTTTACAAACACAGAATGGTGAAGGGCTGGAGGGAAACCCTCTCTGGGGAAATTGTGGGGCCTGCTTTATATGTCTGTGTCCTCCTCTGTTCTTTTATTATGCCTTCTCCACTGATCTGCAGCTGGGAGGCCACCTCCGTCAGTATGCACTGGCACTGGAGGGGGTTCACAGGAGATTCACTCGGTTGATCCTAGAGTTCAGAGGGTTGGCTTATGAGGACAGGCTGAGTAGATGGGAACAATATTTATTGGAATTTAGAAGAACGAGAGGGGAGATCTTGTAGAAACGTATAAAATTATGAAGGGGATAGATAAAATAGAAGCAGGGAAGTTGTTTCCACTGCCGGGTGAATCTAGAACTGGGGGCACAGCCTCAAAATAAGGGGGAGCAGATTTAGGACTGAGTTGAGGAGGAACCTCTTCACAATAAGGGTTGTGAATCCCTGCCCAGTGAAGCAGTTGAGGCTCCCTCATTGAATGTTTTTAAGGTAGAGATAGATTGTTGAACAGTAAAGGAATTAAGGGTTATGGTGAGCGGGTGGGTTAAGTGCAGCTGAGTCCACGGAAAGATCAGCCATGATCTTGTTAAATGGCGGAGTAGGCTCGAGGGGCCGAATGGCCTACTCTTGCTCCTAGTTCTTATGTTCCATTTTAGCTGGTGCTCTCCCCACAGATCAAGGGGAGTTGATCTGATGTCAGCCCATTTTAATGGCTCCTAATTGGTTGCCCCTCCTCCTTGCAGTCTCCCATCAGTAAACCTCTCCGATGGCAGGACATGGTCGGGGAGCTGATCCAATGAGACCTTCTGCCTAGTCTCTCTCCTGGTGGCTGGAGGAATTTAGCCCATCCAGTCTTTAAGGCTGGAACTGGGTAGGAAAAAGACAAGACTCACTCAACTTCTGCTCCTAACCATCAGCCAATGAGCACTGATACGTTTGTATGTGAACTGTTGGTGTTTATGGGATATAGGCATCACTGGCAGGATTAGCATTTGTTGCCCAATCTGAATTGCCCTTGAACTGATTATCTTGTGAGGCCATTTCACAGGGTCATTGTGGATCTGGAATTATCATAGAATCAGTACAGAAAGAGGCCATTCAGCCCATCGAGCCTGCACCGACCACAATCCCACCCAGGCCCTACCCCCATATCCCTACATATTATACCCACTAATCCCTCTAACCTACACATCTCAGGACACCAAGGGGCAATTTCTTAGCATGGCCAATCAACCTAACCCGCACATCTTTGGACTGTGGGAGGAAACCGGAGGAAACCCACGTGGGGAGAACGTGCAAACTCCACACAGACAGTGACCCGAGATTAGTTGTGGGCCAGAGTGGATGAGTGGTGGGTTTTAACAAGAATCAACGATAGTTTCATGGTCACCATTTTACTGAGACTAGCATTCACTTCCAGATTTCATTAATTGGATTTAAATTCCACCAGCTGCTGTGATGGGATTTGAGCCCATAGCTCCCAGAGCTTTAGTCTGGGCCTCTGGATTCCTAGTCTAGCAACATAAGCAGTGCACCCCTATCTTCCCTCTGATGGTATACACAGGATTGTGTGTATTTGTGACTCATCCCTGGGCTAACTAGTTAGTCTAGTTAATCTCACAGTTCAGGGTTCAGATGCCAGAAGGTTGCAGGGAATAATATGATACTTTGGATTAGACGTTCTACACAAGAAATGGAGCGAATTTGCAAAGTGTTCTTACGTTTTGATCATATTCTGGATTTGTATGTCTGATCACATCCCCCTCCAAGCCCCAGTCTCATTTGTTGTGTGATGTTGAACTGCCTCAAAGTTGGGTTGTGATGAAGGAGGTTTCCATGGAGACGCTGCTTTGAAAACGGTCCAGAACTTGTTCTGTACGAAAATCAGCCTTGTAACTGTGTCTCAGACAGTCACTGTATGAGTGTCACTTTACACAGCCTGCGTGTAGTGTTACTTACAGCCTGGGTGATACGGCACGTACGCAGGGAACATGCAACCCACTGCCTGTCAATCCGAAACAGTGGAAAAAGATTTTAAGAAGAGGATATTTCATGTGAAGATAGTAAGGCAGGTGCCAAGGACCCAGCCATTCACACCCCTTCCTTCAGCCCACTGTGGGAAGCAGAAACTATTGAGTATCAAAAAGCAAATTGTACCTCTCAATGAGATGTGACCATGATGAAGCTTTTAATCAATATTGTCACATCCATTTGGAGAGAGTTATATTAAATTTTGTATTCAGTTTTCTTTAAATAATATATGTCCCAAGAATCTAATGTGATTAGTGGTCCAAAGATGCGAAATTGATTCTAGTGTCAGGGGGATTAGCAGGGTGAATGTGTGAGAGCACAGGAATGGGGCTCGAGTGGGATTGTAGTCAGTAAGACTCAATGGGTGAGTGGCCTCCTTCTGCACTGTAGGGATTCTATGGTTAGTGTCAGAGGCTGACTCAAGGCAGTTTGAACTCAGTGCTGCGAGGGAGTTGTGTTATCATCAGTACACACACTACATAAAGTCAGAGAGAAAACCTCCGTGTTTGTGTCTCTCAACAACATAGGAGCTGAATTTAACTCCCTCGTTGCATAACTTAGTTCCTCAAAGCGACACCCCACTGATGGCATCAGCCACTGATAGGGAAAAAAATCACCTTCTCTGTACGACACGCAGATAATGACAATTTGTATCTCTGTTAATTAGCAAAGTGTACAGATGTCGAGATGCTCGTTTTGTCCTGGCTTTTAAAGAAACACATTTTGACCATAGAGATGCGCTGCTCATTATAATGTCCCGCTTACTCATTGTTAGAATGTGTGCATTCAACAAAAACAAGGCTGTAATTATGTACTTGGGGTTTAATCTCAGGCAGTTTCACTGCATTTGAGAATGAACAGGATCTCATAGAATCATAGAACCCTACAGTGCAGAAAGAGGCCATTCAGCCCATCGAGTCTGCACCGACCACAATCCCACCCAGGTCCTATCCCCATATATTATCAACTAATCCCTCTAACCTATACAACCCAGGACACTAAGGGGCAATTTAGCACGGCCAATTAACCTAACCCGCACATCTTTGGACTGTGGGAGGAAACCGGAGCACCCGGAGGAAACCCACGCAGACACGAGGAGAATGTGCAAACTCCACACAGACAGTGACCCGAGCTGGGATTCGAACCCAGGACCCTGGAGCTGTAAAACAGCTGCGCTAACCCACTGTTCGGCCCATCACCGACCACAAACCCACCAAGACCCTACCCCCATATCCCGACATATTTTACCCGCTAACCCCTCTAACCTACGTATCTCAGGACACTAAGGGGCAATTTTAGCACGGCCAATCAACCTAACCCGCACATCTTTGGACTGTGGGAGGAAACCAGAGCGTCCGGAGGAAACCCACACAGACACGAGGAGAATGTGCAAACTCCACACAGACAGTGACCCGAGCCGGGAATTGAACCCAGGTCCCTGGAGCCGTGAAGCAGCAGTGTTAACCACTGTGCTACCATGCTGCCCACTAAATCTGAATGCAAGAAGTCTGTCGCCATGATGATAGAGGAAGATTCAGAATGTCGAACTGCTAAAATGTACCCCCCGCCCCCGCAGCTCTCCCCAGTGTCCCCCTCCACTGCAAAGATGCTGCAACTTGGAATGTTCATCGGTGGACGACTGGGGTCAGTCACCTTAACCAGGTTTTATCTGTGTGGTGCCATTGGCACCTTTCAGTGCAGTTGTGAGGGCGTGGGCGACACGGTGGCACAGTGGTTAGCACTGCTGCCTCGCAGTGCCAGGGACCCAGGTTCAATTCCGGCCTTGGGTGACTCTGTGGGATCGGCACCTTCTCCCATTGTCTGCGTAGGTTTCCTCCCATACTCCAAAGGTGTAGAGGTTAGGTGGATTGGCCATGGTAAATTGAACACTAGTGTGGGAGGAGTTGCAGGCTCAGTAGGTGGGGTTATGGTGATAGAAGCTGGGTGGCTTTGTTGTCAGTTCAGGCTCAATGGGCTGAATGGCCTCCTTCTGCACTGTAGGGATTCTATGATCCTACATTCTCAGAGGTGCGTTCTTTCAGAGGGTATGTTTAACACAGACCCTGATCTAATTCTTCCAGGTGAATGGCAAAGACCCTATGACACCGGTTGATGAACCTCCTGCCAATATTCCTCCCTCAGTAAATTAATAAGTCTGGAGTAAAGAAACTGATTTCAATAATGGCAATCATGAAACTATTTAATAGTGAGAAAAAACCCCATCTGGTTCACTAATGTCCTTTAGGGAAGGAAATCTGCCATCCTTACCCAGTCTGGCCTACACGTGGCCCCAGATCCACAGCAATGTGGTTCAGCTGCCCTCTGAAATGGCCCAGCAAGCCACGAAGGTTGCAGAAGGATTGAACTGTGGGTGTACCTACACCACATAGATTGCAGCTGCTCAAGAAAACCTCTTCCCACCACCTTCTCAAGCGCCATCACGGAATGGCCTACTCAGCAATGTTCACACCAATGAATGAATTAAAAAAACCCACCATAAACAGATGAACAATTCAATCCTCTCATTGCTGTTTGGGAAATATCATGGTTCTGTGACTATATACTAGTATTAACTTCATTTCAAAATTATTCAACGTATGTGGTGTGTTTTTAGTCATTTTATAAAGTTTATTTATGAGTGTCAGAAGTAGGCTTACATGAACACAGCAATGAAGTTACTATGAAAATCCCCTAGCCGCTGCACTCCGGGTATGTTGAGGGAGCATGGCCAATGCACCTAACTGACAAACCTTTCGGACTGTGGGAGGAAACTGGAGCAACTGGAGGAAACCCACGCAGACACGGGAAGGATGCGCAGACTCTGCGACAGACAGTGACCCAAGCCAGGAATCGAATCCGGTCCCTGGCTCTGTGTGGCAGCAGTGCTAACCACTGTGCTGCTTATAAAATATAACAAAGATAAAAGACCTTTTTTCCTATGTGGTGTTCACCGTTAGAAAACTTGTGTATTCTTCATGGAACAGCAACTCAATTGATGTTCATATGAGTTAATTATTTCAGATATTAGTTTAATATTTAGCTGGATATTTTGCATCCAAATTGGTCTGGTGTCATGGACTGTGAACAGTTAGGTGATAGGATGACTGACTGACTGAGATCCCATCAAATTTGGGAGTGTGGGAAACATTTTGAATCAATATCTTGTCCTGTGATCAAATGGGATGTGGTGAGTTTGCTCTCAGTTTCATCAGTGATGGATATCTACAGTGCCTACACGATGACATTTCATCCATCAGGGGCCTCTTTGATTAGCTTTTAGCCAGGTGGCAGCAACCGAAGCAGCTCCAATCTCCACACTACTGAAATACTTTGCGGTTAACACATGTTGAATAATGTGTATTGTTCTACGAGAATGATAAACTGAGGCACATCTGTGCTAAAGATGCGCTTGTGCTTTTTAAGCAAACAATTGTTGCTTGTTCTGTCTAAGTCTCTAGTCGATTGTGTAGTGCCTTGCAGCCTTGGGCAGAACAGGAACCCACACCAAGCTGTGACATAACCAGAAAGAATGCTTTCTATGGTGCATCTGTAAAAGTTGGTGAAAGCTGTAGCTGACGTGTCAAATTTCCTTGGTCTTCTGAGAAAGTAGAGGCATTGGTGGGCTTTCTTATCTATAGTTCAGCAAGTGGGGTGGGGGACCAGGACAGGTTGTTGGTGACCTGAACACCTAAAAACTTGAAGCTCTCGACCCTTTCTACATCGTCCCATTGATGTAGACAGGGGCATGTTCTCCTTTACGCTTCCTGAAGTTGATGACAATCTCCTTAGTTTTGTTGACATTGAGGGAGAGATTATTGTCGCCGCACCAGTTCACCAGATTCTCTGTCTCATTCCTGTACTCTGTCTCATCATTGTTTGAGATCTGGCCCATTACGATGGTGTCGTCAGCAAACTTGAAAATCAAATTGGAGGGGAATTTGGCCACATGGTCATAAGGAGTATAGTAGGGGACTAATGCATCCACTATGTGGAACCTTATTGAAAGCCTTTTGAAAATCCAAATATATTATATCTACTGCATTATCTTTGTTTCTGTTACTTCTTCAAAAAATGAAATGGCTCTAGCTCAGAAACACTCATTCATTCTCAGTTTGCTTAACCGAAGTAACCGGATAAATGGCTGTTGTTGTGCCCCCGTTTATTTCCTGGGGTGTGGGAAGTTACGAGGTACGGTGTTTTGTCAGGGTGGACATATATTTCTGTAAAAGGAAGGGAATTTAACGACGAGATTTAAATTCCTAGCAAGCACCGGCAGCACAGAATCTAACAGTTTGTTCAAGAGAAAGAAAAGCTTTTATATTTAACAGATCAGTTTCCTTCTATTGTTTAGGTTAGAAGTTCATTAGATTGGCTCCACTGGCCGGCGCAACATGGAGGGCCGAAGGGCCTGTACTGCGCTGTAATGTTCTGTTCTCCCTTGGTGTCTTTTGTAAAACACCACTTCCACATTCTCTCTCCAGCCTGAGCTCTCACTATATTTAAAGCAAGGGTCATTGCATTTATTTCAGTTCCAGTCCATTCTTTCCTGAGTATATTAACATAGAACAGTACAGCACATTTCAGGCCCTTCGGCCCTCAATGTTGTGCCGAGCTATGTCTAAACCCAAGATCCCACTCCCTATAACTCTGCTGTGTTCCCTGTGCCTATCCAATAACCGCTTGAAAGAAGATATATTATCTTGCTCCAGTCATTCCATTTACAGAATGTTGACACTTGTCTTCCCTTTTCTTGACTCTCACTATTTTCAACTTTTTCCCTACATTTTAGTCCTTTATCCGAGGTTTTCATTCACTTACGGGATGTGGGTGTCGCTGGCTAGACCAGGATTTATTGCCCACCCCTACTGGTCCTTAAGAAGGTGATGGTGAGCTGCCTTCTTGAATTGCTGCAGTCCACGTGGTGTAGGTACACCCACAGTGCTGTTAGGGAGGGCGTTCCAGGATCTTGACCCTGCGACAGCCAATGAACCGCGATGTATGTTTTTTTTTATTCATTCTTGGGACATGGGCACCACTGGCTGGCCAGCATTTATTGCCCATCCCATAGTGGCCTTTGAGAAGGTGGTGGTGAGCTGCCTACTTGAATCACTGCAGTCCATCTGCTGTGGGTTGACCCACTGAGCCGTCAGGGACAGAATTCCAAGATTTGGACCCAGCAACTGTGAAGAAAAGGTGATATATTTCCAAGTCAAGATGGTGAGTGACTTGGAGGGAAACTTGCAGATGGTGGTGTCTTCATGTATCTGCTGCCCTTGTCCTTCTAGATGGAAGTGGTTGTGGGTTTGGAAGGTGCTGTCTAATGATTTTTGGTGAATTGCTGCACTGCATCTTGTAGATAGTACACACTGCTGCTACTGAGCCTCCATGATAGAGAAATTGAGTGTTTGTGGATGTGGTGCCAAGCAAGCAGGCTGCTTTGTTCTGGATGGTGCCAAGCTTCTTGAGTGTTGTCACCCATCCAGGCAAGTGGGGAGTATTCCATCACACTCCTTGTGCCTTGTTTTGGGGAGGCCAGGCTTTGGGAAGTCAGGAGATGAGTTACTCATCGCAGGATTCCTCGCCTCTGATCTCTCTTGTAGCCACTCTGTTTATGTGGTGAGTGCAGTTGAGTTTCTGGTCAAGGGTAACTCTGTAATGCACCTTGTCAATGGGACAAACGCTTGCCACAGTTTATCGGTGGTGGGGAGAGTGAATGTTTGTGGAAGGGATGGCAATCAAGCGGGCTGCTTTGTCCTGGATGGTTTCGAGCTTCTTCCCAATTAAATAAATTAAGAGGCATCTACATACTGATCGCAAGTTTTGTATTTTCTCAGTTGACGGAAGTGTGCGTACTTACGTTGTGCCTTTCGCAACTTTAGGCTGACGCAAATGCTTTGCAGCCAATGAAGTCACCGTTGTAGCCATTTACGCACAGCAAGATCCCACAAACAGCAGTAAGATAAATGAATGCATAATATTTTTAACGATATTGGCTGATAAGTGATTAAAACACAAGTAACTCCCCCCCGGCCCAGATGAGAACATCTGTCCTGACCATTGTCCGTAAGCCACAAGGTGTAAGTGAGGTCTTACGCAGTTTGAAGTCATGCTGCAGTCAGGGGCGTTGAATATTTGGGACTGTTCTCGCCAAGTACCAGAGAGCAGCAGCAGCAGCTCACGACACAGAACGACAAGCTCGTTACAATAGCCTTTCACTTGAGTAGACTTCACAATTATGCTGTCATTATTGCTCACTGGTGTAAATTATCATTCAGCTGGGCAGTAAAAAGCATCGTTTACTTCCACACAACCATTTCACTTGCGCTGTCTTTTAACACTTTGTGTATGACAGCAGTAAGGGAGAAAAATATCCAGGCAATAGCTTTGAATTGAATTGCTGCCTACATTAACAGTCATTTTTACACTTGTCAGTTTGGGGCCAGTTTCATGCATTGAAATTGTTAAGATTCACCATTTTTACTGGCTTCATCGAACATCCCCCGCCACCACATTCTTAATGAGCTGGCATCTCAGTTAATCATTTCAGAATTTCAAAGTCTCTTCAAATCCAGAACATTGCCGCCTGTCACTGAAACTGTAATGTTTTAAGGTTTAAGGTTTATTTATTCGTGTCACAAGTAGGCTGACATTAACACACGGTAGCACAGTGGGTTAGCACTGCTGCTTCACAGCTCCAGGGTCCTGGGTTCGATTCCCGGCTCGGGTCACTGTCTGTGTGGAGTTTGCACATTCTCCTTGTGTCTACGTGGGTTTCCTCCGGGTGCTCCGGTTTCCTCCCACAGTCCAAAGATGTGTGGGTTAGGTTGATTTGCTGTGCTGAAATTGCCCCTTAGTGTCCAGGGATGTGTAGGTTAGAGGGATTAGTGGGTAAATGTGTAGGGATATGGGGGTAGGGGCCTGGGTGGGATTGTGTTCGGTGCAGACTCGATGGGCCGAAGGGCCTCTTTCTGCGCTGCAGGGTTCTATGATTTAAAGCTTTAAGTTTATTTATTTGTGTCAGAAGTAGGTTTACATTAACACTGCAATGAAGTTACTATGAAAATCCCTCAGTTGCCACAGTCCGGTGCTGGTTCAGGCAAACTGAGAGTGAATTTATGGCCAATGCACCTAACCAACGTGTCTTTCAGACTGTGGGAGGAAACCAGGGGAAACCCACGCAGACACGGGGAGAACATGCAGACACTGCACAGACAGTGACCCAAACCAGGAATCAAACCCGGGTCCCTGGCGCTTTGAGGTAACGGTGCTAACCACTGTGCCGCCCTCATGTACGGTCTACATTTTTTCAAAAAAAAAAGCCCTCAGAAAATCACTTCTCCTTGCACTCGCTGTGATTTCCTGTACAGTCCTCACTGATCGAGGCCTCCTGTAAGTGTTAAACCGTGGGTGGTTCTGTGCTGTGCACCTGTATTCACCTCAAATCATTACCAAGTCAAAACTTTCATCTCCTGAGTTGGGGCCAAGTTGAAACACAAGCCGCAGAGGAGAGAATTTAATGTTTACTTCGATCAGACTACTCCTGTTGAAATATTGAATGATGATTAGATAGAGTATTGTGTGGATAGATTATATCCAATAAGTCATTTGAGGACCCGAGTTGGAAAAAAAAAGTACAATGCCTATATATAGAAATAGTAATTAACTCAGTGTACCTCAATTCAATAGCATTCAATTTCATCGCATCGACCAGCTCATGATATATGTATGATCCCCTAAAGCTCTCTGCTTAGCTACCAAGGATCAACTGGAGGTGGAAAACCCTGGCAGTCAAAATTCAGGGCTAAATCTAAATATATATGGTGGTTAACCTAAGGCTCTACTTGTTAATTTTACTGAGTATTTATTTGTATTCATGTATTCATTAAGAACGTAAGAACTAGCTGTAGAAGCAGGAGGAGTCCATCTGACCTCTCAAACCTGCTATGCTAGTCAATACCGTTAGGATCGATCTTCCAACACTTTCCCTAGATCTCTTGATTCCCTGAGAGGACAAAGATCAAACAAGCCCAGACTTAAATATACTCAAGATTGGAGCAAATTGTCCCTAAATTAGGCGTCTCTCAATCTGGTTATAATTCCTTTATTGTGGAGTCCAATAGGCGTAGACAAAGGTCACGGGTAGAGGAGGACACTCACAAGGTTAAAATGGGCGGCACGGGCTCATTGGGCCGAAGGGCCTGTTTCCCGTGTTGTGTTGTTCTTCGTTCTTCTGGAATAGACAATTCCAAAGATTCTCAGAGATTTCTTGCCTTCTCAGTCCTAATCCTGAGATTGTGCTCTCAAGTTCTAGGTTTCCCAGCCAGGGGGAAACAGCCTCTCACTGTCAACCACTTCAGAATCTTGTACGTTTCAATGAGATTGCCTCTCACTCATGGGAACACAAGATAGCATAGACCTAATTGACTTCGCCTCCTGACTGGGGATTAACTTGGGCTCTTTTTAAAAAGTTATATTTGTTCATAGGATGGTGGGCATTGCTGGCCATTTATCGTCCACCCGTAACTGCCCTCGAGAAGGCGGTGGTGAGCTGCCTTCTTGACCTGCTGCCGTCCATGTGGTGTAAGTACACCCACAGTGCTGGTAGGGATGGAATTCCAGGATTTGGACCCAGCGACAATACTGCTCCTGATAGGGGCACGCTGATTATTGGGTTAGGAGGTTCACGCTTGCAATCGGTGCCTCTGTAAGTGAAAGCTTGTAACTGTGTCAAGGTTGGCTCCAGTTCCATCCTGCTCTCCTCTTCTCCTGCTGTCAGAGCTCTTACCTTCGACTCAGAAAACCTGAGCCCACAATCCACAGAGTCATAGAATCCCTACCGTGCAGAAAGAGGCCATTCAGCCCATTGAGCCCACAATGACCACCCAAGCCCTATCCCCGTAACCACACATATTTACCCTAGTCATCCCCCTAATAATAAGCGGCAATTTACCGCGGCCAATCAGCCTAATCTGCGCATTTTTGGACCCCGGGAGGAGATTGGAGCACCCGGAGAGAACCCATGCAGAAGAATGACCCAAGCCAGGAATCGAACCCAGGCCCCTGGTGCAGTAAGGCAGCAGTGCTAACCACTGTGCTGCCATGTTGCCCCCAGCTGGAGCAGTGCAGCACTGTTGGAGGTGCTGTCTTCTGGGTGAAACATAGACTATCCCGTGATGATGGGCATTATTCCAGTGTTATGCCCAAACATCACTTCTAGACATCTCCACCAATCTGCTGCAGTAGCAGCTCAGTAAGATTCACTAAATATTCACCCATCGTTCTCTGCAGAAGCAGCGTTTCACCGACCTTCCTCTGCTCGTAACACACTGTGCAGTTGTACAATACTTTTCTGTGTTTCCCCACTGCCAAAGGACTGGGTGGAGCTGAGCGTCTTTTGCTTTGAACCTGCTACAATCGGAAAGGAGACTTTGATCAGATTAATTAATAATAAATTAGGAAATAAAGAGGCTACAAAGGGACAGGGGCGAGTGGGCAAAGATCTGGCGAATGGAATATGACGTGGGAAAATTTAATATTTTCCGTTTTGGCAGGAAGAACAATGGAAGCGTGTTACTGAAATGGTGAGAGTTTGCAGAGCCTCTGAGAAGCCGAGGGATCTGGGTATCCCAATGCATGAATCACTAAAGGCCAGTGTACAGGGATAGCAAATAATTAAGAAAAGTTGATAGAGTCTTATTGCAAGGGGAACTGAACACAAAATAAAGAGTTTGTGCTTCAATTGTGCAGGGCACTGGTGAGTACAGTATCGGTCTCCTTACAAGGCTTGTATCTGTTGGAGTTTAGAAGAGTAAGAGGCAACTTGATTGAGACAGATAAGACCCTGAGGGGTATTGGCAGGGTGGATGTGAAGAGGGTATTTCATCTTATAGAAGAATCTAAAACTGTAAAAAAAATAAGGGGTCACCCATTTAAAACCAAGTTGAGGAGAATTTTCTTCTCTGTGGGTTGTGAATTTGCTTTCTCGACAAGTGATGGAAGCAGGGTCTTTGAGCATTTTTAAGGCAGAGCTGAATGGATCCTTATGAAGCAAAGGAGGTGTTGGGGGGTGGGCAGGATTGTGGAGTTGAGGTTACAATCAGATCAGCCATGGTATCTATTGAACGGGAGAGCAGACTCGAGGGGCTGAGTGGCCTACTCCTGCTCCTAATTTGCGTGTTTGCAATGATTAATGTCAAAATGAAGCCTTTGATGGCAACCTCAAGAGAGCAAACAAAAAGACAACTGAGCTGAGGTCACATCCTCCTTGGATCATCCAGAAGTGAAACTATTAAACATGCGTGCGATAGCTCAGTGAAACTCTTTTTATTTTCCCACCTTCTAGCCAAATTATTTCAAGAAATAAAGAAACACTTCCTCGCGAGTGTTGTAAACAAAATTTGTACCAGAGGGCCTGCCTGTGATGTTTAGATTTCTAATGGAGATTCACAGTGCCGGATACCCCAGGTTAAAACTGTTTCCTCGCTTAGCGAAATAAGTATTACGTTGCTTGGTTTAACCCCCCATCTTCCACCATCCTTTTCTTCGCTCCACCTCATTGTCTTCCCCCCTCTTTTGACATGCAAAGCGTGTTTGTGCAGCCGAGGTTATTATGCACCTGCCGTGAGGGGGATATTATGCATCAGAGAAATCTGTGAAGGTCTGTGTCTCTGCTCTGGCAGCGGAACGTGAATTATTTCTCAAGCTTAAAAGTGACTCAGCTCATCAGGATGTCACTGACTACACGTTAAATGAACACTTCTCAATTGAGCGTTCCAGCGTCAAAAATAAATCAATCTCCCGGCAGAGAGAGCAGCCTCTTTACCCCTGGAGAATTTTGTTCCTGTGATGTTTCCACAGCAGAACAAGTCAAGCTGGGCAGACAAGTACACACCTGGTTGGTGTTTGTGATTTTTTTTTTAAAGGGAGTTTGTCTCTGGCCCTGGAGAGGGAGGTTTAACAGACGGGCAGTAGGGACGAGGGGTGTCAGTTATTAAAGTGGCTGGGGAGCCCAGGGGTTGGAGCAGAAGAAGGTTAGGTGAACCTTGACTGCACGGACACACTTTTGCATGTCAATAGAGGGAGTGAAATGCAGGCCCTGCCATGGAGAAGACAATGAGGTGGAGCAAAGGTCTACGTGGGGGAGGGAATGGTGGGTGGTGGAGGCGCGATGGGAGGTTAAAGCAAGCCATGTGATACTTATTTTGACAAGCGAGGGAACAATTCCAACCCAAAAACAGGAGGTGCTGGAAAATCGCAGCAGGTCTGACAGCCTCTGTGGAGAGAGAACAGGGCCAAAGTTTCGGGCCTGGATGACCCTTCATCAGAGCAAAGAGAGAATCGGCAGAGATTTATACTAATGGGGGTGGGGGATGGGGGGTGGGGATTGGGGGTGGGGGATTGGGGATGGGGGTGGGGGATGGGGGTGGGGGGGAGTGGGGATGGAATGGGACAAAGGGAAAGTAACTGAGGATACAGGAGGCCGAGAAAGATGCTAGAAGTGCCCATAAGATGATCGGAATGTGTGAATGGCAGAACAGGAGTACAGATTGTTAAAGGACTGCCTGAGGAATGTGACTCTGAAAGGATGGGGAGCGGGGGCGTTGGTGAGGGATATGTCAGTGGGGGGGGGGATGTGGTTTGTGTGCAAGAAGGAGAGCTGGAATGGAGAGGTGGAAAAATGGAAGTGAGAAAGAAGGACGATAGAATGGATGGATGAATGAATGAAGGGAAAGGGTTACCCAGTCTGAGTTTGGTCTCTCCGATGTGGAGTAGACTGCATCGGGAGCAGTGAATGCAATAGACCAGATTAAAGGAGGTGGGCGTGAATCGCTGCTTCAGCTGAAGGGGACCTGGGACGGTGAGCAGCAGGGAGGAGGTAAAGGGGCAAATATTGCACCTTCTACAATTGCACGGGCAGGAGGTGAGGTGTTGGGAGTGGACCTGGGTGTCCCGGAGAGAATGGTCCCTGCGGAATGCTGACAGGGGACTTTAATCTGGTTCAGTGCAATTTGTTTGATTTGCCCCACCTTCCACCTAACAGACTCACTCCCCTCTACCACTGGTACATAGTGACAGCAGCACGTACCAACTCCTGAAAGACCTACCTCTGCTCTTCAGGCTGTGTTCCTGGGTCTGCGTTCCCTAGCATGGAAGGCTGAGCCAGTCAGGAGTGTCTGGGAGCAGGGAGGAATCTCAGTTCGAGCCAGGATGCAGAAAGTGTCTTTAGTTCTGTCAGACTATTGCTTGTTGACACAGATTTATATTGTTGCTAACCTTGAAGTCGCTCTGAGTCATCCTCAATCTATTAGATGATGAATAAAGGAATGTCAGACTGTGGGAGGAAACCAGAGCCCCTGAAGAAAATCCATGCAGACAGAGGGAGAATATGAAAACTCCTCACAGACAGTGACCCAAGCCGGGAATCGAACCTGGGTCTCTGGTGCTATGAGGCAGGAGTGCTAACCACTGTGCCGGCATGTTGCCCAATTGCCCTCAACTGCTAGGGGTGGGGCTATGGCACCAGTACATAAGCTGTGCCTCGACCAGTTTTCCTCCCTCAGTCAACACAAATTGATATTAGTGGGATCTTTCTGTGCAGACTGGCTGTTCTGCATCCCTATATTGCAGTGACCTCATTACCAAAGATTTTTGTGTGTTATGAAGCACTTTAGACTGTCTTGAGAATCTGGACAGTTGCATATAGACTCACAGTAATTTATACACCCATGGTAATGTACAGATACATGGTAATATATAGATCTGCGGTAATATATAGATCCACAGTAATGTATGGATCCACAGTAATGTACGGATCCACAGTAATGTACGGATCCACGGTAATGTACGGATCCACGGTAATTTATAGCTCCACAGTAACATTGATCCATGGTAATTTATAGATCCACGGTAATGTATAGATACATGGTAATGTACGTATCTGTGGTATTATATAAATCAAGGGTAATATATAGATTTACAATAATGTATAGAATCACAGTAACTTAGAGATCCATGTTTTTTATTTCTCTCTTTCTTATTTGAGAGTTTCGTTTTAAGTTCATAGTTTGTGAACAGAACGTGGGAAAAGATTTGTTTGACTTCCTGGAAACTCCCGACTTTGACGAAGCAGTGACGATGGCCAGGAGGTTTGGAGATCATGTCACCAACCTGAAGAGGCTGGCAGCCCCTGCAAGTGGCACGGAAGAGCCTCTGTCTGGCAAGCTCACCCTGGGAAAGAGAACGCGACTTAATTTACTGCGGGGATCGAGTTCATACGCTGAAATCCTGCTGCCTTTTACACTGGAGGGATCATGTGATTCTGCCAACAGTGTACCCGCACCATGGGTTTCCCTGCAGTAAGCGATGCTTTCAGTGGGAAACCCCATTGACATTGGCAAGACAATAAGGTCCCTCTGTACAATGTAACTGAGGGAGGATAAAGTAAAAACAAAGAATTTTACACCATTCCAGGAGGGGACCATTCGGCCCAACATGCCTGTTCCAACTCTTTGAAAGAACTATCCAATTAGTCGCACTTTTTAGCAATTGGGGAAAATTAAGATTTAAAAAAACAAAGTTACCGCAGGGAGTTGATTAGAGGCAGATGACTGGAGAAATGAGGAGATGCAAATTAGCCCGTCAGTGGAAAACAAATATTTTACATTTGTAAAATTTTACATTTGGAGATGATCTCAATCTGTGATCCCCCAAATCCCCCCTGCCCCATGAGCACAAATCGGATTGGGTTTGGATAGAACCATACCCAGAGTACCGGGAACAACCTTGGTCTACTCACCGGAGGTAGGAGTAGAAGGTTTGCGATGAAGGTTGAGTAGCTTGATCCCTGGGATGAGAGGCTGAGAAGTAAAAGGATTGTAAACTCTTGAGTTAAGAAGAATAGGAAACATCTGCGATCATTGGAAGGATGTAAATAAGGTTGAAAGAGTGCAGAGAAGGATGTTGCCAGGACTTGAGAAGCTGAGTTACAGAGAGAGATTGAATAGATTAGGACTTTATTCCCTGGAGTGTAGAAGAACGAGGGGAGATTTGATAGAGGTGTATAAGATTTTGATGGGTATAGATAGAGTGAACGCAAGCAGGCTTTTTCCACTGAGGCTAGGGGAGAAAAAAAACCAGAGGGCATGGGTTAAGGGTGAAAGGAGAAAAGTTTAAAGGGAATATTAGGGGGGTATTCTTCATGCAGAGAGTGGTGGGAGTGTGGAATGAGCTGCCGGATAAATGCGGGGGTCACTTTTAACATTTAAGAAAAACTTGGACAGATACATGGATGAGAGGGGTGTGGAGGGATATGGTTCAAGTGCAGGTCAGTGGGACTAGGCAGAAAAATGGTTGGGCACAGGGGCCAAAAGGCCTGTTTCTGAGCTGTAATGTTCTATGGTTCTGTTGGAGGATTTGGCCTGCTGGATGCTGAGAGACCATTTCCGCTGAGGAAGTGCAGCACTGAGGATCATAGCCTAAGGATGAAGGTTCAGCCCTTTTGGCTTGAGATGAGGAGAAATATCTTCACCCGGAGAATTGTGAACCTTTAACATTCCCTGTCCCGGAGGGCTGGAGGTGTTGAGTTGGTGAGTATATTTAAGGTTGAGATTGATTGTTTTTTGGACATTCAAGGATGTTAGAGTAGGGCAGGAGAGTAGAGTGGGAAATTCCGGTATCCTTCTATAGAGCAAACCCAAGGGGCTGAATGACCTCCTGTTTCTACATTCTAACCCTGGACAATAGAAAATGGCAGATACATTGTCGCCTCTGTACATTGTTTCACTGACCTGTAGCTGTTGTTCAGAGACACTGAGTAAACAGTCAGTGTGGATTCCTTTCCGTTTAATTGATATCCTGCCCTTTTTCTCCTTTCTCTCCTGAAGGTGCTGAGGTAGGCTGATGTACAGATCGATTCTGGGACCTGGTCCAAAAGCAATCCTTCGTACTGAGGGCTTGAGAATAACCACAAGTTAATTTGGTGTGACATCTTTCAAATAAGAAGATGTCCCCAGCGACATCAGGAAGAGCAGAAGGTTGCTGTGGTGGAAC
Source organism: Carcharhinus amblyrhynchos (assembly GCF_965287045.1). Taxonomy (NCBI): domain Eukaryota; kingdom Metazoa; phylum Chordata; class Chondrichthyes; order Carcharhiniformes; family Carcharhinidae; genus Carcharhinus; species Carcharhinus amblyrhynchos. The sequence goes on along the minus strand of NC_137346.1, from coordinate 43,718,855 downwards.
AGACTATTTGTCAGCGCGTGAAATCACTGGTGTGTATAGAGAAAGATCACTTAATATGAGATAGCCCATACAAAAGTCTGATGGCAGTAGCGAAGAAGCTGTTCCTGAGTCTGTTGGTATGTGATCTCAGACTTTTGTATCTTTTTCCCGACAGAGGAAGGTGGAAGAGAGAATGTCCGGGGTACATGGGGTCCTTAATTATGCTGGCTGCTTTTCCAAGGCAGCAGGAAGTATAGACGGTGTCAATGGATGGGAGGCTAGCTTGCATGATGGACTGGGCTACATTCATGACCCTTTGTAGTGTTTCTGGAAAACACTCAGACACCAGCGCAGCTCCCAGAGAGCCAGCCTGGATTGCTGTTCACTTGTTCAGCGTGTCAACAGTGCTAACTTTCTCACCTCTAAGTCAAAACGTCGGGGGTTCGAGTCTTGCTGCTAGTCTTACTAGAACCGATGGCGATGGGATAATGAAGGGTGCTTTTGTCAAAATACCAATTTTCAGCTGAAACCCTGGTGGTGATTTTCCAGTCATAGAGGTTTACAGCACGGGAAACAGGCCCTTCGGCCCAACGAGCCCGTGCCGCCGTTTTAAAGCATTTTCTTACCCCTACCCTGCCCCGTGTGTATGTGAATGGTACCCCTATTGTAACCAGATTCAGGGGAGAATAGTGTAGGGTCAATTTCTTCCACCAATCAGCCTAAGAGCACATCTTTGGGGTGTGGGAGGAAACCGGAGCACTCGGAGGAAACCCACGCAAGCACGGGGAGAATGTGCAAACTCCCACAGACACCAACCCAAATCCACGTATCTGCACAGCAAACAGTGATAGTCACTGAGCTGTTGCGGTGCCCATCTGCTGGTCCAGGATTAAGCACACACAACGACACAAAGTACTAGGCCACTCTCGAAACATTGAAGAGCAGCCCACACACGACCCACCGTGTGCGCGCCCCTCGTTTGACAACAAGGTGAACCGACACCTGTGGATTAAAGAGACAAAACGTTAACATGTACTATTACATTTCCAGTATCGACCCGAGGCTCTGTCCCTTTTTAAAACTGTCTTATATAACCCTCCATCCCTGTTTCACTCATGTGCCTATCTAAGTAAACCTTAAACAAGTCCAACTTGTCCATACCGCCCAGTTATTACCACTAAGCTAGTCCCAATTGCCCTCATTTGGTCCACATCCCTTTGTACCCATCTTATCCATATAACTCTCCAAATGCTTTTCAAAAGACAAAATTGTACTCGCCTCTATTACTGCCTCTGGCAGCTCATTCCAGACACTCACCTTATCCTTGCCCCTCGTTATTTTATAAGATCACCCCTCAGCCTTCTACATTCCAGAGAACAAAGTCCCATTCTGTCCAGTCTCTCCTTATAACTCAAACAATGAAAAGACTTGGGAACAGGATATGTTAATGGAATCAACAGTATGTGCTTGCATGCTAAGTAAACTCAAAGAAGCTACAAAGGGTCATGAATGTAGCCCAGTCCATCATGCAAGCCAGCCTCCCATCCATTGACACCGTCTATACTTCCTGCTGCCTCGGAAAAGCAGTCAGCATAATTAAGGACCCCATGTACCCCGGACATTCTCTCTTCCACCTTCTTCTGTCGGGAAAAAGATACAAAAGTCTGAGATCACGTACCAACAGACTCAGGAACAGCTTCTTCGCTACTGCCATCAGACTTTTGTATGGGCTATCTCACATTAAGTGATCTTTCTCTGCACTCTGGCTATGCTACATTCTGTACCCTTTCCTTTTCCCCTCTGTACTCTATGAATGGTATGTTTTGTATTAGCACGCAAGAAACAATACTTTTCACTCTATCCCAGAATATGAGACAATAATAATTCAAATTCAATCAAATCAAAAGCATACACGGATGGGTTGGGCTGAATGGCCTTTTTCATGTTGAACTTGTATAGGTATCTATACACCAGTATGGATTGTACTCTTCCACATTTAGACCTATCTGCCATTCCTTTAAACATCCCATTAAATTTATGCTCACTCTGTTGCCATTTCCTCAGTGAAATGACTTGTCATTCTGTGTGTTCCAAATAGAAAGTGGTAACTTGTAAAATCTGTTCGTGCCTTTGATCCCACACTGAGGGGATAGCGATGAACATGGACAACCACAGGTAAGGCCAAACTCCTCATTTCAGTTGGAACTGTTTTGTGTTCTGTAGCGTCACATTGAACCTCCCAATGCTGTACAGGGAACTTTGAAGTCACGGGTAGACAGATTTCTGATCGATAAGGGGATTAAGGGTTATGGGGAGAAAGCGGGAAAGTGGAACTGATCCACTGCAGATCAGCCACGATCTTATTGAATGGCGGGGCAGGCTCGAGGGGCTGGATGGCCTACTCCTGCTCCTATTTCTTATGTAAAGTAAATTCATTCTTCAGATATATTGCTGAGACCAATGTTTATTGGCCGTCCCAAGCCGCTACTGAGAAGTGAGGAGGTGATGGGCCTTCCTCATGAAGTGCTGTAGTCATTGAGGTGAAGGAGCTCCCACAGCGAAGGGAATCTTGACCCAACAGTAGTGAAGGGACAGCGATATCTGTCAAAGAGCGGTGAATCTTTCCTCCAGGAAGCTGTGGAGGCTGAAAATTCTCAAGGCTGAGATAGATAGGTTTTTAACTAGTCGGGGAATTAAGGGTTAAGGAGATAAGGCAGGAAAGTGAATTTAGTGAGTGTTGGAAAAGCCGTGATCTTAATAAATGGTGGAACAGGTTTGAAGGGCTGAGCAGCCGACTCCTGCTCCTATTTCTTACGATCTTGTCTTTCCAGTTCAGTGTGGTGTGCAACTTGGTGTCCCTGTGTGCCTGCCGCTTTTGTCCTTCTGATTAATGGAGGCGGCAAGTTTAGAAGCTCCTGGCAAAGAGGAACAGACCAAACGTTCGCCGTGACACAGGTCAAAGCAGCAGCTCGGTGCCGCGTGGCCGGACTGGCATCCTCCCACCCAGAGTGCAATCACTATTTCAAACATAGCTGGTGGAATCTTACCCGAATTTGGCAGTGTCACTTCTGGTGAGTAAACTGGTGTGGAATTCTCCAGCTCCACTGGCCAGGTTTCCCTTCAGGTCTTGTCTCTTTGACTGCCAAGAAAGACGAGTGGGTGCGCCGTCACTCTGGCGAGGCAGGGACTCTGAGTTGGGAGCTGAGAGAGGGGAGCCTTTTTTAAAGGGTACCCTAATCACTGGATAAAAAAATTAATTACCACACCCCCCGCCTCCCACCACAGAGGTATCTGTGGCCTTTCCCACCCCCACTGTTCATCCCCAGCATCTGCCACTACCCCTGATCAACGCCTCCATTGCCCTCTCCTCCATCCCAGCCCCAACAGTTGATCGCTATTGCTCCCTGTGTCTACTCCCCCACCACCACAAATAGATGGATCCCTGCTCGTCTCTGGCACTGCCTCCAGGGCCGGCAGCGCCCGGCCATATACCTCTCATCTGGGGGCTATACTCATCTTTGGGAGGGATCAACAGGACGTGTTCATGTCCGAGTGAACCTGTTGTAAACCACGCCAGTGTCACGTCGGCTCAGTCAGGGTTATATATCTTGTGAGGGATGGCACAGTGGTTAGCACTGCTGCCCCACAACGCCAGGGACCCGGGTTCGATTCCTGGCTTGGGTCACTGTCTGTGCGGATGCGGAGTTTGCATGTTCTCCCCGTGTCTGTGTGGGTTTCCTCCGGGTGCCCCAGTTTCCTCCCACAGTCCAAAGAATTGCTGGTTAGATGCATTGTCCATACTAAATTCTCCCTCAGGTGTCCCCAAACACCCAGAGTGAGGTGACGAGGGGGATTTTCACAGTAACTTCATTGCAGTGTTAACATAAGCCAACTTGTGACTCTAATAAATAAACTTTAAAATCGGGTGAGGGGGAATAGTAATTAGATTTAAATTTATTTAAATACATTCAGATCGGATTTTCGATCCTTTTGGGCATGAACTTGATGTCGCTGGTGGGGGCGTGGGGAAAATCAGAGATCGTGATCTTAAGAGCGCAGTTTGCCAGTTCCACCAGATCTCAAGCCCCCCGACTCACGGGTGGCTCAAGATCCTACCCGGTGCGTATCGAGTGAACCCAGAAACAGGAATCCAATTTATTTTTCTTTTACGTCGACGCAGAAAAGTCTGAGTTGATATAACCCCCACAAGGACTAAAAGCATATTCATAAGATAAATGACTCAGATAAAATAGATATTGAACAACAGCTCCCGGTGATGTCCAATATTCATCATTGTGAGTCACGAAGTGAGACGAGTGACTATGCAATTTTATTCGAACATCTGTCTAGTGCTTCACCTTTGAGGGTCCAACTATAATTTTAACACTAAAAGCTACTCGAGGCGCTGCAGAGATTTAGTGACGCGTTCAATTAAATGGGAAATCAATGTAATTAAATAAAAGAGTTCTAGGAATGGTGCCAGTCCTGGCATTAACATGTGTTAATGATAATTTAAGATGCCAGGATGTATAGTAAATGAGTCAGAGGATGATTTCCACTGTAACTTGATGCTGAATTTGAAATCAGTTTAATATGAGGGCGGGAGGTGGGGGGATAATTCTATCCTCTCACTGCTCCTCCTCTTCTTCTCAATAACCAATTTGTGCATTTAAAAGATTTAATGGGAGAAACAGAGGGAAAAATATTTGGCCCATCGAGCCTGCGCCGACAGCAATCCCACCCAGGCCTGTAATCCCGCATACTTACCCCCTGACAAATTAGCATGGCTAACCCACCTAGCCTGCATATCTTCACTGTATACTAATACACGTGACAATAATAAATCAAATCAAAGCTTTCGGACTGCGGGAGGAAACCAGAGCACCCGGAGGGAACCCGCGCAGAGAGCGTACAGACTCCACACAGTCAGTGACCCCAGTGGGAATCGAACCCGGGTCCTTGGCGCTGTGAGACAGTAGTGCTGACCACTGTGCCACCCCAATCCCGTGATGAGCAGTGGGTTTTGCCCCACAGGGTATTCAACAGTGAGAACCAATCTCAGGGGCAAATGACCAGCTCCTGATTTAGTCTCGGTGCTGAGGGTACGATTAGGCAATTTGCACATCTTTCCTTGTGTTGCTGTCACTTAACATGGGAATCTGGATCTTGGTTTAGCATCCAGCTCAGTCACTTTGGCTGTTAGGGATTAATGAGGCCGCGATTTTTATTCATTTTTGGGATGTGGGCATTGCTGGCTCGACCAGCATTTGTCGTCCGTCCCTAATTAGCGAGCTTCCTGCTCGAACTGCTGCGGTCCATGAGATGCAGGTACACACCCACAGCGCTGTTAGGGAGGGAATTCCAGAATTTTGTCCCAGCGACACCGAAGGAGCGGCAATATATTTCCAAGACGGGATGGTGAGTAACTGGGAGGGGAACCTCAAGGTGATGGTGTTCCCAGGTATCTGCTGCTCTTGTTCTAGATGGAAGTAGTCGTGGATTTGGAAGGTGCTGCCTAAGGAACCTTGGTGAGCCCCCGCAGTGCATCTTGTAGATAACACGTGGCTGCCACTGTTTGTCGGTGACAGAGGGAGTGAAAGTTTGTGGAAGGAGTAGCAATCAAGAAGGTTGCTTTGTCCTGAATGATGTCGAGCTTCTTGAGTGTAGTTGGAGCTGCGTTCATCCAGGCAAGTGGAGAGTATTCCATTACACTTCCAGCTCGCACCTTGTAGGTGGTGGATAGGCTTTGGGGGAGTCAGGAGGTGAGTTACTCACTGTGGGATTCCTAGTCTCTGACCTGCTTTGGTAGCTGCTGTGTTTATGTGGCTGGGTCCAGTTTGGTTTCTGTTCAACTCCCAGGACGTTGGTGAAATTCTTGTGCAATGATTTTGTGACTTCCAACAGGGTCTCTGAACAAGAGCTTAAATGTCATCGGAAGGAGGCAGTGGGAGTGATGATTTTTCAGCACCGATGGATAGGACACCCCAGAGCACTGACATATAGACTGTAACCTCTCCAGCGCACAGTATCTGAGATGAAGCCTTTTCTGGATTTCAGAGCTTTCTGGCTTCTCGACTGATAGAATGCCTGAAGACAAGTGTGTGAACTGGAAATCACCATCGTTAGAAATGTTGACCTGAAACATTAAACTGTGCTAAAACAATGGCCCAGAACCTCTGATCACTGGGGTACGTCAGAGATACCCCAGGAGACCCTCTGAGAGTCCCCACGCAAGGACTGCTTTAAGTCGGAGACTCTCTGAGCAAAATAGATACCCAGGAAAGGTTTGCAGGATTAAAACCACCTCTACGTCCTGGGTAAACATACTTCTGGCCCCCCCCCCGGCCTCAGTCTCCCCACTGTGCCTGCCCAAGTGCCCGCTCGACTACCCCCCCGACGACCCACTCCACTCCTGACTACCCTCCCAACCCCTTGGTTAATGCCCGACTGTCCCCCACCTGCCCAACCATCCTCAAACCCCAGCCCTGACTACTTCCACAGTCTATCTCCCCCATCTCTCGACTTCCCTCCTGAATCTCCCGATAAAAGCCAAACACTGCAGTCGCTGGAAATCTGAAATAAAAATAGAAAAACTCAGCAGCGCCTGTGTGGAGAGAAGCAGAATTAACGTTAACCGTTATTATCCCGAAAGCCACCTCCCCCCCCATCTGGCCTGCCACCCACGTGACCCATCCAACCCCCTCAGCCAGAGGCGGATTTACGGGTTACGAGGCCCCACACCCACATTTTCTGCCCCTCTCCCCATCCCACCCACCCTCTCCCCGCGGAACACAGAGCTGGCGCACCTTCCGTCTCCTGTGTTTTTGCCGCCCAGTTGGTAACGTCGCTACATATTGTTAAAGAAACTGGTCTGGATTTTGCTGAATGTTCAGAAAGAGCGGGCGTTTGCACAGTCAATCTCACATTAATTCAAGCTCTGCAAAAACTGAATTCACCTTTAAGCTGGATTTTACAGTAGGAAGTCTCACAACACCAGGTTAAAGTCCAACAGGTTTATTTGGTAGCAAAAGCCACTAGCTTTCGGAGCGCTGCCCCTTCCTCAGGTGAGTGGGAATTCTGTTTCGAAACAGGGCATATAAAGACACAGACTCAATTTACAAAATAATGGTTGGAATGCGAGTCTTTACAGGTAATCAAGTCTTAAAGGTACAGACAATGTGAGTGGAGAGAGTGTTAAGTACTGGTGAAAGAGATGTGTATTGTCTCCAGACAGGACAGTTAGCAAGCCCACAGATAACCTCACGATGCTCCACTTCTCCAGCTTTCACCCTAAACACGTTAATGAAGCCATCCCCTACGGACAAGCTCTCCACATACACAGGATCTGCTCAGATGAGGAGGATCGCGACAGACACCTCCAGACGCTGAAAGATGCCCTTATAACAACAGGATATGGCGTTCAACTCATCGATCGACAATTCCAACGCACCACAGCGAAAAACCACACTGACCTCCTCAGAAGACAACACAGGACACGGCAGACAGAGTACCCTTCATCGTCCAGTACTTCCCCAGAGCAGAGAAGCTACGACATCTTCTCTGGAGCCTTCAACACGTCATTGATGAAGACGAACAACTCGCCAAGGCCATCCCCACTTCCTGCCTTCAAACAACCTCAAACAGACCACTGTCCACAGGAAGCCACCCAGCCTTCAGGAGAACAGTGACCACAACACCACACAACCCTGCCACAGCAACCTCTGCAAATTGTAGCAGATCATCGACACGGATGCCATCATCTCACATGCGAACACCATCCACCAGGTACACGGTACATACTCTTGCAACTCAGCCAACGTTGCCTACCTGATACACTGCAGGAAAGGATGTCCCAAGGCGATGGTACACTGGGGAGACCATGCAGACACTGCGACAACAGATGAATGAACATCCCTTGGGAATTATCAAGCAAGACTGTTCTCTTCCCGTTGGCGAACACTTCAGCAGTCACAGGCATTCGGCCTCTGATCTTCGGGTAAGCGATGTCCGAGGCATCACTAACCCCCCTCCTTATGCATCTTCACGGTCTTCCACCCTCACCCCTTGCAGTCTACCCCACGACCCCTCACACTCTACCCAAATATGTGCGGGTTAGGTGGATTGGCCATGCTAAATTGCCCCTTAGTGTCAGGGGGACTAGCTAGGGTAAAATGAGGATGGGGCCTGGTTGGGATTGTTGTCAGTGCAGACTCGATGGGCTGAATGGCCTCCTTCTGCACTGTGTGCATTCTATGATCCTCACAATCTCGCTCACCCTGCTCATCGCCGGGGGTCTCCAGGCGGCCTCCTGCCTCGCTCGTCATTTCCTTGTGGCTGGACTTGCCACCTCATTTTGGCCCCCCCCCCCCCCCATTCCTCGTGCACACCCCAAAGCGTGTGCTCTTAGGCTGATCGGTGTAACAAACTGTCCCTAAATTAGTCTCCCCTCAACCTGGTTTCCAATGTGGAGTGCCATAAGCGTAGACGAAGGTCATGGGTGGAAGAGGGAACTCAATGTTAAAATGGCGGCGCGGGCTCGTTGGGCCGAAGGGCCTGTTTCCCGGGCTGTGTTGTTCTTTGTTCGTCAGTAGAATTCAGACTTGGGGGGGCTTCTTCACGCAGAGAGAGGTGGGAGTGTGGAACGAGCTGCCGGAGAAATGCGGGAGTCACTCTTAACATTTAAGAAAAACTTGGATGGGTTCATGGATGCGAGGGGTGTGGAGGGATATGGTCCAAGTGCAGTGGGACTGGGCAGAAAAATGGTTCGGCAAAAGGCCTGTTTCTGAGCTATGGTTTCCAGCTCTTTCTGACTCACCAATCAGAGTCTGGTATCGCTCTGATACTGCCAATCAGCAAATGTAGAGTAACCAGGCTCTGATTGGATGATTAACGCACCAATCAGCGCAGGCCCTCCCAGTGGTCAGGGCCCCGTGCCCAGGGATGGCGCGTTTCATTACAAATCCGCTTCTGCCCTCGACCCCCCCCGACCCTCCTACACACGCACCTCACACACTCCTCCCTGCCTACTCAGAGTGCCTAGACCGGCCTGGTGTATGGCAGCTGGTGCTGTGAAACGTGGGGGGGTGCTGGCACTGCCCCTGACACTGCTGCCCCGTACACAAGGCCTGGGGAACCTGCTTCACTGCACTCAGCTCGCCCGGCCTGATTTCTAGAAAATAGCAGCGGCGAGAGGCCATTCAGCCCTTCGAGCCTGCTCCGCCATTCATTCACAAGGTTTGACGGGGGATGTGTAACTCCTGACAAGGTTAAGTGAAAAGGAGGGGTTGGCGTTTTGAGCGTGACGGCCACTCCTCACAAATTCAGGCCCTATGGTGATTCAAAACTGATTTTCTTGTCCAAAGGCTGTGTCCGTTCGTGCCGGTGGGATTCTCCACTCCTGCCAGCTGCGCACCCCTGCCGGCATGGAGTGACGTCAGTGGGAATTTGTCAATGGGGTAGAGAGAACCTCGCTATGAGCAAAGAGCACGCCTCCTCCTCCTGGCGGGAAACACGCAGTGGGGAAGCCGGAAATCTCACACTGTGCGCAGTTCTGGTTGCCTCACTACAAGGAGGATGTGGAAGTTATTGAGAGGGTGCAGAGGAGATTTACAAGGATGTTGCCTGGATTGGGAGGCATGCCTTATAAGGATAGGTTGAGGGAGCTCAGTCTCTTCTCCCTGGAGAGACGAAGGATGAGAGGTGACCTGATAGAGGTTTATAAGATATTGGGAGGTATAGATTGGGTGGATTCTCAGAGGCTATTTCCCAGGGCTGAAATGGTCACTACGAGAGGACACAGGTTTAAGGTGCTGGGGGAGCAGGTACAGAGGAGATGTCAGGGGTAAGTTTTTCACTCAGAGGGTGGTGAGTGAGTGGAATTGGCTGCTTTCGGTGGTGGTAGAGGCGAACTCGCTGGGGTCTTTTAAAAGACTTCTGGATGAGTATATGGGATTTAATGGGATTGGGGGTTATAGATAGGCCTGGTAGGTAGGGATATGATCGGTGCAACTTGTGGGCCGAAGGGCCTGTTTGTGCTGTAGTGTTCTATGTTCTACTTTTGTTCACACGGAACATTTCTCAAGCAATGCTGCAAATTGATTGCTTCATTTGTACAAGACTGTTCCCGACCACTGGTGTTTCTGAATAATAGATTTCTGGATCGGAGGGGTTACGTATTTGGGTTGTAATCGCTCGTGGCTAATGTAGAAATGAAATAGACGCCAGTGTGATCGCCCCCTCAGATACAACACTGACCTAACCCCTCCGTTACAGAGTGGAGTCACTGAGTGGGATTCGAACCCACAACCTCCACTGAGGTCAGGGTAACTGAGAATAACCCTCCCGAGTGATGTCAGCCAACAGTCTACAGCAAAGTCAAGTTACCGAGTTGAAAAGCAAACATAGTTAAAACACGCACCTTCTAGCTAAATAGCTATTGAACCGATTTATTTGATAGTAAACGCACAAGCTTTCGGGGTTAGTCCCTTCGTCAGGTGAATGGAGAGTTCTCTCCATTCACATGACGAAGGGACTAACCCTGAAAGCTTGTGCGTTTACTATCAAATAAATCGGTTGGATTAAAACCTGGTGTTGTCAGACTTTTTACTGTGTTTACGCCAGTCCAATGCCGGCATACCCACATCATAAATAGCTATTCACAGAATGAGCTAATTTTCTAACCGCGGAAGGTCACAGTAGGAGTTCCTGGAATTCAAATGGGTTCCTATGCAAAAACCTGCTTTCCGGCCCGGTTCACAGTCCCCCGGTTAACTTCAATCACCTCGTGCGGAAAGATTGGGAAGGACTCATTCAGATTATTTCTAAATAAAAACCCAATAAATCCCCAACTCTTTTTTTTTTCAGGTAATACACGATGGAATAAAATCCAATTATTTTCTTGCTGATGGGGTGTGTCCGTGCTTGAAACAGTTTTGCCTCTGAGTTTAAAAGCCGCGTGTTGCTCGTGTCCCACTCAGAACCCCTCAATCTCAAATCTAAGGCTGCCTTTCCAGGACAGTACAGAATGGGTGCGGCGCTGTCAGAGGCGTTGTTTGTTGGATGAAGTTCGTAATGACGGGCGTACCAGCGCTGGTCTGTCTGGCGTGCTCTGCACTGCGATCATCCCACACGCTTTTTTTCTACGACTTATGTGGCGAAAAACTGCAGCAGGCGACGGTGCAGAGGGACCTCGGGGTCCTTGTGCATGAGTCGCAAAAACCCAGCCTGCAGGTGCAGCAGGTGGTCAGGAAGGCGAATGGGATGCTGGCCTTCATAGCGAGGGGGATTGAATATAAAAGTAGGGAGGTCTTGCTGCGGCTGTATAGGGCACTGGTGAGGCCGCAGCTGGAGTACTGTGTGCAGTTTTGGTCGCCGCACTTACGCAAGGATATTTTGGCCTTGGAGGGAGTGCAGAGGAGGCAAAGTAGGCTGATACCGGAGTTGAGGGGATTGGACTATGAGGAGAGGCTGAATAAACTAGGCTTGTACTCGTTAGAGTTTAGAAGAATGAGGGGAGATCTCATTGAGACATAAAAGATGACGAATGGGATGGATAGGATAGAGGTGGAGAGGCTCTTCCCGCTCAGAAAGGACAGTAGGACTAGAGGGCACAGCCTCAAGATAAAGGGGGGGTGGTTTAGAACAGAGTTGAGGAGGAACTTCTTCACTCAAAGGGTGGTGAATCTCTGGAATTCTCTGCCCGTTGAAGTGGTGGAGGCTGCCTCGCTAAATATTTTTAAGACGCGGGTTGATGGGTTTTTGATAAGAGAGGGGATTAAGGGTTATGGGGAGAGGGCGGGAATGTGGAACTGAGACACGACAGATCAGCCATGATCTTATTGAATGGCGGGGCAGGCTCGAAGGGCTAGATGGCCTACTCCTGCTCCTATTTCTTATGTTCTTGTGAGAGGGATGAGTCGTGTGCCAGTACTGGGGAGGAGGGGTCTGTACACATATACACACCGGTGGGCCCGGTTGTAAAGCTCTCAGGTGCTGTTTTGGTAGGGTGCCCCAATCTCTCACTGCATAGGGGAGACATCCTCCCTCCCACCACAGATAATTGGACCCCCCCCCCCATCAGCAGCAGGTTTCTCTACCTCCACCCCGAAATGGATTGTCGGCATGGGGGCCTTCTGGGTGGATCCCCCTTCAGGACTCCCGACATCTCCCCTCCTTCATGGACACCCCCCATCATACCCCCTTCATGCTCCATCTCAGCAGAACCCTCCCCCCCCACTTCAAAAATTTATCTGCAGTTCCCCATCCCTGTTATAGCCCTCCTCCAACATGGACCCCATTCAGCACCCACCCCCACTAAGGTCCCACCTCCTTGGCACTGCCCCAGCACACTGCCAGTGTGCCAGATAGGAACTGCTGGGATACCTGGTGGGCACCGCCAATGAGCCAGATAGGAACTGCTGGGGTATCGGGTGGGACTGTCTCAGGCCACCCAGAGGCTGTATTAGCCCCTGAGCGCCCCCCCCCCCCCCCCCCCCCCCGGCATAGCCATTGTGCCTGGTCCCACTGTAGTGATCCCACTGTTCTCGCGCTGCACCCAAAGGTCAGAAGATCCCAGGATCTGGGAGAATCCGGTGTTGAACAGGCTATGTATAATTTAATGGTGCTTTAAATATGCTAATCAGCCTTTTGCCCCCTCTGGATGCGATCTGGTTCACACTATCAGAAAGCAAACTCTTGGCACTGGGCGCAGAACCCATTTTTAGAACTGTAGAACCATCGAAATTACAGCTCAGAAACAGGCCTTTTGCCCAACCATTTTTTGCCTAGTCCCACTGAGCTGCACCCGGACCATATCCCTCCACACCCCTCTCATCCATGAACCCGTCCAAGTTTTTCTCAAATGTTAAAAGTGACCCTGCATTTACCACTTTATCCGGCAGCTCGTTCCACACTCCCACCCCCTAATATTCCCACCCCCTAATATTCCCTTTAAACTTTTCTCCTTTCACCCTTAATAATGTTTTTTCTCTTTTAATTCACAGGTTTTAAGTCGGTCCGCCTTGGTGTCCAACGAGGGGCATACACGCGATGGGTCGTACTGGGGCTGCTCTTGGTTGTTCGAGATTGGCCTAGTGCTTCATGTCGTTAGTGTGTGCCTAAACTGGACCAGATACTGGGCAAGACGACAGCTCAGTGACTATCACTGTTTGCTGTGCGGACACATGGATTTGGGCCGGTGTCTGTGGGAGTTTGCGCATTCTCCCCATGCTTGCGTGGGTTTTCTCCGGGTGCTCCGGTTTCTTCCCACACCCCAAAGATGTGCTGTTAGGCTGATTGGAAGTAATAAATTGTGCCTAAATTAGTTTCCCTCAATGTGGATTGCCATAAAAACAATAGATAGGGGTCATGGGTGGAGGGGGGGACTGGTAGTGTTGAGGTGGCGGCACAGGCTCGTTGGGCCAAAGGGCCTGTTTCCCGGGCTGTTTTTGTTCTTTGTTCTCTTTAACCCATGCCCTCTAGTCTTTTCTCCCCTAGCCTCAGTGGAAAAAGCCTGCTTGCATTCACTCTATCTATACCCATCAAAACCTAGTACACCTCTATCAAATCTCGCATGCTATTCCCTGGGATTGGTACGGAGTGTGCCAGGCACAGCAAAGTCGGAAAATCATCTCCAAGATGCTAACCCAAGCCAGCACTCTTGTCCCATTAAGTAAAAGTTAAAGATCCTGTGGCACTACGCGAGGGTGGCACAGCGGTTAGCACTGCTGCCTCACGAAGCCAGGAACCCGGGTTCAATTCCGGCCTCGGGTCGCTGTCTGTGTGGAGTTTGCACATTCTCCCTGTGTCTGCGTGGGTTTCCCCAAATGCTTCGGTTTCCAGGTTAGGTGGATTGGCCAGGGTGGGATGCTCCTGAGCTGATACAGGAAGCACTGTTGGGATTCTATGGTTCCCAGAGCAGAGGAGCTCTCCATGGTCCCGAGCCTACGTTCCGGGAAACAACAACAGTTATCATATTGTGGAGACACTAACTCAGTGTCACGTTTCCTGGATTATAGCAGGTTCCACCTCACAAATACTGACTGTCAAACGCTTTGGGACATCCTCGCATTGTAAAACCATGAGGCAGGATTCATCAACGCTCAGCTAAACACTCCATTCGCCGCAGCGGGGCTGGAGAATCCTGTGAGGTCGGATAATCCCAGCTGTGAGTGAGGTAGGGGAATCCCAGCCACGGGCAAGGTTGGAGAATTCCGGCAATAATCTAGACACGTAGCTCTCTGAAGGTGACAGGAAGAGGTGAGAAAGCTGTTACAAAATACACGAGTGTTGGGATTCTCCTGGCTCCCGCAGCAGGAGGCATTTCACAAAGGTCGCTGGACTCCATGCACTTCTAGAGGCCCCTCCGGGAGGTCAGAGACAAAGGTGGGGGGGGGGGGGGTGCTGTGCCCCTTGGTTAGTGCCAGCCTGGCAATGCCCGACTCTGCCCAAAGGGCAAGCTGACACTGTCTGGTGGGGCCAGAGGGGTTGGAGCATATTGGGGTGGGTTCTATTTGGCGGGGGGGGAACCTGCTGTCATTCTGCAAGTGGGACTGGTGGGGGAAGAAGGTAGCACAGTGGGTTAGCACTGCTGCTTCACAGCTCCAGGGTCCTGGGTTCGATTCCCTGCTCGGGTTCACTGTCTGTGTGGAGTTTGCACATTCCCCTCATGTCTGCATGGGTTTCCTCCGGGTGCTCCGGTTTCCTCCCACAGTCCAAAGATGTGGGGGTTAGGTTGATTGGCCGTGCTAAGAAATTGCCCCTTAGTGTCCAGGGATGCGTAGGTTAGAGGGATTAATGTAGGGATATGGGGGTAGGGTCTGGGTGGGATTGTGTTCGGTGCAGACTCGATGGGCCGAAGGGCCTCTTTCTGCGCTGTAGGGTTTCTATGATTCTATAAGGAGGTTGGGGGGGGGTGAAGAGCGGGGCTGGCCCTGTGAGGTCTGGTTAGCCAGCGTTCAGGGGGTAGGGGTGGGGGCTGTCCGGCGGGGTAGGCTGGGGTGGGGATGGGGGTGATCGGGGCTGGCCATGGATGGAGAGGGCATTGGCCCAGTGGAGGCACATTGGAGCTGCCAGTGACCGGGAGTCTGGTGATGGGGGAGCCAGTGTGCGTGTGCTAAAGTCTGCTCTGACAGATCGATGCGTGTACAGTGGCCCACTCAGCGCTATACTGCCAGCTGCTTCAGCAGGAATAGGTCCTGCCCACCACTTTTTAGAGTGAATCTCTCTGTGGCACTCTGCATTGCATGGAACGTCAGAGATTTATACTGGCAATTACACTAAAAAAAAATCCAGCAGGAAATACTCCCGTTTCCCCACACGTTGGGAATTTAGTTTGGTTTTGGGAGAATCCTGGCCATGATCTTTGGCTTTATAAATACAAGTCTATAAAGTCCAAAAGTAGGAGATTGAAGGCAGTGCTTTCTAAATGACCCCGACTGGGGCGTTGTGTCCAATTCTGTACCCCCTGCCTGAGAAAAGCTGATGAGATCTTAGAGGAATTGCAGCTGAGATTTATGAGAATGGATCCAGGGACAAAGGTTTTTAGTTAATGTGGGTAGACTGGAGACGTTGAGGTTGTTCTCCTTCAAGCAGAGAAGGCTCAGGGAAAGTTTAAAAGCTGTTCAAAATCATGAAGGGGTTTTGATAGAGTCTAGCGGGAGAAACTGTTACCATCAGCAGGAGAATTGGTAACTGAAGGATGTAAAGTTTAGTTAATCGGCAAAAAGGAGATCTCGGAAGCGAGGAGGAGGATTCTAGTGCAGTTTACAGTGTATATATTAGTGTCACAAGTAGGCTTACATTAACATTGCAGTGAAGTTACTGTGAAAATCCCCCAGTCTCCACACTCTGGCGCCTGTTCGGGTACACGGAGGGAGAATTTCGTATGGACAATCCACCTAACCAGCACTGTGGGAGGAAACCAGAGCACCCGGAATAAACCCACACAGACACGGGGAGAATGTGCAGACTCCACACAGGCAATGGCCCAAGCTGGGAATTGAACCCGGGTCCCTGGCACTGTGAGACAGCAGGGCTAACCACTGTGTCACCGTGCCGCCGAGTGAATTATTACAGCCTGGAATTTCCTGCCAGAAAGGAGGAGGTTCAATCATAATGTTCAGATGGGAAATGAAACCAGGAATGGGATGCACAGCAACAGGAAGCAGCAGCAGAGTGGATCAGTTGGAATGCTGATCAAAGCACTGGTCTGATGGGCCAACTGGCCTTGTGCTGTGCTAAACCATTCTATAACTCTCCATTAGAAATGAGTCTGCAGTGTATTTGTTAAGTCAGCTGCGTATCACTCATTGTTTGCTGTTCCTCCACAGACAGATAATCAATAAAGAACTATCTTGGATCACACACCAAGACATTGTTTAATAACAGCATGACTATAACCATATTTCTTTGCTCAAAATACCCCACCAACCTCTGTTATCCCACCAGCCTGGTGATAGGGAGGTAACTAGCTCAAAACAATAAGCATTGTTCCCCAATTCTACTGTTCATTTAACAAAAGTTAGCAGTTGGGGAGTTATGGTGCAGTTGTACAGGACATGGTTGAGGCCACACCTGGAATAGTGTGTTCAGTTTTGGTCGCCTTTCTGTCAAAGAGATTTACAAATGCTTGGCCAGGACTCAGGGGACTGAGTTATAGGGAAGATTAGACAGGCTTAGGATCTTTTTGTTTGGAGCGTAGGAGACTGAGGGGTGATCTTATAGAGTGTACAAGATCATGAGAGGTATGGATAGGGTGAATGCACTCGGTCTTTTTCCCAGGGTTGGGGAATCGAGAACTAGAGAGCATAGGGTTAAGTTTAGAGGGGAAAGAGCTAATGGGAACCTGAGGAGCAACTTTTTTAAACAGGGGGTTGTAGGTGTGTGGAATGAGGAAGTGGTTGAGTTAGGGACATTGACAACATTTAAAAGCCATCTGGACAGATACACGGGTAGGAAAGGTTGAGAGGCTTTCGGGCCAAATGAAGGCAAATAGGGTTAGTTTAGATGGACATTTTGGTCGGTTTGGGCCGAAGGGCCTGTCTCTTTGCCGTAGATTCTATGAGATTGCCCCTTTGTGTGTCCAGGATAGCGGAGGTTAGAGGGATTAGTGGGTATAATATGCAGGGAAATGGGGTTGGGCCTGGGTGGGATTGTGTTCGGTGCAGACTCGATGGGCCGAAGGGCCTCCTTCTGCACTGTAGGGTTCTATGATTCTATGAAAGCCATCCAAGGATTAAGTGAGAGCCCACAGAATGACCTCCCCGAACTGTGCGAGCTTTGCTATTTAGTTGCTGGATTCCCCCAGTGTTTTAGAAATTTGAACAAAGGTTGGATCAATCTCAGATATTCTCACCTACAGAAGCGGAACTGACTGACAAGAAAGCCCCAGCATGTTGGCAACTCAATAATGATCTTGGCATGTGGCGATTGGAATTGGGCTTTGAGTACAAGACAGCTCTCATTTATAATGTTGAAGAGACTTGATTGGGTAGATTTCTTTTATTCACTCATGGGGACATGGGTGTCGCTGGCTGGGCCAGCATTTATTGCCCTTGAGAAGGTGGTGGTGAGATGCCTCCTTGAAACACCGAAGTTCGCGTGCTGTGGGCTGATCCACAAAACTGTTGGAGAGGGACTTCCAGGATTTGGACCCAGTGATTGCGAAGGAATGGGCGATATTTTCCCAAGTTAGGATGGTGAGTAGCTTGAAGGCGGTGGTGTTCCCCTGTATCTGCTGCCCTTGTCCTTCGAGATGGAAGTGGTCATGGGTTTGGAAAGTGCTGTCTAAGGATCTTTGGCAAATTGCTGCCGTGCACCTTGCGTTTGGTACGCACTGCTGCTACTGTTGGTGGCGGAGGGGGTAGATATTTGTGGATGTGATGCCAGTTGAGTGGGGCTGCTTTGTCCAGGATGGTGGCGAGCTCCTTGAGTGTCGTTGGAACCCATCCAGGCAAGTGGAGAGTGTTCCATCACACTGCGGTCTTGTGCCTTGTAGAGGGTGGACAGGCTTTGGGGGAGTCAGGAGGTGAGTTACTCACCACTGTATTCCCTACCTCTGACCTGGTCTTGTTAACTATTTCCTCTGGTGGGAGAAGGGGACATAAGCATACAATTAGAACCAGGGCATATAACAGAGAAATCAGAATGCATTTTTCCAGACAAAATCCTGCTCCAGATCAGCTGCGATCTAATTGAATGGTGGATAGGCTCAAGGAACTGAATGGCCTCCTCCTATTCCTATTTGGTTAATTACCCAAAGTGATTACTACAGCAGGAAATTGCAGTTACTTTGCTAGTATCAGGACATTTCCTTTTAGAATGCTTATTGTCATGGCATTTATGGGATGTGTATAAAATGCTGTGTCGTGCTTTGGAAATCAGAGCATACTTTACGATGTGTTGTGGCTTCATCTCCCGTTCAGTTAAAATCCCAAGATCGGCCAAGCTCAGCTCAACCAGGTGGCAGATCTCCTCCCTATCCAGGAAAGGACGCCTTCGTTTGTTTCCCGCTCTCAGTTCTCCACTGAGTAAAAACATTCCTGTCTCAGAAATTCACAAGGCGACGCGGGCACCGTAGGTTGGACCAGCATTTTATTACCCATCTCTAGTGGGCGAACTTCTGGGATTTTGACCCAGTGAAGGAAGGAACGATGATATGCTAAGTCACGTGCAGGTTAGGTGGTTTGGCCATGGTAAACGCGCAGGGTTACGGGGATAGGGTGGAGAGGACAGCCTGGATGGGAAACTCTTTCGGAGAGTCAATACATACCCGATGGGCCAGATGGCCTCTTCCTGTGCTGTAGGGATTCTACGGTTAAAAGAGGAAGGAAGCTGGGCCTGATCCCAGGGGGAGCTACAGGTGTATCCCACTGCGGACTCGTGTGTAACAGCTACGGAACCAGGAATACCTGCGGCTTCTGAGGAGTCAAGGCAGTCTCGGGCTCCTGAGGAGGAAGAAGCCATGGGGGGAAAGATATTGATCCTGAGCTGATGAGTTTGTCTTTCTCTTCTGCCGGACCGGATTCACTGCTTGCTGGAGGGCCTTGCATCAAATTGTTTTCCACAAGAGCCCCAAAGCCTCCAGACCGACTGACTTTGTGAATGGATTTTCCTTTGATGTCCCTCATGTGATATTGTGTCTGTGTGGCTATCTGTAACTGTCTATCTGTCCTGGTCCGCCCATTGCCAACACTACAGTTAAGAAAACCCACCAACGCCTCTGTTTTCTCAGAAGACTAAGGAAATTCGGCATGTCAGCTATGGCTCTCACCAATTTTTACACTTGCACCATAGAAAGCATCCTTCCTGTGTATCAGAGCTTGGTATGGGCTCCTGCTCTGTCCAAGACTGGAAGGAAATACAAATGACCATCAACAAAGCCCAATCCATCACTCAAACCAGCTTCCCCATCCATTGACTCTGTCCACACGTCCCACTGCCTTGGAAAAGCAGCCAGCATAATTAAAGGCCCCACGCACCCCGGACATTCTCTCTTCCACCTTCTTCCATTGGGAAAAAGATACAAAAGTCACGTACCAACTAACTCAAGAACAGCCTCTTCCCTGCTGCCGTCAGGCTTTTGAATGGACCTACCTCGCATTAAGTTGATCTTTCTCCACACCCTAGCTACGGCTGTGACACTACATTCTGCACTCTCTTGTTTCCTTCTCTATGAACGGTATGTCTTGTCTGTACAGCGTGCAAGAAACAGTACTTTTCACTGTCTGCTAACACGTGTGACAATAATATATCAAATCAAAAGTATTTCTTCTGCTTTCGCTCATAGGTGGACTCAGGAGGGGGAGGAGTGTGGTAACATGGCCCCTTTAAGGGGGTGATCTGTTGCAGGCCATGTGATCAGGCTGGACCCTATGAAGCTGCTTTACGGGAAGCCAAGCCAATCAGGAGTGAAGGTGAGTGTCCTGGGATGGGACACTCGATGCCCTCAGATGCCTGGCGCTGTTGCCAGCTGAGGGTGGGGGCAGATTGGGAGAGTTTTCAGCCAGTCCTCACTGAGACCATCACACACTGCGTCAAACATCAGATTTAAAGTTAAGGGGAAAACATGAAACGAAGCAGTCACCTCGCAGATAAATGTGACTCGTTCCGGCTTTGTCCATTTCAAATAGAAAGACCGGAGACCGAGAACAACACAAAAGAAGTGTAACTGTTAATAGATGATCTGTTGACCTAGTGTCAGTTGCGGCTGTCCATTCTCCACGATAACAGGCTCCCCTCCTGCCCAACGCACATGTTTGATCTCCAGGCACTTTCCGGCTTTTTTCTATTCTGGGGAACAGGTGGGGAATCTTCTGTGAAAGGTTCGGAGGCCGGTTCGTATCCTGCAGAGTTGGCCTCTTTGTCAGAGGAAGCAGCCTTGTGCTGAGCAAGTTTAGAAGTTTTATAAAGTTTATTTGTAAGTAGGTTTACATTAACACTGCGATGAAGTTAAAATCCCCTAGTCGCCACACTCCAGCACCTGTACGGGTACACTGAGGGAGAATTTAGCACGGCCAATGCACCTAACCAGCGCGTCATTCGGACGATGGGAGGAAACCGGAGCACCCGGAGGAAACCCACGCAGAGATGGGGAGAATGTGCAGACTTTGCACAGGCAGTGACTCAAGCCGGGAATTGAACCCGGATCCCTGGCGCCGTGAGGCAGCAGTGCTAACCACAATGCCACTAACCAGAAGAGCTTTGGCGATCTTTGTTGTGGGAGCCTCCTTGTCTTTTTAGACAGAAATTTACATTTCTTTTATGCCTTGTGGTCAAGATAGAGACTAGGCAGTTAACCAACAAGTTGGTGCAAGACACGCTTTGTATCTGTAAATGACCTTTGCCCAGATAACCATTTTGAAACGCAGAGGCAGTTATCATGTGGGTGAATGCAGCGGCCATTTTGTGCACAGCAAGATCTCACAGTCACAAGCCAACAACTGACCAACGTCCTGGGAAAATGTTGAACGAGATTTCAAGAGGAGGACCCCATCTCCTCTTTCATCGGAGTCTCAGTAAAACACTCAGAGCTCTCAGCTTAACAGCCCATCTGAAAAATGGTATCTCTGGCAGTGCTGCACTCCCTGGGTACAGCGCTAGAATATTAGCTGAGAGTCTCGAGCACGGTGGCCAACCAGTTCTGTGACGTATCAGTGATATTATCCGCACTTGCTGTCAGCTTCCATATTTCTTCAGAGTGAATATTGACACCACTGCGTTAGAAAGGGGGATAGGACTTGTGACTTTCACTTCTCTGAACACGTGACTAAGACTACAGCAAACAGAACCTCCCGACTATGACAGGATTATTGTACGAGCAGTGAGTGAAGGATAGTTCCAGATTTCCCATCTCCAGGCACTTGTACCCCAGTGTTGCCCCTCAAGATGCACTGAGGAACCTTGTCCCAGAAGTCCCCTCGAGCTGATTCATTACAGTTGACCAGGAAATTTGTATTTCCAATGGACCAATTCCCCTGTGTGTGGAACCCTCCGAAACACTGGGTTAAAATTGGACACTTTGGCTGGTTCCGACTCACTTACCAGGAGGGTTAGCTAGATAAAGCTTGGAGTTTTAATGCCAGTTCTAAGTCCTGGGTAACTATAGTACGGATTTCTGATTCTCCACTGAACTCTCCCTCCGTTACCTAGTTGTTGGACCCTCTGACTGCTCTCCCAACCATCTGACTACTCTCTCAACCTGACTACATCACAACTATCCCCCCCCCCCGCTCCAGTTTCCATTACCCCTCCCTGATCTGGCCACCCCTTTAACCCCAAGACCACCCCTTTGACCTGACTGTCTCCCTGGCCACACAACTGCCCCATGACTAAGCCACTCCATACTACACCCAAGCCAAATACTCTGACCCAGCTCACCTCCTCCCTCCCAACTAATCTGCCGCCCTATTCCCTCACCCACTTACCTTCTTCCCATGGCTTCTCAAAGTGGCTTTGGGAGACTCAACGGATTGTGGTAGTCAGTGGTGTAAGCAGGGGATGTACTCGGCTTCCAAGACTGAGCCTGCGCCGTGGGAAAGGTCTCCAGGAGCAAGTAGACTGTCACCTTTCTGAGGGAGCTTGGTCTGGGGGTGAGATACATTAAGGTCAGTAAATAGGAGCGCAGTTGGCCATCCAACTGTGATTGCTGCTCTTTGGAACAGTAGGCCCAATACAAATGAAGCGAATAAGTGAAATCGGCCTCAGTTATTTATTGTGGTGTGGGCGGCACGGTGGTTAACGCTGCTGCTCCACAGCGCCAGGGACCCAGGTTCAACTCTGGCCTCAGGTCACTGTCTGTGTGGAGTTTACACATTCTCCCCATGTCTGAGTGGGTTTCCTCCCACACCCCGAAGGGTTGGGTTCATTGGCCGTGGTAAACTGCCCCTTAGTTCCAGCGGAACTAGCAGGGTAAGTACATGGGGTTATGGGGATCGGGCCTGGGTGGGATTGGGATTGGTGTAGACTTGATGGGTTGAATGACCTTCTTCTGCCCTGTAGGAATTCTATGGTATTTAGGTGTGATAATCGAGGGAATTAAGCATCAATATCTATTGTGGCTGGCATCGTAATGTGCAGAGACAATCAGGCAGGTCAGGTTGTGGAACCAGTTCAGAAACCTGAACACAAAATCTGAGCTGACACATTTTGGTGAAGCACTGAAGGAGTGCCACACTGTTGTAGGCGCTGTCTTACAGGTAATATAAGAAATAGGAGCAGGAATAGGCCATCTAGCCCTTCGAGCCTGCCCCGCCATTCAATAAGATCATGGCTGATCTGAAGTGGATCAGTTCCACTTTCCTGCTTTCTCCCCATAACCCTTAATCCCCTTATCGATCAGGAGTCTATCTACCCGTGACTTAAATATATTTAGCGAGGCAGCCTCCACCACTTCAACGGGCAGAGAATTCCAGAGATTCACCACCCTTTGAGTGAAGAAGTTCCTCCTCTGTTCTAAACTGCCCCCCCCCCCCTTATCTTGAGGCTGTGCCCTCTAGTCCTGCTGTCCTTTCTAAGCGGGAAGAATCTCTCTACCTCTACCCTATCCATCCCCTTCATTATCTTATACGTCTCTATAAGATCCCCCCTCATCCTTCATAAGATCCCCTGACCTGCCTGAATGTCTCTGCACGTTAAATCTTCATAACTTTAAGATAACTTCAAACACCTGGTAGATGTTAAAATTCCATGGATCTACAGACAGTCCTCCCACTTACGACACTATTGGTTCCTGAAAACTGTTATAAGTTGAAATGTCCTAAGTCGGAACCGATCAGAACAATGTTATAAACAGCTGATTGGTTCCTGAACTAAGTTCCTAATACCAAAATAACCCAGGATTATGCACTTGGCCAGTTATTAAAAAAAAAGTTAACATTATAAAATATAAATTTTAAGAAAATGTTTGGAAACGCAAAAGATTCACCAAATAAAAAGTGTTGGAACAGGAACTAAGTTCCTTGTGTCAGAGCGATGGATGATCCAGAATGTCAATATGCAAGTAAAAACGTTTGAATTTGTTTGCTGGTGTGGCCTCGTAAAGTCAAAACCGATGTTGTAAATTTGAAACGGGGTGTCAGTTGATCAACATCGTAAGTGACGTTCACTGTAACTCAAACGTTGTGTAGTCAAGGGCTGCCGGCACACCAGAAAAGAGCAGATAATTCTCCCTGGCGTCCGTGCCAATATTTAACACAACCATCATCTAAATACAGATCGGCAGCTCACTTTCCCATTGTAACATCTCAAACTCCACTCTACATAGATCACCCTTCATGTACCCATTGCTCCGTTCCTCATTGCCCGTCATTCTCTCAGCCGCAAGTGTAACATCAGTTAGATTGGCCAATAAAAATGATGGTTCCATGATCGATTTTCATGCAAAACTTTATTAACCGTCACAAACTTCTGGAAACTGGATCGTTGTAAATTTCCAATATAAACACTGCACGTGACATTTTTAAAATGTGTTCTCTCACAGGATGTGGCTAGGCCGGCATTTATTGCCCGTTACCGCCTGTGATGGATATTCATAAAGACGCCAACAAGGTGAAGACACCCCCAAAGCCTGATGGTTAAAAGGGCTAACTCCATCAGGCTAAGGATGTGGGAGCAGCTACAGAACAAACAGGGAAATCGATTGGACAGTGGTTGTTGCTGTGCCTTGATTGAACACATCCCTCTGTTGAGTCCCTGAGAGAATTACGACCTCCTGACAGAGGCACGACTCTTCAGCATTCGTGGCCAAAAGGACAGTGATCGGTAAGCGCCTGATGGTGAGTGCATGTCTGGAAGCACGATCAGTGCCAACAGGAGGAGATTTTTGAGGACATGGGCAGCAGTTAACCTGGGATCAATGACTGTAGGCAGAAACAGCAAGACCCTGAGTCTGGGACTCGGAAACATCGCAATGAAACCATGGGAAGGAGTTCTTACAGGATGTGGGGTGTGAAGAGCTGTGAAGGGATGTCAAGGCAGTTGTGGGAGCTGGTGGGCTTGTAATGGATACTGGTAAACAGTTTATCACCAGAAATAGAGACAGAAAGGTCAAGGAAGGGAAGTGCTGTTCGACCTTACAAGCCTCTGAGCCGCTATACAAGACCTACTGTACAAACACACAGGACAAGAACTTTCTGTTGCACTCCAAAAAGCCAGTTTAATGACGGCACAATGGTTAGCACTGCTGTCCCACAGCGCCAGGGATCCGGTTCAATTCCGGCCTTGGGGTGACTGTCTGTGTGGAGTTTGCATGTTCTCCCCATGTCTATGTGGGTTTCCTCCAGCTTCTCCCACAGTCCAAAGATGTGCGGGTTAGGTGGATTGGCCGTGCTAAATGCGTGGGGTTATACCGATAGGGTTGGGGGGGTGGGGGCGGCAGGATCTATGTTGGATGCTCTTTCGGAGAGCTGGTATAGGCTCGGTGGACCAGATGGGGGTTCTATGGATTTTATGATATTACAGCCAGTGTTATATTTATCATCAACATGAAATATTACAGCCTTACACCTTTTTTTTCTTTATTCTTTCATGAGCTGCACAGTAGCACAGTGGGTTAGCACTGCTGCTTCAGGGTCCTGGGTTCAATTCCCGGCTCGGGGTCACTGTCTGTGCGGAGTTTGCACATTCTCCTCGTGTCTGTGTGGGTTTCCTCCGGTCTCCTCCCACAGTCCAAAGATGTGCGGGTTAGGCTGATTGGCCGAGCTAAGAAATTAGTGTCCAGGGGTGTGTAGGTTAGAGGGATTAGTGGGTATAATGTGTAGGGATATGGGGGTAGGACCTGGGTGGGATTGTGTTCGGTACAGACTCGATGGGCTGAAGGGCCTCTTTCTGCACTGTAGGGTTCTATGGTATGGTATCTATGGATATGTGGGTGTCCATTTTCTGCCCATCTCTAATTTCCTTTGAACCGAGTGGCTGGCTCGGGCCATTTCAGAGGGAAATTAAGGATCAACCACGTTGCTGTGGGCCTGGAGTCGCGAGTAGGCCAGGCTGGGTAAGGATGGCAGATTTCCTTCTTTAAAGGGCTTTTACAACAATCGACAGTGGTTTCACGGGTCATCATGAGGCTTGTAATTCCAGAGTTTTATTTGAATTTGAATCCTAACATCACCTTCCACCGTGTTGTGGAACCCGGGTCCCCAGAGCGTTACCCTGGGATTACTAATCCAGTGACAATACCACCACACCATCGCCTCCTAACTCTCCCATAAAATAATTTCAGTAAGTGCCTCTTTAATGTGTGCTCCAGTGAAACCCCAATGAATCCTTCCCCTGTGAGCAATTAAACATAATAGTGAGACAATTAACACTCGCTGCGTGTAACTGAACTGCTACATTTCACAGCATTATAACAGCACTCTCATTTCAGTGTTTATTCTGTTGTGAAGTGCTTTGGGATGTCTCGGGGATGTGGTAGGCACTATATAAATGCAAAATCTTTATTCGACATCATGCTTAAGGCGGCACGGTAGCACAGTGGGTTAGCACTGCTGCTTCACGGGTCCTGGGTTCGATTCCCAGCTCGGGTCACTGTCTGTGTGGAGTTTGCACATTCTCCTCGTGCCTGCGTGGGTTTCAAAGAACAAAAACAGCCCGGGAAACAGGCCCTTCGGCCCAACGAGCCCGCGCTGCCATCTCAACACCACCAGTCCCCCTCTCCACCCACGACCCCTGTCTAATGTTTTATGGCCATCCAGATTGAGGGAAACTGATTTAGGGACAATTTATTCCTGCCAATCAGCCTAACAGCACATCTTTGGGGGGTGGGAGGAAACCGGAGCACCCGGAGAAAACTCACGCAAACACGGGGAGAATCCCACAGACACCGACCCAAATCCATGTGTCTGCACAGCAATCAGTGATAGTCACTGAGCTGTCGTCTTGCCCGGTATCTGGTCCAGTTTAGGCACACACTAACGACATGAAGCACTAGGCCAATCTCGAACATCCAAGAGCAGCCCCAGTATGACCCATCGCGTGTATGCCCCTCGTTGGACACGAGGCGGACCGACTTAAAACCTGTGAATGAAAAGGAAAAAAAACATTATTATTTCCTCCGGGTGCTCCGGTTTCCTCCCACAGTCCAAAGATGTGTGGGTTAGGTTGATTGGCCAGGCTAAGAAATTGCCCCTTAGTGTCCAGGGATGTGTAGGTTAGAGGGATTAGTGGGTATAATATGTAGGGATACGGGGATAGGACCTGGGTGGGATTGTGTTCGGTGCAGACTCGATGGGCTGAAGGGCCTTTTTCTGCATTGTAGGGTTTCTATGATCTATGAAATGGACAAAATCATGAAATATAACAAACTGAGGTTATAAAACAGCTTATAAAATGCTTTCAAATGAAGACAGACGAATCTAATTTCCTTCTGTCTCGACTTACCTGGGTTTAGACCAGCCAGCCCTACATCTGACAATCACTTCCACCTATCTGAATGTCAAGGTTCATGTTATTAACTTCAACCAGACTTGGCAATGAGATGGACCCACTTGGGAAATAGGATATGGGAAGGTCCATCAGTACTGGGAGTTATACCAAAACTGCATAAAGCACTGCTTAAATCTCACCAAAGTATTTGTTCCGATTCTGAGCACCACACTTTGGGGAGAATAACAAGGCTACGGAACGGATGGGGAGGGGGTTTGCTGGAATGATGTCAGGAATGAGCTGTCCGGAGGGACTGGAGAAGCTGGGATTGGCCTCCTCAGAGCAGGAAAGGTCAGGAGGAGATTTGGCGACAATGTTTCATGGGGTTTTGAGGAATAAATAAGGAGATAATGCTTCCACTGGCTGGTTAATTGGTAACTCGACGACAAAGATTCAAGAACCAGAGGGGGATCCGAAAAGACATTCCTTTTTAAGAGAGCGCGTTATTATTGTGATCAGGAATGCATTGTGTGACTGTGCTGGTGGAAATACGTTGAATAATAACTTTATAAAGGAATTGGATAAATACTTGCAAAGGAAATATTAAGCAGGGAAGCTAGGCTAGGAGCTAGTTCAGAGGCAATGGCCTGACCAGCCGTAAAAATACCCTGATTCTGTAAACCTCTCTGGTTTAAAGCATGGAAAAAGGATCTTTGGCCTAACTTGTCCATGCTGTTCTTTTTTTTTTAACCACTAAGCTAGTCCCAATTGCCCACATTTGGCCCATGTCCCTCTATATAAATCTGACCCATGTAACTGTCTAATTGCTTCTTAAAAGACAAAATTGTACCCGCCTCTCTCACTGCCTCTGGCAGCTCATTCTAGACACTCACCACCCTCTGAGTGAAAAAATTGCCCCTCTGGACACTTTTGTATCTCTCCCCTCTCACCTTAAACCTGTGCCCTCTAGATTTAGACTCCCCTACCTTTGGAAAAAGATATTGACTATCTACCTTGTCTATGCCCCTCATTATTTTATAGATCTCTGTAAGATCACCCCTAAGCCTCCCATACCTCAATCTATGCAGCCTCTCCTTATAACTCAAGTCCCAGTAGCATCCTAGTAAATCTTTTCTGTACACTTTCTAGTTTAATAATATTCTTTCCGTAACAGGGTGACTAGAACTGCACACAGTATTCCAAGTGTGGCCTAACCAATGTCTTGTACAACTTCAACAAGACGTCCCAACTCCTGTATTCAATGTTCTGACCGATGAAACCAAGCATGCCGAATGCCTTCTTCACCACTCTGTCCGTCTGTGACTCCACTTTCAGGGAGCTATGAACCTGTACCCCTAGATCTCTCCTCGTTCAAAGGGGAGAATGAAAGACTTTTAGGGCTGGATTTGTGTGGAGTCAGAGGCTCTCTGGTGGATAGGACCCAATTCTGGGATTCCTGCATCCATCCCCAATTTTCATTGCTGTGAGATGAGGTTTCAAATAGCCAATTAGCACACTTCACCCTGGCGAGCTCCATTCAGGAGGTAGGCCTGAGGCCTCCAGACGTTAACTTGTGTATTTTTGCTTTCTATTTCTGCTCTGCTGTGATTTTGAATATTTAAAGTCATTTTGCGTTTCCTCACATTGATCTTAACACAGCTATGATTGTGCTTTGGTTAATTAATTAACCAAGAGTGACCAGCTTTCCATCAGCCTTGTTTGCTTTCCATACTGGTCAGCATAACTGGTGTTTAGACAAAATCCTTTGTTGTTCCACTTTCTCAAGATAGAATATTAAATTATTGTTGTGATTACAAGTACTGCTTTACGGCATTCTGTGACCTGTGGACTACAGGCCAAGTTACTGAGTCATCTAATCTGCTATGGTCAGTTACACCTTTGGAGTGTGGGAGGAAAAATAAAGTATATTTATCAGTCACAAGTAATGCTTACATTAACGTTGCAATGAAGTTACTGTGAAATTCCCCTAGTGGCCACACTCTGGTACCTGTTTGGGTCAATGCACCTCACCAGCACGACTTTCAGACTGTGGGAGGAAACCAGAGCACGTGGAGGAAACCCACGCGGACATGGGGAGAATGTGCAAACTCCATGCCGATAGTGACCCAAGCCGGGAATTGAACCCGGGCCCCTGGTGCGGTGAGGCAGCAGTGCTAACCACTGTACCGAAACCAGAGCACCCGAAGGAATCCATGGGAAAATGGGCAAATTCCACAGTCAGTGACCCAAGACCGGAATTGAAATCGGGTCCCTGGTGCAATAAGGAGCAATGCTAACCACTGTGCCACCCTACTCCTGATGGTGCCCCATTCACTGAGATTATGATACGTATAAAATCAACGAACACTATCGTAACAATGGCAAGTGTGAAAATGCTTAGCGAAAAAAACACCCAATCATTATGTTTTGACAATAAAACTTGTGTCACTATAATCCATTAAAAGTATCAAACAAACAGACCTTTGAAGTATCAATAAAGCAGCTTTAAGTACCAGACACCTCTTATTTGTAAATAAACATTGAGACATTGACAAAAGAGGTCACAGGAAAATATTTTATTACAACCTCATAGAGATGACAAAATAGCAAAGTCAATATTTTTATGTAAACAAGTTCACCCACATAATCCTTTTGTTAGATTCTGTGCACTTAGCCGAGTAAGCATAAAGAAACATTCGGGTGGGTAGGGGCATGAGTTGGTGTGTGGGGGGAGCTGATAAGGTGTGAAGTGTTGAGGGCTGACAGGGTATGAAGGAGTGGGAGCTGAAGACTCTATGATGTAACCAAACAACTGGGACAAATGAACCCATGCAGTCTTTTGAACAAGCCCACATCAGCACTAGGCTCCTCTTGTGGGCATTTCAAACCTGTTTCCAAGGGCACAGGTCCAGTGCGGGGAAAAAAATCACATGTAAAAGCTTCCCTATTTAAGCGATGCACCTTGACAAAAAAATTCCAATCGTCAGAATCCAAAGTGACTTTTAAAACAAATTGTACACAGGATGTGAGCATCGCTGATTGGGCCAGCATTTTAAAGTTTATTTATAAAGTTTAAAGTTTATTTATTAGTGTCACAAGTTACATCCACACTGCATTGAAGTTACTGTGAAAATCCCCTAGCCACCACACTCCAGTGCCTGCCCGGGTACACTGAGGGAGAATTTAGCATGGACAATGCAAATAACCTACACATCTTTGGACATCTTTGGGAGGAAACCGGAGCACCTGGAGGAAACCCACGCAGACACAGGGAGAACGTGCTAACTGCACACAGACAGTGACCCAAGCTGGCAATCGCACCTGGGCCCCTGTGCCAACATGCCACCCCCATTTATTGCTCATCCCTGAGGGCATTTGAGAACATTGCCGTGACTCTGGGGTCACATGTCGGCCAGACCAGGTAAGGACGGCAGATTTCCTTCCCTAATTTTCATTTGCGAACCAAGTGGGTTTTTACGACAATCAACAATGGTTTCATGGTCATCATTAGATATTTTTTATTGAATTCAAATTTCGCCATCTGTCATGGTGGAGTTCGAATCCGAATTCTGAGACCATTACCCCGGGTCTCTGGATTGTACACATCTCTTTAACCCTCTCTCCACTCACATTGTTTGGACCTTTAAGACTTGATTACCTGTAAAGACTCGCATTCCAACCATT
The DNA here is from genome assembly GCF_965287045.1 of Carcharhinus amblyrhynchos. Lineage (NCBI taxonomy): Eukaryota > Metazoa > Chordata > Chondrichthyes > Carcharhiniformes > Carcharhinidae > Carcharhinus > Carcharhinus amblyrhynchos. The sequence continues at coordinate 43,688,330 of NC_137346.1, read as the reverse complement.
ATTTTGTAAATTGAGTTTGTGTTTCTATATGCCCTGCTTGTGAACTGAAATCCCACTCAACTGATGAAGGGGCAGCGCTCTGAAAGCTAGTGGCTTTTGCTACGAAGTAAAACTGTTGGACTTTATCCTGGTGTTGTGAGACTTCTTACTGGTGTTTAACCCCAGTCCAACGCTGGCATCTCCACACCTCTGGATTGTCCAGTGACCATGGCACGATGCCATTGCCTTCCATTTTGTCTGACGTCGGTGCCCACTGAGATAATTCACAGTCAATGACGTACGTTCGAAGTGCAGTGACTGTTGTAATGAAAGTGAGCAGTGTGGCAGCAAGCGCCCACAGACTACGACACGTTAGTGACCAGGTAATCTGTTGGTTGTGGGACCTGCCCTGCTACGGAATACAACCATGGGATCTTTCACACCCATCCGAGAAGGAAAACCTGGTGAAATCTGTCTCCTGGAAAATGGCGCCTCCTCCAATTACAGACTCTTTCGGAGCCGCAGTGCTGGGCTGAGTAGGACACTCACGTCAACAGCAGGCTGGGTGTTTACTCACTGGATCTTCAGAATGAGAGACGTCAGCTGTTTTTGAGCAGAATGTAACAAGGGCCTTACAGGAGAGCAAAAATATCAGCAGTGCGACGAAGCAACAGGCTTGTTTGACAGGACGGGAGCCGGAGCTGGTGAAGTGGACACTCCAGCACTGAAAGGCAGCTCCTCGGAATAGATTCCCGACCACCATTTCTTGAACAAGTGGAAAAAAAAGAAGAAATTTTCTGTCATGTGTACAATTCCTGTTTGTGGGGTCTTGCTGTGCGCAAATTGGACTCCGTATGCGTGAGGAACAAACAGTCCTCTCTCGTCACAATCCCATAGCAGGGATTTCATTGCTGCATTGCTCAGTCGTGCAGTAGGTATAAAGTGTATATGGACTCGATTCGGTCCGCCTTGTTGTCCAACGAGGGGCATACACGCGGTGGGTCGTACGAGGGCTTCGAGAGTCGCCTAGTGCTTCACGTCGTTAGTGTACGCTTAAACTGGACCATCTGACGGGCAACACGACAACTCAGTGACTATCACTGTTTGCTGTGCGGATACATGGATTTGGGCCGGTGTCTGTGGGAGTTTGGCACATTCTCCCCGTGCTTGCGTGGGTTTTCTCCGGGTGCTCCTGTTTCCTCCCACACCCCAAAAACGTGCTCTTAGGGTGATTGGTGTTAACAAATTGTCCCAAAATTAGGAGTCCCTCAATCTGGTTATAATTCTCTAAATTTGCACCCCTTTATTGTGGAGTCCTAGAGGCGTAGACAAAAGTTGTGGGTGGAAGGAGGATTGGAATGAGGCACTCACTGAGTGTTAAAATGGGCAGCGCGGGCTTGTAGGGCCAAGGGCCTGTTTCCTGTGCTGTGTTGTTCTTTGGACTGACGTCAGCTGCCTGTGAGTTGAGAATATCGCTCGCGTAAGTCACTGCAACACAAATTGTCTTCCTCAATCCACATTTTTTGAGCTATCTTTCCCTTTCCAGGGTAACTTGAGGTAGACTGGGCACTTTTCAGGTCTGAATGTAATGGCCTTTGGCCCATTTGGAGTTTACATGTCACACAGTGAACGATGGCACAGGATAGCCATTGTCCCGCGTAGGGATATCCGTACCAGTGTGACGCTGGGTATGAAGGCTCTCCCACCTGGTGACTGGCTGGTGGGATCAAACAGCACGTACCTTTGGTTGTCCATCGCAGGGAGGACAGAGACTGTTCTCCCCCAGCCCACCCGTGCAAAACCCCAAACAAAACATCTACTATAATAAAAGCAAAATACTGTGGATGCTGGAATCTGAAACTAAAACAGAAAATGTTGGAAAATCGCAGCGGGTCTGACAAGCAGAGAGAGAATAGAGCCAAGGTTTCAAGTCTGGATGATCCTTCGTCAGAGTCAAAATGTCAACTGTTCATTACGACTCTGCGATTGGGCTGCACTTGCTGAACAATCCTGATTGTGCTAATAGCTACACTAACAACAAACTGAAGATCATCAGCCGAGTTTGCAAGGTGACTTATTTGTGGCTGTAAGAAATGACATCCATTAATAGACAGGCACCCAATTTCATCAAATTAATGGAAAGATGTAGGAGGTCCAGCCCTGCACCTTTTTTGAGTCAGCTGGGGTCCTGGGGGACCGTAGTTCCCAGTTCTTCATGGCAATGCCTTAGCCAATCAGAGTTAATTTGCTATCCAGTCAATCGATTTTCCCTGTAGTATAAATTGTCTGAAATTTGGCATTCTTATATTTGTCCTGATGAGTGCAATATGAAAAACTTTGACAACATGTCTCTCTTCAGTAATATGTCGCTTATCCTGTCAGGGGCAATGAGCTCATTATGATTCAGTGATGTCTTGCTTTATGTTCATTCTTACACTTTGCCAATTATTCTTCGGTGACACGTATTAACCGTTCCTCTTTCTGCTGAACAACCATGGAAATAAAATGGAAAGTGACTAGTGTCCAGACATGAACGCCTCAGTGGGACGTTTCATCAAATGCACAGCAAAACATTTCTCACAGAAGTACAGGCGTTACCCCTGTAAACCCAAACTGTGTATTGTGTGTGTGTGTGTGTGTGTGCGTGTGTGTGTGTGTGTGTGTGTGTGTTCTGTCAGTAAACCCAGACTGTGTACTGGGGGTGTTAGTACTGTCAGTAAACCCAGACTGTGTACTGGGGGTGTTAGTACTGTCAGTAAACCCAGACTGTGTACTGGGGGGTGTTAGTACTGTCAGTAAACCCAGACTGTGTACTGGGGAGTGTTAGTACTGTCAGTAAACCCAGACTGTGTACTGGGGAGTGTTAGTACTGTCAGTAAACCCAGACTGTGTACTGGGGAGCGTTAGTACTGTCAGTAAACCCAGACTGTGTACTGGGGGGGGTGTTAGTACTGTCAGTAAACCCAGACTGTGTACTGGGGAGTGTTAGTACTGTCAGTAAACCCAGACTGTGTACTGGGGAGTGTTAGTACTGTCAGTAAACCCAGACTGTGTACTGGGGAGTGTTAGTACTGTCAGTAAACCCAGACTGTGTACTGGGGAGTGTTAGTACTGTCAGTAAACCCAGACTGTGTACTGGGGGGTGTCAGTACTGTCAGTAAACCCAGACTGTGTACTGGGGGGGGTGTTAGTACTGTCAGTAAACCCAGACTGTGTACTGGAGGTGTTAGTACTGTCAGTAAACCCAGACTGTGTACTGGGGAGTGTTAGTACTGTCAGTAAACCCAGACTGTGTACTGGGGAGTGTTAGTACTGTCACTAAACCCAGACTGTGTATTGGGGAGTGTTAGTACTGTCAGTAAACCCAGACTGTGTACTGGGGGGGTGTTAGTACTGTCAGTAAACCCAGACTGTGTACTGGGGAGTGTTAGTACTGTCACTAAACCCAGACTGTGTACTGGAGGTGTTAGTACTGTCAGTAAACCCAGACTGTGTACTGGGGAGTGTTAGTACTGTCAGTAAACCCAGACTGTGTACTGGGGGGGTGTTAGTACTGTCAGTAAACCCAGACTGTGTACTGGGGAGTGTTAGTACTGTCAGTAAACCCAGACTGTGTACTGGGGAGCGTTAGTACTGTCAGTAAACCCAGACTGTGTACTGGGGGGGTGTTAGTACTGTCAGTAAACCCAGACTGTGTACTGGGGAGTGTTAGTACTGTCAGTAAACCCAGACTGTGTACTGGGGGGGGTGTTAGTACTGTCAGTAAACCCAGACTGTGTACTGGGGAGCATTAGTACTGTCAGTAAACCCAGACTGTGTACTGGGGGGTGTCAGTACTGTCAGTAAACCCAGACTGTGTACTGGGGGGTGTCAGTACTGTCAGTCTGTAATTTTTCTTGCTTTCTCCGATGACTAAATTAAAATGTATAAAGTTTTATTTCAATGGTTATTTGCTTGATCTGATCTCCTCAATGGAATGGCTGCCTGGAACTCCTCTCAGGTATCCATTGTTCACTCAATGATTGTTAAAGGATACAAATCATTGACTATGCACGCTCTAATTTGAATCGATCTAATCTTTAGAACGCCGTCCTTGTGACTGGGCTCGCTCAGTTTCTCCATGAAACCTGACTCCTTCTCCTCAACACTCCTTTTGACTGGATAGCATTCTCACCCTGACCAAGCTTGGATAGAAGAGAACGGAAACCACGCCGTTGTAATCTAGTGGATAGTTATTGACTATTTATAGAGACAGACTTTAGTGTTACGGTGGTACAATGGTTAGCACTGCTGCCCCACAGCGCCAGGGAGCTGGTTTGATTCCTGGGCTTGGGTGTCTCTGTGTGTGGGTTTCCTCGGGGTGCTCTGGTTTCCTCCTGCTGTCCAAAAGATGTGCTGGTTAGGTGTATCGGCCGTGCTAAATTCTCTCTCACTGTAGAACACAGAGCATTACAGCACAGTACAGGCCCTTCGGCCCTCGATGTTGCGCCGACCAGTGGAACCAATCTAAAGCCCATCTAGAACAAAGAACAACACAGCACGGGAAACAGGTCCTTTGGCCCTACAAGCCCACGCCGCCCATTCTAACACTCAGTGAGTGCCTCATTCCAATCCTCCTCCTACCTACAACTTTTGTCTACATCTCCTGGACTTCACAATAAAGGGGGTGCAAATTTAGAGAATTATATTTGCGCCAGATTAAGGGAGGTCTAATTTAGGGACAATTTGTTACCACCAATCAGCCTACAAGCTGGGGTGTGGGAGGAAACTGGAGAAAACCCATGCAAGCACGGGGAGAATGTGCAAACTCCCCACAGACACCGACCCAAGTTGGAGATCCGACCCGGGTCCCTGTAACTGCACAGCAAACAGTCACTGAGTTGTTGCGTTGCCCGTCAGTTGGTCCAGTTTAAGTGTACACTAACGATGTGAAGCACTAGGCAACTCTCGAAGCAACGTCCAAGAGCAGCCCTCGCACGACCCACCGCGTGTATGCCCCTCGTTGGAGAACAAGGCGGACCGAATCACCTGTGGATGTAAAAAAAAAGCCCTACACTATTCCAATATCACCCATATGTTTATCCTATGACCATTTAATGTTGGTGGGTCCACTACTGTTGCAGCAGGGCATTCAGTACCTGAACAGATGCCGGAGTATGGCGGCTAGGGGATTTTCGCAGTAACTTCATTGCAGTGTTAATGTAATCCTACTTGTGACGCTAATAAATAAAGGGTTCGTGGAATTGCGAAATTTCCCCTTTGTGTCCAAAGATGTGTAGGTTGGGTAGATTATGGGGATAGGATGGAGGAGAGAGACTGGGTAGGATATTCTTTGGAGGGTTGGTGCAGAGTTGAGGGGCTGGATGGCCTCTTTCTGCACTGAAGGGATTCTATGTAACAGGGACCTCACTAGAACCTTCTTACAGATGGTCTGCCATCACTGGTGATACACTCTAGCTCGTAACAGAATTGTTATTAAACATTTGTATTACAGAAACTCCTGACCACTCCACCTACCTTCTTCGCTCTCAGGTTAGCTGATGGTTAGTTGACGGCTCTCTCTCGTCAGATACTGTTCCTCTCTCCTTCAAATCTGCCATCAGTTCTCCTGAAAAAAAAATCCAACCCATGGCCCATCCTTCCTTACAAACGGCTGCTCCATTACCCAATTCCCTTTTCCTCTCAAAATCCTCAAACGTACTGCTGCCATCCCCACTTCCCTGGAACTCTATCTCAATCCCTCCAATCAGGGGTTCCCCCTTGTCATAGCACTTTGACCCAAGTCACAAATGACCTGTGACCTCCTTGGCCTGTGTGTGACCTTTGACACAGGCTTGGCCTCACTATCCTCCTCCAACTCCTCTTTACTATCAGCCAGCTAGCTGCGACTGAACACTGAGCACAAGTTCATTCTTTACAATCTAATCATAGCCACAGTATCGGCTGCGATGGTTTCTCTTTCCTGTTCCTACATCATCGTGGCTGGTAACCCCCCAAAAAAAATCAAACCTTAATGTGCTCTTAGTCCTCATCTAACTGAGTGGACTGTATGGAGTCACTTGATTCATCTGATGAAGGAGCTGCACTCCAAAAGCTCGTGATACCATATAAACCCTGTTGGACTTTAACCTGGCGTTGTGAGACTTCTCACTGTGCCCACTTCAGTCCAACATTGGCATCTTGCATTGGCAACATGGCGGCGCGGGCTTGTTAGGCCGAAGAGCCTGTTTCCCGTGCTGTGTTGTTCTTTGTTTATCTTTGCGTTGTGGCTTTCTTTCGGACAGAGGTCTAAGATCTGTCTGAGAACGTTGAATATCTCACCCAGTACAAGTGCCTCTGACGATGCAGAATTCCCTCGGGCCTGTATCGGAATGTCAGCCTAAGTTCTCCAGAATGGTGATTAACCCCACGACTTTCTCTCTCCAGAGGTGAGAGAGCTGTCAACTGAGCCGAGACTAGCACCTTGGGTTGTTAAGAAGGCGTACGGTGTATTAGCTTTTATTGGTAGAGGGATTGAATTTCGGAGCCGTGAGGTCATGTTACAACTGTACAAAACTCTGGTGCGGCCGCACTTGGAGTATTGCGTACAGTTCTGGTCGCCGCATTATAAGAAAGATGTGGAGGCATTGGAAAGGGTGCGGAGGAGGTTTACCAGGATGTTGCCTGGTATGGTGGGAAGGAAAGGCTGAGGGACTTGAGGTTATTTTCATTGGAGAGTAGAAGGTTAAGGTGACTTAATTGAGGCATACAAGATGATCAGAGGGTTAGATAGGGTGGACAGTGAGAGCCTTTTTCCTCGGATGGTGACGGCTAACACGAGGGGACGTAGCTTTAAATTAAGGGGTGGTAATTATAGGATGGATGTCAGAGGTAGGTTCTTTACTCAGAGGGTAGTAAGGGTGTGGAATGCCCTGCCTGCAGCAGTTGTGGACTCGCCAACTTTAAGGGCGTTCAAATGGTCAGTGGATAGGCATATGGATAACATGGGAATAGTTTAGGTCACAGGGTCATTAGATTGGTTCCACTGGTCGGCGCAACATCGAGGGCCGAAGGGCCTGTGTTCGCTGTAATGTTCTAAACTATTCCCAAACTGGGCAATGATTGACAAAGCTCCCATTTTTCAAACCAGCTCATTGTTCTGGAAATGGGTGGGTATATTTGAACTGACCTGGTACAGTGCCAACCTGTGCCGATGCCAATTATCTCAAAGTTGTTTTGGGCTGAGCTGGATGGAACCTGCTATTCACCTCAGTAGAAAAAGCAAAGCAATTGTTTCCATAAGACATCATGATCTAAGTAAATCTCCCCGTTAACACTGCAACGCAAACAGTTCTGATTCAACAAATACTGGAAGGGCGAAGATCTTTTATAGATGCATTGCTTCACCTGTCAGCTGTAGTCAAGCATTACTGCTCTCGCCTCTGAGCCAGAAGGCTCTGGGTTCAAACCCCATCTCCACATACAATGAGTATATAATACTTTGGTGGCACAGTAGTTATTGTGAAAGCCCAGTTCATTTATTATTGATAGGAGTCTGACAGAGGAACAATAACTCTCTCTCCAAGATCATTTTTCATTCATTTGCTGGTTTGGATCATTTCACCTGGAGTATTGTGTGCAATTTTTGTCTCCTTTTCTGAGGAAGGATGTCCTTGCTCTCGAGGGAGTGCAGCAAAGGCTTCCCAGGCTGGTCCCGGGACTGACGTATGAGGAGAGATTGACTAGGCTAGGATTATTTTCACTGGAGTTCAGACAAATGAGGGGGGATCTCACAGAGAAATTCTAATAGGACTTTGCTTAAGAAGGGTAGCAAGAATAATCCAGGTAATTACAGGTCGGTGAGTCAGTGGTAGGGAAATTATTGGAGAGGATTTTTTGAGATAGGATTTATTCCCTCTTGGAAATAAGTGGACGTATTAGTGAGAGGCAACATGGTTTTGTGAAGGGGAGGTCGTGTCTCACGAACTTGATTACATTTTTCGAGGAAGTGAAGAAGATGATTGATGAGGGTAGGGCAGTGGATGTTGTCTACATGGACTTCAGTAAGGCCTTTGACTCATGGGAGAGGGTGCAGAAGGTGAAGTTGCGTGGGATCAGAGATGAGCTGGCAAATGGATACCTAACTGGCTCAGTCATAGAAGACAGAGGGTAGAAGTGGAAGGGTGTGTTTCTGAATGGAGGGCTGTGACAAGTGGCGTTCCTCAGGGATCAGTGCTGGGACCTTTGCTGTTTGTAATATATACAAGTGATTTGGAGGGAAATGTAACTAGTTTGATTAGTAAGTTTGCAGATAACACAAAGGTTGGTGGATTTGCGGATAGCGATGAGGACCATCAGAGGATACAGCAGGATATAGATGGGTTGGAGACTTGGAGAGATGGCAGATGGAGCTTAAGGTCTCAACAGGGATCTTGGGTTCATGTCGCCCTCCAAGGACATCTAGGGATGGGCAATAAATGCTGGTGACTCTGCAATGCCCATGCCCACAGATGAATTAAAAGAAAGTCACTGCATCATGGCTGAAAGACCTTTAGCTTTGAACATTGGACTCCCTTTATCAGGGTCTTGGAATTCTGGTCCATTCCTCCCTCCTTACAGGGGTAGGGAATGTCCGACTCCCGGTCATCAACTTTACCCTGCAACCACTGAGATCAAACTGATCTTTGAGCTGGTGTAAGCCATCCACAACCAGCAGAGCAGAGAGGTCTGTGTAGCTCTGGACCTCTCTTAGACAGTGGAGACTCTCGAGGCCAGCCAGAACAGCACGCTTTTTAGCACTCAGAATCGAAAGCATGTTCAGAGTCAGATTTCACCTTCAATCTCTCTTCTCCCTTTGTGGAACAGGAGAATAAATCAGGAAATAATGAGGGCATGTGAAAAAGACAGCACTTTGATCATGGGTGACTTTAATCTTCATGTAGATTGGGAAAATCAAACCAACGCAGATAGCCATGAGGAAGAATTCATAGGGTGTATGTGCGACTATTTCCGAGAGCACAATATGGTGATTCCAACCAGGAATCAGGCTATTTCGAATTTGATAGTAATCAGGCAGGTTTAGGAGACAGAGGAAAAGATCCCCTGGGAAACAGTGACCATAACATGATAGAATTCCACATTCAGTTTGAGAGTGAGAAACTTGGATCAGAAGCAATTGTAGTAAATTAGGATAATTATAAAGGATTGAGTGCGGAGTGGGCTGGAGTAGACTGGGAGAGGAATTTAGCAGGAAGCTAGTAGATCAGAAATGACGGACATTTGTGAAAATAGTTCATGACTAATAGCATAGATATATCCGAGTGAGGAAGAATGATTCTAGGAAGGGATAAATCATCCATGGTTAACCAAAGAAGTTAATGGTAGTGTTAAACCGAAAGAAAAAAAACATACAATGTGGTAAAGATTAGAGAATTGGGAAAATTTTAAAACCAAAAGATGACCAAACGTAATAAAAATCCAAGGGGCTGTTGCCTTGTGGATCCAGAACTGGCTTGCCTGCAGAAGGCAGAGAGTGGTTGTGGATGGGTCTTTTTCTGCATGGTGGTCGGTCACCAGTGGAGTGCCCCAGGGATCTGTTCTAGGACCCTTGCTGTTTGTCATTTTCATAAATGACCTGGATGAGGAAGTGGAGGGGTGGGTTGGTAAGTTTGCTGACAATACGAAGGTTGGTGGTGTTGTGGATAGTCTGCAGGGATGTCAGAAGTTGCAGTGTGACATAGATAGGATGCAAGGCTGGGCGGAGAAGTGCAGATGGACTTCAACATGGATAAATGTGTAGTGGTCCATTTTGGCATGTCAAATGGGATGAAGGAGTACAATATCAAGAGTAAGACTCTTAGCAGTGTAGAGGATCAGAAGGACCTTGGGGTCCAGGTCCATAGGACTCTTAAATCGGCCTCGCAGGTGGAGGATGTGGTCAAGAAGGCGTATGGTGTACTGGCCTTCGTTAATCGAGGGATTGAGTTTAGGAGTCGGGAGGTAATGCTGCAACTTTATAAGACCCTGGTCAGACCCCACTTGGAGTACTGTGCGCCGTTCTGGTTGCCTCACTACAGGAAGGATGTGGAAGCTATTGAAAGGGTGCAGAGGAGATTTACAAGGATGTTGCCTGGATTGGGAGGCATGCCTTATGAAGATAGGTTGAGGGAGCTCGGTCTCTTCTCCCTGGAGAGACGAAGGATGAGAGGTGACCTGATAGAGGTTTATAAGATGTTGAGAGGAATAGATAGGGTGGATTCTCAGAGGCTATTTCCCAGGGCTGAAATGGTCGCTACGAGAGGACACAGGTTTAAGGTGCTGGGGAGCAGGTACAGAGGAGATGTCAGGGGTAAGTTTTTCACTCAGAGGATGGTGAGTGAGTGGAATCGGCTGCCGTCGGTGGTGGTGGAGGCGAACTCGCTGGGGTCTTTTAAGAGACTTCTGGATGAGTACATGGGATTTAATAGGATTGAGGGTAGGCCTAATAGGTAGGGATATGATCAGTGCAACTTGTGGGCTGAAGGGCCTGTTTGTGCTGTACTTTTTCTATATTCTGTGTTCTAAAAACATAATAAAACGTAATAAAGAGCAGATAACCTATAAGGGTAGACTAGCAGGTAATATAAAAGTGGACAGCAAGGCCTTTAAGTATATAAAATGGAAGAGAGAGGCTGAAGTGAACATTAGAGAATGAGACTGGGGAAGTAATAGGGATCCAGGACAGAGGAGTTAAATTAAATACTTTGTGATAGTCTCCATGGTGAAAGACACTAATAACATCCCAAAAATACTAATTAATCGAGGGCCAGAAGGAGGACGGGGGAAGGAGATAACTACAATAACTAACATTCAGAATAAGGAAACTAATGGGATTAAAGGTTTTTCAGTCCCCGGGATCTGTTGGGTTACATGCCAGGATATTGTAAAGGAAGTAGCTACAAAAATAATGATGCACTGGTAGTAATCTTCCAAAAAAGCTTAAATTCTGGAAAAGTCCCACAGGATTGGAAACCAGCCAATGTAACACCTCTGCTGAAAAAGAGAGGATGACAAAAACAGCTTCTGCCACTGGAGAAATGTCAGAGTCCTTTATTACAGAGCATTTTGAAATGCATAATAGAATCATTCAGAGTCAGCGTGGCTTCATGCAAGGGAAATCATTCCTGACAAATTTATTAAAATGCTTTGAGGTGGTAATGGGCAGGATAGATAAAGGGAAACCTGTCAATATAATATACTTGGATTTCCAAAAAGCGTTCAATAAGGTACATCACAAGTCTTATGATAAGGTCATATAAGGCATCGGTGAGGCCAAATTTAGAGTATTGTGTACAGTTTTAGAACACAGAACATTACAGCGCAGTACAGGCCATTCGGCCCTTGATGTTGCGCCGACCAGTGGAACCAATCTAATGACCCTCTAACCTAAACTATTCCAATGTTATCCATATGCCTATCCACTGACCATTTGAACACCCTTAAAGTTGGCGAGTCCACAACTGCTGCAGGCAGGGCATTCCACGCCCTCTGAGTAAAGAACCTACCTCTGACATCCGTCCTATAATTATCAATTTAAAGCTATATCTCCTCATGTTAGCCGATACCATCTGAGGAAAAAGGCTCTCACTATCCACCCTATCTAACCCTCGGATCATCTTGTATGCCTCAATTAGGTCACCTCTTAACCTTCTTCTCTCTAACGAAAATAACCTCAAGTCCCTCAACCTTTCCTCTTTCCTTTTTTGGTCACCTAGTTACAGGGAGGATGTAAATAAGGTTGAAAGAGTGCAGAGAAGGACGTTGCCAGGCCTTGAGAAGCTGAGTTACAGAGAGAGATTGAATAGGTTAGGACTTTATTCCCTGGAGCGTAGAAGAATGAGGGGAGATTTGATAGAGGTGTATAAGGTGAGATGGGTATAGATAGAGTGAATGCAAGCAAGCTTTTTCCACTGAGGCTAGGGGAGAAAAAAAACCAGAGGGCATGGATTAAGGAGAAAAGTTTAAAGGGAATATTTGGGGGGGCTTCTTCAGGCAGAGAGTGGTGGGAGTGTGGAATGAGCTGCCGGATAAATGCGGGGTCACTTTTAACATTTAAGAAAAACTTGGACGGGTTCATGGATGAGAGGGGTGTGGAGGGATATGGTCCAAGTGCAGGTCAGTGGGACTAGGCAGAAAAATGGTTCGGCAAAAGGCCTGTTTCTGAGCTGTAATTTTCTATGGCTCTATGGTCAAGAGAGGGAATTCTGGAGTTGAGGACCAGGATGTCTAAAGGTGTGTCTGCCAATGATAAACACAGTAAGAAGTCTGACAACACCAGGTTAAAGTCCAACCGATTTATTTGATAGTAAACTCACAAGCTTTCGGGGTTTGTCCCTTCATCAGGTGAATGGAGAGTTCTGGCCTCAGACAGAGCATATAACAGCACAGACAGTTTACAGATTACTGATTAGAATGCGAATCTCCACATCGATGCTCGAGGGGCCAGACTTCAAGGAACGCCCAGGTCTCAGAGGAATTTCTAGAGATAGGTGGCACAAGGCAAATACAAGATGAGAATTTTAAATTCTAAGGTTTTGCTAATGTTGCGATCTCAGCTGATGTTAAAACTGGACAGATCAGATCTCACGGTGAAACCTGGCTTGGTAGATCCTAACTTATTTTTGGAAATAGCAGGACTAGGGGGCACAGCCTCAAGATAAGGCGGGGGGCGGTTTAGAACAGAGTTAAGGAGGAACTTCTTCACTCAAAGGGTGGTGAATCTCTGGAATTCTCTGCCCGTTGAAGTGGTGGAGGCTGCCTCGCTAAATATATTTAAGTCACGGGTAGATAGGTTTCTGATAGACAGGGGAATTAAGGGTTATGGGGAGAGAGCGGGAAAGTGGAACTGATCCACTTCAGATCAGCCATGATCTTATTGAATGGCGGGGCAGGCTCGAAGGGCTAGATGGCCGACTCCTGCTCCTATTTCTTATGTTCTTATGAAATCATGGGGTTCAGTTACCGAACAAGTTCACTAGAGTCCGCTACATTTAACACAAAGAATAAAGCATTTATTAAACAAGAAAAATAAATTATATAACACTAGGCAAAAACATTATAAAGATTTCAATACAGAGGCCAGAAAATTATTCGCAGGCAAGGTTGGAGAACCCCAGTCGTGGCGAGGTTGGAGAATCCTAGCTACGGGTAAGGTCCCAGAATCCCAGCTGTGGGCCAGATCAGAGAATTGGGACAGCGCAGTGGGTTAGCACTGCTGCCTCACAGCGCCAGAGATCGAGGTTCCAATCCCGGCTCGGGTCACTGTCTGTGTGGAGTTTGCATGTTCTCCCTGTGTCTGCGTGGGTTTCCTCCGGGTGCTCCGGTTTCCTCCCACTGTCCAAAGATGTGCCGGTTAGGTTGAATGGCCATGCTAAAATTGCCCCTTAGTGTCAGGGGGTCTAGCTAGCGTTAAATGCATGGGGTTATGGTGAGAGGGCCTGGGGTGGGATTGTGATCGGTGCAGACTCGATGGGCCGAATGGCCTCTTTCTGCACTGTAGGGTTCACTGAATCCTGGCTACGAGCAAGATTGGAGAATCCCGGCAGCGAGCGAAATCGGAGAATCCCAGGCATGGGCAAGGTCGGAGAATCCCAGCCGTGGGCGAGATCGGAGAATCCCAGCCGTGAGCGAGATCGGAGAATCCCAGTAACGGGTGAGTTTGGAGAATCCGGGCCATTGTTTTCTATAATATTGCAGAGACAAAACGTGTTTACATTGAGTGTTTGCCAGAGGGGAGCGTTCAGTGAAAGATAAAATAGACCAAAACCGCACAAAAAAATAAAGACAGAGCAGCTGGTGGTTTCTAAGAAGAGTACTAAAAGTCTGTTCAGTTTTATCATCATGGCAACAGTGTTAAGAGATTGCTGAGGAGATTTTTATAACTTGTAGAGTTATCCTGCAGAGTGCCGTATCACACACACACATTGATGCACCCTGGAGGTTGTCAAGGATTCTATTCTGCGAATGAAAATAGTTTCATGTGGCTGTCTCTATGGCATTGCCAACTGGTCAGAAAATTCCTCCCTCATTGTCGCTACCGTGTGTACCATCTATAATCATCGTCCGGCAGCAACTTCCCAACTTCTGTGGCCTGCAAGGACAAGGGCAGGAGACTTAGTGTCCAAAGATGTGCAGCTTAGGTGGATTGGCCGTGCTAAATTGCCCCTTAGTGTCTGGGGTGTGTAGGTTAGAGGGTTTAGCGGGGTAAATATGTGGGGTTACAGGGACAAACCCGAAGTAGGATTGTAAGCAGGCTCGATGGGCCAAATGGCCTCCTTCTGTGCTGTAGGCTTTCTATGATTCCACGTCTCAACTTCCCTTCCAAGTCACACATCATGCTGACTTGGAACTATTCTTTCATCAACAAAATCCTGGATACCAAACAGTACACACACCGCACAGACTGCCCAAGGCGGTGACTCACCATCACATTTCCAAGGGCAATCAGAGAGGGGCAACAAACGCTGGCCTTTTCTCTGCTAACCGTTTCCTAAGAGTTTATCCATTTTGTGGGACATGTGCGTCGTTGGCTGGCCCAGCATTTATTGCCCCGTTACGGAGGGGCATTTAAGATTCAACCACGTTGCTGTGAGTCTGGAATCGCATTGGGCCAGTCCAGGTAAGGGTGACAGATTTCCTTCACTAAAGGACGTCAGTGAACCAGATGAGTTTTTATTACAATTGACAGTGGTCCGCATTAGATTTTGAATTCCAGGTTTTTATTGAATTCAAATCTCAAACCATCCGCCATTTGATCCCAAATCCCCAGATCGGATCTCTGGATTACTAATCCACCAATAATACCACCACACCAACGCCTCTCCGAATGCATTTTTGGAGAAGTGACAAAGGATACTAAATTATATCATAAGCAGTTACACTACACTATCATTTAGGCTCGATGTAGTATAATTTACACTGTCTATTCTTCAAACTTTTCACCTGATTTTTAGCAATGTTTATTGTTTAAAGTCCAAAGTAGGGAAATGGATCAGGTAATGAGAGATACAACTGTTGAAATGTTCCCTCATGTTCTTTACTATCATTGCCCCGGTCTCATTTCAGCTTCAGTGTGAGGTGTGTGTTGTAAATCTTGTGTAAACTCATTGAATTAATATTGACACAGGGGGTGTGACACCATTCCCCTTGTCTTATGGCTGCAATGGAATACAATCAATATAAAGCTTATACAATGATTCAGGTAAATCTTAGCGGTGAAATTATACTGAACTTATTGTTAACTTTCAAATGGAATCAACATTTGAACATAAAGTTTAAAATTTATTTATTAGTTGCAAGTATGCTTACATTCACACTGCAATGAAGTTACTGTGAAAATCCCCTAATTGCCACGTTCCGGCGCCTGTTCGGGGACACTGGGAGAATTTAGCACGGCCAACTCATCTTCTGGACCGCGGGAGGAAACTGGGGCACCCAGAGGAAACCCATGCAGATATGGGGAGAATGTGTAGACTCTGCACAGGCAGTGACCCAAGCTGGGAATTGAATGCAGGTCCCTGGCGCTGTGAGGCAGCAGAGCTAACCACATAACAAGCTTTCCTGGTCATACAGTGTTATAGAGCCCGTTGGTGCAGACATGATGAGCCAAATTGGCTTCCTTCTGCACCATAACAATTCTGCTTCTGTTACCGAGATCCAGAGGTTCGGTGCCATTCCAATCGAGCGTGGCTCTCAAGCTGGGAAAGGCCCTGATCTTCCAATAGTACCATGGGATCTCCTCTATTTACCCCATAGACCTTACGGGAGCTGTGTTTAATCAGAGCGCAGTGCTCTGATGAAGTATAGTTATCCCGTGTAGGGAGTGGTTAGTAACAGGCACGGATTGGTAACTGTGGGTACATAAGAACATAAGAAATAGGAGCAGGAGTAGGCCAACTAGCCCTTCGAGCCTGCCCCGCCATTCAATAAGATCATGGCTGATCTGTCTTGGCTCAGTTCCACATTCCCGCCCTCTCCCCATAACCCTTAATCCCCTCTCTTATCAAAAACCCATCAACCCGCGTCTTAAAAATATTTAGCGAGGCAGCCTCCACCACTTCAACGGGCAGAGAATTCCAGAGATTCACCACCCTTTGAGTGAAGAAGTTCCTCCTCAACTCCGTTCTAAACCGCCCTCCCTTTATCTTGAGGCTGTGCCCCCTAGTCCTACTGTCCTTTCTGAGCGGGAAGAGTCTCTCCACCTCTATCCTATCCATCCCATTCATCATCTTATACGTCTCAATGAGATCTCCCCTCATTCTTCTAAACTCTAACGAGTACAAGCCTAATTTATTCAGCCTCTCCTCATAGCTCAACCCCCTCAACTCCGGCATCAGCCTAGTAAACCTCCTCTGCACTCCCTCCAAGGCCAAAATATCCTTGCGTAAGTACGGCGCCCAAAACTGCACACAGTACTCCAGCTGCGGCCTCACCAATGCCCTATACAGCTGCAGCAAGACCTCCCTACTTTTATATTCAATCCCCCTCGCTATGAAGGCCAGCATCCCATTCGCCTTCCTGACCACCTGCTGCACCTGCAAGCTGGGTTTTTGCGACTCATGCACAAGGCCCCCGAGGTCCCTCTGCACCGTCGCCTGCTGCAGTTTTTCTCCACGTAAGTAATAGTCCTTCCTACCATTCTTCCTACCAAAGTGGACCACCTCGCGCTTGCCAACATTAAATTCCATTTGCCATTTCCTGGCCCATTCGCCCAGCCTATCTAGATCCTTCTGTAGACTCTCCCCACCCTCCGCACAATTTGCCTTTCCACCAATCTTGGTGTCATCAGCAAATTTCGACACCATACACTCGGTTCCCTCCTCCAGATCATCTATATAAATGGTAAATAGCTGAGGCCCCAGCACCGACCCCTGGGGCACCCCACTAGTCACCAACCGCCAATCCGAATAGCACCCATTGACCCCCACTCTCTGCCTCCTAGGAAGAAGGACAGGAAACAGCAGAGTGTGACCTCCCTGGCCAACTTTCATTACTCCCGCCTTTGTA
The DNA here is from genome assembly GCF_965287045.1 of Carcharhinus amblyrhynchos. Classification (NCBI taxonomy): domain Eukaryota; kingdom Metazoa; phylum Chordata; class Chondrichthyes; order Carcharhiniformes; family Carcharhinidae; genus Carcharhinus; species Carcharhinus amblyrhynchos. The sequence goes on along the minus strand of NC_137346.1, from coordinate 43,671,329 downwards.
GTTTCTTGCCCCCTGGGGCAGGGCAGGAGCCCATACCAAGCTGTGATACAACCAGAAAGAATGCTTTCTGCATCAGTAAAATTTGCTGCGCAACTTGTCGTGTGTTTTGCGGTCAAGACAGCTGCCATTAGCCGGCGGTGGGATCTTCCAGTCCTGCCGTTGTCTGGATCTTCCAGTCCTGCCGTTGTCTGGATCTTCCAGTCCTGCCGTTGTCAACAGGGTTTCCTGTTGCATGCGTCCCTCACTGCCAGGAAACCCGCAGAGGGCATGCACCATCAGCGGGGCTGGAAGATTTGAACTGCTGGAAAGCTCCAACCATTGGCTTGGTCAATAGTTTGTACAGGTTGATGTTGGGGCTAAAAGGATCGGCTTATATAGACATATTGTACAGATTAAACTTCAAATATACAAGACTGGAGGGCGATCTCACCAAACCCCGTAATGTGCTGAATTAGATAAGGGTGAGATAAAGGCAAAATTCTGCGGATGCTGGAATCTGAAATAAAAACAGAAAAATGCTGGAAAATCTCGGCAGGTCTGACAGCATCTGATAAAGGATCGTCGAGGCAGAGTGGCACGGCGGTTAGCATTGCTGCCTCACAATGCCAGGGAACCCAGGTTCGATTCCCGGCTCGGGTCACTGTCTGTGTGGAGTTTGCACATTCTCCTCGTGTCTGCGTGGGTTTCCTCCGGGTGCTCCGGTTTCCTCCCACAGTCCAAAGATGTGCGGGTTAGGCGGATTGGCCGTGCTAAAATTGCCCCTTAGCGTCAAGGGGCTAGCTAGGGTAAATGCATGGGTTATGGGGATAGGGCCTGGGTGGGATTGTGGTCAGCACAGATTTGATGGGTGAATGGCCTCCTCCTTCACTATAAATTGTAGACTCGAAACATTTTCTCTACTCTCTCCACACACATGCTGTCAGATTGGCTGAGATTTTCCAGCATTTTTCCAGATAAAGATGAGGCTGACTGAGACCCAGAGGTGGTGATGGAGTCAACACCAAACACATTCAAATAAAACTAAATCGCACTCAACCAATCACGCAGCGATAGAGAGAGCTGCAGAATATGACACAGGGGAGGTAAACTCTCGACCGCTCTGAACTTTGGTCACCAGGGAACGAAAGGGGCGTTACAGATGGGACACAGTGAGGAACTGTCTGAAGGCTGATGCCGTTAGTCTTAGAGATCTGAGTCAGAAGGAGTGGCTGGAAAAACTTGGCCTTTGCAAGCTTGAAAGCAAACGGCTGAGGCGTGTGATCTGAGACAGGGCTGGAGATCATCCTGGCTACAGAAAGAGTCAACCCAGAATATAACATCTAATTAACTTGTCAAGGAGTGGAACACAAGGGTTCAAACTGGCAAAAGGCAGTTTACGAGCTGGCGTTAAGAAATTTTTCACCACACAAAGATTTGCTTACAGAGCCAGGGAGAGCTAAAACATCGAATTATTAACAAAATAAGATGTCACAACGAGGGCGTTTCGGTTGAGATGGATGAAATGGCCTTCCTGAGCTACAATTAACTCGTACTTCCCTCGTTTCCCGTTGAAAAATCGCATGAAGGGGCGTGGGAGGATTGGGGGAGGGGGTGGCGGCAGCCTCGATGAGCACAAGACGCACCAGGCTGCTTTGCTGAAAGGATAGCAAAGCCCACGGCACAATTCCCTCAGTGTACCCGGACAGGCGCCAGACTGTGGTGACGGGGGGGGGGTTTGCACAGTGACTTCACTGCAGTGTTAATGCAAGCCTACTTGTGACCCTAACAGATAAACTTCAACCTTTCACAAAAAACAAAGCCCCATCGAAAGACAGCACTGAAACACCAAACGGGATGACGTGCTCCAGTCTCTGGGGTGAGGAGGAATCATAATTACAAAGAACAGCACAGCACGGGAAACAGGCCCAATGCGCCTGCGCCGCTATTTTAACATTGTGAGTGCCCTTCTCTACCCATGACCTTTGTCTACCCCTATTGGGGAAGATTGAGGGAAGACTAATTTAGTGACAACTTGTTAACACCAATCAGCCTAAGAGTACGTTTTTGGGGTGTGGGAGGAAAGCAGAACACCCGGAGAATCATACAATCGTAGAATCCTGGCATTGCAGAAGGAGGCCATTCAACCCATTGAGTCTGCACCGACAATGATCCCACTCAGACCCTATTCCCATAACTCCACGTACTTACCCCACTGATCACCCCGACACTAAGGGGCAATTTAGCATGGCCAATCAACCTAACCCACACATCTTTGGACTGTGGCCAATCAACCTAACCCACACATCTTTGGACTGTGGCCAATCAACCTAACCCACACATCTTTGGACTGTGGCCAATCAACCTAACCCACACATCTTTGACTTTGGCGGCACAGTAGCACAGTGGGTTAGCACTGCTGCTTCACAGCTCCAGGGTCCTGGGTTTGATTCCCGGCTCAGGTCACTGTCTGTGTGGAGTTTGCACATTCTCCTCGTGTCTGCGTGGGTTTCCTCCAGGTTTCCTCCCACAGTCCAAAGACATGCGGGATAGGTTGATTGGCCGTGCTAAAATTGCCCCTTAGTGTCCCAGGGTCTATAAGTTAGAGGGATTAGTGGGTAAATGTGTAGGGATATGGGGATAGAGCCTGGGTGGGATTGTGGTCGGTGCAGACTCGATGGGCCGAAGGGCCTGTTTCTGCACTGTAGGGTTTCTATGTTCTATGAAACCGGAGCACCTGGGGGAAAACCCAGGCAGACACGGGGAGAACGTGCAAACTCCACACAGTCACCTGAGGCCAGAGTCAAACTCGGGTTCCTAATGCTGTGGGGCAGCAGTGCTAACCACTGTGCCACCATGCCATCCTTGGCTGCCAGTGAACATGTTTACTTACATAGGAACATAAGAAATAGGAGCAGGAGTAGGCCATCTAGCCCCTCGAGCCTGCCCCGCCATTCAATAAGATCATGGCTGATCTGAAGTGGCTCAGTTCCACTTTCCCGCTTTCTCCCCTTAATTCCCCTGTCTATCAGAAACCTATCTACCCGTGACTTAAATATATTTAGCAAGGCAGCCTCCACCACTTCAACGGGCAGAGAATTCCAGAGATTCACCACCCTTTGAGTGAAGAAGTTCCTCCTCAACTCCGATCTAAACTGCACCCCCCCTTATCTTGAGGCTGTGCCCTCTAGTCCTGCTATCCTTTCTAAGTGGGAAGAATCTCTCTACCTCTACCCTATCCATCCCCTTCATTATCTTATACGTCTCTATAAGATCCCCCCTTTCATCCTTCTAAACTCCAACGAGTTTAAGTTTGCAAACTTTAAATTTGCATTATTTTAGTCACATTTAGAATTCTTCTGGGGAATTTATTTTGAATGTTGCATTTGGACTGGGCAACATTTGGAAAATTGAGGTTATGTTTAAATTTTCCGCTCCAGTTATTTGATGGAGAATCTAAGCTGGGTTAATCCATCCAGTTGATTTATCTGTGGGAGAGTTAGTATTGACTTGATGATGTGCTTGCCCTGAGTTTATTACTCTGGTGTGTGCTGGTTAATATTTCACTTTTGCAGTAATTCAGGTCCCCCAGTGCCTTTGTCATGTATCACACTGTAGTCGCCTACAAATGGAAAATCCCTGTGTGATTTCAATGGCTAAAATAAACATTTGCATTGCAAAATTTACCGCGTGCAGAAGTGGAAAGGTGTATCCATGGGACCCACAGCAGTGTAAGAGGCGCTGATGGAAACACTACAGTCGGGATTTTCTTATTTAAAGCTGTACGTATTTTTGGTGAACTGCTACTGTTAATAGTTCAATTCAAAACCTATAGAAAGGACTTGTCCCCACGTAACGCCTTTCATGACCTCAGCACATCGTAAAACGCTTAACAGCCAGTCACGCTCACCTGAAGGGGAGCTCGACTGAAGTAGAGAAATGTGGTGCACAGAAAGATCCCACAAGTGTGATAGAGACTGCAACATTTGGTTGCACAGTGGCAGCGTTTTCAGTGCGTGACAGCTGCTTCAGATCCGATATGGTGTCCTGTGTCGCGCATGCTCATTCCTGGCGTTAAGTCGTGATGTGGAGATGCCGGCGTTGGACTGGGGTAAACACAGTAGGAATCGTAGAACCCTGCAGTGCAGAAAGAGGCCCTTCGGCCCATCGAGTCTGCACCGAACACAATCCCACCCAGGCCCTACCCCCGTATCCCTACATATTATACCCACTAATCCCTCTAACCTACACACCCCTGGATACTAAGCGGTAACATTTTAGCATGGCCAAATCAACCTAACCCACACGTCTTTGGACTGAGGGGAAACCGGAGCACCCGGAGGAAACCCACGCAGACACGAGGAGAATGTGCAAACTCCACACAGACAGTGACCCGAGCTGGGAATCGAACCCAGGTCCCTGGAGCTGTGAAGCAGCAGCAGTGCTAACCACTGTGCTACTGTGCCACCCTCACAACACCAGGTTAAAGTCCAACAGGCACTTGGTAACAAAATCCACGGCCTTCACGACATATAACTAGAGCAGAGTCGCTGAGCAGAAACTGATAGCCAAGTTCCGCACACATGAAGATGGCCTCAACCGGGGCCTTGGGTTCATGTCACACTATCTGTAACCCCCACGACTTGCCTGAACTTGCAACATCTCACTAACTGTCCTGTCTGGAGACAATACACATCTCGTTAACCTATGCTTAATGCTATCTCCACTCACACTGTCTGCACCTTTAAGACTTGATTAGTTGTAAAGACTCGCATTCTAATCAGTATTCTGTAAACTATGTGTGTCTTTACATGCTCTGTTTGTGACCAGAACTCTCCACTCACCTGATGAAGGGGCAAACCCCGAAAGCTAGTGGGTTTACTATCAAATAAGCCTGGTGTTGAGTGCCATTCTGGATATAGCATTAGTGTGGGAACGTGAGAACATGTGTAGAACATAAGAACATAAGAAATAGGAGCAGGAGTCGGCCATCGAGCCCTTCGAGCCTGCCCCGCCATTCAATAAGATCATGGCTGATCTGAAGTGGATCAGTTCCACTTTCTCCCCATAACCCTTAATCCCCCTGTCTATCAGAAACCTATCTACCCGTGACTTAAATATATTCAGCGAGGCAGCCTCCACCACTTCAACGGGCAGAGAATTCCAGAGATTCACCACCCTTTGAGTGAAGAAGTTCCTCCTCAAATCTGTAGGAAATCTGTGGGATAGGCAGATCATGACACTGATTTGATTTTAATTGTTTAGTTTGACCTTAACGCTCCAAGTAAGACCCTCTCTTAAACACACACAGCGCTCTACACCAGAAAGGAGCCTCCAACAGCACTCTGTAAAGGTCTCTCTCAGGTTAGTTGTTGATTGAGTCCTACTGCTTGTTACTGAGCTAGTAAGTGTTTAAAGGTTTATACTTAAAGGTGGCTAATATCTACAGGGAGATGGACAGCCCGAGCTGAAGGTCTTGGTCCCTGATTTAAATGGGTGTCTTCAGTCCTGGATGGTGTAGTTCTGGCAGAGTGGCGCGGCGGTTAGCACTGCTGCCTCACAGCCCCAGGGACCCGGGTTCAATTCCGGCCTCGGGGAACTGTGTGAAGTGTGCACATACTCCCCGTGTCTGCGTGGGTTTCCTCCGGGTGTTCCAGTTTCCCCTCTCAGTTCAAAGACGTGTGGGTTAGGTTGATTGGCCATGCTAAATTGTCAGGGGATTAACAGGTTAATTATGTGGGGTTATGGGGATAGGGCCTGGGTGGGATTGTGGCTGGTGCAGACTCGATGGGCCGAATGGCCTCCTTTTGCACCTGAGGGATTCTATGGTTCGAATTTCCTCATCTGCAGCGTGACTGGGTGACGGGGCAGAGGTCACACAGAGAAGGATATACTGATTAAAGAGCGAGGAGGGAGAGAAGGGCAAATCCACCCAGGGTCTTCAGGGAGAAATTCTCCCATCTCAATTTGAGCACAGAATGGTGTGTACAACATTGCCTTTCCCTCGAGAGAGATGAGTGAAATCTGCTACCCCTCACTAGCAGAGTCAGAGCAGGCTGAGGACAGGATCTGTAAATGTGAACAAGGCTGTGAACGTCCTTGCCTCAGGTTCCTGACAGGTTTCAGAAGGTGTCCCCAACACCCTGCAACGATTGTACAAGGGAAGCAGCTGACACTCTGTGGAGACATTGCATTCTCTCTTCCCAGAGATGAGCAGACAGAGTGTGTATGTGCCCTCACCATCCCTGTTGCCTTTGACTGCAAACGTGTTGGTTGACACGCACCATGTGCAAGTTCAGAGATAAACCACAACTGGGAAAGGTTTAATTCACTCAACATCCAGCTAGTGTGCGCCCAAACTCAGTAACATGGCACAATGTCACGAGGGGTTTATTCTGGACCATTAGTGTGTGAGCCATTCTGTGAGACCAGTTAATGGGTAAAAAGGACTATATCCCCACCACCTGACTCATGACCCCAATGCAATGTCCACCACACACATGGTCAGCATGCGTATATGGTGGTCATGCTACATGAAACATGGTCACGCAGACCTCGGGCTGAGTAAGCTAGACTTCCACTGGCCAGACCACTCAGAATGTACGCCATGATTCATTAGGGTATGTATACTCCTGCCCAATCACATCAACAACCAACCCTCGGCATCAGGGATACAGTGAGAAACTGAGGAGGGGCAGGAAGAGTGGGGGAGAGGGATGGGAGAAGAGGGGGAAAGGTAAAAGGGGAGAGGGGGAGAAGAGACGTTAGGGAGAAGAGGGGAGGAGAAGAAAGGAGAGGAGGGGGGGTAAGAGGAGAGGATATCCGATCCCTATTCCACAGGACTGTAAGGGGTGGTTCATTGATTAAAATATCAGTTACCCATTCAGCAACCCTCCCTCCCCTCTGTTCCTGACCATCACAGTGATGACAATGCTGAAATAAGAACCTCAGCAAGATTATCCATTCCAGCAAACACACCATCCAGTTTTTCATAGAGTGGTCAAAAATACAGCTTTGAGCATCCCCTCAGTGGCTGAATGGAGAGGGTCTTTGCCTGTCCCCCTGTACAGAGCTGAAAACGGCTGTCTGTAACTGGGGAAGATTGCTGTCTCTAACTGGGGAAGATTGCTGTCTCTAACTGGGGAAGATTGCTGTGTCTAACTGGGGAAGATTGCTGTGTCTAACTGGGGAAGATTGCTGTGTCTAACTGGGGAAGATTGCTGTGTCTAACTGGGGAAGATTGCTGTGTCTAACTGGGGAAGATTGCTGTGTCTAACTGGGGAAGATTGCTGTGTCTCTAACTGGGGAAGATTGCTGTGTCTAACTGGGGAAGATTGCTGTGTCTAACTGGGGAAGATTGCTGTGTCTAACTGGGGAAGATTGCTGTGTCTAACTGGGGAAGATTGCTGTGTCTAACTGGGGAAGATTGCTGTGTCTAACTGGGGAAGATTGCTGTGTCTAACTGGGGAAGATTGCTGTGTCTAACTGGGGAAGATTGCTGTGTCTAACTGGGGAAGATTGCTGTGTCTAACTGGGGAAGATTGCTGTGTCTAACTGGGGAAGATTGCTGTGTCTAACTGGGGAAGATTGCTGTGTCTAACTGGGGAAGATTGCTGTGTCTAACTGGGGAAGATTGCTGTGTCTAACTGGGGAAGATTGCTGTGTCTAACTGGGGAAGATTGCTGTGTCTAACTGGGGAAGATTACTGTGTCTAACTGGGGAAGATTACTGTGTCTAACTGGGGAAGATTGCTGTGTCTCTAACTGGGGAAGATTGCTGTGTCTAACTGGGGAAGATTGCTGTGTCTAACTGGGGAAGATTGCTGTGTCTAACTGGGGAAGATTGCTGTGTCTAACTGGGGAAGATTGCTGTGTCTAACTGGGGAAGATTGCTGTGTCTAACTGGGGAAGATTGCTGTGTCTAACTGGGGAAGATTGCTGTGTCTAACTGGGGAAGATTGCTGTGTCTAACTGGGGAAGATTGCTGTGTCTCTAACTGGGGAAGATTGCTGTGTCTAACTGGGGAAGATTGCTGTGTCTAACTGGGGAAGATTGCTGTGTCTAACTGGGGAAGATTGCTGTGTCTAACTGGGGAAGATTGCTGTGTCTAACTGGGGAAGATTGCTGTGTCTAACTGGGGAAGATTGCTGTGTCTAACTGGGGAAGATTGCTGTGTCTAACTGGGGAAGATTGCTGTGTCTAACTGGGGAAGATTACTGTGTCTAACTGGGGAAGATTACTGTGTCTAACTGGGGAAGATTGCTGTGTCTCTAACTGGGGAAGATTGCTGTGTCTAACTGGGGAAGATTGCTGTGTCTAACTGGGGAAGATTGCTGTGTCTAACTGGGGAAGATTGCTGTGTCTAACTGGGGAAGATTGCTGTGTCTAACTGGGGAAGATTGCTGTGTCTAACTGGGGAAGATTGCTCTCTCTAACTGGGGAAGATTGCTGTGTCTAACTGGGGAAGATTGCTCTCTCTAACTGGGGAAGATTGCTGTGTCTCTAACTGGGGAAGATTGCTGTGTCTAACTGGGGAAGATTGCTGTGTCTAACTGGGGAAGATTGCTGTCTCTAACTGGGGAAGATTGCTGTGTCTAACTGGGGAAGATTACTGTGTCTAACTGGGGAAGATTGCTGTGTCTAACTGGGGAAGATTGCTGTGTCTATCTGGGGAAGATTGCTGTGTCTAACTGGGGAAGATTGCTGTGTCTATCTGGGGAAGATTGCTGTGTCTAACTGGGGAAGATTGCTGTCTCTAACTGGGGAAGATTGCTGTGTCTAACTGGGGAAGATTGCTGTGTCTAACTGGGGAAGATTGCTGTGTCTAACTGGGGAAGATTGCTGTCTCTAACTGGGGAAGATTGCTGTGTCTAACTGGGGAAGATTGCTGTGTCTAACTGGGGAAGATTGCTGTGTCTAACTGGGGAAGATTGCTGTGTCTAACTGGGGAAGATTGCTGTGTCTAACTGGGGAAGATTGCTGTGTCTAACTGGGGAAGATTGCTGTGTCTAACTGGGGAAGATTGCTGTGTCTAACTGGGGAAGATTGCTGTGTCTAACTGGGGAAGATTGCTGTGTCTAACTGGGGAAGATTGCTGTGTCTAACTGGGGAAGATTGCTGTGTCTAACTGGGGAAGATTGCTGTCTCTAACTGGGGAAGATTGCTGTGTCTAACTGGGGAAGATTGCTGTCTCTAACTGGGGAAGATTGCTGTCTGTAACTGGGGAAGATTGCTGTCTCTAACTGGGGAAGATTGCTGTGTCTAACTGGGGAAGATTGCTGTGTCTAACTGGGGAAGATTGCTGTCTCTAACTGGGGAAGATTGCTGTGTCTAACTGGGGAAGATTGCTGTGTCTAACTGGGGAAGATTGCTCTCTCTAACTGGGGAAGATTGCTGTCTCTAACTGGGGAAGATTGCTGTGTCTAACTGGGGAAGATTGCTGTCTCTAACTGGGGAAGATTGCTCTCTCTAACTGGGGAAGATTGCTGTGTCTAACTGGGGAAGATTGCTGTGTCTAACTGGGGAAGATTGCTCTCTCTAACTGGGGAAGATTGCTGTCTCTAACTGGGGAAGACTGTTCCTGTAACTCTATATAACTCTATTTTCCCCACTGGATTAATTGATCAGTCTCTCTGCCACATTTTCCTCCCATTTACACAATGAACTTAGGGGGCAATTTTTCAGCCTCGCTCGCCCCAAAAATGGAAATTCCCACTGGAGGTTAATGGATATTTCCATGGTCCGTCCCTCGCCTGCTACTATTCCTGTGGTGGGCTGGACAGGAAAATTCACCCATCGTGTCAGCAGCAAACATACACAGTTGTCTCTCCTTTTAACTAGTTATTTCTAAACATAATGGTGAAATGTGGGAAAAGGGAACAGGCTGGTGCTGGGTGGCACTGTCACTCTCTCACAAAGAAACGTAGATCATCGGAGCAGGAGGAGGCCATTTGGCCCTTCCAGTCTAGTCTGCCATTCATTACGATCATGGGTGATTGTCCAACTCAATAGCCTGATCTTGCTTTCTCCCCATAACCTTTGATCCAGTTCACCCCAATGCTCTATCCGCCTCTTGAATACATTCAAAGTTTTGGAATCAACTACTTCCTGTGTAATGAATTCCATTGGGTCACCACTCTTTGGGTGAAGAAATGTCTCCACCCTGAATCCTCAGACTGTGACCCTTGGTTCTGGGCTCCCCAGCCGTTGGGGACATCCTCCCTGCATCTACCCTGTCTAGTCAATTCTCTATGAGAGCCCCCCATCATTCATCTGAACTCCAGCGAAAACAATCCTAATCTCTCCTCTGACATCAGTCCCACCATCCCTGGAATCAGCCTGGTAAACCTTCGCTGCATTCCCTCGAGAGCAAAAACATCCTTCCTCAGAATCAAGACCAAAACTGCACACAATACTCCAAGTGTGGCCTCACCAAGACCCTGTACAACTGCAACATCACATCCCTGCTCCTGTACTCGAAACCTCTCACAATGAAGACCAACATACCATCTACCTTCTTTATCTCCCGCTGCACCTGCATGCTTACCTTGGTGCACAAGGACACCCAGGTCCCTCTGCACACTCCCCTCTTCAAGTTTACAGCCACTCTAGAGGTAAAGTCTCAGCCATCCTCACCATCTTTTGGAGGGGAGATTGTTGGATTGCTGTGAGGTGGCCCATCCCTTTGGGCACTGAGAGCCCAACCAGTGTGGGAGCACGGGGCAATGAGTTGAATTGGATGGTCCCCATTTGCAGCTTCTGGAAGAGACTGTCTGAGCTGCAGTGGAGACATTGGGCATTGCGTTGTGGTTGCGTTGGCAAACACCCTTATTGTGTGGGCTGCCACTCCCACCCTGCACAGAATGGGATCCTGTGTGGTGACTCCTCGGCACTGGCCAGCCCCTCCAATGCATTGAGCACATCTTTGGACTGTGGGAGGAAACTGGAGAATCCAGAGGAAACCCACACAGGTACTTATCAGAGGTGAGGGATGGGATGGATTGTGTGCGAGGCTAAGAGTGCAGTTGGTGGATTATGACCTCTGAACTTGTGTTCACTGACTTTGACACTCATGTGGGGTCATTGAACTCACTGTGACATTGTACCCAGACCCTGGGCACTGCTGGTATTGACCGTGTATGCACAGTTATGCCTGGCATATTCATAACTTCAGATATGGGCTCTGTTTGCGTGGAAATTTCTGGAATTGTTTTCTGTTGAAGTGGATGCTAATGAACTGGTCACACTCCACTCATATACTGTCTGTCTAGAGAGTATCATAGTCCTCTTTGGGTAGAGGATCTCTGTCTTCTTGTCCTCCTCCTATACACGGGCCTCCAGTGCAGCATCTGAGAACATTGAGCTGGTTCTCTGCCATCTTGTACTATTTTTCTTCTATCCCAGGTCAAAATCACCCTGTCAATGACTTTCCGAACCTGCTCCAGTTAGGTTGCAGCTCCTCTTTCAGAGATACAGGCTGGTTTCACACATTCTAAGTGTCTCACACCCTCACTGCACACTCAGTCCCAAACATGGAAGTGAACCAGCAGCACAAAGTTTGCATGTTCTTGACATCAGAGGAAAAGGGCTGAGGTTAGTCACACTTTGTGAGTTTTTCATATTAATTTAGGTGATGTGGCTGGCTGGGTCAGCATTGACAGCATTGTGTGGGTTTCCTCCCACAGTCTAAAGGATGTGCAGATTAGGTTGATTGGTCATGCTAAACTGCCCTTAGCAAAGTAAGTCAGTGGGCTAATGGGGCCTTGGTGGGATTGTTGTCAGTGCAGGCTTAATGGGCCAACTGGCCTCCTTCTGCACTGTAGGGATTGTTCTATTCTATATTTCTACTGATGTGGGTCTGGATTCACACGTAGGCCAGACCTAGGTAAGAATGGCAGATCTCCTTCCCTAAAGGGCATTAGTCAAAAGAAATGATCCCAGTGCCAGTTTTTAGGCCTTATTGAATTTCACACCCAATGTGTTTAAGTGATGTGAGATAACTTCCAGGACTCTCATGGGGAATTCCTGATTGATATCCCAATGGGACTCACAAGTTCCCGTGGTGATAGGTAATTCCTAAACAGGCGGAACTCAGATCCTGAGCTCTTTATAAAACAGGCCCTGAGTGGGTCCATTATCCTATCACCCCGAACGGCTTATTATTATGTGCCATTATCTCCTCCCAGATACACACAGCACAGGTTTGCGATTTAATTTTTGCTTTATAAAATAAATCACTGCTCCTTTCCAGTTGGCTTCCTAAGTTATTACACGATACAATTGATGGATAGATACTGCCAAGAAAAGCACCAAGAGGGCAGACTGGGCCTCAATCTAGATCGTAGAACCCTACAGTGCAGAAAAAAGCCCTTCGGCCCATCGAGTCTGTACCACAATCCCACCCAGGCCCTACCCCCATATCCCTACATATTATACCCACTAATCCCCTCTAACCTACGCATCTTAAGACACTAAGAGGCAATTTTAGCATGGCCAATCAACCTAACCCTTTGGACTGTGGGAGGAAACCGGAGGAAACCCACACAGACACGAGGAGAATGTGCAAACTCCGCACAGACAGTGACCCGAGCCGGGAATCGAACCCAGGACTCTGGAGCTGTGAAGCAGCAGTGCTAACCCACTGTGCTACCGTGCCGCCCTCTTGGCGCATCTAATGGCGCATCTGAAGGATGGTGGGTGAGATTCTCCAATCCCTATGTTTACTGCCGGAGATTGGGAGTTGCTATTGATGTCACCCCCATACTGGCAGGAAACCCACGGGCAGGGGTACACTGCCAGTGGGAGTCAAGAATCCTGGCCAGGGGGTGTCACACTCCTGTGAATTTGATCGTCGAGTCTCTTGGGGATAATCTCTGATTAGATGGAGCTACCACCCAACCAGGGGTGATGCTGGAGTAGGCCCCATTGGCCCAGGTTCTGGGGCGACCAAACTTCATGTTTGTATTCCATAACTCCACGAAACCTGGCAGGTTTGGAGTTAGGAGAGATGCCAGTGTTTGTGGGTGAAGGTAACCGATACACACTCGAGACCATTGGTAGCAACTTGGGAGGAATTGGAAGCTGGGATCCTACTCTATTGTGTCAGGAGGAGGAAGAGTGATTGACAGCCATAGAAATGTAGCGAATAAGACCTCAAGTAAGGCTTTAACATTCCGCGATGAGCTTGTGGAGGGATGTCCGAGGTAGATTCTACACTCAGAGAGTGGTTGGGGTGTGGAATGCACTGCCTGCTGTGATAGTCGGACACTTTAGGAGCTTTCAAGCGGTTATTGGATAGGCACATGGAGCACTCCAGAATGATAGGGAGTGGGATAGCTTGATCTTGGGTTCGGACAAAGCTCGGCACAACATTGAGGGCCGAAGGGCCTGTACTGTGCTGTACTGTTCGATGTTTCTATGTAAGTGCATGTTTGTGTCAATGTGTGTAGATATTGGAGAAGGACATGATTAGATGTGTTTGCAATGAGTGGCAGCCACTTGAACAAAGAACAACACAGCCCGGGAAACAGGCCCTTCGGCCCAACGAGCCCGTGCCGCCATTTTAACATTGAGTCCCCTCTCCACCCATGACCCTTGTCTATGCTTATGGCATTCCACATTGAGGGGGGACTAATTTAGGGACAATTTGTTACACTAATCGGCCTAATAGCACATCTTTGGGGTGTGGGAGGAAACCGGAGCGCCCGGAGAAAACCCATGCAAGCACGGGGAGAATGTGCCAAACTCCCACAGACACCGGCCCAAATCCATGTATCTGCACAGCAAACAGTGATAGTCACTGAGCTGTCGTGTTGCCCAGTATCTGGTCCAGTTTAAGCACACACTAACGACATGAAGCACAAGGCCAATCTCGAATATCCAAGAGCAGCCCTCGTACGACCCATCGCGTGTCTGCCCCTCGTTGGCCAACAAGGCGGACCTTGTTGGCTAAGCGAGTAGTCACGTGAAGAAGAGCTGTCTGGGCCTGTGAAACTGAACTGCACCAAGAGTCAGAACCTTCTGGAAGGGGAAAAGCTGGAGAGGAGGAAGATTTCTGTTGGATGACAATGAGATTCAGTAATGGATTATTTATTCCCGTAACCCCATGTATTTACCCTGCTAATCTCCCTGACACTAATTTAACATGGCTAATTAACCTAACCTGCTCAGCTTTGGACAGTGGGAGGAAACCCACACAGACACGGGGAGAACATGCAAACTGCAGTGATCCGAGGCTGGAATTGAACCTGTGAGGCAGCGGTGCTAACCACTGTGCCACCCCAATTGTGAAAGAAAATACTCACATAAATGGAAATTAAACTACAATTAGCTCCAGTGTGATTATATCACACCACGTGGCTGAAAGTTGATGGATCTTGTATTTTTTTTTTGGTCAAACAATTTCTAACTTCTCACCGTCAATCTCTGTTGAAGATAATTTCACATTGCAATGAGTCAGCCCGTGAGGTAACTGGCTAATTTATGTTCAGGATTGCCAGCAGACAGGTTGCTATAACTACCTTTGAGCAGAGCAGAATATTCAGTCACTCATGTTCGGAAGAGAGAAGCAACACCTGTCCATCTGTGGGCATCTCTTTGTTCATGTTTTATCTGGTCCAGAGATTTGACGTTGGCCCAGATGTCCAAGATTGAGATAATTTAGTTCCCAGAGGTGTGTTATCGCTGTAAAGTGGATTCGGGTGGTTTCGAATGGCAATGGGGTTGGAATTCTGGGTGTAAACCACAGGAATCTAGATCGGTGACGTGGCTGTGGTGGGGTAGGGGTTGATGGGCCTTCTTCTCTCCAACCCTCTTATGTCAATCGACAACTGGGCTTCCCTGGGCATAGATCATCGAACCCTACAGTGCAGAAAGAGGCCCTTCAGCCCATCGAGCCTGCACAATCCCACCCAGGCCCTACCCCTCATATCCCTACATATTATACCCACTAATCCCTCTAACCTACACATCCCTGGACACTAAGGGGCAATTTAGCATGGCCAATCAACCTAACCCGCACATCTTTGGACTGTGGGAGGAAACCGGAGCACCCGGAGGAAACCCACGCAGACACGAGGAGAATGTGCAAACTCCACACAGACAGTGACCCCGAGCCGGGAATCGAACCCAGGACCCTGGAGCTGTGAAGCAGCAGCGCTAACTACCGTGCTGCCCACACATTCCTGGGCTTATTCCCAAGAATTCTCAGCCAGGGTGCTGGAGGCTGATCTCATTAGAACAGGTGTAGATTCTGCGTCTGACCCTGAAGTGGGGTTTGAAATAGTAAAGGATGATAGAATGGTACAATGTTACGGCATAGAAGAAGGCCATTCCCTTTTAAATTGGTTCTTTGAAAGAGCTATCCTACAATAAAATTCTCTGCCAATTTTCCCCATTCTTTTATCTATTAAATTCCCATTTGTAAGTTCCTATTGAATCAGCTTCCATTACTCTTCCAGGCAACGTATTCTCATTGTGTTAGAAACATTTTGTCTAAGCCTCACCTCTGGCTGTTCTGCCCATTAAGTCTGTCTTCTTGGTTACCGACTCTTCTGCGATAGGAGACAGTTTGCTCCTTATTTACTCTGGCCATCATTCTCCCGATGGAGGCCTTGGGACAAAGTGCCCATGCTGGCAGGAAAACAGGAGGGATTCCCACTGTTGTTGGCACCATCCATCAAGTGGGATTCATCCACCTGAATGGTGTTAATGAGACCGTCACGGATAACCCGCTGGCCAGGCCTGCCCCTCCGAGACTCGGAGACAGGCCCCCAACACCCAGAGAAATGAAGTGCTGCCCCACCTCTCCACCCACACACATATACATACACACATATACACACACAGAAACGCACACACATACACACATATACACACATAGAAACACACACAAATACACACATATACACACACAGAAACACACACACATACACACATGTACACACACAGAAATGCACACACATACACACATATACACACATAGAAACACACACACATACACATACACACATATACACACACAGAAACACACACACATACACACACACACATATACACACATAGAAACACACACATATACATACACACATATACACACACAGAAACACACACACATACACACACACATATACACACATAGAAACACACACATATACACACATGTACACACACAGAAATGCACACACATACACACATATACACACATAGAAACACACACACATACACATACACACATATACACACACAGAAACACACACACATACACACACACACATATACACACATAGAAACACACACATATACATACACACATATACACACACAGAAACACACACACATACACACACACATATACACACATAGAAACACACACATATACATACACACATATACACACACATACACACATATACACACACAGAAACACACACACATACACACACACACATATACATATACGCACATATACATACACACATATACACACACATATACACATACACACATATACACACATAGAAACACACACACATACACACACACATATACATACACACACACATATACACACACACATATACATACACACACATATACACACACACATACATATACACACATACATATACACACATACATATACACACATACATATACACACATAAATACACACACATATACATACACGCACACATATACACACATACACACACACACACATCCCTGAAGCCTGGTGCCCACCATTGGATGCAATACTTCAGGTGAGATCTAACCAATATTTTCTAAACTTTTAATGTAACATTTTAGGTTTTGTGCTCTGTGCCTCGATTTCAGACTTCAGGGAGGATGTTGAGGCCTTGGAGAGGGTAAGGAAGATATTTACCAGAATATCATTGATTCCATTTGAAAAAGGTGCAGGATGTCAACCAGGCACAGAGTGAATGTCACCATTGCAGTTAGGATCAGTGGATCCCTGATGTTTCTTAAACAGACTTCATAACTTGACCTAAATCAAAAATTGTGCGTGTTTATTCCCAGGTCTGTCTTTCCTGCACCCACGGAAACATTTAGTTTTATAATGGCGGAATTCTCCACAAGTATCTGCGACTGGGATTCTCCAGTCCCGCTGCAGTGAATGGAGATTTGGCTGAGCACCAAATTCACCGTTCTTGCTGGCAGCGGTAGCGAGGTGTACGAGACATGAGAATTCCAGCCATAGCCTCTCGTCTTTCTTCCTACCAAAGAGGCTCATGTCGCACTCTGTGGCAGGAAATTTCACCTACCCTGTGTCTGGTCATTTCACGGGTCCGTCCACATTGCCCCAAAGCCTCTTGCTGTTCTCCTCCCGACTGACGAGATTTCTGGGTTTTGTGCCATCTGCAAACTTTGAAGTTAAGTTCACAGCATCCCCAAATCCCAGTCGTTAATCAATGTATATATGATTCAAGGATTGTGATATATGTCAATCCAGTAGAGAAAGGATTATATTGTGGGCTTTTTCTAAGCTCGCCCCCAACCTCACCCCTCATTCCCTACCCAACTCCAAACTCTGTCACTTAGAGTCACAGGCAATGACCTCAACGGGTTCATGAACTGTGACCTTTGCTCACTATAGTCTCAATAAAATTATTCAGTGGTCTCAAAGTGGGATAGCAAGCTGGACATTTATATGATTACTTGCTTAAGGTAAACATGATGATAATATATAATATATTATAAATTGTGCAATTAAAACTTAAATAGGTAAATGTGCTAACAGTTACTTAAATTATTTGCTGTCAGAGAGGTAAAATGCACAGAAAAAGGCCCTTCGGCCCATCACATCTCAGTTGATCAAAGACAAACCACCTAACTATTCTAATCCCAGTTCCCAGCACTTGGCTCATAGCAGGGTACACTTGGCAACACAAGTGTGCATCTAAATACTTAAATGTTATGAGGGTCTCTGCCTCCACCATCCTTTCAGACACTGAGTTCCAGACTCCTATCACACTCTGAATGGTTTTTCCTCACATCTCCTCTAAACTTTGTTCCCCTTACCTTAAATCTATGCCCCCTCCACCAAGGGGGAAAGTTTCTTCCTGTCTATCCATGCCCCTCAAAATTTTATACATGTATGTGCTTTAATATACAAAGATCAGAGAACAGTACGGCACAGGACTTCAGCCCTCCAAACCTGCACTGATCATCGTGCCTGCCTAAGCTAAAACCGTACACCCTTACAGAGTCCCCATCCTTCCATTCCCATCCTATTCATCCAGTTGCTCCTGAAATGCCTGCTCCCACCACTTCCTCACTCATCAGACATTCATCACCCTCTGTGTAAAAAAACTTGCCTCGCACATCTCCTCTAAACTTTTCCCCACGCATCTTAAACTAAGTCCCCTTGTACTTGACTTTTCTACCCTAGGAAAGAGCGTTTGACTATCCACTCTGCTCATACCACTCATAATCTTGTAAACCTCTATCAGATTGACTTTAGTAAGATGAACTGTTTGTCCTGATTCCACACAAGAATCGAACCCAGTTTTATCTCCGGACGGGATCTACCCTAGGATTCTCCGGGAGGCTAGAGAGGTGATTGCAGAGCCTCTGGCTCTGATCTTCAGGTCGTCATTGGTCTCTGGTGTAGTCCCGGAGGATTGGAGGATAGCGAATGTTGTCCCATTGTTTAAGAAGGGGAACAGAGACTTTGCCGGGAATTATAGACCGGTGAGTCTTACTTCTGTTGTGGGCAAGGTTTTAGAAAAAATTATTAGGGATAGGATTTATAGTTATTTGGAGTGTAATGAATTGATTAGAAATAGTCAGCATGGTTTTGTAGCGGGTAGGTCGTGCCTTACTAACCTTATTGAGTTTTTTGTGAAAGTGACCAAAGAGGTGGATGGGGGTAAGGCAGTGGACGTGGTGTATATGGATTTTAGTAAGGCGTTTGATAAGGTTCACCATGGTATGCTTCTGCAGAAAATGCAGATGTATGGGATTGTGGGTAATCTAGGAAGTTGGATCAGGAATTGGCTAGCGGATAGGAGACAGAGGGTGGTGGTTGATGGTAAATATTCATCATGGAGTTCAGTTACGAGTGGTGTGCCTCAGGGATCTGTTTTGGGGCCACTGTTGTTTGTAATTTTTATTAATGATCTGGATGAGGGTATAGTTGGGTGGATTAGTAAATTTGCTGATGACACCAAAGTTGGAGGTGTGGTAGATTGTGAGGAAGGGTGTCATAGTCTGCAGGGAGACTTAGATAGGTTGCAGAGCTGGGCCGAGAGGTGGCGGATGGAGTTTAATGCGGAGAAGTGTGAGGTAATTCACTTTGGTAGGAGCAACAGATGTGTCGAGTATAGGGCTAACGGGAGGACTTTGAATAGTGTGGATGAACAGAGGGATCTAGGTGTATGTGTACATAGATCCCTGAAAGTTGGGAATCAAGTAGATAAGGTTGTTAAGAAGGCGTACGGTGTCTTGGCGTTTATTGGTAGGGGGATTGAATTTAGGAGTCGCAGCGTCATGTTGCAACTGTACACTACTCTAGTGCGGCCGCACTTGGAGTACTGTGTGCAGTTCTGGTCCCCGCATTACAAGAAGGATGTGGAGGCGTTGGAGAGGGTGCAGAGGAGGTTTACTAGGATGTTGCCTGGTATGGTGGGGAGGTCCTATGAGGAGAGACTGAGGGATTTAGGGTTGTTTTCGTTGGAAAGAAGGCAGCTAAGAGGGGATCTTATTGAAACATATAAGATGATTAGAGGTTTAGATAGGGTGGATAGTGATAGCCTTTTTCCTCGGATGGAGAAAGCTAGCACGAGGGGGCATGGCTTTAAATTAAGGGGGGGTAGTTATAGGACGGATGTCAGGGGTAGGTTCTTTACCCAGAGGGTGGTGAGGGATTGGAATGCCCTGCCTGCTGCAGTTGTAAATGCGTCTAGTTTGGGGGCGTTTAAGAGATCTCTGGATAGGTTTATGGACGAAAAGGGATTGGTATAGGCTAGTGGGTCATTGTTTTTGTAACTGGTCGGCGCAACATCGTGGGCCGAAGGGCCTGTTCTGCGCTGTAATGTTCTATGTTCTATGTTCTAGATATTCGTTACAGAGAGATTTATCATTCATTCACACTGCTCACATCTATTTCACAACATTTAACTTGTGCATCTTGTATCCACTAAGGAATTCAGGAAAAATTTTTATTTATTAGTGTCACTAGTAGGCTTACGTTAACACTGCGATGAAGTTACGGAGAAAATCTCCTAAGTCGCCACACTCTGGCGACTGTTTGGGTATGCTGAGAATTGGGAGAATTTAGCACGGCCAATGCACCTAAGCAAGTTGTTCAGACTGTGGGAGGAAACCGGAGCAGCCTGAGGAAAACCCACGCAGACACAGGGAGAATGTGCAAACTCCGCACAGGCAGCGACCCGAGCCGGGAATCGAACCCAGGTCCCTGGCGCTGTGAGGCAGCAGTGCTAACCACTGTGGCTGGAATAAAGAACTCAGCAGCATGGGGGGGAGTTGAGGTGAATTTAAAGGGTAGTAAGATAAATACATGATGGAGAAAGGAGGAGAAGGATTTGCAAATAGTGTTTGATGAATTAGGGGGGTGCGGGGAGGCTCATGTGGAACATGAATGCCAGGATGGATCTGTGGAGCGTGCTTATGCGATGCCAATTCTCTGTACCTTTAACCTGGTGTTGTCAGACTTTTTACTACCTTTATGTGTCCAGAGTGTGACTGAATCTCAGTAAATATTTACAGCTAACACAGTCTTGTCTACGCGGAGATAATTTTTTGACCTGATCCCTCCAGGGCAGGGTGAGATGAACGGTGGATCATATTGGTGAGCAGAGATCCCAGCCGCCTGCACTTCCTGAACCTGACCTGCTGTGTGAGACTCCTGTTTGTAACATCTCGGATTGGAATCCCACAGCACAAGCCTTTCCATTACCCAACCGCAATTCCGCGTCATACATCGGGGACTAACTCTCGGCAACCTCTGCCTAGTGACTTGGTAGCTAAGAAGCTGAGCAGGAGGGAGAGAAAATGAGAGGGGGAGAGAGAGAGAAAGAGGGCATGAAGGAGAGGGAAAGAGAGAGAGGGGGGAAAATGAGAGATACATAAATACCGTCACTCAAATCTATCTCCCATCATTGACTCTGTCTACACTTCCCGCTACCTTGGCAAAGCAGCCAGCATAATTAAAGACCCCACACACTCCAGATATTCTCTCTTCCACCTTCTTCCATCGGGAAAAAAGATACAAAAGTTTGAGGTCACGTACCAACCAACTCAAGGACAGCTTCTTCCCTGCTACTGTCAGACTTTTGAATGGACCTACCTCGCATTAAGTTGATCTTTCTCTGCACCCTAGCTATGACTGTAACACTACATTCTGCACTCTCTCCTTTCCTTCTCTGTGAACGGTATGCTTTGTCTGTATAGCACGCAAGAAACAATACTTTTCACTAAATACTAATACATCTGACAATAAATCAAATCAAATCAAAAATCAAACATCTATTTTCCTTTACATTATTGGGGGATTTATACAGTGCCATCCCCTTTAAGATAAAACCAGATGACAAACATGGAATAGAATGACATGCAGAGCATTTTATATCATCCCAGAGAAAGATATGTTTATTTGTTTGAGATTACATAATGAATATTTCCATTGGAAACTGAGGCTGCGTGTGTATGCGCGCGCGCGCATTTGTGTGTATGTTTGTGTACGTGTGTGTGTGTGCATGTGTGTGTGAGTGTGCATGCGTGTGTGTATGCATGTGTTTGTGTGTGTGAGTGTATGTGTGTGAGAGTGTGTGGTGCTTTAGGATCCAGCTGGCACTATGCCAGGCAGGACTGGGGCTGGACAGAGTGTTTATTCTGTGGGGGTGAGTGATATTTTCAGTGCCCAGTGGGGCAATCATTTACACCAGTGAAAATCAAGATGTGATGGTGTTGTGTGAGCTACACACAAATGGATGCTTGCTGTCCCACTATTGTTAGTTTGAAGATTGTTCTGAGAGTGCCGCTGCTTGGCACCACATTTCACACTGACAGAGGAGCCACTTGTTCACCTTCTTATCCAGGGCAGAGATGCCAATCTAATGGTGCCCGTTTCAGTCTGTATCCCGCACCCCTTTTGAGAAGGTGTGTGCGCACCAGACCAGCAGCACCAGATCCAACCAGCAGCCGAGGGCGAGCTGGAGTTCCCCAGAGGGGTGACACAGTGGGGGGCTCAATGCCATCTCACTGCAAATGGCCTTCAACTCACCCCACCCTGTACCCAGCACCGAGCAGCCCCCCTCCTCTGGGCAGTCACCTTCTGGACCGAGTCTCCTGCCAAAGTGAGTGTGGCAGTGGCACTGACCTGCCAATTTGCCCAGAGTCTGTCTCGATCCTGCCCCCAGGATCGACAGAGGTGGGGTCCTCTGTGGGCTTGTCCCTGGCCTCTGGTTCAGAGGGTGGCAACGGCTCGGACCCCCAGGGCTGCCCAGAGCGAGGGGCTAGGACTGAGAAGGAAACCCCCCCCCATCAGCATCACCCACAGACCAAATATTGGGGTGTTTCCCCCAAGTGTTGGATCTCCTCTGGGATGCAAATTGGGGGTCCATGTTATTAACACACACCTCCGCATCTCAGCCTGACAACACAACTGCCTCTTGGCTCACGTCCCAAATTGCTTGTCTCATTCCGCAGCCGGAGTATGGCTGTTATCCCAGAGCTGCTGCTCAGGAATAAACTGTTCCACCAACTCCAGTCCCGATGGCTGGTGGAGAGATGTGGGCTGTGGATGCTGGGGTGACCAGGGTCCGGATGTGCTGGGCGGCGGAGGAATGGTCCGGATGATACCCCACGAGTGTGTGGCGGTTATCGTCCAGCTAGTGACCGATGCCGTTCATGACCTCAAAACAATCACCCAACGTGATGTGTGGTCTTGAGTGGGCGCAACTTTGCAGTGGGATCCCAGCTGAGTGTATCTGTACTCGGATGGAATTTTACATTGGCCCCCAAGCCCAGATCCGCTCTCCCACCGTGCCTGGAGCCTCACAGTCGGAGCTGCCTCGTGGAAATGTCCTCCGTGCCCTCTGCCACTGCACAGAGGGGTTTCCTGTATGGGCTGTTGTTGTTGTACACCACTGTGCCCTTGCCCGTTGCCTGGACACACCTTGGCCGTCTGACGGTGGAGATCCCCATTGGAGGTCCCTCTACGGAGGGATTCTCCCCCAATACAGCGGGGACCTGGGATGGAGGCTAACGCGTGCCGTGATTCCATACAACTGAACACACGCGTACACAGACACAGATACACACACAGACACAAACATATACACACATATATACACACACACAAACACACATACGTGCACACACACTCACACATACAAACACGCACACACACACATCGGGATCACTAGTTCCAGTTTCTGGATCACTAGTTCCAGTTTTAGGATTACTAGTTCCAATTTAGGATCACTAGTTCCGGTTTCGGGATCACTAGTTCCGGTTTTAGGATCACTAGTTCCGGTTTTAGGATCACTAGTCCCAGTTTCGGGATCACTAGTTCCAGTGTTAGGATCACGAGTTCCGGTTTCGGGATCACTAGTTTTGGTTTTTGGATCGCTGGTTCCGGTTTTGGGATCACTAGTTCCGGTTTTAGGATCACTAGTTCCGGTTTCGGGATCACTAGTTCTGGTTTCGGGATCACTAGTTCCGGTTTCGGGATCACTAGTTCCAGTGTTAGGATCACTAGTTCCGGTTTTAGGATCACTAACTCCAGTTTTGGGATCACTAGTTCCGGTTTTGGGATCACTAGTTCCGGTTTCGGGATCACTAGTTCCAGTTTTAGGATCACTAGTTCCCATTTTGGGATCACTAGTTCCGGTTTTAGGATCACTAGTTCCGGTTTCGGGATCACTAGTTCCAGTTTCGGGATCACTAGTTCCAGTGTTAGGGTCACGAGTTCCGGTTTCGGGATCACTAGTTCCAGTGTTAGGATCACGAGTTCCGGTTTCGGGATCACTAGTTTTGGTTTTTGGATCACTGGTTCTGGTTTCGGGATCACTAGTTCCGGTTTTAGGATCACTAGTTCCGGTTTTAGGATCACTAGTTCCGGTTTTAGGATCACTAGTCCCAGTTTCGGGATCACTAGTTCCAGTGTTAGGATCACGAGTTCCGGTTTCGGGATCACTAGTTTTGGTTTTTGGATCGCTGGTTCCGGTTTTGGGATCACTAGTTCCGGTTTTAGGATCACTAGTTCCGGTTTTAGGATCACTAGTTCCAGTTTCGGGATCAACAACTGATTTCGGGGTCACTAGTTCCGGTTTCGGGATCACAAACTCCAGTTTCAGGATCACTAGTTCCAGTTTCGGGATCACTAGTTCTGGCCCCTGGACCATCAGTCCCGATCTCTGGATCACTAGCTCCGGCTATCAGATCACTAGTTCTGGTATCATTATAGAATCCTTACTCTGCAGAAGGAGGCCATTGGGCCCATCGAGCCTGTGCCGACATAATTCCTGCCTGGATTACTATTTCTACTCTTTGGATTACTAGGTCTGGTTATCGGATCACTCGTTCTGTCACTGGTTCCATTTTGCGGGTTACCAGTTCCAGTCTCCGGGTCACTAAGTCTGAATTACTGGTTTTCAGATCATTATTTCCGCTTTCCGGATTGCTAGTTCCGGTTTCTGGCTTACTGGTTTTGGTCCTCATGGCTATTCGTTCACTGTCATTTCATTTCGGCTGCATTATTTCCTCCTCTCCCTGCCTCACAGCCCCCTCCGCTCGGAAGGGCCACAGACCAATTTCTCCGGCACACAGTGGCATCTCTGCTGGCAGCAGCGCTGAGAGTTACAGGTGTGACTGGTGGATGTGAGTGTCAGGTTCACAGTGGGACGCGAGCCAAGAGGCAGTTGTGTTGTCAGGCTGAGATGCGGAGGTGTGGGTTAATAACATGGGCCCAACCAACAGTGCGAGGATTTGAAGGCAAAAACGCCCAAGGAAATGTAATCAGACCTCCTACAGCAGATTCCCACACAATCGGTGGACTTTCAAGAAAACACTCTGCCATTTTTGACAACAGACGAGGGTGACCTTTAACCTCGTGGTGACATTGCTGCTTCTAAGTCAGAAGGTCCAGCGTTCAAGTCCATCAGTCAATCCCAGCAAGTAGAGATCAGAGCTCGCAGCCTGAATCCGGAGTCGATATCTAGTGGTAGGTCTGGATAGTCCCTCTGATCTCTGGTAGATTGTTGAGTGAGTGCTCCACGGAGTGTTATCAGACAGCTAGGGTGTGGTCTCCTCTGCTAGGGTGGGCTCCCAGCCCAGGAGCAGACGGAAGTGCTCCTTCCAATGTTGACGGATGGCATCATCGAAATCCTTGGGGAGTTGGGAGCCATCCAGCTGTCGGAGAAAAGTTCAAATCAGGTTGTCTTGGTATTCTGGAAAAAGTTACACATCTTGCCGGGGTAACCCTGAATCTCAGGGACCCACCAGTTAGTCTTCATCTCATGAATGCAACACTCTGTACAGAGTTTACAGGGTCCTGGTGAGGCCGCAGCTGGAGTACTGTGTGCAGTTTTGGGCGCCGCACTTACGCAAGGATATTTTGGCCTTGGAGGGAGTGCAGAGGAGGTTTACTAGGCTGATACCGGAGTTGAGGGGGTTAAACTATGAGGAGAGGTTGAATAAACTAGGCTTGTACTCGTTAGAGTTTAGAAGAAAGAGGGGAGATCTCATTGAGACGTATAAGATGATGAATGGGATGGATAGGATAGAGGTGGAGAGACTCTTCCCGCTCAGAAAGGACAGTAGGACTAGGGGGCACAGCCTCAAGATAAGGGGGGGGTGGTTTAGAACGGAGTTGAGGAGGAACTTCTTCACTCAAAGGGTGGTGAATCTCTAGAATTCTCTGCCCGTTGAAGTGGTGGAGGCCGCCTCGCTGAATATATTTAAGACGCGGGTTGATGGGTTTTTGATAAGAGAGGGGATTAAGGGTTATGGGGAGAGGGCGGGAATGTGGAACTGATCCACTTCAGATCAGCCATGATCTTATTGAATGGCGGGGCAGGCTCGAAGGGCTAGATGGCCGACTCCTGCTCCTATTTCTTATGTTTCTCTTACTGTTGGTGTCAGACGAACCCATTGAACCAGTTACTGTTTGGGTTTAATATCCCCACTATTGGCTGGTAGGAAATCTATGATAACCTTGGAAGGAACCACCATGTAATGGTCTACTGGACTGATAATCAGTCTAACAATCCTCCAAATACATCCAAAGATTCTTTAGCAGGGTAAGAGCAGAGATGATATGGGAGTTCACGGTGGAAGCGCTGCTGGAGACAGGACTGTGCGGAGTCTCAAGTGACCATGTGCCGGAGACGTCCACTGGGCAGCAGCTGCTGTACGTCCGATGGGATGTGCGGGTATATCTGGTGGCGATCGGAAAGGGTCTCCGTGCATCGTGTGGAGGAGTCGATGCAGAACGTGAGCTCTGCGTTGATCCTGAACACCGAGTGCACACCTCCTCCTTTTGAGGGAGTGACAGATCCTGTGGAAGGGGGCTCCAGGGGTCACAGTCGGAATTGTGAGCCAGCTATGACCAGGGGGAAAGGATGGCAGGAAGAAAAATAAAGAAAGACAATAAGAAAATAAAAGGCAGAGAGGAGTTAAAAATTAAATAAAACGAGGTGGGGGAGGGCAAGTCATCTGAAGTTGTTGAATTCGACATTGAGACTGGAAGTGCTGAGTGTTAATCTGAGATCCTTCTCTCCTCAGATGGATAGCAAAAGATTTCATAGAATGGCGTGAAGAAAAGCAAAGGAGTTCCCCAGCTCGATATTTATCATTTCAAGACCTTAAATTAGGTTATCTGAACATTTTATTTCATTGCTGACCTTGCTGTGCCCAGTTTGCGCAGTTATATCAACGACCATAAGAAATAGGAGCAGGAGTCGGCCATCTAGCCCTTCGAGCCTGCCCCGCCATTCAATAAGATCATGGCTGATCTGAAGTGGATCAGTTCCACTTTCCCGCTTTCTCCCCTTAATTCCCCTGTCTATCAGAAACCTATCTACCCGTGACTTAAAAATATTTAGCGAGGCAGCCTCTACCACTTCAACGGGCAGAGAATTCCAGAGATTCACCACCCTTTGAGTGAAGAAGTTCCTCCTCAACTCCGATCTAAACTGCACCCCCCTTATCTTGAGGCTGTGCCCTCTAGTCCCACTATCCTTTCTAAGCGGGAAGAATCTCTCTACCTCTACCCTATCCATCCCCTTCATTATCTTATACGTCTCTATAAGATCCCCCCTCATCCTTCTAAACTCCAACGAGTACAGACCCAGTCTATTCAATCTCTCTTCATAGTCCAACCCCCTCATCTCCGGTATCAGCCTAGTGAACCTTCTCTGCACTCCCTCCAAGGCCAATATATCGTTCCGCAAGTGCGGCGACCAAAACTGCACACAGTACTCCAGCTGCGGCCTCACCAATGCCCAAAGAATCCCTGCGGCACAGGAAGAGGCCATTCAGCCCATCAAGCCTGTACTGACAACAATCCCCCCCCCCAGTCCCTCTCCCCATAACCCTACTTATTTACCTCGCTAATCCCCTTGACACTAAGGGGGCAACGTAGCACGGCCAATCCACTTAACCTGCACATCTTTGGAGTGTGGGAGGGAACCAGGCAGAAACCCACGCAGACACGGGGAGAATGTGCAAACTCCACGCAGTTAGTGACCCAAGGCCGGAATTGAACCCGGGTCTTTGGCGCTGTGAGGCACCAATGCTACCCACTGTGCCACCCCTGATGTTCTACCCATCTCCAACTGGAGTCTCCAAGCTGTGATTAAATGTCTCCCTGGAGGTGTCATCATGTGACTTTCCCCACCCCGCCATGTTCCAGTTAGTGATTGGCCAACACATCCATCCTTGTGGCGTACATCCTGCTCTAACTGGAAAGCAGAAATGACTCGTTCCCTAATGGCATGATGCCGGATTGCCAGCCAGACAGACTTTTACCCCATTTTCAACACTTTAGACAAAGAAACATGTTCAAAGAATGTGATAAAAAAAGGAGATTTTTAATGTCCGGATGCTTTTTTTACTCTCCCTCAGTGCCCGGAGAACTCCAAACCAGTGGTGGAGAATTGGCAAACCATATGTGGGCGTCAGAACCCCCCCGGAAACGTCAAGAGCTGTGAAGTGAGCTGAGCTGCCTCTGGACTATGAAAAGCTCTGTGCTATTAAGCAGAAAGCATGTGATTAAACTGTCAGAAATATTAGTTTGGTAATGAACCTGCGGCTATGTCGGTTTTGCAAAGGGCAGGTTGGATCGCTGCTTTGTGAGTGTTTCTCGAGCCCTGCTGTGAGTGCAGCTTGAGAATGCAGACATTTCGCACTCAGCTTGCCTCCTCCGGTGTTTGGCTACACCTTGCGCAGCTCTGGCACTGTGAGGTAGGCTGCACGGGGCTGCTGTTGCTTCGCCACCGCATCTCCGTGTCTGCCCGTAAGCGAACGTTCCCCTACTTTACAGCAATTTCACCAGAATCTGCACCTCCTTCCATTCAACTGCAGGCTGATTGTCAACAAGTGTATCCCGGGGGTACGACCTTCAATCACCCCTCAAACACTCTGTGCATGGGAACACTTAGAGTTCGACCAACAAATGGATCATTTAACAATAAGAAATATCACAGTTGGATTTTTGTGTTTCGTGTGAATTGAACCAATTACAAGTTTTGGGGTCTTACCTTCACCCTGCTCCTTGCCTCGATGGTACAGACCATTCTCACAGTGATCTGACTCCCTTCCTTCCAGAATTGTCCCCAAAACATAATCACACAATGGCAGTTAGAATAAAATCCCCCACCTTCAGTTCCAAAGAGGGCGTTTGTGCTCTCGCTAGATGTGGTTCTCAGGAAGTCTGGTGGCACAGTGGGTAAGAACATAAGAAATAGGAGCAGGAGTCGGCCATCCAGCCCTTCGAGCCTGCCCCGCCATTCAATAAGATCATGGCTGATCTGTCGTGGCTCAGTTCCACTTTCCCGCCCTCTCCCCATAACCCTTAATCCCCTCGCTTATCAAAAACCCATCAACCCGCGTCTTAAAAATATTTAGCGAGGCAGCCTCCACCACTTCAACGGGCAGAGAATTCCAGAGATTCACCACCCTTTGAGTGAAGAAGTTCCTCCTCAACTCTGATCTAAACTGTCCCCCCCCTTATCTTGAGGCTGTGCCCTCTAGTCCTGCTATCCCTTCTAAGCGGGAAGAATCTCCCTACCTCTACCCTATCCATCCCCTTCATTATCTTATACGTCTCTATAAGATCCCCCCTCATCCTTCTAAACTCCAACGAGTACAGACCCAGTCTATTTTGTCTCTCTTCATAGTCCAACCCCCTCATCTCCGGTATCAGCCTAGTGAACCTCCTCTGCACTCCCTCCAAGGCCAAAATATCCTTCCGCAAGTGCGGCGACCAAAACTGCACACAGTACTCCAGCTGCGGCCTCACCAGTGCCCTGTACAGTTGCAGGGTGTCGGACTTGAACCCAGAGCTTCTGATCCAGAGGTAGGGGTATTACAAACTGCAGCAGGCGACGGTGCAGAGGGACCTCGGGGTCCTTGTGCATGAGTCGCAAAAACCCAGCTTGCAGGTGCAGCAGGTGGTCAGGAAGGCGAATGGGATGCTGGCCTTCATAGCGAGGGGGATTGAATATAAAAGTAGGGAGGTCTTGCTGTGGCTGTATAGGGCATTGGTGAGGCCGCAGCTGGAGTACTGTGTGCAGTTTTGGGCGCCGTACTTACGCAAGGATATTTTGGCCTTGGAGGGAGTGCAGAGGAGGTTTACTAGGCTGATGCCAGAGTTGAGGGGGTTGAGCTATGAGGAGAGGCTGAATAAACTAGGCTTGTACTCGTTAGAGCTTAGAAGAATGAGGGGAGATCTCATTGAGACGTATAAGATGATGAATGGGATGGATAGGATAGAGGTGGAGAGACTTCCCGCTCAGAAAGGACAGTAGGACAAGAGGGCACAGCCTCAAGATAAAGGGGGGGCGGTTTAGAACAGAGTTGAGGAGGAACTTCTTCACTCAAAGGGTGGTGAATCTCTGGAATTCTCTGCCCGTTGAAGTGGTGGAGGCTGCCTCGCTAAATATTTTTAAGACGCGGGTTGATGGGTTTTTGATAAGAGAGGGGATTAAGGGTTATGGGGAGAGGGCGGGAATGTGGAACTGAGCCACGACAGATCAGCCATGATCTTATTGAATGGCGGGGCAGGCTCGAAGGGCTAGATGGCCTACTCCTGCTCCTATTTCTTATGTTCTATGTAACTCAAAACTAAGAAGGGTGCAATCACTCTGATGGGATTATACTATAGGCCCCCCACTGGGACGTTGTGGAGCAAGTATGTAGGCAGATTGTGGAAATATGCAATGACAACAGTAGTGGGTGAGTTTAACTTCCCCAATATTGACTGGAACTTCCTTACAGCAAGAGGCTTAGACAGGACAGAATTGGTTTGTTGAATCCAAGAGGGTTTTCTTGAAATAGTACACGGGTAATCCAACCGGAGATGGGGCCATACTGGACCCTATATCGACAAATGAGCCTGGCCAGATAACTGACCTTTCAGTGGGAGAGCATTTTGGCAATAGTGATCACAACTCCTTAAATTTTAAGATAGCTATGAATAAAGATAAGTCAGGACCTTGTGGGAAGGTACTAAATTGGGGGAGGGCAAATTATGAGTTAGGGAGAATTAATTGGAAGCAGCTGATAGCGGACAAGTTAACATTTGACTTGTGGGAGTTGTTCGAAGAGGTTCAGGACCAGCAGGTTCCAGTAAAGATGGTGAGGTAAGGGATAAGGAGGGAGGTTGTGAATTTAGTAAAAGGGAGAAAAAGAGGCACATGTACGGTTTAGGAAGCTGAAATCAGATCGGGCCTGCGAGGGGCCTATAGAAAGCAGCAAAGAACTTGAGCAGGAAATTAGGAGAGTGAGGAGGGGCCATGAGATGACCTTGGCAAAGAGGGTTGAAGAGAATTCCAAAGCATTTTATACATACATTAAAAACAAGAGGAAAACTAGAGAGAGGGTAAGACCAGTCATGGATAAAGGAGGGAATCTGGTCTTGGAGGCAGAAGATGTGGGCAAGATCCTAAATGAGAACTTTGTGTAGGTAGGTATTCACCAAAAAGGACACGGAGGGCAGTAAGATTAGTGTGGAGCATACTAATATGCTAGGGCATTTTGAGATCAGGGAAGAAATGACTATTGAAGTGTATTAAATTGGACAAGTCTCCAGGGTCTGATCAGATCTACCCAAGTACCCAGGGCGGCACATTGGTTAACACTGCTGCTTCACAGCACCAGGAACCTGGCTTCGATTCCCAGCTCCACACTGTCTGTATGGAGTTTGCACATTCTCACCGTTTCTGCGTGGGTTTCCTCTGGGTGCTCTGGTTTCCTCCTACAAGACGTACTGGTTAGGTTAATAACCCCAACAGGCGCCGGAGTGTGGCGACTCGGGGAATTTCACACTAACTTCATTGCAGTGTTAATGTAAATTTTATTTGTATAAAATGTACTTTACCCCAGGTTATTGAGAACGGCAAGAGAGGAGATTGTGGGGACCCTGTACCGGACTAGCCACTGGAGAGGACACGGAGGACTGGCAAGTAGCTAATGTACTGTTCAAGAAAGGAAATAGGGATAATTCAGGAAATTATAGGCCGGTGAGTCTCACATTGGTAATTGGGAAGCTATTGCTGAGGTTTCTTAAGAATAGGATTTACGTGCATGTGGAAAAGCATCGTCTAATTGGGGAAAGTCAGCATTGCTTTGTGCGAGGCATGTCTTACTAATTTTATTGATTTTTTTTCTGACGAGGTGACAAAGGTGATCGATGAGGACAGAGCAGTAGATGGTGTCCGTGTGGATTTTAGCAAGGCTTTCAATACCGTCCCTCATGGCAGACGTATCCAGAAGATTAAGATGCATGCGATCCACAGTGAAGTGCTGCAGTGTGACAGATCAAATGTTAAGGGTAAGTACACAGGACCCTGAACAACATTATTGTACAGAGGGATCTTGGGTTTCAAGTCCCGAGCTCCCTTAAGGTGGCCACACAAGTAGATGGGGTGGTAAAGGAGGTGTATGGCATGCTTGCCTTTATTGGTTGGGGCATTGAGTACAAGAGTCATGATGTGTGAGCTTTATAAAACTTGGAGAAGGCCGCGCTTAAGACTGTTGCAATTAATTCTGGTCGCCACATGACAGGAAGGATATGGAGGCTTTGGAGAGGATGTTGAAGAGGTTTACCTGGATGCTGCCTGGATTAGATGGTATGACCTATAAGGAGAAGCTGGACAAACTACTGTTGTTTTCTCTGGAGTGGTGCAGGCTGAGGAGAGACCTGATAGAAGTCTATAAAGTTATGAGACACATTGATAAGCTTGATAGAATCTTTTTCCCAAGAGTTGAAATACTCGGGGACACAAAGTTAAATTGAAAGGGGGGAAAGTTCAAAGGAGATACGAGGAACAAGTACAGAGATCGGTAGGAGTCTGGAATGTGATGCCTGGGGTGTTGGTACAGGCAGATACGATAAGTTTAATTTGATTTGATTTATTATTGTCACGTGTGTCAGTATACAGTGAAAAGTATTGTTTCTTGTGTGCTATAAGACAAGGCATACCATGCATAGATAAGGAAAGGAGAGCGTGCAGGATGTAATATTACAGTCATAGCTGGGGTGTAGAGAAAGATCAACTTAATGCAAGGTAAGTCCATTCAAAAGTCTGATGGCAGCTGGGAAGAAGCTGCTCTTGAGTCGGTTGGTACGTGTCCACAGACTTTTGTATCTTTTTCCCAACGGAAGAAGGTAGAAGTGGGTAAATCCGGGGTGCGTGGGGTCCTTAATTATGCTGGCTGCTTTTCCAAGGCAGCGGGAAGTGTAGACAGAGTCAATGGATGGGAGGCTGGTTTGATGATGGACTGGGCTTCGTTCATGACCCTTTGTAGTTTCTAGCGTCCTTGGATAGAGCAGGAGTCATACCAAGCTGCGATACAACCAGAAAGAAATAGCCTCTCAGAGGCTATTTCCCCGGGTTGAAATGGTCGCTACGAGAGGACACAGATTTAAGGTGCGGGGAGGAAAGTACAGAAGTGATGTTAGGGGTAAGTTTTTCACTCAGAGGGTGGTGAGTGAATGGAATCGGCTGCCGTCAGTGGTGGTGGAGGCGAACTCGCTGGGGTCTTTTAACAGACTTCTGGATGAGTATATGGGGTTTAATGAGATTGAGGGTTATAGATAGGTCTGTAGGTTGGTAGGTGTTGATGTGATCGGCGCAACTCGTGGGCCGAAGGGCCTGTTTGTGCTGTAGTGTTCTATGTTAAACTTCAGATAAGCACATGAATATGCAAGGAATAGAGGGATATGGACCAAGGGCAGGCAGAAGGGATTAGTTTAATCTGGTACCATGTTCGGCACACATCATGGATCGAATGGCCTGTTGCTGTGCTGCACTGTTCTATGTCCTATGTCCTATGTTGTATGTCCTATGTTCTAACTAAATCAGCCTTGTTATCAAGCACAATTTGGAACAGCTCTGATGATCCCCTTTTTGCTCCATTTTACCTAAAATGAACGATTAACTTTATAGCGTAATAAGATTTACAACGAATAAACAAAAATGTTCAGCAAAAATGTAGAAAACAGGCACAAATGCACATTGCTTTTCTCCTGTGTTGTTTGGCAGTGGTGCTCAGTATTGGGTGCCACACACCAGTGGAGGCCGGATCTTGGCTTAGACAAGTTTAATGTAACCTCATTGCATAGACTCAGTTTGTATACTCTGGAGTATCGAAGATGAATGGGTGATCTAATCAAGCTGATTAAAGGTTTTGAAAGGATAAATCGAGAGAAGCTATTTCTCCTGGTGGGAGTGTTATAGAATCATAGAGTGCAAGAGGCCCTTCAGCCCATCGAGTCTGCACCGACATATGATCTCCCACCTACTCCCATTTGCCAGCACTTGGCCCATACATTATGACGTGCCGAGTGTTCATTCAGGTACTGCCTAAAGGATGTGAGACAGCCGACCTCCACCGTCCTCCCAGGCAGCGAATCCCAGACTGTCACCACCCTCCAGGTAAAAAAAGAATTTCCTCACATCCCCCCCCTCCAAACTTCCAGCCCAGAGGACCTTACAATTAGAGTGAGGCTGTAGATGGATGATGTCAAGAAGGTGGCATAGTAGTTGGCACTGCTGCCTCACAGCTCCAAAGAACAACACAGCACAGGAAACAGGCCCTTTGGCCCTCCAAGCCCACCCCGCCCATTTTAACACTCAGTGAGTGCCTCCTCCTCCTACCTACAACTTTTGTCTATGGCTTTTGGACTTCACAATAAAGGGGTGCAAATTTAGAGAATTATATGTGCGCCAGATTGAGGGAGGTCTAATTTAGGGACAATTTGTTATCACCAATCAGCCCAAAAGCTGGGGTGTGGGAGGAAATCGGAGCACCCAGAGAAAACCCATGCCAGCACGGGGAGAATGTGCAAACTCCCACAGACACCGGAGATCCGACCCGGGTCCCTGTAACTGCACAGCAAACAGTCACTGAGTTGTCGTGTTGTCCGTCAGTTGGTCCAGTTTAGGCGTACACTAACGACGTGAAGCACTAGGCAACTCTCGAAGCAACATCCAAGAGCAGTCCTCGCACGACCCACCGCGTGTATGCCCCGCGTTGGCCAACAAGGCGGACCCAATCGCCTGTGGACGTAAAAGAAAAAGACGTCAATAAACATACAGCAGCTTATACAGATTCCCGGCTTGGGTTACTGTCTAAGTGGAGTCTACACATTCTGCGTAGGTTTCCTCCGGGTACTCCAGTTTCCTCCTACAGTCCAAAGATGTGCGAGTTAGGCAGATTGGCCATGCTAAATAGCACACACTGTCCCGGGGTGTGTTGTGTGGGGTTGTTGGGTTAGGGCCTGGGGTGGGATCGTTCTCAGTGTAGACTCGGTGCTCCGAATGGCCTTGGTGATCCGAATATTACCCCCCCACTGCCTCCAACCCAGCCCAGAAAGCTGCAGAGGCTCAGAATTGATGCAAAATTAAATATTTCAAGGCGAAAGCTAATAGATAAAGGGTAGCGAGGGTCACAGAATGAACGCGGGCAGATGGAGTTAAGATACACGATCCAAACGAACGATAGAACAGATTCAAGGGGTTCAACGGCCTTCTCCTCCGTCTTTCCGAATCAAGCAGGAGGTTTGTACAAAACAGTTATCCTCACAAAAATCTTCTCACAGTTTCACAGATAAACAGCGAAGATTCACAGTCAGAGCGTCTATTTTCAGTAATGAGGAGCTGGAGATGATGACAATTTCCCAAGGGGACTTGCAATTTGGGATTTGCATCTCATTTGCTCAGTACAAAGCAATTAGTGCAGTTATTACATGGTGAAATAGATATGTATATATATATATATGTATTATTGTAAAACGCAGGGCAGGGAGGGAGTTAGCGTATTACATTTTTTTCAGGTTAAGATGTTGCTTGAGGCTCAAACTGGTACAGTTTTTTGGAGATAATTAAAGCACTCTGTGTTCACCAGCTCTGAATCGAATGAAGGGAATTAGGGAATGGTCAGTTCTGGGAAATAGGTTTCATTCAGCCTCCTTCACTAGACTTCACCGGTTTTTTGGTCAGACAGCTGATAGGAGTACGTTAGCCTAGTGCGAGAGATGAGAGTGTGTGAGAGAGTTGAACATGCATGTGAAAGAATGTGTGAGTGTGTGTGTGAGAGGGAGGGTAAGAGTGTGTGAAAGACAGAGACGAGTGCACGTGACAGAGGGATTGTGTGTGAAAGAGAAAGTGTGTGTGTGAGAGAGAGAGTGTGAGAAATAGGGTGTGTGTATGTGTGAGAAAATGTGTGAGAGAGAGAGAGTGTAAGAAAAAGTGTGAGAGAGAGAAAATGTGAGAAAGAGTGTGTGAGAGAGATGACTGTGTGAGAGAGAAAGAATGCAAGAGAGAGTGTGAGAGGGAGAGTGAGGGAGAGTGTGTGAGAGAGAGAGAAAGAGACTGTGTGAGGGACACAGTATGAGAGAGAGACTTCATGTGAGAGAGTTTGTGTGTGAGAGAGTTTGTGTGTGAGAGAGTTTGTGTGTGAGAGAATGTGTGAGAGAGAGTGTGTGTGTGTGAGAGAATGTGTGAGAAAGTGTGAGAGAGAGAGAGTGTGTGTGTGAGAGAATGTGTGAGAAAGTGTGAGAGAGAGAGTGTGTGTGAGAGAATGTGTGAGAGAGAGTGTGTGTGTGAGAGAGAGTGTGAGAAAGTGTGAGAGAGAGAGAGCGTGTGTGATAGAGCGTGTGAGAGAGAGAGAGAGTGTGTAAAAGAGAGTGTGTGAGGGAGACTAGAGTCTGTGTGCGTGACAGTGTGTGAGAGAAAGGGAGTGTGTGTGAGAGATAGAGAGAGAGTGTATGAAAGATAGAATGTGCGTGAGAGAGAGAGTGTATGAGAGATAGAATGTGCGTGAGAGGGAGTGTACGAGAGATAGAGTGAGAGAGAGAGCGTGAGTGTGTGAGAAAGAGATGCACCTGAGAGAGAGTATGTGTGTATGAGAGAGAGTGTGTATGTGAGGGAGAGATGAGTGTGTGCGAGGGAGAGATGAGTGTGTGCGAGGAAAAGATGAGTGTGTGCGAGGAAGAGATGAGTGTGTGCGAGGGAGAGATGAGTGTGTGTGCGAGGGAGAGATGAGTGTGTGTGTGAGGGAGAGATGAGTGTGTGTGAGGGAGAGATGAGTGTGTGCGAGGGAGAGATGAGTGTGTGTGCGAGGGAGAGATGAGTGTGTGTGAGGGAGAGATGAGTGTGTGTGTGAGGGAGAGATGAGTGTGTGTGCGAGGGAGAGATGAGTGTGTGTGTGAGGGAGAGATGAGTGTGTGTGTGAGGGAGAGATGAGTGTGTGTGTGAGGGAGAGATGAGTGTGTGCGAGGGAGAGATGAGTGTGTGTGTGAGGGAGAGATGAGTGTGTGTGCGAGGGAGAGATGAGTGTGTGTGCGAGGGAGAGATGAGTGTGTGTGCGAGGGAGAGATGAGTGTGTGTGCGAGGGAGAGATGAGTGTGTGTGCGAGGGAGAGATGAGTGTGTGTGTGAGGGAGAGATGAGTGTGTGTGCGAGGGAGAGATGAGTGTGTGTGTGAGGGAGAGATGAGTGTGTGTGAGGGAGAGATGAGTGTGTGTGAGGGAGAGATGAGTGTGTGTGAGGGAGAGATGAGTGTGTGCGAGGGAGAGATGAGTGTGTGAGAGAGATGAATGTGTGAGAGAGAAATGAGGGTGTATGTGAGAGAAAGAGATGAGGGGTGTGTAAGAAGAATGAGTGTGTGTTAGAAGGAAGACAAATCGGATGTTGTTTATTGCGAGGGGAATATGGGATTATAAAGGGATTGCTACAGTCGTTCGGGGCATTGGGAGATCACAACTGGAATACTGTGAACAGTTTTATACTTCTTATCTAAGGAAAGAATTCAATGTGTTAGGAGCAATTCAGAGAAGGTTCACTCTGGGATGAGAGGGGGTTATCTTGTGAAGAATGGCTGGACAGATTGTGCCTGTACCTGCTGGAGTTTAGAAGAATGAGAGGTGATCTTATTGAAACGTATAAGATTCTGAAGGGACTTGACAGGGTGAGTGCTGAAAGAATGTTTCCTCTGTGTGAGAGAGAGCAGAACTAGGGGACACGGTTTAAAAATAACACAGAGATGAGGAGACATGTCTCCTCACAGAGAGTTGTGGATTTCTCTTCCCCACAGAGCAGTGGATGAAAGGTCATTGAATATTTGATTTAAAAAATTACACAGTTCTTAAAGTTACAGAGGCGATGCTCAGAGAGGACAGGGTGAGCACTTCATCCATCTTCCTGTTTGCTCAAAAAAAAACCAATTCAAATTGAATTCAATTCATGGCCTCCACAAGAGAGACATTCAAGATCCAAACTTGGCATTGTACCCTTCATCTGATGCTTGATCTTAGCCAGACTAACCTGCACATCTTTGGATGGTGAGAGGAAACAGGAGCACCCGAAGGAGACACAGGGAGAGTGTACAAACTCCAGACAGACAGTGACCCGAGGCTGGGATTGTGGTCTCTGGCACTGTGCGGCCGCAGTGCTAACCACCGTGCCACCCTTAGAAAGAGGGCCATTTGGCTCATTGAGCCTGCACTGATTTCCAACAGAACACCTTCCCTAGTTTGTACACCGGTAACCCTTCATATTTACCCCTCTAACATACACACTTTTTGGACACTTAAGGGGCAACCTAGCATGGTTAACCGATCTAACCCACACTGGGAGGAAACCAGAGCACCCAGAAGAAACCCATGCAGACATGGGGAGAATGTGCAGACTCCTCACTGTCCACCCAAGATTGGAATTGAACCCGGGTCCCTGGCGCTGTGAGGCAGCAGTGCCAACCACTGTGCCACCATGCAGACTCATCATTGACTCTCCCTTGCTAGATAATTGAGTCGTCCAAAACCATTAATGATTTAATCGGAATAAATAAGGGGAAATGATTGAATTTGATAGATTCTTGATTGACAAAAGAGTCAAAGGTTATTGGGGCTGGGCCAGATATGGAGTTGAGCCCATAATCAGATCAGCCGTGATCCTATTGAAAGGACAGCAGGACTGGAGGGCACAGGCTCAAGATAAAGGGGGGGCAGTTTAGACCAGAGTTGAGGAGGAACTTCTTCACTCAAAGGGTGGTGAATCTCTGGAATTCTATGCTCGTTGAAGCGGTGGAGGCTACCTCGCTGAATATATTTAAGTCACGGGTTTCTGATAGACGGGGGAATTAAGGGTTATGGGGAGAAAGTGGGAAAGTGGAACTGATCCACTTCAGATCAGCCATGATCTTATTGAATGGCGGGGCAGGCTCGAAGGGCTAGATGGCCGACTCCTGCTCCTATTTCTTATGTTCTTGTGGAGTTGGCTTGAAGGGTCAAATGGTCTACTCCTGCTCCTAATCATTTGTTTGCAATCATATCAAGAAAATGACAACAACTGTTCAGGGAAGTAGGAAACTATTGCTGCAGAGTTGGTTCTATTAATATTGGACTAATGAGTCTCCAAAGCAATGGACTGGACTTGGTCTCGATCCTACCACTGAGCTATCTGTGAATTTTGCTGGGTTGCTGAGAGGAACATTCAATGACTGTGTCTCTTAGCCGGGCACAGTGTCAGGAACAGTTCCGTCAAACCTGTGGTCAGCAGCACTGGATGAGACGGAGAGGGTCGCACTCACGAGGATGGGAGTGTTGAGGGGAACAGAAAGCAGAAGGAAGTCTGGGAATCAGGAGAGCAGTGCTAGTAGATGCTCAGATACGAACAAGATTTGCAATGGAAATGAAGTCACCTATT
This sequence comes from Carcharhinus amblyrhynchos, assembly GCF_965287045.1. Taxonomy (NCBI): domain Eukaryota; kingdom Metazoa; phylum Chordata; class Chondrichthyes; order Carcharhiniformes; family Carcharhinidae; genus Carcharhinus; species Carcharhinus amblyrhynchos. The sequence continues at coordinate 43,631,939 of NC_137346.1, read as the reverse complement.
TTTTTAGCTGTTCAAACATACACAACATCTGTTGACGCTGATCCCTTTGCAGGCTTAACTTTGGGTTCTGCTTTGCATTGGAGACAAATTGTTTGGATACAGAATCCAGTATGAAAATTCATTCAGAGCACCAGCTGTGAGAATAGTGGCTCTCAGTCCCGCATTTCATTGAGACAGATAACCAAACGTCAGCGTGAACCTGAAGTCTGATGTTCCTGCTGATACACAGTATAAAACACGCTGTGCTCTGTAGACCCCTCGGTCGCTCCACCAGGGCAGGTTGGATGATCATTCAGTGGCTGGAATGTGACAATTCACCCCTGTTAATGGGAGAGCGATAAAACAATTCTGATGTTCCAATAAAGGCCTGGTTGTGAAACAGTGCCATCTAACACCATTGCAGAATGAGCTCGGAACCAGTCACCCCGAGGATTTCCTCAAACGCAAGGTTTCTCTCCCCAGATGTTGACTCTCTCCCCAGATGTTGACTCTCTCCCCAGATGTTGACTCTCTCCCCAGATGTTGACTCTCTCCCCAGATGTTGACTCTCTCCCCAGATGTTGACTCTCCTGCAGTGAGCACACTTACAGGCTCTTGTTCCGGGTTTCCAGGCCCAGGAAGAAATAGTGAGACATTTGAAGATAAATTTTCCCATTGGTAAAATTTATATTCAAAATTTATATTTAGGTTCATGAAGGGCAGGTCATGTTTGATTAATTTGGTGGAATTCTTTGAGAACATTACATGTATAGTGGACAATGGGGAACCTGTGGATGTGATGTATCTGGGTTTCCAGAATGTATTTGACAAGGTGCCACACCAAAGACTGCTACATAAGATAAAGGTGCACGGTGTTACAGGTAATGTATTAGCATGGATAGAGGATTGGTTAACTAACAGAAAGCAAAGAGTGAGGGATAAATAGATGGTTTTTCTGGTTGACAATCAGTGACTAGCGGTGGTGCCTCAGGGATCAGTGTTGGGACCACAATTGTTTATGATTTACACAGATGATTTGGGGTTGGGGACCACGTGTAGGGTGTCAAAATTTGCAGATGACACTAAGATGAGTGGCAGAGCAAAGTGTGCAGAGGACGCTGAAAGTCTGCAAAGGGATATAGATAGTGAAGTGAGTGGGCGAGGGTCAGGCAGATGGAGTACAATGTTGGTAAATGTGAGGTCATCCATTTTGGTAGGAATAACAGCAAAATGGACTATTATTTAAAAGGTAAAAAATTGCAGCATGCTGCTGTGCAGAGGGACCTGGGTGTCCTTGTGCAGGAATCTCAGGGAGTTGGTTTCCAGGTACAGCAGGTAATTAAGAAGGCAAATGGAATTTTGTCCTTCATTGCTAGAGGGATGGAGTTTAAAAACAGCGAAGTTATGTTGCAGTTGTATAAGGTGCTGGTGAGGCCACACCTGGAGTTACTGTGTACAGTTTTTGTCTCCTTACTTGAGAAAGGATATACTGGCACTGGAGGGGGTGCAGAGGAGATTCACTCGGTTGATTCCGGAGACGGTTGGCTTATGAGGTCAGGGTTGGTGGTGCTGGGTGAGTCAGGGTTGGTGGCACTGGGGGTGGCTCAGAGTTGGTGGTGTTGGGAGGGTCAAGGTTAGTGGTGCTGGGTGAGTCAGGGTTGGTGGCACTGGGGGTGGCTCAGAGTTGGTGGTGTTGGGAGGGTCAAGGTTAGTGGTTCTGGGTGGGTCAGAGTTGGTGGTGCTGGGTGAGTCAGGGCTGGTGACGCTGTTTGTGTCAGGGTTGGTGGCACTGGGTGTGTCAGGGTTGGTGGTGCTGTGTGGGGCAGGCTTGGGGTGACACTGGGTGGGTCAGGATTGGTGATACTGTGTGGGGCAGGGTTGGTGGGGCTGTGTGGGGCAGGGTTGGTGGGGCTGTGTGGGGCAGGGTTGGCGACGGAGTGTGGGGCAGGGTTGGCGACGCAGTGTGGGGCAGGGTTGGCGACGCTGTGTGGGGCAGGGTTGGTGATACTGTTTGGGGCAGGGTTGGTGATACTGTGTGGGGCAGGGTTGGTGATGCAGTGTGGGGCAGGGTTGGTGACGCAGTGTGGGGCAGGGTTGGTGACGCAGTGTGGGGCAGGGTTGGTGATACTGTTTGGGGCAGGGTTGGTGACGCAGTGTGGGGCAGGGTTGGTGACGCAGTGTGGGGCAGGGTTGGTGATACTGTTTGGGGCAGGGTTGGTGATGCAGTGTGGGGCAGGGTTGGTGATGCAGTGTGGGGCAGGGTTGGCGACGCAGTGTGGGGCAGGGTTGGCGACGCAGTGTGGGGCAGGGTTGGTGACGCTGTGTGGGGCAGGGTTGGCGACGCTGTTTGGGGCAGGGTTGGCGACACAGTGTGGGGCAGGGTTGGCGGTACAGGGTGTGTTAGGCTTGGTGGCGCTGGGTGGATTAGGGTTGGTGGTGCTCTGTGGTGAGGGTCGGGCTTGGTTAGACAGGGTGGGGCAGGATTGTTGGCGCTGGATGGCGAGGGTCTGCATTTGATGGGGCAGCATTTAAGTTACTAAATTAACTGCTGCGACCTCGATTGGGGATGGGGGTGAGAGAGCTGCTGGAAAGGAATCGTTGTAAAATCTATCTCACTGTCAGTGCAGGTAGTTAGTTGTATTGAACTGGAAATGTGTTTGCTGGAAGATGATTGATATATAATTTAGAAGGAAAGATAGAAAAGCTTAGGGAGAACGATAGACAGGAAAAGAGCCTTCCGTCCCTCTAGCCTGTCCCACACACTCAGACACCACCACACTCGAAATGAGGTGAACAGTGGATGTAAATATAGACGAGGGCTGGCACAGCACGTGTCTCATTCCCCTGAGGACCCGGGGGTGGCTGTCATCTGGCCTGACTGCTTTCTTTATCCTCAGCTTCTTCACTCCAACTCAGCGATTTGTTCGTCGCTATTAACATCCGTTTTATCATTTCCATCATTCAATTCTTCACGGATGAAGAGTGACGTCGAGTGTTTGCTGTTACAGTGGGCCCTTCACAATGTCCTCAGGCTCCTTGATGTAACCGAGAACACTTCTCCCATTATTTCCATCATTCTCGCTCGTTCCTTTTTCCATTATCCTACCAACTGATCTCATCGTCGCCTTAGTTGTTTCTCGTAAATAACTCTGTTTAGCTAAGTGTTATATCCCTTCAGTTCGTAGAAATGTACCTCTTTACGTCTTATTTATCTTTGTGCATGACCAATCAGCCACCTTGGTGTTTTTTCTCCACTCTCCCTTCATTTATTTTGGATAGGTATTTGCCTTTCATTTTTATTTCTAATCTACTTCTTGAAACGTTTCCGTTTGTGTTTTACTTTGGCCTCATCTCCACCCAATTAATGAACCGTTCCAAACTTTCTGCCATTTTGGCAAAATTCAGTCCTTCTGGAATCTCAAATGAGTTGTAACTTGCATTTATAAAGCACCTTTCACAACCTCAGGATGCCCTGAAGGATCTTCCAACCAAAGACACATTCCTGAAGTCGCTCGCCAGCGCAGGACTTGAATGTTGCTGAAACTTTTCACCTTGTACTCATCAGGACAGACACAAGGATGTCAAATCTCCGACAATCACAACAACTTGCACCGTAGGAGAACAGGTTGCTGATTGGGTGGCGCAATGGATAGCACTGCTGACTCATAGTGCGAGGGACCTGGGTTCGATTCCTGGCTCGGGGTCACTGTTTATGCAGAGTCTGCATGTTCTCCCCATGTCTACGTTAGGTTCCTCCCACAGTCCGAAAGCCATGCTAAATTCTCACTCAGTGTACCCAAACAGACGCTGGAATTGGCGACTAGGGGATTTTCACAGTAACTTCATTGCCGCGTTAATGTAAGTCTACTTTTGACACTAATAAATAAACTTTAAGAATTTTTTGATTGGTTGGCAAGGTGAGTCTGATTGGCTGAAACATTGCCATGGAGGTGACAATTTAGAAATTTGGCTTCCCCAGGTTCTGAGGTAATTAAAAAAAAACACAAGTCTTGAACGTATTCTTTTTGTTTGCAGAGGATGGTCCCTATCACTTTTAGCAAATGAGCCACATAACAAACTGGATTGTTTATCTTGAAAACACTAGCTGAACACTCCTGAGTGCGCTAATAGCTACACTGAAAACTCATTTTGATAGTCAGCCAAGCCCGTGAGATGTCTTTCGAGGAGTCAGTATTGACTCGCTGGGATAAATGGCCTCTTTCTTTGCTATAGGAATTGTATGAAGACTCTAGCCAATCAGAGTTGACTTGCCAACTAATCAGCAACCTTTTTCTCCCATAATAAAAATTGTTGCGATAATTTGAAATTTGGTATCCTTGCACTTATTTAACCTGATGGATACAGGGTGAAAAGCTTCAACAACATCTCTCTTTTCAGCGATATTTGTGAAGTGCAGTCACTGTTGTAATGTAGAATCATAGGATCTACAGTGTAAAAGGAGGCTATTCGGTCCATCGAGTCTGTGCTGACCACAATCCCACCCAGGCCTATCCCCACAACCCCATGCATTTACAATCATACAATCCCTACAGTGCAGAAGGAGGCCATTCAGCCCATCAAGCCTGCACTGACAACAATCCCATCCTGGCCCTATCTCCGTAACTCCATGTATTTACTCTACTAATCTCCCTGACATCCCCCTAAGGGATAATGTAGCACGGCCAATCAACCTAACCTGCGCATCTTTGGGCTGTGGGAGGAAACTGGAGCACCCGGAGGAAACCCACACAGACACGGGGAGAATGTACAAACTCCACACAGACAGTGAGCCGAGCCGGGAATTGAACCTGAGTCCCTGGTGCTGTGGGCGGGCAGCAGTGCTAACAACTGTGCCACCATAGGAAGTGTAGCAGTCAAGGAGTGATAATAAGATATATATACAGACACATATATGGTTACAAAAATTCTGATTAACATAAAAATATACATATATGTATATAGACACATATATGGTTATAAAAACTCTGATTAACATAAAAATATACATATATATACAGACACATATATGGTCATAAAAACCCTGATTAACATAAAAATATACATATATATAGACACATATATGGTTATAAAAACTCTGATTAACATAAAAATATACATATATATACAGACACATATATGGTCATAAAAACCCTGATTAACATAAAAATATACATATATATAGACACATATATGGTCATAAAAACCCTGATTAACATAAAAATATACATATGTGTATGCAGACACATATATGGTTACAAAAACTCTGATTAACATAAAACATACATATATGTATATAGACACATATATGGTCATAAAAACCCTGATTAACATAAAAATATACATACATTTATATAGACACATATATGGTTACAAAAACTCTGATTAACATAAAAATATACGTATATATACAGACACATATATGGTTATAAAAACTCTGATTAACAGAAAAATATACATATATATACAGACACATATATGGTTATAAAAACCCTGATTAGCATAAAAATATACATATATATACATACAGTCACATATATGGTTATAAAAACTCTGATTAACATAAAAATATATATATATGTATATACATACATATATGGTTATAAAATCTGATTAACATAAAAATATACATATATATATAGACACATATATGGTTATAAAATCTCTGATTAACATAAAAATATACATATATGGTTACAAAAATTCTGGTTAACATAAAAATATACATATATATATAGACACATATATGGTTACAAAAATTCTGGTTAACATAATGCATTCATTGATTTTTTTTTCTTGCAAAGAGTATATTTAAGTGCTGAGTAATGGAGGGAAGCTATTTGGTTAACTATTTTGTAATACGCTGGCTTTTACAAACCTCTCTGGCATGCACGCCCACCTGAAAAACCAGTAAAGCTAAACAACAGCTTCCAACGTGGCCTGTGGAACACTCCCAAAAAGCTGCGAGATTTTTTTTGTTTGTAGTACTCTTGGCATATGGAAACAAGCGCTGAAAAATTCCTTATAACTTTTCCGTGGGACTGGGTCTTGGGGCTCCTGGCCAAGGGGTTTGAGCGGAAGTGGCCTGGGATACAAGGTGGGCCTTATCTGAAACTGCAGGCAGACCAGGATAAAGCCAATGGTTTTGGCCTGTTTCTAATCCAGCAATTCCGAGGTTCCGAAATCTTGTGGGAAGCGGAGGCAATTCCGAAAATAATCGCAGAGGAATGTGAGTGTTGAAGGCATGAGGTTTATTATCCAGTTTGGGCACACACTTCTTCCCAAAATCTGAATCATGACACCAGTTCAGAGCACCACAATGCTATCCGACCTCATGCTGAAGTAACGCCTTAATTCTCAAGCTGGTTTTCAAATCCCTGCCTATCCCTGGAATCTCTCCGAGCTATCAATTCCTTCCAGTTCTGGCCTCTTGCCTGACAATATTCCTGTGATGCATTTTGGGATGTGTTGCTAGGTTAAGGCGCTATGTAAATACACAATATTGACATCCACACTTAATTTTTTTTATTAAACATTGAATAAAACTCATTGCCCCAATCATTATTCTACATCCAAACCTTGACAATTCCACAAGTTACAGAAACACTGGGCCACAGAGGAGGTATTAGTTCAGGTGACTGCTCAAGGAGATCCTGAGAAGTGTCTGAAAGGAAGGGAGTGAGGGAGAGAGGTGCAGGGATGTAGGGAAAGATCCTGGATTTTGAAATTCTGTAGATCACTGCAGCTGAGACCTGGTTTTCATAAGAACATAAGAAATAGGAGCAGGAGTAGGCCAACTAGCCCTTCGAGCCTGCCCCGCCATTCAATAAGATCATGGCTGATCTGTCGTGGCTCAGTTCCACGTTCCCGCCCTCTCCCCATAACCCTTAATCCCCTCTCTTATCAAAAACCCATCAACCCGCTTCTTAAAAATATTTAGCGAGGCAGCCTCCACCACTTCAACGGGCAGAGAATTCCAGAGATTCACCACCCTTTGAGTGAAGAAGTTCCTCCTCAACTCCGTTCTAAACCACCCCCCCTTTATCCTGAGGCTGTGCCCCCTAGTCCTACTGTCCTTTCTGAGCGGGAAGAGTCTCTCCACCTCTATCCTATCCATTCCATTCATCATCTTATACGTCTCAATGAGATCTCCCCTCATTCTTCTAAACTCTAACAAGTACAAGCCTAGTTTATTCAGCCTCTCCTCATAGCTCAACCCCCTCAACTCCGGTATCAGCCTAATAAACCTCCTCTGCACTCCCTCCAAGGCCAAAATATCCTTGCGTAAGTGCGGCGACCAAAACTGCACACAGTACTCCAGCTGCGGCCTCACCAATGCCTTGTGAGGCCTCGGGGTCCTTGTGCATGAGTCGCAAAAACCCAGCTTGCAGGTGCAGCAGGTGGTCAGGAAGGCGAATGGGATGCTGGCCTTCATAGCGAGGGGGATTGAATATCAAAGTAGGGAGGTCTTGCTGCAGCTGTATAGGGCATTGGTGAGGCCGCAGCTGGAGTACTGTGTGCTGTTTTGGTCGCCGCACCTGCGCAAAGATATTTTGGCCTTGGAGGGAGTGCAGAGGAGGTTTACTAGGCTGATACCGGAGTTGAGGGGGTTGAGCTATGAGGAGAGGCTGAATAAACTAGGCTTGTACTCGTTAGAGTTTAGAAGAATGAGGGGAGATCTCATTGAGACATATAAGATGATGAATGGGATGGATAGGATAGAGGTGGAGAGACTCTTCCCGCTCAAAAAAGACAGTAGGACTAGGGGGCACAGCCTCAAGATAAAGGGGAGGCGGTTTAGAACGGAGTTGAGGAGGAACTTCTTCACTCAAAGGGTGGTGAATCTCTGGAATTCTCTGCCCGTTGAAGTGGTGGAGGCTGCCTCGCTAAATATTTTTAAGAAGCGGGTTGATGGGTTCTTGATAAGAGAGGGGATTAAGGGTTATGGGGAGAGGGCGGGAAAGTGGAACTGAGCCACAACAGATCAGCCATGATCTTATTGAATGGCGGGGCAGGCTCGAAGGGCTAGATGGCCTACTCCTGCTCCTATTTCTTATGTTCTTATGTTCTTATGTTCTACACAGCTGCAGCAAGACCTCCCTACTTTTATATTCAATCCCCCTCGCTATGAAGGCCGCCCTGCCCGCCATTCACCTTCCTGACCACCTGCTGCACTTGCAAGCTGGGTTTCTTTATTCCTTCATGGGCCTCGCTGGCTAGGTCAACATTTATTGTCCATCCCCAATTGCCCTAGGACTGAGTAGGTTGCTACGCCATTTCAGAGGGCATTTGAGAGCCAACCACCTTGCTGTGGCTCTGAAGTCACGCGTAGGCCAGACCAGGCAAAGATGGCAGCACAGTGCACAATGGTTAGCACCGCTACCTCCCAGAGACCTGGGTTCAATTCCGGTTTGGGTGACCGTCTGTGCAGAGTCTGCACGTTCTCCCTGTGTCTGCATGGATTTCTCTCCGGGTGCTCCGGTTTTCTCCCACAGTCTGAAAGACGTGCCGGTTAGGTGCATTGGCCCTGCTAAATTCTCCGTCAGTGTACCCGAACAGGCATCTGAGTGTGGCGTAGAGGAGATTTTCACGGTAACTTCATTGCAGTGTTAATGTAAGCCTACTTGTGAGTAGGGGGGAATCTTATAGAGACGTATAAGATAATGAATGGGATGGATAGGGTAGAGGTAGAGAGATTCTTCCCGCTTAGAAAGGACAGCAGGACTAGAGGGCACAACCTCAAGATAAAGGGGGGGCGGTTTAGATCAGAGTTGAGGAGGAACTTCTTCACTCAAAGGGTGGTGAATCTCTGGAATTCTCTGCCCGTTGAAGTGGTGGAGGCTGCCTCGCTGAATATATTTAAGTCGTGGGTGGATAGGTTTCTGATAGACAGGGGAATTAAGGGGAGAAAGCGGGAAAGTGGAACTGATCCACTTCAGATCAGCCATGATCTTATTGAATGGCGGGGCAGGCTCGAAGGGCTAGATGGCCGACTCCTGCTCCTATTTCTTATGTTCTTACCTTTCTCGCAAGAGAGAATGTCCGGGGTGCTTGGGGTCCTTAATTATGCTGGCTGCTTTGCCGAGATAGTGGGAAGTGTAGACAGAATCAATGGAGGAGTTTACAGAGATGAGCGAGTGAGGCTATCTATCACTGGACAACGGCGCAACACTCACCTCACAAAAGGTGGTGACGTCTGCACCATTCCCAAGCTGCTCACCTACTTCTCCTTGGGTAAGAGTGCCTGCCTTGACCTCACAGGCTTTCCACTCTTACCTGTACCTGTGCTGTACCTGTGGAGCTTGGGGCTGTCCTTCCCCTCCTGTGCGTGCTTTTTTTGACCGCTCCAGTCAGCTACCCAGAAGGCGCAGTCAATCGGGGCGTTACCAGCCTCCCTTCAAACACCCAGCTCCCATCTCGCCTTCTGACTTTTCACCCTGCCCACCGCACCCTCATTAGGTGCCAATCCTCTAGGCTGCCTCTTAACCCCTGCAAATGCCCCCTGGCAGACCCACTGGCTCGGTGTCGTGTCTGGAAACGATTGGTTGCCCATCAGAACCGAGGCCTGACTGATCCCGCCCAAAGTGAGGGTATTATGGGGGCAGCGGAAGAACATGGCTGAAATTAGCAAGTTGGTGGAGGCAGGCACGCTGGAGTTGTTTAAGAGTTACTTAGACAGGCACATGAGCGGGATGGAGATGGAGGGATATAGGAGACTGTTTTAAATAAGGTTCAGGAGCCTTGGGACATCCCTGGGAATCAACTGATTCCTATGGACCTTCCAACACATTTTCTGGCTCACTTGTTTCACTTTTGAGCTTCTGGGGATTCCCTTGAATGTTTGTACAAGGATGTATGTATGTATGTATGTATGTAGTTATGGGGGATTTCAATCTGCATATTGATTGGTCGACCCATGTTGGACGTGGGGACGTGGGGGGCTCGAGGAAGAGTTCTTGGAATGCTACCGGGATTGTTTCCTCGAACAGTATGTGTTGGAGCCGACGAGGGAGCGAGCTATGACGCGGGTTGATGGGTTTTTGATAAGAGAGGGGATTAAGGGTTATGGGGAGAGGGCGGGAAAGTGGAACTGAGCAGCGACAGATCAGCCATGATCTTATTGAATGGCGGGGCAGGCTCGAAGGGCTGGATGGCCTACTCCTGCTCCTATTTCTTATGTTCTTATGTGCATGTTATTGATGTTTTTCTCTTTTAATCCACAGATGATTCAGTCCACCTTGTTGTCCAACGCAGGGCATACACGCGATGGGTCGTACGAGGGTTACTCTTGGATGTTGAGTGTTGCCTAGTGCTTCATGTCGTTAGTGTACGCTTAAACTGGACCAGATACTGGGCAAGACGACAGCTCAGTGACTATCACTGATTGCTGTGCAGACACATGGATTTGGGCCGGTGTCTGTGGGAGTTTGCGCATTCTCCCCGTGCTTGCGTGGGTTTTCTCCGGGTGCTCCGGTTTCCTCCCACACCCCAAAGATGTGCTCTTAGGCTGATTGGTGTAACAAATTGTCCCTAAATTAGTCTCCCCTCAATCTGGTTTCCAATGTGGAGTGCCGTAAGCGTAGGCAAGGGTCACGGGTGGAAGAGGGGACTCCCAATGTTGAAATGGCGGCGCGGGATCGTTGGGCTGGAGGGCCTGTTTCCCCGGGCTGTGTTGTTCTTTTCTTTGTTAGTAACAGGGCAGAATATCCCTCACTGTGAGATAAAAACAGCCTGGGACGAGATCTGACAGACAGGAAGTGAGTGTGACATAATGGGAAGTGGATGCTAGCTGCAAATCTTTTCACATGTTTTTCATTTCAAAACTGCAACAATCTGCTCCCTAGGAGGAGGGCACTTCAATGGGTTAATCGACTGGAAGTGGTTTCCAGCATTTTCATAACTGTAAATATCGTGTGTGTCACTTGAGAAGCCTTATCATTGTGTGATATGTTTCCCCTGAATCATTTCCTGTTCAATTTGTTTCCTTCTGAAAACATTCAGCCACTGAATAAACTTGCTGTGCAATTATTATACGTGTAAATGAGTGAGGGAGGGAGGGAGGGAGGCTGTAATAACTCAGGAACGGACATAGTTTACAGTCCTGGGCCTGCCTTATAAACGATTCAGGTAATTGTGGAATCCGTACAGCCCATGTGCACCAACCACAATCCCACCCAGACCCTATCTCCACAACCCCATGCATTTACCCTAGCTCATCCCCCTGACACGAAGGGGCAATTTAGCACGGCCGATCCACCTAACCCGCACGTCTTTGGAGTGTGGGAGGAGACCTATGCAGATTCAGGGAGAATGTGCAAACTTCACACAGACAGTGACCCAAGCCAGGAAATGAGCCCATGTCTCTGGCGCTGTGAGGCAGCAGTGCTAACCCACTGTGCCGCTGGGTTTCAGCTGGCCTTTTACCAGGGGAATCAATTAGTGATTCCCCCATGGACCTCGTGGGGCTTATCACAGTTAGCCTGCACTTTTTGTCGATGTGTACCTGACTGTGTATCTGTCAGTGTGTGTGAGCGTGTGTGTGTGAATGAGTGTGATTGTGTATGAGTGTGAGTGAGTGTACGTGTGTGTGTGGGTATGTGTGCGTGTATGACTGTGTGTGTGTATGTGTGAGTGAGTGTATGTGAATGTGAGTGTGCATGTGTGTGTGAGTGTGAATATGCTGGCGTGTGTGTGTGAATATGCCGGTGTGTGTGTGTGAGTGTGAATATGCTGGTGTGTGTGTGCATGTGGTTGTGTCTGAGTGTGAGTGTAAGTGTGTGGTGTGTGTCATTGTGTGTGTGTGTGTGTGTGTGTGAGTGTGCGTGTGTGTGTGTGTGGATATGTGTACGTGTATGTATGTGTGACTGTGAGTGAGTGTGAGTTTGTGTGAGTATGCATGAGTGTGTGATTGTGTGTGTGCGTGTGTGATTGTGTGTGTGTGAGTGTGTGCATGTATGAGTGTGTGAGTTTGTGTGAGTGAGTGTATATGAGTGTGAGTATGCATGTGTGTATGAGTGTGAATATGCCGGGGTGTGTATGTGTGATTGTGTGTATGTGTGCGTGTATGAGTATGTGTGTGTGTGTGTGTGAGTGAGTATGTGTGTGTGTGTGAGTGAGTATGTGTGTGTGTGTGAGTGAGTATGTGTGTGTGTGTGTGTGTGTGTGTGTGTGAGTGAGTGAGTATGTGTGTGTGTGTGTGAGTGAGTGTGTGTGCGTATGTGTGTGCGCGTGTGTGTGTGTGTGTGTGTGTGTGTGTGTGTGAGTGAGTGACTATGTGTGTGTGTGTGTGTGTGTGTGTGAGTGAGTATGTGTGTGTGTGTGAGTGAGTATGTGTGTGTGTGTGTGAGTGAGTATGTGTGTGTGTGTGTGTGTGTGAGTGAGTATGTGTGTGTGTGTGTGTGTGTGAGTGAGTATGTGTGTGTGTGTGTGAGTGAGTATGTGTGTGTGTGTGTGTGTGTGTGAGTGAGTGTGTGTGTGTGTGTGCGTGTGAGTGAGTATGTGTGTGTGTGTGTGTGTGTGTGTGTGAGTGAGTATGTGTGTGTGTGTGTGTGTGTGTGTGTGAGTGAGTATGTGTGTGTGCGTGTAGCATGATAATTACATCACTAAGCCTTGACCGTGATTGGAATTTTGCTGCTTCCTTCCAGGAAGAACCTGGGATAAAGCAGGTTCAGGGTCAACGGGGGCAGGAGTTCCCCATTTACCCTGGAACCTGCTTCCAAACACAAGATCCTCACAAAGCGGCTCCCAGAGCCCAGTCCCGTCACATATCTTGCTAAAATTGACCTAAAATCATTCTGCTGTGCATGGCCAGAGATGAATTCATTATGTGTTTGCTGATATCTTTGAACAAGAGCCATTGAACCAGTTGGGTCAATCATTTAGTTATGAAGGATTCCTGAGAGAAATACAAAGATAGATGATCAAACAGGGAATACCTGTCCCACGGGATCACAAGATTGTCACCGTGACATCATTGTGTCACAAAACATTGATAACCTTCAGCGCGGAAGATGGCACAGTGCCAGGTGATTGGCATTCACCCTCAGTCACTTCAGGCAAGAGCGCCCACTCTTGGCTTCAAGGCAACATCTGATTGACTACCACACCATGGAGCCCGAGTTAAACTGAAGGAACAATCTCCACTGGCTGGGATAACTAGATCATAAACGAGAGGGCGGCACAGTGGTGAGCACTGCTGCCTCACAGCGCCAGGAACCCGGGTTCATTTCCAACCTTGGGTTACTGTCTGTGTGGCGTTTGCATGATCTCCTCATGTCATTTCCTCCGGGTGCTCCAGCTTCCTCCCACACTCCAAACCTGTGAGGGTTTGGCTATACTAAATTGCCTCCTAGTGTCAAGGGGATTAACAGGATAAATATGTGGGGTTATGGAGATTGGGCCTGGGTGGGGTTGTGGTCTTTGTCCACTTTGGCAGGAATAATAGTACGAGGGATTACTACTTAAAGGGAGAAAAGCTGCAGCATGCTACGGTGCAGAGGGACCTGGGCGTCCTTGTGCACGAGTCGCAAAAACCCAGTCTGCAGGTACAGCAGGTGATCAAGAAGGCGAATGGGATGCTGGCCTTTATAGTGAGGGGGATAGAATATAAAAGCAGGGAGGTCTTGCTGCAACTGTACAGGGCACTGGTGAGGCCGCAGCTGGAGTACTGTGTGCAGTTTTGGTTGCCGCACTTGCGCAAGGATATTTTGGCCTTGGAGGGAGTGCAGAGGAGGTTCACTAGGCTGATACTGGAGATGAGGGGGTTGGACTATGAAGAGAGACTAAATAGACTGGGTCTGTACTCGTTGGAGTTTAGAAGGATTAGGGGGGATCTTATAGAGACGTATAAGATAATGAAGGGGATGGATAGGGTAGAGGTAGAGAGATTCTTCCCGCTTAGAAAGGACAGCAGGACTAGAGGGCACAGCCTCAAGATAAGGGGGGGCGCAGTTTAGATCAGAGTTGAGGAGGAACTTCTTCACTCAAAGGGTGGTGAATCTCTGGAATTCTCTGCCCATTAAAGTGGTGGAGGCTGCCTCGCTAAATATATTTAAGTCACGGGTAGATAGGTTTCTGATAGACAGGGGAATTAAGGGTTATGGGGAGAAAGCGGGAAAGTGGAACTGATCCACTTCAGATCAGCCATGATCTTATTGAATGGCGGGGCAGGCTCGAGGGGCTAGATGGCCTACTCCTGCTCCTATTTCTTATGTTCTTATAGTCGGTCAATGGGCCAAATGGCCTCCCTCTGCACTGTATCAATCATCTTATCCCCCGGACATGACTGCAGGTGGGTTTTAGAGGGCTAAAAGATAATTGAAAATAAGAAGCAAGGAAAATTGACAGGATTCTGAAATTCACAGGCAGTGAAACCACCCAATGACTTTGGCAGTGTCCTGGGGGTTGGAAAGTCAGCTGTGTTTCTCTGGGGCGTCCCTCGAGTTCAGGAAGCTAAGCTTCACCGACTGGTCAATTTGCATCTCGTAGAGTCACACTGGAACTGTTGCCTCGAATTAGCCCTGCTCACTCAAATGTGAGGTCCAAATTCCAGGTGTGGTCAGGCTTATCTGAGCCAGGTTAACTAACCGTGGAAATTGTGCCTAGTTTACCAACCAGAGAGAGAGAGAGAGTGAGGGAGAAGGAGAAAGGACAAAGGCATCTAGATCATACTGGTCATAGCACATCCATACACAGCAGTGTAATAAATGACCACATGATACGCCTTGAGAGATCAATGTTGACTCGGGCACTTAGGAAAATTAAGCTGCTCTTCTTTAAATAGAAGGGGTGGCACAGTGGTTAGCACCGCTGTCTCACAGAGTCAGGGACCCGGGGCAGCACGGTAACACAGTGGGTTAGCACTGCTGTCTCACAGAGTCAGGGACCCGGGGCAGCACGGTAACACAGTGGGTTAGCACTGCTGTCTCACAGAGCCAGGGACCCGGGGCAGCACGGTAACACAGTGGGTTAGCACCGCTGTCTCACAGAGTCAGGGACCCGGGGCAGCACGGTAACACAGTGGGTTAGCACTGCTGCCTCACAGAGTCAGGGACCCGGGGCAGCACGGTGACACAGTGGGTTAGCACTGCTGTCTCACAGAGTCAGGGACCCGGGGCAGCACGGTGACACAGTGGGTTAGCACTGCTGTCTCACAGAGCCAGGGACCCGGGGCAGCACGGTGACACAGTGGGTTAGCACTGCTGCCTCACAGAGTCAGGGACCCAGGGCAGCACGGTAACACAGTGGGTTAGCACTGCTGCCTCACAGAGTCAGGGACCCGGGGCAGCACAGTGACACAGTGGGTTAGCACTGCTGTCTCACAGAGTCAGGGACCCGGGGCAGCACGGTAACACAGTGGGTTAGCACTGCTGTCTCACAGAGCCAGGGACCCGGGGCAGCACGGTGACACAGTGGGTTAGCACTGCTGCCTCACAGAGTCAGGGACCCAGGGCAGCACGGTGACACAGTGGGTTAACACTGCTGCCTCACAGAGCCAGGGACCCGGGGCAGCACGGTAACACAGTGGGTTAGCACTGCTGTCTCACAGAGCCAGGGACCCGGGGCAGCGCGGTGACACAGTGGGTTAGCACTGCTGTCTCACAGAGTCAGGGACCCGGGGCAGCACGGTAACACAGTGGGTTAGCACTGCTGTCTCACAGAGTCAGGGACCCGGGGCAGCACGGTAACACAGTGGGTTAGCACTGCTGTCTCACAGAGTCAGGGACCCGGGGCAGCACGGTGACACAGTGGGTTAGCACTGCTGTCTCACAGAGTCAGGGACCCGGGGCAGCACGGTGACACAGTGGGTTAGCACTGCTGTCTCACAGAGCCAGGGACCCGGGGCAGCACGGTAACACAGTGGGTTAGCACTGCTGTCTCACAGAGTCAGGGACCCGGGGCAGCACGGTGACACAGTGGGTTAGCACTGCTGTCTCACAGAGCCAGGGACCCGGGGCAGCACGGTGACACAGTGGGTTAGCACTGCTGTCTCACAGAGCCAGGGACCCGGGGCAGCACGGTAACACAGTGGGTTAGCACTGCTGTCTCACAGAGCCAGGGACCCGGGGCAGCACGGTGACACAGTGGGTTAGCACTGCTGTCTCACAGAGTCAGGGACCCGGGGCAGCACGGTGACACAGTGGGTTAGCACTGCTGTCTCACAGAGTCAGGGACCCGGGGCAGCACGGTGACACAGTGGGTTAGCACTGCTGTCTCACAGAGTCAGGGACCCGGGGCAGCACGGTAACACAGTGGGTTAGCACTGCTGTCTCACAGAGTCAGGGACCCGGGGCAGCACGGTGACACAGTGAGTTAGCACTGCTGTCTCACAGAGTCAGGGACCCGGGGCAGCACGGTGACACAGTGGGTTAGCACTGCTGTCTCACAGAGTCAGGGACCCGGGACAGCACGGTGACACAGTGAGTTAGCACTGCTGTCTCACAGAGTCAGGGACCCGGGGCAGCACGGTGACACAGTGGGTTAGCACTGCTGTCTCACAGAGCCAGGGACCCGGGGCAGCACGGTAACACAGTGAGTTAGCACTGCTGTCTCACAGAGCCAGGGACCCGGGGCAGCACGGTGACACAGTGGGTTAGCACTGCTGTCTCACAGAGTCAGGGACCCGGGGCAGCACGGTGACACAGTGGGTTAGCACTGCTGTCTCACAGAGCCAGAGACCCGGGGCAGCACGGTAACACAGTGGGTTAGCACTGCTGTCTCACAGAGTCAGGGACCCGGGGCAGCACGGTGACACAGTGGGTTAGCACTGCTGTCTCACAGAGTCAGGGACCCGGGGCAGCACGGTGACACAGTGGGTTAGCACTGCTGTCTCACAGAGCCAGAGACCCGGGGCAGCACGGTGACACAGTGGGTTAGCACTGCTGTCTCACAGAGTCAGGGACCCGGGGCAGCACGGTGACACAGTGGGTTAGCACTGCTGTCTCACAGAGTCAGGGACCCGGGGCAGCACGGTAACACAGTGGGTTAGCACTGCTGTCTCACAGAGTCAGGGACCCGGGGCAGCACGGTGACACAGTGGGTTAGCACTGCTGTCTCACAGAGTCAGGGACCCGGGGCAGCACGGTGACACAGTGGGTTAGCACTGCTGTCTCACAGAGTCAGGGACCCGGGGCAGCACGGTAACACAGTGGGTTAGCACTGCTGTCTCACAGAGTCAGGGACCCGGGGCAGCACGGTAACACAGTGGGTTAGCACTGCTGTCTCACAGAGTCAGGGACCCGGGGCAGCACGGTGACACAGTGGGTTAGCACTGCTGTCTCACAGCTCCAGGGTCCTGGGCTCGATTCCCAGCTCGGGTCACTGTGTGGAGTCTGCACATTCTCCTCGTGTCTGCGTGGGTTTTCTCCGGGTGCTCCGGTTTCCTCCCACAGACCAAAGATGTGTGGGTTAGGTTGATTGGCCGTGCTAAGAAATTGCCCCTTAGTGTCCAGGGATGTGTAGGTTAGAGGGATTAGTGGGTATAATATGTAGGGATATGGGGGTAGGACCTGGGTGGGATTGTGTTCGGTGCAGACTCGATGGGCCGAAGGGCCTCTTTCTGCACTGTATGGTTCTATGATTCTAAAAATGAATAGTGTGGGAACTTTCAGTTCCACCCGAGTGAGGCCCCAATATAGTGTTTAATCCAACGGACAGTTATTAACAACAGTGCCAGCCACCTCGCAACACTCCCCAAAAGTGTCAAGCTTGATTATACGCTCAAGTCTATGAACCCACTCCCTGGCCTGGAGGGGAGTGTGAAACTCTGGTGCGGCCGCACTTGGAGTATTGTGTGCCGTTCTGGTCCCCACATTACAGGAAGGATGTGGAGGCTTTGGAGAGGGTGCAGAGGAGGTTTACCAGGATGTTGCCTGGTATGGAGGGGAGGTCCTATGAGGAGAGACTGAGGGATTTGGGGTTGTTTTCGTTGGAAAGAAGGCGGCTAAGAGGGGATCTTATTGAAACATATAAGATGATTAGAGGTTTAGATAGGGTGGATAGTGATAGCCTTTTTCCTCGGATGGAGAAAGCTAGCACGAGGGGGCATGGCTTTAAATTAAGGGGGGGTAGTTATAGGACGGATGTCAGGGGTAGGTTCTTTACCCAGAGGGTGGTGAGGGATTGGAATGCCCTGCCTGCTGCAGTTGTAAATGCGCCTAGTTTGGGGGCGTTTAAGAGATCCGTGGATAGGTTTATGGACGGAAAGGGATTGGTTTAGGTTAGAGGGTCATTGTTTTTTAACTGGTCGGCGCAACATCGTGGGCCGAAGGGCCTGTTCTGCACTGTAATGTTCTATGTTCTACCACTTCTCAATATTTTTCTAAAGTATCAAACGCTGTGGGACTTTTTTTTCCTCTCCGGCTGCGAATAAGTTGTGTGAAGTGGAGGATACTGACGGATTTTATTTACAAGCTTGGCCGAGATGCAGATACAATAGATTTGTCTGCCGCAGCAGGACATAAAACCCAGCGAGGCGATAAAACTCAGGCAATTCGGAAAATAGGTGCAGTCACTCCAGAAAACTTGATATCCAGGGAAAATCCCTGGCACAGCCTCCCGTCGACATTCCCACAGCACATTGAGAAAGCGGGCTTTTCTCCCAGTCAGGGTTCCCTGGTTGTCGACACAGAGTTATTTATAATGTTGAACGGTAATGCCGATTTCCTTCCTGATGAGCTGAGAGTTCCCGGCCTTTTGCACTGAGCAAAGCACTCGCCAGCCGCAACAGATCCGGGGATTCCCTGGGACAAAAGCTTTTGCAGTGCCGTTAACGGGTGGGTTTTCACTGGGAAAAGACCATGGACCGGATTGGGGGCCCAGCTTGTTGGAAAAGATCTCCCCCCTCACCATGTGTGTGCACCATTTATAGGCCCGTTTTAAATAATTGGACCATAATTTCTCCGTGGCAAGTCGTATGAAATGATCTCAGCTTCGAGACATCTGTCCTGCATCAAACTCTACCAGCGAATAACAAGCGACACCCCCTCAGTGCAAAACCTCCCTTAACGCACGGCCTACTCGCTGCATGTTCAAATCCACGTCCTGACTTGAATTCCTATTTTCCTGAGTTTTTCACCTTCTCTAACTGAAGTGGATGTTTTAAAACGGGGAAATTCTCCTCAAACACCACCTCACGCTGCCAGGGACCCGGGTTCGATTCCCGGCTCGGGTCACTGTCTGTGCGGGAGGCTGCACATCCCCCCCGTGTCTGCGTGGGTTTTCTCCGAGCGCTCCAGCTTCCTCCCGCACTCCAAAGACGTGCGGGTGAGGTGGATTGGCCGCGCTAAATTGTCCCTCAGTGTCTGGGGGAACGAACCAGGGTAAATACTGGGATAGGGTCGGGTGGGATTGTGGCCTGTACAAACATGATGGGCTGAATGGCCTCCGCCGAGACAGCAACCCTTTTTTATCAATTGCGAGACACGTGCCCCTCCGTTTCGGGGTCTGCCACACCTCGCCCAGGGTTGCGGGGGGCTTTGCAAGGAAAGGATTTCTGATTCCTGCCTCGGTTCCTCATTGAGGCAGGTTGTAGACTCTGGGGGGGGGGGTTCCGGTCCTGTGGGCAGTGGCCTGAGGAGGGTGTGAGCTGGAATGTGCAGAGGCGTCGAGCCTCCAGGAGGTGGGAGCGACTGCGAGGGGAAACCTACCGCGGGAGTGCTGGAAAATGGATAGGCCAGACCGCTTCATCAAGGTCAGTCTGATGAGGCAGGAGAGCTCCTTCTCAGTCTGACTCAGTGATGGGCCTCTTTCAGTATCCATTCTATGACTCTGGTCAGAGAATGCAGTGCAGACGAAGGCCATTCAGCCCATCAAGTTTGTACTGACGACAATCCCACCCGACCCTATCCCAGTATTTACCCTGATTAGTTCCCCCAGACACTGAGGGACAATTTAGCGCGGCCAATCCACCTAAACCGCACATCTTTGGACTGTGGGAGGAAACCGGAGCACCCGGAGGAAACCCACGCAGACATGGGGAGAATGTGCAGACCCCGCACGGTGACCCACATCCCACCACCGAGCCCACCTCCTAACCCGTCACTCTCCTTCCCACCCCATCACCTCCCCCGCACCCCATCACCTCCCCCGCACCCCATCACCTCCCCCGCACCCCATCACCTCCCCCGCACCCCACCCACTACTACTGGATCGATAGAACCCCGCCGCCCCCCCCCTCCCTTCTTTTTGCCTGCCTGCTCCGTACAACATGCCAACCTCACCCTCCAGCCCTTCTCCCCAAACCCCCTGTGCCCAAAACCCTGGACATCGCTGTCTCCAGAATCTCTGTGATTCTCCCCTCCTCCCCGCTGCACCCACTTGGAATCACTAACACTGATGGAACAGCCTGCCAACCGGATTGGGCAAGACTTCTTACCCAGTTAGGGACAGACGTCCCATGGCACCTCTGTGTAGCCCCAACCCCAGTGTACCCCCACCCCCAGTGTACCCCCACCCCCTGTGTACCCCCACCCCCTGTGTACCCCCACCCCCAGTGTAGCCCCACCCCCAGTGTAGCCCACCCCCAGTGTACCCCCACCCCCAGTGTACCCCCACCCCCAGTGTACCCCACCCCTAGTGTACCCCCACCCCCAGTGTACCCCCACCCCCAGTGTACCCCCACCCCCAGTGTAGCCCACCCACTGTATAGCCCACCCCCAGTGTAGCCCACCCCCAGTGTGCCCCCACCCCCAGTGTGCCCCCACCCCCAGTGTACCCCCACCCCCAGTGTGCCCCCACCCCCAGTGTACCCCCACCCCCTGTGTACCCCCACCCCCAGTGTGCCCCCACCCCCAGGGTACCCCCACCCCCATTGTAGCCCACCCCCAGTGTACCCCCCACCCCCAGTGTACCCCCACCCTCAGTGTACCCCCACCCCCAGGGTACCCCCACCCCCAGGGTACCCCCACCCCCAGTGTACCCCCACCCCCCGTGTACCCCCACCCCGAGTGTAGCCCACCCCCAGTGTACCCCCACCCCCAGTGTACCCCCACCCCCAGTGTACCCCCACCCCCAGTGTACCCCCACCCCCAGTGTAGCCCACCCACTGTATAGCCCACCCCCAGTGTAATCCACCCCCAGTGTACCTCAGCCCCAGTGTAACCCACCCCCAGTGTACCCCAGCCCCAGTGTACCCCCACCCCCAGTGTAGCCCACTCGCAGAGTAGCCCAACCCCAGCATAGCCCACCCCCAGTGTAGCCCTCCCCCAGTGTAGCCCACCCCCAGTGTAGCCCTCCCCCAGTGGAGCCCACCCCCAGTGTAGCCCACCCCCAGTGTAGCCCACCCCCAGTGTAGCCCACCTCCGGGGTAGCCCACCCCCAGTGTAGCCCACCCCCCCAGTGTAGCCCTCCCCCAGTGTAGCCCACCCCCAGTGTAGCCCACCCCCAGGGTAGCCCACCCCTAGTGTAGCCCTCCCCCAGTGTAGCCCTCCCCCAGTGTAGCCCACCCCCAGTGTAGCCCACCCCCAGTGTAGCCCACCTCCAGTGTAGCCCACCTCCAGTGTAGCCCACCCCCAGTGTAGCCCTCCCCCAGTGTAGCCCTCCCCCAGTGTAGCCCACCCCTCCAGTGTAGCCCACCCCCTCAGTGTAGCCCAGCCCCAGTGTAGCCCAGCCCCAGTGTAGCCCACCCCCCAGTGTAGCCCACCTCCAGTGTAGCCCACCCCCACTGTAGCCCCCCCCAGTGTAGCCCCCGCCCCAGTGTAGCCCACCCCCCCAGTGTAGCCCTCCCCCAGTGTAGCCCTCCCCCAGTGTAGCCCACCCCCAGTGTAGCCCTCCCCCAGTGTAGCCCACCCCCAGTGTAGCCCTCCCCCAGTGTAGCCCTCCCCCAGTGTAGCCCTCCCCCAGTGTAGCCCTCCCCCAGTGTAGCCCTCCCCCAGTGTAGCCCTCCCCCAGTGTAGCCCACCCCCAGTGTAGCCCACCCCCAGTGTACCCCCACCCCCAGGGTAGCCCACCCCCAGTGTACCCCCACCCCCAGTGTAGCCCACCCCCAGTGTAGCTCTCCCCCAGTGCTTTATGGCTCCCAAGCTGTGCTCACTTGGAGCGGGTCAGCACCAGCGCAGAAAGAGGCCATTCAGCCCTACGAACCTGCACCAACCACTATCCCACCCAGATCCTATCCCCGTAACCCCACCCTGCTAACCCCCCCCCGGACAGGAAGGGGGATGTAGCAACCTAACCCACACGTTTTTGGAGTGTGTTTGGGGGGGGGGGGGGAACCCAGGGGGAGAACGTGCAAAACTCACTTCACTATATACGCATCTGGAACTCTCTGCCTGAGAGAGGCAAGAACCCCCTGCCTGAGAGAGGCAGGAACCCCCTGCCTGAGAGATGCAGGAACCCCCTGCCTGAGAGAGGCAGGAACCCCCTGCCTGAGAGAGGCAGGAACCCCCTGCCTGAGAGAGGCAGGAACCCCCTGCCTGAGAGATGCAGGAACCCCCTGCCTGAGAGAGGCAGGAACCCCCTGCCCGAGAGAGGCAGGAACCCCCTGCCCGAGAGAGGCAGGAACCCCCTGCCCGAGAGAGAGGCAGGAACCCCCTGCCTGGGAGAGAGGCAGGAACCCCCTGCCTGAGAGATGCAGGAACCCCCTGCCCGAGAGAGGCAGGAACCCCCTGCCCGAGAGAGAGGCAGGAACCCCGACAACACTTGGGAAGTATTTCGATGAGCGTTATTCGCAGACAAGTGTTGGGAAATGGGATAGAATCGAGAGATGTTTGTTGGTCAGACGTGGTGGACTGGGAGTCCTCTTCCTGGACTGTAAAACTCTGCAGGCAGAATTTTATCACCGTTCGTGCCGATGGGATTTTCCCTTCCCGCTGCAGTGAACGGGGGTTTGGCTGGCTGCCGCATTCTCCTGGCTCGCTGCGACGGGAGCGACGGTGCCAACAACAGGTGAGAGCTTGCGATTCCAAACTGCCTGCAAACTGGTTGTCACGGACCCAATCTATCCCATAATAGTCATGCCCAAAATTTCGTTTTAAAGTATTTTGTTAAGTGGATTGTAATTGTTTTATTGACTTTGTGTATATTCTTTCGATAACAATACAACAGGAATATAATCTCAACGCTGAATTATTAGGAGCTAGAAACATAACCTTAAGAACAACACACGTTTCCTGAGTGACTTCCTGCGAACAGAGTATTGCCAGGCCAAACCCCCCCCCCTCTTTGTCAAACTCTGATATCCCACTCTACCTCTGCGTTGTTTGTCCAGCTTTTATTCTGCTTCTCTTTTCCTGCCCCCTCCCTATCTGGCTCTTTGCGTTTCGCACAATGTTACCCCGTCTGTATTACACCACATCCTGCTTTGTAAATGTCCTGCTTTGTGATCTTATCCTGCCTTTGGACCGCTCTGTCCTGCACCTATACTGGCATAGCTGTACGCTGACAATACTCGGCCTACTGCACCCTGACAATACTCGGCCTACAGCACCCTGACAGGGCTCGGCCTACTGCACCCTGACAGGGCTCGGCCTACAGCACCCTGACAGGGCCCGGCCTACAGCACCCTGACAGGGCTCGGCCTACAGCACCCTGACAATACTCGGCCTACTGCACCCTGACAGGGCTCGGCCTACAGCACCCTGACAGGGCTCGGCCTACAGCACCCTGACAATACTCGGCCTACAGCACCCTGACAGGGCTCGGCCTACAGCACCCTGACAATACTCGGCCTACTGCACCCTGACAGGGCTCGGCCTACAGCACCCTGACAATACTCGGCCTACTGCACCCTGACAGGGCTCGGCCTACAGCACCCTGACAATACTCGGCCTACAGCACCCTGACAATACTCGGCCTACAGCACCCTGACAATACACGGCCTACAGCACCCTGACAGGTCTCGGCCTACAGCACCCTGACAGGGCTCGGCCTACTGCACCCTGACAGGGCTCGGCCTACAGCACCCTGACAATACTCGGCCTACTGCACCCTGACAGGGCTTGGCCTACAGCACCCTGACAATACTCGGCCTACAGCACCCTGACAGGCCTCGGCCTACAGCACCCTGACAATACTCGGCCTACAGCACCCTGACAGGGCTCGGCCTACAGCACCCTGACAATACTCGGCCTACAGCACCCTGACAGGGCTCGGCCTACAGCACCCTGACAATACTCGGCCTACTGCACCCTGACAGGGCTCGGCCTACAGCACCCTGACAATACTCGGCCTACAGCACCCTGACAGGGCTCGGCCTACAGCACCCTGACAATACTCGGCCTACAGCACCCTGACAGGGCTCGGCCTACAGCACCCTGACAATACTCGGCCTACAGCACCCTGACAGGGCTCGGCCTACAGCACCCTGACAATACTCGGCCTACAGCACCCTGACAGGGCTCGGCCTACAGCACCCTGACAATACTCGGCCTACTGCACCCTGACAGGGCTCGGCCTACAGCACCCTGACAATACTCGGCCTACAGCACCCTGACAGGGCTCGGCCTACAGCACCCTGACAATACTCGGCCTACAGCACCCTGACAGGGCTCGGCCTACAGCACCCTGACAGGGCTCGGCCTACTGCACCCTGACAATACTCGGCCTACTGCACCCTGACAATACTCGGCCTACTGCACCCTGACAATACTCGGCCTACTGCACCCTGACAGGGCTCGGCCTACAGCACCCTGACAGGGCTCGGCCTACAGCACCCTGGTCGACTGGCTTCCCTCACCTGACCTAACCTGTCCTTTTCTCCTTCTCCCTATAAACCTTACCTTGATGTATCTGGGCTTCCTGACCTGCCCTTCCCTGACATGGCTGGCTCTGACCCTGTTTAATATTCTTCATGTTCTCTTTGTGCTGTAACGTTTATTTGGCCATTGGCCCCAAGTAAGTGCAAATTTCCGATTTGTTATCTTGCCGGCAGAACAAGGGACACATTTGGATTGGGTCACTTGGGCTTATATCCGGGGAACTGAGACATATAGTTCTGACTGCACAATGGAGAGAGGGGTGAGAGCAAGCCTGCAGTGAGGCGAAGCTTGTGATCGGATGTTGTCCGGTTTATTTATGGCTGTGGGATTGGGGTTCCCAGCAGGATGCCAGCAATCCCGCAAGGATTCCAGGCATTGGGACAACAGGAGACCCCAATCTACAATTGAGGACCCAACGTCTGGGGATGGTGGAGGATGGGAAAGAGAGTAGAATCTCTGGAATTCTCTGCCCGTTGAAGTGGTGGAGGCTGCCTCGCTGAATATATTTAAGTCACGGGTAGATAGGTTTCTGATAGACAGGGGAATTAAGCGGGAAAGTGGAACTGATCCACTTCAGATCAGCCACCATCTTATTGAATGGCGGGGCAGGCTCGAGGGGCTAGATCTTAGAAGTCTACAGTGCAGAACGAGGCCCTTCGGCCCATCGAGTCTGCACCGAACACAATCCCACCCAAGCCCTACCCCCATATCCCTACATATTATACCCACTAACCTACACATCCCAGGACACTAAGGGGCAATTTCTTAGCACGGCCAATCAACCTAACCCACACATCTTTGGACTGTGGGAGGAAACCCACGCAGACACGAGGAGAATGTGCAAACTCCACACAGACAGTGAACCCGAACCGGGAATCGAGCCCAGGACCCTGGAGCCGTGAAGCAGCAGTGCTAACCCCCTGTGCTACCTACCCCTTCTATGTTCTCATGACCTAGAAGGGCAGAAGTTGCGTAGAAACACTACCCCTTACACGTTCTGTCCGAGTCACTCACCATCTTAACTTGGAAACATTATCGTTAACCCTTCACTGGTACAAAATCCTGGAAGATCCCACCCCCGCCAACCCAACAGCGCTGTGGGTGTACTTACACCCCAGTGTGGTTCAAGAAGGCAGGTCACCACTACCTTCTCAGCAATAGGCAATAAATACTGGTCCATCCAGCTACACCCACGTCCCCTGAATGAAGAAAACACTGCTAAACCAGCGGGAGTGGGAGCCTTGGTCAAAACTGTTACCAGCGAACAGGAGTTAAAATGGTGAAGACATCAAATCTTCACTGTTCCAGCATCTTACAGCTCTCCCATTGAAGTTACCGCTGATCGTTTTGGGAGTGAGAGTGTGGAATTGGTGGGGGAAATAGACCAGCCACCAAATTTTGGCTGCTGCTAAAATGTAGACTTGTATCATTTTTAGGTGCGACTTCCCTGATTGCTGGAAATGAACGCTCAGACACAGCCTGGCATGTTAAACTCACAAGGTTCAACACACTGAGAGTGGGGTCATCTGGAGTTTAATTGCTGCGTATCCTCAGAATTTAGCTGGTTTGAAAATGCTGCTCAGGTTCTGACGCTCGATCAGATGTCTGACAACACCAGGTTAAAGTCCAACCGATTTATTCGATAGCAAACTCACAAGCTTTCGGGGTTTCTCCCTTCGTCAGGTGAATGGAGAGTTCTGGCCTCAGACAGAGCATATAACAGCACAGACAGTTTACAGATTACTGATTAGAATGCGAATCTTTACAGTCTTTACAGACAGGCATTCTAATCAGTAATCTGTAAACTGTCTGTGCTGTTATATGCTCTGTCTGAGGCCAGAACTCTCCATTCGCCTGACGAAGGGAGAAACCCCGAAAGCTTGTGAGTTTACTATCAAATAAATCGGTTGGACTTTAACCTGGTGTTGTCAGACTGCTCACTGTGTTTACCCCAGTCCGACGCCAGCATCTCCACGTCTCGATCGGAAGGACAGTATTATTCCAGGTTTTACACATGAGTAATTATGACCTAGAATTCACTGTTAGAAAGGTCACTGGAAGCAGCTTTAATAAAGGCCCAGTTTTCCAGTTAGAGATAGAACTCCCCATTTCCAACACTCACCAGGCAAAAAACACCCCCACTTTCCTTTCTCTACCTTTTTCTGGGCCACCCTTGAGTGGAAGATCCCTCCAACCTGATTCCAGCCAGGGAGCCTTAGAGATATCAGTGAAGGAAGGCCACACAGTTGCCACACCCTACGTTACGTCACTAGTGATCATGTTCTGGTAAACAAAGAGTGAGATTTTCCAGACCCTCCTGCCAAAGAATCTTCCAGTCACTCCGAACTTGACCCCTCATGGAAGGGCCTATGATGGCAGGTTCTCCAGCGGCAGGTTCTCCAGCGGCAGGTTCTCCAGTGGCATGGCCTCCAGCAGCAGGTTCTCCAGCAGCAAGGCGTCCAGTGGCAGGTTCTCCAGCGGCAGGGCCTCCAGTGGCAGGTTCTCAAGCGGTAGGTTCTCCAGTGGCAGATTCTCCAGCGGCAGGTTCTCCAGCGGCAGGTTCTCCAGTGGCAGATCCTCCAGCGGCAGGTTCTCCAGCGGCATGGCCTCCAGTGGCAGGTTCTCCAGCGGCAGGGCTTCCAGCGGCACGTTCTCCAGAGGCAGGTTCTCTAGTGGCAGATTCTCCAGAGGCAGGTTCTCCAGCGGCAGGTTCTCCAGCGGCAGCTTCTTCAGCGGCAGATTCTCCAGCAGCAAGGCGTCCAGCAGCAGGTTCTCCAGCGGCATGGCGTCCAGCAGCAGGTTCTCCAGCGGCATGGCGTCCAGTGGCAGGTTCTCCAGCGGCCGGTTCTCCAGCGGCAGGTTCTCCAGCGGCCGGTCCTCCAGCGGCAGGTTCTCCAGCGGCAGGTTCTCCAGCAGCAAGGCGTCCAGCAGCAGGTTCTCCAGCGGCCGGTCCTCCAGCAGCAGGTTCTCCAGCAGCAGGTTCTCCAGCAGCCGGTCCTCCAGCAGCAGGTTCTCCAGCGGCCGGTCCTCCAGCAGCAGGTTCTCCAGCAGCAGGTTCTCCAGCAGCAAGTTCTCCAGCGGCGGGGGAGGGGGCTGAGTTATGCAAAAGCCCATGGACTTTGTCAGGACTGGAAAATGCAGCCGGCAGCCTCCCCCATGGGAAATCTCTCTATGGAGGAACCAAAGATTCCCGGCAGGGAGGTACTTTCCAGCTGCTCCTGCCGGGGTCAGGAGGGGGTCTTCTGTCCTGCCCATGGTGCACCTGGCGATGAGGGGTGCAGTCAACAGAAAACCCCAGGACCTGAGGATCCCGTTACCAGCCAATGTCACCTCCTGCCACCGCAAAACACGTGGCAAGTTGGGTAGTAAATCCCACCCAAAGAGTTTAAAATGTCCCAAAGCTTCTTTGAAAATGGTATGAGGGGGTCGGATAGACAGGGTAAGCGGGTAAGGGGGTAAGCGGGTAAGGGGGTAAGGGGGTAGAGTGGGAAAGGAGTAGGGTGTCAGATGTGTAAGGGCAGGTGAGATAATTGGACAAGGGGGTAGACTGGGTAAGTAAAGTGGGTAAAGGGGTTAATGTGGGTAAAGGGGTTAAGGTGGGTAAGGGGATAAGGTGGGTCAGGGGATAAGGTGGGTCAGGGGTTAAGGTGGGTAAGGGGATAAGGTGGGTCAGGGGTTAAGGTGGGTCAGGGGTTAAGGTGGTTAAGGGGTTAAGGTGGTTAAGGGGTTAAGGTGGGTAAGGGGTTAAGGTGGGTCAGGGGTTAAGGTGGGTCAGGGGATAAGGTGGGTCAGGGGTTAAGGTGGGTAAGGGGTTAAGGTGGGTAAGGGGTTAAGGTGGGTAAGGGGTTAAGGTGGGTCAGGGGTTAAGGTGGGTAAGGGGTTAAGGTGGGTAAGGGGTTAAGGTGGGTCAGGGGTTAAGGTGGGTAAGGGGTTAAGATGGGTAAGGGGATAAGGTGGGTCAGGGGTTAAGGTGGGTCAGGGGTTAAGGTGGGTAAGGGGTTAAGGTGGGTAAGGGGATAAGGTGGGTCAGGGGTTAAGGTGGGTCAGGGGTTAAGGTGGGTCAGGGGTTAAGGTGGGTCAGGGGTTAAGGTGGGTCAGGGGTTAATGTGGGTAAGGGGATAAGGTGGGTAAGGGGATAAGGTGGGTCAGGGGTTAAGGTGGGTCAGGGGTTAAGGTGGGTCAGGGGTAAGGGGTAAGGGGGTATGGTGGCAGATGGGCAGGGTGTGAAGCTGGGTCAATGGGGCACAGGAGGGTCAGGGTCAGTAATCAGGGGGTTACAGGAGATCAGAGTGAGGGTGAACCAGGTGAGGGAGAGTGAAGGAGGATCGGTGTGGGGCGGGTGTGGGGGGTTTGACCACATCGCTGTGACACTGGAGTCAACGTAGGCCAGACCAGGTAAGGACGGCAGATTTCCTTCCCCCGAAAGACATCAGTGAACCAGATGGGTTTTTCCAATCGATGACAAATTCAATCCCGTATTTATAAATTGAATTTAAATTCCATCCTCTGGCTCGGTGACTTCTAAACTTGGTTCGCTCACTAATTCCTAATTGCCTTGTTGCTTTGCCCCTTCCTGAATCTGTAAACTGTGATAATTCAATGCTTTGTTTAAGTAAAAAGTGGAAGCCAAGATCAAACTTGACATTGTACCAGGAGCAGTGCATTCAAAACTGGATTTCGGGAAAAGGATCATTGTGACGTGTTTATAGCTATTTCCTCTGATACAGGAGGACACTCTGTGCCCTTTACTGAACTGCCTGACACAGAGCTCAGTAAACCATTACTTCATACATCAACATCCTACAACTGAGGAATTGGGGTATATTTGGTTATTGGTGCATATATGTTGCTATGGCAATTCTTAACTGAAATATATACATCAATGAACATTGACTAAACTCATGTCTCCTGACAAGATAGCCTCCAAAAATCTTTGTGCATTCTAATGTATAAAAAAACAACTGAGATGCTTCATCAAAACACAGTTCGAAACTTCCAATCACCTCATATGTGTCATTCTGTCTTACATTTGACTTGCATTTGTTAACCAGGCTCTTGGGTTGTTTTATTCATTTGTGGGACATAGAACGCTACAGCACAAACAGGCCCTTCAGCCCACAAGTTGCGCCGATCATATCCATACCTACAAGGCCATAGAACTATCTGTAACTCCCAATCCCATTAGATCCCATATACTCATCCAGAAGTCTTTTAAAAGACCCCAGCGAGTTCGCCTCCACCACCGACGGCAGCCGATTCCACTCACTCACCACCCTCTGAGTGAAAAACTTACCCCTGATATCTCCCCTGTACATGGATGTCACTGGTTCCCCAAGCATTTATTGCCCACCCCCCCCGAGCTGCCCGAGGGCAGTTGAGAGTCAACCACATTGCTGTGGCTCTGGATTTTCTTCCCTAAAGACCATCAGATGGGTTTTTCAGACAATCAACGATGGTCATCAGTAGATTCTTAATTCCAAATTATTTTCTTGAATTCAAATTTCACCATCTGCTGTGGTTGGGTTTGAACCCAGATCCATAAAACACTAGCGGGTTTCTGGATTAATAATCTAGCATTAATACCTCTAGGCCGTTAACAAAGAACAACACAGCACGGGAAACAGGCCCTTTGGCCCAATGAGCCTGCGCTGCCCATTTTAACATTGTGAGTACCCTCCTCTACCCGTGACCTTTGTCTACGCCTATTGGGGAAGGTTGAGGGGAGACTAATTTAGGGACAATTTGTTACACCAATCAGCCTAAGAGCACATCTTTGGGGTGTGGGAGGAAACCGGAGCATCCGGAGAAAACCCACGCAAGCATGGGGAGAATGTGCCAAACTCCCACAGACACCGATCCAAATCCATGTATCTGCACAGCAAACAGTGATAGTCACTGAGCTGTCGTGTTGCCCGTCAGTTGGTCCAGTTTAAGCGTACACTAACAATGTGAAGCACTAGGCAACTCTCGAAACAACATCCAAGAGCAGCCCTCGCACGACCCACCGCGTGTATGCTCCTTGTTGGACAACAAGGCGGACCGAATCACCTGTGAAGTAAAAGAAAAGACATCAATAAACATGCACAACTTAGACAGACATTCACGGAATCCCCAGAAGCTCAGAAGTAAGATAAATGAGCCGTAAAATGTGTTAGAAGGTCCGTAGTAATCAATTGATTCCCGGGGACGTTCCAAGGCTCTCGATCTTTATTTCGATCAGTCTCCTCTATCCCTCCATCTCTGATCCGCTCATGTGCCTACCTAAGTAAGCCTTAAACAACCCTAGCGTGCCTGCCTCCACCACCCTACTTGGCAGTGCATTCCCGGCCTCCACAACCTTCTGCTGCAAACATTTCCAAGATTCCCCACTCTCGAGCTGAAGAAATTCCTCCTCATCTCTGTTTTAAAGGATCGTCCCTTTAGCCTGAGGTTGTGCCCTCTCTGGTTCTAGTTTTCCTGCTAGTGGAAGCATCCTCTCCGCGTCCACTCTATCCAGGCCTCGCAGTTTCCTCTAAGTGTCAATAAGATCCCCCCCCTCATCCTTCTAAACTATAACGAGTACAGATCCAGAGTCCTCATTCCGACAAGCTCTTCATTCCAGGGATCATCCTTGTGAACCTCCTCTGGACCCTTTCCAAGGCCAGCACATCCTTTCTTAGACACGGGGCCCAAAACTGCTCACAATACTCCAAATGGGGTCTGACCAGAGCCTTATACAGCCTCAGGAGTACATCCCTGTTCTTGTATACTAACCCTCTTAACATGAATACTCACATTGCATTTGCCTTCCTAACTGCTGACTGAACCTGTACGTTCACCTTAAGAGAATCTTGAACAAGAATCTTAAGAGAATCTTGAACAAGAATCTTAAGAGAATCTTGAACAAGAAGTCCCAAGTCCCTTTGTGTTTCTAATTTCCTAAGCATTTCCCCATTTAGAAAATAGTCTTTGCCTCCAGTCCTCTTTCCAAAGTGCATAACCTCCCACTTTTCCACATTCTATTCCACCTGGCACTTCTTTGCCCACTCTCCTAACCTGCCCAAGTCCTTCTGTAGCCCCCCACCGCTTCCTCAATACTACCTGTCCCTCTACGTATCTATGTATCATCTGCAAACTTAGCAACAATGCCTTCAGTTCCGTCTTCTAAGTCGTTAATGTATATTGTCAAAAGTTGTGGTCCCAGCACTGACCCCTGGGGCATACCACACGTCACTGGCTGCCATCCAGAAAAAGACCCCTTTATCTCCACTCTCTGCCTTCTGCCAGTCACCCAATCCTCTATCCATACCAGCATCTTACCCTTAACACCATGGGCTGTTCACTTATTTAACAGTGTCCTATGCAGCAACTTGTCAAAGGCCTTTTGGAAATTTAAATAAATCACATCCACTGGTTCTCCTTTAACTCTGAATACACTTCCTGCTGCCTCAGCAAAGCAGCCAGCATAATTAATGACCCCAAGCACCTTGGACATACCTTCTTCTGTTGGGAAAAAGATACAAAAGTCTAAGACCGACTCAAGAACAGCTTCTTCCCTGCTGCTGTCAGACTTTTGAATGGACCTACCTGGCATTAAGTTGATCTTTCTCTACACCCTCGCTATGACTGTAACACTACATTCTACCTTCTCTTCTGGAGTTTAGAAGGATGAGGGGGGATCTTATAGAGACGTATAAGATAATGAAGGGGATGGATAGGGTAGAGGTAGAGAGATTCTTCCCGCTTAGAAAGGACAGCAGGACCAGAGGGCACAGCCTCAAGATAAGGGGGGCAGTTTAGATTGGAGTTGAGGAGGAACTTCTTCACTCAAAGGGTGGTGAATCTCTGGAATTCTCTGCCCGTTGAAGTAGTGGAGGCTGCCTCGCTGAATATATTTAAGTCGCGGGTAGATAGGTTTCTGATAGACAGGGGAATGAAGGGGAGAAAGCGGGAAAGTGGAACTGATCCACTTCAGATCAGCCATGATCTTATTGAATGGCGGGGCAGGCTCGAAGGGCTAGATGGCCGACTCCTGCTCCTATTCCTTATGTTCTTAGGGTGGGCTTCTCCAAATGGCTGAACAGACCTAAGGAACAGAATGGCCTCCTTCAAATCCAATGTTCTGATGGCATCTGTTGTTGCGAACACGTTAGTGTTGGTGAGTTCCTTCTTTTGGAGAGCAAAACGTAGAGAATGGCCAAGAGCCCAGCAATAGTGAGATGAAGCAGAAGGAGAATGAATGGAGGGACAGCTGGTGAGTTTACTGAGACAAAAAAACTGCAGTGCTATTTTGGTCGTTTCTCTTGGTCAGCGCACCATTCGCTACGCGGGCAGATTGCGAGTAAACAGAAGCAGGGTCTGTGTTATTAATAATCACATTTGCTTTGAAAGAGAGAATTGAATACACATTGTTTCACTTCCTCCTTCCGAGTGGGAACCATGTTTCAGTGAGAATGATTTTACTGAGTTCCTGCCAAGGTGGGGCACTGCTTAATTGCGGCAAAAAAAAAGGTCTCATAGAACATAGAACATTACAGCGCAGAACAGGCCCTTTACTAATTTAAATTACACCTACACATACACTTAGATCCCTCTGATCATCAACACTATTCAGAGTCCTACTGTTAGCCCTATACTCTACACATCTGTTATTCCTGCCAAAGTGAATTACCTCACACTTTTCCGCATTAAACTCCATCCGCCACCTCTCGGCCCAGCTCTGCAACTTGTCCAAGTCTCTCTGTAAACTATGACACCCCTCCTCACTATCTACCACACCTCCGATTTAAATTTACTAATCCACCCAACTACACCCTCATCCAGATCATTTATAAAAATTACAAACAGCAGTGGCCCCAAAACAGATCCCTGAGGCACACCACTCGTAACCGAACTCCATGACGAATATTTACCATCAACCACCACCCTCTGTCTCCCATCTGCTAGCCAATTCCTGATCCAATTACCTAAATCACCCTCAATCCCATACATCTGCATTTTCTGCAGAAGCCTACCATGGTGAACTTTATCAAACGCCTTACTAAAATCCATATACACCACGTCCACTGCCTTACCCCCATCCACCTCTTTGGTCACTTTCTCAAAAAACTCAATAAGGTTAGTAAGACACGACCTACCCGCTATAAAACCATGCTGACTATCTCCAATCAATTCATTACTCTCTAAATAACTATAAATCCTATCCCTAATAATTTTTTCTAAAACCTTGCCCACAACAGAAGTAAGACTCACCGGTCTATAATTCCCGGGGAAGTCTCTGTTCCCCTTCTTAAACAATGGGACAACGTTCGCTAACCTCCAATCTTCCGGTACTATACCAGAGGCCAATGACGACCTGAAGATCAGAGCCAGAGGCTCTGCAATCGCCTCTCTAGCCTCCCAGAGAATCCTAGGGTAAATCCCGTCTGGACCAGGGGACTTATCTATTTTCAAACCCTCAAGAATGTCTCGATCGAGGTTTCCTCTCTGTATGCGACCCTCCTGTTAGATGGCACATTCCTTTTGAGATTTCTGCAGAGGTTAAAGGCCACTCACATTCCCAAATGCTGCCACTCACCCGTGTAGCCTACAAGCCCTGGTCTTGAAACTTGGTACCATTTCTGTTGAAATGCTCTTACTTGTTGTGCAGATGAATAATAGAGGGGGCGGCATGTTGGAACAGTGGCTAATACTGCCACCTCGCAGCGCCAGGAGCTTCAATTCCAGCCTCGGGTTACTGTCTATGTGGAGTTTGCAAGTTCACCCCGTGTGTCCCCTCCCACTGCTCAGCACGGTAGCACAGTGGTTAGCACTGCTGCTTCACAGCTCCGGGGTCCTGGGTTCGATTCCCGGCTCGGGTCACTGTCTGTGCGGAGTTTGCACATTCTCCTCGTGTCTGCGTGGGTTTCCTCCGGGTGCTCCGGTTTCCTCCCACAGTCCAAAGATGTGCGGGTTAGGCTGATTGGCCGTGCTAAGAAATTGCCCCTTAGTGTCCAGGGTAGAGGGATTCGTGGGTATAATGTGTAGGGATATGGGCCTGGGTGGGATTGTGTTCGGTACAGACTCGATGGGCCAAATGGCCTCCTTCTGCACTGTAGGGGTTCTCATGATTCTCTGACCTTGTGCACTGTTAGTAGTTTCTGCCGGTTTCGGAGAACAGGACCGAAAATCGGTTTCACACCTGGTGACAGTCAGTGAGTGTCCTGGCCTCCTCCTCGTGGCGTGAACCGCATTGTGCCCAGAAATGACGGTTCGAGTCCAATCAGCATATTTCATTTAGCGCTTAAAAATAGCCCGTTCGAAACCCAGTGCACGGAATTCACTGGCATTTGGGCGTAATTACGGCGAGAATCACTGCTGGTTTCCATTCGTGGAGACCTGGCACCATGAGCTTTGGGGAGGAATGCTGGGGGGACTCAGAAGCTGTTGAAATCCCAGGCTGGTGGGGAACATGGCAAGGGGGGGGTGCCCGTTGGACAGTACTCATCTGGCAGGACCCAACTGGCACACTGGCTATGCCCCGCCATGCCAGTTTGGTGCCAACGTGCTAAGGGCGGTGTGGGGGTCTGTGACGGCGGGGGGGGTCTTTGCAGTGGAGGTGGTCTGATGGGGGATCGTGCAGGAGTGGATTGTGAAGGCGATCTTGATATTGGGGGGGGGGGGGTGTCGAGAAGTGGAACCCCTCAGGAGGACTGCAATGCCCCGGTGCTGGTGACTCATGTTAGGGAGGGGCTAGGAGAATGAATGGGTTGGAGGGGGGAGGGTCTCCCAGTGCAGCCTGAGATCGGGCTGCTTGAACGAAATGGGGCCTGAGTGTTTAGGAGACCTGCCCCAACCCCACCACCCCTGGACTGGCACGGAAGTCCCAGTTCTCCAGGAGAGAGTGCGAGGATTGTGGTGTGGCAGCTCCTGAGAGATAGACGCAGATCACTCCATTATTCTCACCATTTTGACACCCCATTTTAATATGATCATCCTTGTGTTCATGTCAGTCCCTATCTCTACAACTCCTTCAGCCCTACAAACCTTATCTCTGTAACCTCCTCCAGCCCCAACACCTCTCCCTATCTCTGTAACCTCCTCCAGCCCCAACACCTCTCCCTATTTCTGTAACCTCCTCCAGCCCCAACACCTCTCCCTATCTCTGTAACCTCCTCCAGCCCCAACACCTCTCCCTATCTCTGTAACCTCTTCCAGCCCCCACAACCCTCACTATCTCTGTAACCTCTTCCAGCCCCAACACCTCCCCCTACCTCTGTAACCTCCTCCAGCCCCAACACCTCTCCCTATCTCTGTAACCTCTTCCAGCCCCCACAACCCTCACTATCTCTGTAACCTCCTCCAGCCCCAACACCTCTCCCTATCTCTGTAACCTCCTCCAGCCCCAACACCTCTCCCTATCTCTGTAACCTCCTCCAGCCCCAACACCTCTCCCTATCTCTGTAACCTCCTCCAGCCCCAACACCTCTCCCTATCTCTGTAACCTCCTCCAGCCCCAACACCTCTCCCTATCTCTGTAACCTCCTCCAGCCCCAACACCTCTCCCTATCTCTGTAACCTCCTCCAGCCCCAACACCTCTCCCTATCTCTGTAACCTCCTCCAGCCCCAACACCTCTCCCTATCTCTGTAACCTCCTCCAGCCCCAACACCTCTCCCTATCTCTGTAACCTCCTCCAGCCCCAACACCTCTCCCTATCTCTGTAACCTCCTCCAGCCCCCATAACCCTCATTATCTCTGTAACCTCCTCCAGCCCCAACACCTCTCCCTATCTCTGTAACCTCTTCCAGCCTCTATAACCCTCCCTATCTCTGTAACCTCTTCCAGCCCCCACAACCCTCACTATCTCTGTAACCTCTTCCAGCCCCAACACCTCTCCCTATCTCTGTAACCTCCTCCAGCCCCAACACCTCTCCCTACCTCTGTAACCTCTTCCAGCCCCAACACATCTCCCTACCTCTGTAACCTCTTCCAGCTCCAACACCTCTCCCTATCTCTGTAACCTCTTCCAGCCCCCACAACCCTCCCTATCTCTGTAACCTCTTCCAGCCCCAACACCTCTCCCTATCTCTGTAACCTCCTCCAGCCCCAACACCTCTCCCTATCTCTGTAACCTCCTCCAGCCCCCATAACCCTCATTATCTCTGTAACCTCCTCCAGCCCCAACACCTCTCCCTATCTCTGTAACCTCTTCCAGCCTCTATAACCCTCCCTATCTCTGTAACCTCTTCCAGCCCCCACAACCCTCACTATCTCTGTAACCTCTTCCAGCCCCAACACCTCTCCCTATCTCTGTAACCTCCTCCAGCCCCAACACCTCTCCCTACCTCTGTAACCTCTTCCAGCCCCAACACATCTCCCTACCTCTGTAACCTCTTCCAGCTCCAACACCTCTCCCTATCTCTGTAACCTCTTCCAGCCCCCACAACCCTCCCTATCTCTGTAACCTCTTCCAGCCCCAACACCTCTCCCTATCTCTGTAACCTCCTCCAGCCCCAACACCTCTCCCTATCTCTGTAACCTCTTCCAGCCCCCACAACCCTCACTATCTCTGTAACCTCTTCCAGCCCCAGCACCTCTCCCTATCTCTGTAACCTCCTCCAGCCCCAACACCTCTCCCTATCTCTGTAACCTCCTCCAGCCCCAACACCTCTCCCTACCTCTGTAACCTCTTCCAGCCCCCACAACCCTCACTATCTCTGTAACCTCTTCCAGCCCCAACACCTCTCCCTACCTCTGTAACCTCTTCCAGCCCCAACACCTCTCCCTACCTCTGTAACCTCTTCCAGCCACCACAACCCTCACTATCTCTGTAACCTCTTCCAGCCCCAACACCTCTCCCTATCTCTGTAACCTCTTCCAGCCCCCACAACCCTCACTATCTCTGTAACCTCTTCCAGCCCCAACACCTCTCCCTATCTCTGTAACCTTCTCCAGCCCCAACACCTCTCCCTATCTCTGTAACCTCTTCCAGCCCCCACAACCCTCACTATCTCTGTAACCTTCTCCAGCCCCAACACCTCTCCCTATCTCTGTAACCTCTTCCAGCCCCCACAACCCTCACTATCTCTGTAACCTCCTCCAGCCCCAACACCTCTCCCTATCTCTGTAACCTCTTCCAGCCCCCACAACCCTCACTATCTCTGTAACCTCCTCCAGCCCCAACACCTCTCCCTATCTCTGTAACCTCTTCCAGCCCCCACAACCCTCACTATCTCTGTAACCTCTTCCAGCCCCAACACCTCTCCCTATCTCTGTAACCTCCTCCAGCCCCAACACCTCTCCCTATCTCTGTAACCTCTTCCAGCCCCCACAACCCTCACTATCTCTGTAACCTCCTCCAGCCCCAACACCTCTCCCTATCTCTGTAACCTCTTCCAGCCCCCATAACCCTCACTATCTCTGTAACCTCCTCCAGCCCCAACACCTCTCCCTACCTCTGTAACCTCTTCCAGCCCCCATAACCCTCACTATCTCTGTAACCTCCTCCAGCCCCAACACCTCTCCCTACCTCTGTAACCTCTTCCAGCCCCCATAACCCTCACTATCTCTGTAACCTCCTCCAGCCCCAACACCTCTCCCTATCTCTGTAACCTCTTCCAGCCCCCATAACCCTCACTATCTCTGTAACTTCCTCCAGCCCCAACACCTCTCCCTATCTCTGTAACCTCTTCCAGCCCCCATAACCCTCCCTATCTCTGTAACCTCCTCCAGTTCCTACATCCCTCTGTATCTCTGTAATCACCTCCAGCCCCTTCAACTCTCCCTTTCTCTGTAACTTCCTCCAGCCCTACACCCCTCCCTATCCCTGGAACCTCTTCCAGCCTCTATAACCACCCCCACCCCCCGCAATCTCTGTAACCTCCTCCAGCCCTTAAATCACCCCCTGTCTCTGTGACCTCCTCCAGCTCCTATACCTCCCCCATCTCGGTAACCTCCTCCAACTCCTACACCCCTCCCTATCTCTGTAACCTCCTCCAGCTCCTACACCCCCTCCCCATCTCTGTAATCTCCTCCAGTCCTTACACCCCTCCTTATCTCTGTAACCTCCTCCAGTCCCTCCAACCCTCCCTATCTCTGTGACAAACTCCAGCCCCTATACTCCTCCCTATCTCTGTAACCTCCTCCAGTCCCTACAACCCTCCCTATCTCTGTGACACCTACCAGCCTCTCTATCCCTCCCTATTTCTGTAGTGCCCTGCAACCTCTATACCCCTACCTCTATTATCTCCTCCAGCCCCTCTACCTCTCCTGCCTCTACAACCCTCCTGATCTCTGTGACCTCCTCCATACCTCTCCCTTTGCCTGGATGAGGAAGTGGAGGGATGGGTTGGTAGGTTTGCCAATGACACGAAGGTTGGTGGTGCTGTGGATAGTCTGGAGGGATGTCAGCGAGATATAGATAGGATGCAAGACTGGGCAGAGAAGTGGCAGATGGGAGGTAATGCTGCAACTTTATAAGACCCTTGTCAGACCCCACTTGGAGTACTGTGCTCAGTTCTGGTCGCCTCACTACAGGAAGGATGTGGAAGCTATTGAGAGGGTGCAGAGGAGATTTACAAGGATGTTGCCTGGATTGGGAGGCATGCCTTATGAGGATAGGTTGAGGGAGCTCGGTCTCTTCTCCCTGGAGAGACGAAGGTTGAGAGGGGACCTGATAGAGGTTTATAAGATGTTGAGAGGTATAGATAGGGTGGATTCTCGGGGGCTATTTCCCAGGGCTGAAATGGTCGCTACGAGAGGACACAGGTTTAAGGTGCTGGGGAGCAGGTACAGAGGAGATGTCAGGGGTAAGTTTTTCACTCAGAGGGTGGTGAGTGAGTGGAATCGGCTGCCGTCGGTGGTGGTGGAGGCGAACTCGCTGGGGTCTTTTAAGAGACTTCTGGATGAGTATATGGGATTTAATGGGATTGAGAGTTATAGATAGGTAGGGATATGATCGGTGCAACTTGTGGGCCGAAGGGCCTGTTTGTGCTGTAGTGTTTTATGTTGGTGATGAGTGAAATTAGCGTCTGGGGTTAAATGTGAGGTGTGTTAAGTAGCAACGATCGGCAAAAGAACTGGATGAGGAAGAAATTTCTAGAAAATGGGAAGCTGTCCTTCAGCTGGCTGCCCGACAAGCTCCTGCCACTGTAGATGATGCCATGGGGTCAGGGGGATGCCCACTGGCAGCACCGAGAATGACATCATTCTGTCTCACACAGAATAACAAATAGACTGGGCGGTGGAAAATGACCCATCTGCTGGCACTGGAAAGGATGAGCTCTTCCTTTTGGAATCACGGGTGATGTTTTCCTGATGTGATTTGCTTCCTGTATCCTCTCGCTGCCCATCGCAAATGTGTTGAGAACAAGTTCATTCCGTGACTCCCGTAGGCTCCAGTTTTAAGAGGCGATACTTAGCAGCTGAGTTTCCTCTGTCACCCTTGGAGTGAAAAGCCTGCCTGTGAACGGAAATCCCCCGTGGATCCTGAAACACTGTGTTCTTTCCCCTCCCGTCTCCTCCTCACTTTCATTTGCGAAAATTCCACGACCTCCCTCTACCCAATACCAATCCAGACAACAAGAGCTGGGAGAGAGCGGGAAGCTAGAACCCCCTCCGTCCCCTTAATGCAGGAAGGGTTTCAGTATTGAGATCGATAGACTTGCGTTGGGTCAGAGTTTCCATAACAAATCTGGGCCAATGGGTCTGAGGTTGGATTAGCCATGACTGGATGGGGAAATTGCCTCCAGGGTTTTGTTGGCCATTCCTAATGTTCCAGACTCACACTTACATAATGTTGCAAAATATTTCCAGCGCAAGCCACCCCAATACAAGTCTATACTGCTGTTTCGCACATTAGAAACCAGATCAAGACTTCGCCCTATGGCTCTCTAACCTGCTCTGCCATTCAATAAGCTGATAGAAATATAGAAAAACTACAGCACAATACAGGCCCTTCAGCCTACAAAGTTGTGCCAAACATTAGAGATTATTAGGCTTACCTATAACCCTCTATCTTACGAAGTTCCATATACTTATCTAAAAGTCTCTTAAAAGACCCTATCGAATCCGCCACCACCACCGACGGCAGCCCATTCCATGCATCCACCACCCTGTGGGTGAAAAACTTACCCCTAACATCTCCTCTGTACCTACTCCCCAGCACCTTAAACCTGTGTCCTCTTGTGGCAACCTTTTCAGCCCTGGGAAATAGCCTCTGACTATCCACTCGATCAATACCTCTCAACATCTTATACACCTCTATCAGGTCCCTCTCAACCTTCGTCTCTCCAGGGAGAAGAGACCGAGCTCCCTCAACCTGTCCTCATAAGGCATGCCTCCCAATCCAGGCAACATCCTTGTAAATCTCCTCTGCACCCTTTCTATGGTTTCCTCATCCTTCCTGTAGTGAGGCGACCAGAACTGAGCACAGTACTCCAAGTGGGGTCTGACCAGGGTCCTAAATAGCTGCAACATTATCTCTCAATAACTGGGGCGACACGTAGCACAGTGGTTAGCACTGCTGCTTCACAGCTCCAGGGTCCTGGGTTCGATTCCTGGCTCGGGTCACTGTCTGTGTGGAGTTTGCACATTCTCCTCGTGTCTGCGTGGGTTTCCTCTGGGTGCTCCGGTTTCCTCCCACAGTCCAAAGATGTGTGGGTTAGGTTGATTGGCCATGCTAAGAAATTGCCCCTTGGTGTCCAGTGATGTGTAGGTTAGAGGGATTAGTGGGTATAATATGTAGGGATATGGGGGTAGGACCTGGGTGGGATTGTGTTCAATACAGACTCGATGGGCCTCTTTCTGCACTGTAGGGTTTCTACGACTCCTAAACTCAATTCCTTGGTTCACCATACGCCTTCTTAACCATAGCTTCAACCTGCGCAGCTGCTTTGAGCGTCCTCAGACCCCAAGATCCTTCTGATCTTCCAAACTGCCAAGAGTCCCACCATTAATATTATATTCTGCCATCCTATTTGACCTGCCAAAATGAGCCACTCCATCTGCCACTTCTCTGCCCAGCCTTGCATCCTATTATGGATGAGCTGCATCATCCATTTTTTAAACATTTTTGTTTTTACGGGATTTGGGCACAGCCAGCACTTAGTACCCATCCCTAACTGCCCTACATTTCAGAGTCAACCACATCAGCTACGACTCTCACCAACTTTTACAGATGCCCCATAGAAAGCATTCTTTCTGGTTGTATCACAGCTTGGTCTGGGCTCCTGCTCTGCCCAAGACTGCAAGGAACTACAAAAGGGTGGTGAATGTAGCCCAATCCATCACACGAACCAGCCTCCCATCCATTGACTCTGTTTACACTTCCCGCTGCCTTGGCAAAGCAGCCAGCATAATTAAGGACCCCACACACCCCGGACATTCTCTCTTCCACCTTCTTCCATCGGGAAAAAGATACAAAAGTCTGAGGTCACGTACCGACCGACTCAAGAACAGCTTCTTCCCTGCTGCTGTCAGACTTTTGAATGGACCCACCTCGCATTAATTTGATCTTTCTCTACACCCTAGATATGACTGTAACACTACATTCTGCACTCTCTCCTTTCCTTCTCTATGAACGGTATTCTTTGTCTGTATAGCGCGCAAGAAACAATACTTTTCACTGTATGCCAATACATGTGACAATAGTAAATCAAATCAAAAATTGCTGATGCTCTTGAGTCACATGTAGGCCAGACCGGATAAGGATGGCAGATTTCCTTCCCTACAGGACATTAGTGAACCAATGGGTTTTTTCCGACAATTGTCAATGGTTTCATCAGTAGATTCTTAATTCCAGATATTTTTTAATTGGATTCAAATTTGCCCGTCACCCCACACTCCTTGATTCCTGTAGAGACATATAAGATGATGAATGGGATGGATAGGATAGAGGTGGAGAGACTCTTCCCGCTCAGAAAGGACAGTAGGACTAGAGGGCACAGCCTCAAGATAAAGGGGGGGAGGTTTAGATCGGAGTTGAGGAGGAACTTCTTCACTCAAAGGGTGGTGAATCTCTGGAATTCTCTGCCCGTTGAAGTGGTGGAGGCTGCCTCGCTAAATATATTTAAGACGCGGGTTGATGGGTTTTTGATAAGCGAGGGGATTAAGGGTTATGGGGAGAGGGCGGGAATGTGGAACTGAGCCACGACAGATCAGCCATGACCTTATTGAATGGCGGGGCAGGCTCGAAGGGCTAGATGGCCTACTCCTGCTCCTATTTGTTATGTGCCTGCAAATCAATTGAATTCAGTCCTGAATATTTGGGGGAGATAATTCCCAAGGTTCACGATCTTCTGAAGGAACATAGAACATAGAACATTACAGCGCAGAACAGGCCCTTCGGCCCATAATGTTGCGCCGACCAGTTTTTTAAAAAAAACACTGACCCACTAATCTAAACCAATCCCTTTTCGTCCATAAACCTATCCACGGATCTCTTAAACGCCCCCAAACTAGGCGCATTTACAACTGCAGCAGGCAGGGCATTCCAATCCCTCACCACCCTCTGGGTAAAGAACCTACCCCTGACATCCGTCCTATAACTACCACCCCTTAATTTAAAGCCATGCCCCCTCGTGCTAGCTTTCTCCACCCGAGGAAAAAGGCTATCACTATCCACCCTATCTAAATCTCTAATCATCTTATATGTTTCAATAAGATCCCCTCTTAGCCGCCTTCTTTCCAGCGAAAATAACCCCAAATCCCTGAGTCTCTCCTCATAGGACCTCCCCTCCATACCAGGCAACATCCTGGTAAACCTCCTCTGCACCCTCTCCAAAGCCTCCACATCCTTCCTATAATGTGGGGACCAGAACTGCACACAATACTCCAAGTGCGGCCGCACCAGAGTTGTGTACAGTTGCAACATGACGCTGCGACTCCTAAATTCAATCCCCCTACCAATAAACGCCAAGACACCGTATGCCTTCTTAACAACCTTATCTACTTGATTCCCAACTTTCAGGGATCTATGTACACATACACCTAGATCCCTCTGTTCATCCACACTATTCAAAGTCCTCCCGTTAGCCCTATACTCAACACATCTGTTATTCCTACCAAAGTGAATTACCTCACACTTCTAAGGGAAGGGATTTCTCTTTGTCTCGCTCCAAAATGGCTAAACCGTTATTTTTAGACTATGATGCGCAAGGCGAGGCTCTCCAACGGGGAAACAGCCCAAAATCATAGAACCCTACAGTGCAGAAAGAGGCCCTTCGGCCCATCGAGTCTGCACCGAACACAATCCCACCCAGGTCCTACCCCCATATCCCTACATATTATACCCACGAATCCCTCCAACCTACACATCCCTGGACACTAAGGGGCAATTTCTTAGCATGGCCAATCAACCTAACCTGCACATCTTTGGACCGTGGGAGGAAACCGGAGCGCCCGGAGGAAACCCGTGCAGACACGAGGAGAATGTGCAAACTCCACACAGACAGTGACCCGAGCCGGGAATCGAACCCAGGACCCTGGAGCTGTGAAGCAGCAGTGCTAACCACTGTGCTATCATGCCACCCTCATTTTATCTTTTATTCTTTTAAGCTCCAGAGAATTTTCTTCATTTCTATTTGATTGCTCCATTCAGGAAAATCCTCTTCTCCTAGGATTTGCTCGTGAATCTTTGTGCCATCACCTCTCAGGCAAATATAACCTTTCTTTGATAAGGAGACCAGAATTGTATACTGTACTCCTGGGTCTCACCAAGTGCTGGAGAATTGTGACAAGATTTCCTTACTATTATATTCCAATTCCAATGTAATTAAGGCTAACATACCATTCACTTTCTAACATGTTTCCTGCACTTGCATGTTTAAAAAGAAATGGGCAGTGTGGTGGCTGCCTCACAGCGCCATGGACCCGGGTCCAATTC
Organism: Carcharhinus amblyrhynchos; assembly: GCF_965287045.1. NCBI lineage: Eukaryota > Metazoa > Chordata > Chondrichthyes > Carcharhiniformes > Carcharhinidae > Carcharhinus > Carcharhinus amblyrhynchos. The sequence goes on along the minus strand of NC_137346.1, from coordinate 43,587,426 downwards.
AGGCCTCGGGTCACTGCCCACGTGGAGTTCGCACATTCTCCCCGTGTCTGCATGGGTTTCCTCGGGAGGCTATAGTTTCTTCCCACAGTCCAAAGATGTGCAGGTTAGGTTGTTTGGCTACGCTAAATTGACCCTAGTGTCAGGGGAGTAGATATGTGGGGTTATGGGAATAGGATCTGGTTGGGATTGTGGTTGGTGCAGACTCAATGGGCCAAATGGCCTCCTCCTACACCATAGGGATTCTATGAGAGATCAGAACTCTAGTGAAAAGTCATCAATCTGAAATATTAACTCTTTTTCTCTCTCCGCAGATGCTGCCAGACCTGCTAATTCCTTCCAGAACTTTCTGTTTTTGTTGCCGATTTGCAGCACCTGCGGTATTTTGCTTCTGTGGATAAAATTGGAATTAGGCAGAAGCCGGAGAGTGGGAGGGATGTAAGAGGAGAAAGGTGAGGATGGATAATTTGCCGGGGTTGTGGTCATGTTGGATGTAGGGACCGCTCAGCACTGTAGCTGTATAGAAACCCCAGTCACATATGAAGCTACCCAGAGAGATCAGACCTGGGTGACCACAACATGTTAAAGACCTATGAAGGGAAATGGACCTTAGCGTGCATGGACAGAGGGTGGACGTTTTGAGGAGAGGGGCAATGATGCCAGATTTTGAGAGGGAGGGTGGGTATGTGAGGGGAGGGATCGTGCTAACAATATCGTGGGGGTGAGGAATAATAGTTAGGTGGTCAACGGTTTAGTGGGAATATGGTCAAAACAGCAGGATGCAGCTCCCATTGACAAGATGAACTTGGAGAGGGCATGATTGGAGATGCAAGGAAAGTAGAGCAAGCATCAAGTTGGGGGCCAAGGCAGAGATAACCCCACTCGGAGTACTGTGCTCAGTTCTGGTCGCCTCACTACAGGAAGGATGTGGAAGCTATTGAGAGGGTGCAGAGGAGATTTACAAGGATGTTGCCTGGATTGGGTGGCATGCCTTATGAGGATAGGTTGGGAGAGCTCGATCTTTTCTCCTTAGAGAGATGAAGGTTGAGAGGCGACCTGATAGAGGTTTATGAGATGTTGAGAGGAATAGATAGGGTGGATTCTCGGAGGCTATTTCCCAGGGCTGGAATGGTCGCTACGAGAGGACACAGGTTTAAGGTGCTGGGGAGCAGGTACAGAGGAAATGTTAGGGGTAAGTTTTTCACTCAGAGGGTGGTGAGTGAGTGGAATCGGCTGCCGTCGGTGGTGGTGGAGGCAAATTTGTTAGGTTCTTTTAAGAGACTTCTGGATGAGTACATGGGACTTAATAGGATTGAGGGTTATAGGTAAGCCTAGTAGGTAGGGATAAGATCGGTGCAACTTGTGGGCCGAAGGGCCTGTTTGTGCTGTAGTTTTTCTATGATTCTATAAACTCAGGAGAAGTCTCATTTTAAAAAAAAAATCCATTAAATAGCGTGGAGTTCAATACAGCGATATTTATTATAAGATGTTACAATTTAAGAGCCATAATGATGAACCTAAATATACAGACGCATCGGGTGGGATTCTCCCATCTCATTCATGGTGGGACCCATTGGCAGCGGGAATGGAAAAGTTAGCATTCCAACCAAAACTCCACTCACTCTCTGCGGTACTGGAAAACTCCAACTGTGCAGGAAGATGGAAAATTTTGGCTTTATATTATGTAACCACAGTGGGAATGAAATATTTTTTCTTTATTCTTTGATGAGATGTGGATGCTGCTGACAAGACCTTGTTCACATCCCGAATTGCCCTGGAACTGAGAGACCTGCTGGAACCATTTCAGAGGGCAGTTTCGAGTCAACCTCAGCACTGTGGACCCACATGTAGGCCAGAGCAGGTAAGGACAGCAGATTTCCTTCCTTAAAGGCCATTGTTGAACCCAACGGGTTTTTATTACAATCAATGATAATTTCATGTTGACCGTTATTGAGACAAGCTTTCAATTTCAGATTTATTAACCTGAATGTAAATTTCACGTTATAGGATTTGAATCCATGTCCCTAGAGCAGTAACCACAACCCCTGATTACTAGCGCAATGACATTACCGCTACACTGTCTAAATTAGTTGTGCTTTGGATAACTCCTCAAATATGTCAGAGTTTCTGTTATTGCAAATATTAAGATCCATAATTGAAAAGTGGCTGAATGAGTTGGCTTGGAGGAGTCGTTGAGCTTGATGGCAGCATCCAACTGAAGCAACATGAGTTGTCCCAGGAATTTTAATAGGTTCCACATAATCCAGGTGCCTCCCACTATCTGACCCTGTTCCTTCTCCCCATCCCAGCCTCACACTGTCTCACCCTGTTCCTTCTCTCCTTCCCCATTGTCTCACTCTGTTCCTTCTCTCCTTCCCCATTGTCTCACTCTGTTCCTTCTCTCCTTCCCCATTGTCTCACCCTGTTCCTTCTCTCCTTCCCCATTGTCTCACTCTGTTCCTTCTCTCCTTCCCCATTGTCTCACTCTGTTCCTTCTCTCCTTCCCCATTGTCTCACCCTGTTCCTTCTCTCCTTCCCCATTGTCTCACCCTGTTCCTTCTCTCCTTCCCCATTGTCTCACTCTGTTCCTTCTCTCCTTCCCCATTGTCTCACTCTGTTCCTTCTCTCCTTCCCCATTGTCTCACTCTGTTCCTTCTCTCCTTCCCCACTGTCTCACTCTGTTCCTTCTCTCCTTCCCTGACTTCCACTGTCTGACCCTGTTGCTTCTCCCCTTCCCCACCTCCCACCATCTGACCCTGTTCCCCTTCCCTGTCTCCCACTGTCTCCCCCTATTCCTCCTGCCCTTCCCTCTCTCCCAGTGCCTCACCTTGTTCCTTCTCCTCTCCCTGATCAAACCAGCTATTCAAACATGAGTAAGTAATGAAATATCAAATGGATAACCAAAGATCTTGTGTGATAGTGAGAATACTGGCCATCTCACCTGACAAAGGGCAAACTCCGAAAGCTTGTGGGTTTACTATCAAATAAATTGGTTGGACTTAAACCTGGTGTGGTCAGCCCTCCCCTGTTTACCCCAGTCCAACGCCAGCACCTCCACATCATCTCGGTTAAGGCAGAGCTCTGCTACACTCGTAAGTTAATTGCAATGTGACCTTCAAGACACAGCTATATTGCAGCTTCTAGTCGAAGACAAGATCTTTGCTCAGATGCCCAGGAAGTTCAGTCTCAGCGAGCTAAGGACAATTTAATATGTAATTTGTCAGATACTTTCTCTTAAGGAAATTTGCAGTGGCTAACAAAACAGCATCAAAAACGCAAGGCTATTTCTACCAGACGGTTTTGCCCGGCATGCCAGTCCTGTCCCACTGTAGCAGAGGCAGCAGCCTGTAAAATCAGCCCTTGTATCTCAGTTAAATGGCACTTTCGTGAAATGAATTTTGAAATGGGTAAGTGATCTCTGGAACAAAAACAGAAAATGCTGGAAAATCTCAGCAGGTCTGACAGCATCTATGGAGACTAGAACCAGCATTTCAAGTCCAGTTGAGTCTTCACCAACCTCCTATTGTTGAGTTAAGGATAAACAAATTTCAGTCCAATCTGTGAAACAATGATATAGATTAGATTGGGTAGAAACTCACCCTGAGAGATAACAGATAAGGCAAAGGAGAATACACAGAGCTTTTACAAATACATAAAGGGCAAAAGAGTAACTAGGGAGAGAATAGAACCTCTTAAGGATCAGCAAGGTCATCTGTGTGTAGATCCACAAGAGATGGGCGAGATCCTAAATGAATATTTCGCATCAGTATTTACTACTGAGAAAGGCATAGATGTTAGGGAACTTGGGGAAATAAATAGTGGGGTCTTAAGGAGTGTACATATTACAGAGAAGGAAGTGCTGGAAGTCTTAAAGTGCATCAAGGTGGATAAATCTGATTAAATGTATCCCAGAACGTTGTGGGAAGCTAGGGAGGAAAATGCGGGTCCCCAAGCAGAGATATTTGAATCGTTGACTGCCACAGAAGATTGGAAGGTGGCAAATGTGGTGCCTTTGTTTAAGAAGTGCTGCAGGGAAAAGCCCGGGAATTACAGACTGGTGAGCCTAATGTCTGCAGTGGGTAAGTTGTTAGAAGGTATTCTGAGAGACAGGACCTACAGACATTTAGAGGGGCAAGAACTGAATAGGGACAGTCAGCATGGCTTTGTGAGTGGAAAATCATGTTTCACGAGTTTGATTGAGTTCTTCAAAGGGGTAACCAAGAAGGTGGATGAGGGCAGTGCAGTTGACATTGTCTACGAGGCCTTTGACAAGGTGCAGTATGGTGGTTGTTGCATAAGGTTAAATCTCACAGATGAGGTAGCCAATTGGATACAAAATTGGCTTGACGACAGAAGACAGAGGGTGGTTATAGAGGGCTGTTTTTCAAACTGGGGTGCGTCTCAGGGATCGGTGCTGGGTCCACTGTTATTTGTTATTTATGTCAATGATTTGGACGAGAATTTAGGAGGCATAATTAGTAAGTTTGCTGATGACACCAAGATTGGTGGCGTAGTGGGCAGTGAAGAAAGTTATCTGGGATTGCAACGGGATCTTGATCAACTGGGCCAGTGGGCTGACGAATGGCAGATGGAGTTTAATTTAGATAAATGTGAGGTGATGCATTTGGGTCGATTGAATCGGGACAGTGCCCATTCAGTTAATGGTAGGGGAGAGTTACAGAACTAAGAGATCGAGGGGTACAGGTTCATAGCGTCCTGAAAATGGAGTCACAGGTGGATAGGATGGTGGAGAAGGCATTCGGCATGCTTGCTTTCATGGTCAAAACATTAAATACAGGAGTTGGGATGTCTTGTTGAAGTTGTACAAAACACTGGTGAGGCCAGATTTGGACTACTGTGTCTAGTTCTGGTCACCCTATTATAGAGAGGATATTATTAAACGAGAAAGAGTGCAGAAATGATTTGCTAGAATGTTATCAGGACTTGATGGTTTGAGTTATAAGGAGAGGCTGGATAGACTGGGTAATTTTTCCCTGGAACACAGGAGGGTGAGGGGTGACCTTATAGAGGTCTATAAAATAATGAGGGGCACAGATCAATTAGATAGTCAACATTTTTTCCCCAAAGGTTCCCAAAATTCCCAAAGAGGAATCTAAAACTAGAGGGCATAGGTTTAAGGTGAGAGGAGAGAGATACAAAAAGGTCCAGGGGACTGTTTTTTCACATAGAGGGTGGTGAGTATCTGGAACGAGCTGCCGGATGCAATAGAGGCAGGTATAATTTTGTCTTTTAAAAAGCATTTAGACAGTTGCATGAGTAGGATGGGTATAGAGGGGTATGGGCCAAATGTGGGCAATTGGAGTAAAAAGTGGACAGCACGGACAAGTTGGGTCTGTTTCCATGTTGTTAACCTCTATGACTCTTTGACATCCGTCACTTACCAACTCATGATAGAGTTTGACTGACTTCAGACATGCTGACGATGGTGCAACTGATGTAATACAACCTGATGTCAAGACAAATTTCAGGGAGTTCTGATTTGTTCGTTGGAACCATGTATTGTGAGTCCTGAGCGGATGAATGAGTAAGATGTGAAACATCAGTTTCAAAGCAAAAGTATCATGAATCCTGGGTTAAAAGACTCTTCAGGAATCAGTTGAACACTGGCTTATGTTCTGTGGGTCATTCTGAACTTCTTTGACAAACCTGAGTATTAGAACTCAATAACTGGGCACTGAAAGATAGAACAGTGTCTTTACATACTTCCTTTATAGAGAGATGTAACATACTGTTCATCTCTAACCAACAAACACCTTCCCAACACAGGGGAGTTCACAGTTCATACCCATCACCCATTCAATACCCATTGAATACAACTAACCAAAGAGGAGCCCTCTTTGTCCATTCGGAATTGCTGGTGGAACATTCCCAGTGGTTAAGGGAAATTGATTGAAAATTGTAGTACTACTTGGAGTACTGTGCGCAGTTCTGGTCACCTCACTACAGGAAGGATGTGGAAGCTATTGAAAGGGTGCAGAGGAGATTTACAAGGATGTTGTCTGGATTGGGAGGCATGCCTTATGAGGATAGGTTGAGGGAGCTGGGGCTCTTCTCCCTGGAGAGACGAAGGTTGAGAGGTGACCTGATAGGGGTTTATAAGATGTTGAGAGGTATAGATAGGGTGGATTCTTGGAGGCTATTTCCCAGGGCTGAAATGGTCGCTACGAGAAGACACAGATTTAAGGTGCGGGGAGCAGGTACAGAAGTGATGTTAGGGGTAAGTTTTTCACTCAGAGGGTGGTGAGTGAGTGGAATCGGCTGCTGTCGGTGGTGGTAGAGGCGAACTCGCTGGGGTCTTTTAAAAGACTTTTGGATGAATATGTGAGATCTAATGGGATTGGGAGTTACAGATAGTTCTATGGCCTGGTAGGTATAGATATGATCGTAAGAACATAAGAAATAGGAGCAGGAGTAGGCCATCTAGCCCTTCGAGTCTGCCCCGCCATTCAATAAGATCATGGCTGATCTGTCGTGGCTCAGTTCCACATTCCCGCCCTCTCCCCATAACCCTTGATCCCCTCGCTTATCAAAAACCCATCAACCCGCGTCTTAAAAATATTGAGCGAGGCAGCCTCCACCACTTCAACGGGCAGAGAATTCCAGAGATTCACCACCTTTTGAGTGAAGAAGTTCCTCCTCAACTCCGTTCTAAACCGCCCCCCCCCTTTATCTTGAGGCTGTGCCCTCTAGTCCTACTGTCCTTTCTGAGCGGGAAGAGTCTCTCCACCTCTATCCTATCCATCCCATTCATCATCTTATACGTCTCAATGAGATCTCCCCTCATTCTTCTAAACTCTAACGAGTACAAGCCTAGTTTATTCAGCCTCTCCTCATAGTTCAACCCCCCTCAACTCCGGCATCAGCCTAGTAAACCTCAGCACAACTTGTGGGCCGAGGGACCTGTTTGTGCTGTAGTGTTCTATGTTCTGTTGAGAGGAGCCTCTCTATTGTTCATTTTAAGCCGTAAATTGATACACCTCTGTGAGACGCTATCCATTGTGTAATAAAAGGCATTCCCCTTTACTGTGTTACGAGGCAGACCTGTTGCTAGACAGATGCTGAATGTGCAAATGAAATGAAATCCCCTTGATGAACAAAGAAAATTACAGCACAGAAACAGGTCCTTTCACCCTCCAAGCCTGTTGCCCAACTTAACTAAAACCCCTTAATGAAGTTTCCCACTCTTTGTTCAATTCGTTTCAAAGCATAGAACAGTACAGCACAGTACAGGCCATTCGGCCCGCGATGCTGTGCCCAGCTATGTCCAAACCCAAGATCAAGCCATCCCGCTCCCGATCATTCTGGTTAATATCTGCAGTGGGTAAGTTGTTAGAAGGTATTCTGAGAGACAGGATCTACAGATATTCAGAGAGGCAAGAACTGAACACGAAAGCACTATGGCAATTCAATGCCATCACCAACAAGTCACCTACTGATCACCTGGCACCTTCTGTTTTGGGTGCAGATGTCGTGAAAGAAAGATGTTGACCTGAATATTTTGTCCATCGGGCATGTGCACACTGGCGGGTCTGGAAACGAGCCCTTTCCCAGCTGTGGTTATCCCCAGAGCGAAATGTCATGCTGGCTGGCCAATTAACAGGCAGTCGGAGTGTAGGGTGCTCAGTAATAGGCTGAGACTGCCCGGGAAGAGGGTGTGCGCCGGGATAGGGCCGCATTTTTGGTTGTTCCTTTAAGGGCAACGCGGCAGATTCAGGGTCACCAGGCCAGGGGGCCCAACTGGGAATCGACCGGGGGCTGGAGCCCTCTTGGGGAAAGGGACATATTGGAGCAAGCTGTAACTACACGGCTGCTGAACAATTCTTATTGATAAATCCTTCCTGTGCTCATTAATGGAGTGCATCTTCATATCCTGCTCTTTCCAGCATTTCAATTCAGCATCTTTTTCATCTACTATTTTTTCATCTTGGTTCTTGTGCTTTGCTGGAAGTGTGACCGTTTTAGCAATCTAGTTCTGGTTTATAATCTCAGTTTCTTTCCTTGTCTGAATTGCTGATTCTGCTGTCTCTTTCACTGTTGTTACATCTTTAGTTAATTACTCATTTCCGAGATTGCTTTCTTCAAGCACTTATTCTCCTGATTCAGTTCTTCACTGAACTTGTCCCTATTTTCTAGTTACTCTTCACGGAGTTCAGTTTATTCTCCATTGCCTCCTTCATTTTTCCTTCTTTTTAACTTGACTTTGTAAATTTTTTTACAACTTTTTTCTCCACATCTGCTGTCTGCCATTTCACTTTGCTGCTCTAATATCTTCCCCAGAGCTTGAATTATTTTTGCTGATGTCTCTTTATATTTAATCATTCCGAGTTTCTTTTGAGGTCTTTCATTTCTGTGTTTTTCCTGAGGATGTAAACATCCTTTATTTCCATTTGTCTTAACTTGAGCCAAATCACTTTGGCTTCAGTATTGCCTGATCTGTCTCCGATGAAGTGTTGGTTTTTTTTCTGTCCTGCAATTCGTTCATTGTTTTTCTTCTGGGATCTTTCCGTACCTGCCTTCTGGGGTCTTTTTGTGCCCTCCTTCTGGAGTCTTTTTGTGCTCTCCTTAGAGTCTTCCTGTGCCTTCCTTCTGGGGTCTTTCCATGCCTTCCTTCTGGGATCTTTCCATGCCTTCTTTCTGGGATCTTTCCATGTCTTCCTTCTGGGATCTTTCCATGCCTTCCTTCTGGGTCCTTCCGTGCTCTCCTTCTGGCATCGTTCCGTACCCTCCTTTTGGCATCTTTCTGTGCCTTCCTTCTGGGGTCTTTCTGTGTTCTACTTCTGGGTTCTTTCCATGCCTTCTTTCTGGGATCTTTCCATGCCTTCTTTCTGGGATCTTTCCATGCCTTCCTTCTGGGATCTTTCCATGCCTTCCTTCTGGGATCTTTCCATGCCTTCATTCTGGATCTTTCTGTGCTCTCCTTCTGGCATCTTTCCGTACCCTCCTTTTGGCATCTTTCTGTGCCTTCCTTCTGGGGTCTTTCTGTGTTCTACTTCTGGGATCTTTCCATGCCTTCTTTCTGGGATCTTTCCATGTCTTCCTTCTGGGATCTTTCCATGCCTTCCTTCTGGGTCCTTCCGTGCCTTCCTTCTGGGTCTTTCCATGCTCTCCTTCTGGCATTTTTTAGTATCCTCCTTTTGGCATCTTTCTGTGCTGTCCTTCTGGGGTCTTTCTGTGCCCACCTTTCAGGATGTCTCTTTGCCCTCCTTTTGGGGTTTTCCTTTGCTTCCTCTTTCAGATTTTTCTTTAAATTTGTCCTCTATCTGTGTTCTGTTTTTTGCCCTTTTTCTGGGGTCCTCTATTGGTCTCCTTGTGGATTCTGATCTTGGGGACTTACCACGTTCTCTCCGTTGCTCAGTCGTCTTGTGATAGTCCATCTTTTCTGATTTTACGTTACTCAGGGTCTGGCAATATCTCACCATCTATTCACTCAAAGAGAGACCGCTGCGCATTTTCAGACTCCGATTAAAACAGGATACTCACAGGTGTCGGGGCCCAAGGCAGCACCAAGATAAGCCCATCCTCGTCCCCAGATTGAAAGATGCACTTCCACTGACTTCATTAGTAACTTCTATGACTCTACGGGAACTGTATGTCAGCCACATGGCTGTAGCGAGCTCCAAAATGTCTCCTTGATCAGAGGACTCCACCCGCTGGGGTGTTTCATTCCATACTCTGAGTCCCAACTGATCCTGGAGGCAGCACGCTCAAAAACAAACCTCAGTCCCCAAAACATCTCCGTAAATCCCATTCCAGCTCAGTCAGTTCATGGCTCCCAGGATCGAGGTTGAAGCTAAAACATAAAGGCCACCTGGCCAACTGGTCCATCTGCTGCCGACTGTAAAAGCAGATGGACCGTATAAAATTGCATTCAATTGGCATCTTAATGGGTGAGACTGCCAGCTTGATTGTTGATGGGCACACTTCTGACTCCCGCATGTGCCAGCTGACCAAAATATTACTCAAGCGCGCCTAAAATTCTGGCCTTGTGTTTGCCTTTCGTGCTTGCCAATGCTCTCTGCAGCGAATAGGGTGACATAGTAAGAAATAGGAGCAGGAGTAGGCCATCCAGCCCCTCGAGCCTGCCCCGCCATTCAATAAGATCATGACTGATCTGAAGTGAGTACAGTAAAAAGTCTGACAACACCAGGTTTTAGTCCAACCGATTTATTTGATAGTAAACGCACAAGCTTTCGAGGTTTCCCTCTTCATCAGGTGAATGGAGAGGGAAACCACTTCAACGGGCAGAGAATTCCAGAGATTCACCACCCTTTGAGTGAAGAAGTTCCTCCTCAACTCTGATCTAACTTGCCCCCCCTTATCTTGAGGCTTTGCCCTCTAGTCCTACTGTCCTTTCTAAGCAGGAAGAATCTCTCTGGTTTTGAATTGAGGTCAATTTGGAAATGGAGGAAATGAAGTAGACATGTCGTGCACGAGTTCTCACAAACTGGAGGGTAATCATGTCCAGCGAATCTATTTCAGTGATGCCAGTCAATCTGGTCGGGAGACCAGACTGAACTCCCCGGCTCCTCCTCAAATGAGCACCGTGGCATCTTTTACAAGCACTCGAGGAGCCTCCATCTCATTTGGAAGACGGCACCGATGCCAATGCAGCACTCCCTCACTTTCGCACTGAGAAGTAAGCCTTGTTTATAAAAATGTAGAAGCATAGAACCCCCGATAGCGCAGAAAGAGGCCATTTGCCCCATCACATCTCCACTGACTGTCCACCAAAACATCTTACCCAGGCCCTATCCTCGTGACCCCACATATTTACCCAGCTAATCACCCTAATCTACACATCACGGGGACAGTCAGGGAGGCTAGGGGAGAAAAAAAACCCAGAGGGCATAGGTTAAAGGGTGAAAGGAGACAAGTTTAAAGGGAATATTGGGGGGGGGGGCTTCTTCAGGCAGAGAGTGGTGGGAGTGTGGAACGAACTGCCGGATAAATGCACTTCTAACATTTAAGAAAAGCTTGGACGGGTTCGTGGATGAGAGGGGTGTGGAGGGATGTGGTCCGAGTGCAGGTCAGTGGGACTGGGCAAAAAATGGTTCGGCAAAAGGCCTGTTTCTGAGCTGTAATTTTCTATGGTTCTATAGAGCGGGAATCAACCTTGTGACTCAGAGGTGAGCGTACTGTCAGCTGAATGATGGGGGACAAAAGTTATAGAGGGTGTGGAAATAATTCAGGAAAGGTCAGTGAGGGAGTTCCTACGGTGATTAGTGATGTGTAATCAGAAAGTAAATAAGCTCAACTTGTTTCTCTGGTTGCATTGGATACAATGGTATGTTGTACATTCTATGATACATGAACCTCCCCCTAGTCATTCTTGGAAATGTCTCCTAGTATTGTTGCTAACAGGTTGGGTACCTCCTGGATCTTTTACCACTGGGAGGACACACCCAAGCCCATAGCTACCCTTTGACAAATTGTTTGATTTCAACACCAGCATACTTTTCTTCAAGGTATTTATTGTACCTTTGACACTGAACCACTCCAACAGGTTACAGCACTGAAAAGGCAAAGCTTGTCAAAGGGAGTGTCTTAAAAGGGGAAAGGAGGAGCAAGGAAAAGAGGTTTGGGGAGGGAATTCCAGGGCTTAATGCAACCGAGGTGAGTGAATGGGCCATATGAGTGTCCCTCCACAGAGGGCTGTGGAGGCTGGGCCTATTTAAGACAAAGATAGGTACATAGAACATTACAGCGCAGTACAGGCCCTCGATGTTGCGCCGACCAGTGGAACCAATCTAATGACCCTCTAACCTAAACTATTCCAATGTTATCCACATGCCTATCCACTGACCATTTGAACGCCCTTAAAGTTGGCGAGTCCACAACTGCTGCAGGCAGGGCATTCCACACCCTCTGAGTAAAGAACCTACCTCTGACATCCGTCTTATAATTACCACCCCTCAATTTAAAGCTATGTCCCCTGGTGTTAGCCATCACCATCCGAGGTAAAAGGCTCTCACTGTCCACCCTATCTGATCATCTTGTAAGCCTCAATTAGGTCACCTCGTAACCTTCTTCTCTCTAACTCAGCACCCATGAAACGGGTAGGGTCTTGATTGATAAGAGGATCAAAGATTATGGGGTAAAGGCGGGCGAATGGACTTGAGAAGCTTACCAGACCTGGTTGAACGGCAAGACAGAATTAATAGCCCAAATGGGCAAAATCTGCACCGGTATCTTACGGTCTTATACACCATAAGATTGAAATCAGGCTTGTCCACTAACCATGAATCAGATTGAATACACGCCAAATATTCCATAATGAGTTACAGGGAATGCTTAATCATTTATATATTAATAGAACTGTCATCAAATGGCAAAAACAAAAGAAATTGGACACAGAGGGAGCGCCCAGCTCTCGCAGACAATGTTGTGAGCGAGAAGCACACACTTCACTCACCCTTGCTCTACGTGCAAATCATTTCGGTGACACCGGTAGGGAAAGGAAACTACACGGATGAAAATCAGCGGAATGTGACAATTCTGAGCCTGGGGCAGCAGTTAACAAAACGTCTCGTGGGCCGCACTCTGAACCCAGGTGCGCCACATGTGGCCTCCAGGCTGTAAACTGCCTACCACTGGGTTAAAGTCTCGGCGGTTGAATTGTTACACAAAAGGAGAGCAATACGGCCGTCGATATAAAGCTAAAGGTATCAAATCATTCCGCAGGATTTTCCAAGCTCCCTCTGTACCCTAGGCCCCGTTTCTCCACGGTTCAGGCTGGAACAAGGCTGCAAATTCCAGCTGACCATCTTGGACATGGGGGCGAGTAAAGAGAAAGCCACTGAAGAACCTTCAACTCCATTTTCTTCAGGACAAGACATTAAAAAAACACTAACTGCGAGCACGTTTAGAAATTGGAAATCATTTTCTTCCACAATGTGTGGTGCAAATTCCTAACGGAAGGCATTGGTTCAGGTTCCATTTTTAAAGTAGAACTGATTCATAAGAACATAAGAAATAGGAGCAGGAGTAGGCCATCTAGCCCTTCGAGCCTGCCCCGCCATTCAATAAGATCATGGCTGATCTGTCGTGGCTCAGTTCCACATTCCCGCCCTCTCTCCATAACCCTTAATCCCCTCGCTTATCAAAAACCCATCAACCCGCGTCTTAAAAATATTTAGCGAGGCAGCCTCCACCACTTCAACGGGCAGAGAATTCCAGAGATTCACCACCCTTTGAGTGAAGAAGTTTCTCCTCAACTCCGTTCTAAACCGCCCCTCCTTTATCTTGAGGCTATGCCCCCTAGTCCTACTGTCCTTTCTGAGCGGGAAGAGTCTCTCCACCTCTATCCTATCCATCCCCTTCATCATCTTATACGTCTCAATGAGATCTCCCCTCACTCTTCTAAACGAGTACAAGCCTAGTTTATTCAGCCTCTCCTCATAGCTCAACCCCCTCAACTCCGGTATCAGCCTAGTAAACCTCCTATGCACTCCCTCCAAGGCCAAAATATCCTTGCGTAAGTGCGGCGCCCAAAACTGCACACAGTACTCCAGCTGCGGCCTCACCAGTGCCCTGTACAGCCGCAGCAAGACCTCCCTGCTTTTATATTCAATCCCCCTCGCTATGAAGGCCAGCATCCCATTCGCCTTCCTGACCACCTGCTGCACCTGCAAGCTGGGTTTTTGCGACTCATGCACAAGGACCCCCAGGTCCCTCTGCACCGTCGCCTGCTGCAGTTTTTCGCCATGTAAGTAATAATCCTTCCTACCATTATTCCTACCAAAGTGGACCACCTCGCACTTGCCAACATTAAATTCCATTTGCCATTTCCTGGCCCATTCGCCCAGCCTATCTAGATCCTTCTGCAGACTCTCTACACCCTCCGCACAATTTGCCTTTCCCCCAATCTTGGTGTCATCAGCAAATTTCGACACCATACACTCGGTTCCCTCCTCCAGATCATCTATATAAATGGTAAATAACTGAGGCCCCAGCACCGACCCCTGGGGCACTCCTTCAATCAATCAATAGCATCATTAAAACAGATATCTGTCTTTATATCGGCTGCTGTGTTTGCTCCATATAACAATAACTGCACGTCAAAAATATGTCATTGGCCGTAACATGCCTTGGAATGTCCTGAGGTCATAAAAGTCTCCAAAAAATTTTTTTTGAAGCTTGAAGCTTTTGTTCTCCTTGTTTGCCTACAGTAGTCGGCTTCAGCAAGGATTTACAAGTTGTTCTCAATTTGAAACAAACAAATTTGCTCCAAAGCTGATCAATTCTGGCCCATTGCCTCAGTTTGGTCCTTAAGCGAATGAGCAAGAATGACTTGTTCCGAACAACAATCCAATATAGATTTATGAGGGTGATAAAGATCGAATTAGAACAAAAGAACAAAGAACAAAAACAGCCCGGGAAACAGGCCCTTCGGCCCAACGAGCCCGCGCCGCCATTTTAACATTACCAATCCCCCCCTCTACCCTTGACCCTTATCTATTGTTTTACGACCATCCACATTGAGGGAAAACTAATTTAGGGACAATTTATTACTTCCAATCAGCCTAATAGCACATCTTTGGGGTGTGGGAGGAAACCGGAGCACCCGGAGAAAACCCACGCAAGCATGGGGAGAATGCGCAAACTCCCACAGACACCGGCCCAAATCCATGTATCTGCACAGCAAACAGTGATAGTCACTGAGCTGTCGTCTTGCCCGGTATCTGGTCCAGTTTAAGCACACACTAACGACATGAAGCACGAGGCCAATCTCGAACAACCAAGAGCAGCCCCAGTACGACCCATCGCGTGTATGCCCCTCGTTGGACACCAAGGTGGACTGACTTAAAACCCGTGAATGAAAAGAGGAAAAACATGATTATCATACCATATCCATTTACGTTGCAGGTCAGTGGCTGGAACAGTGAGGTAGGAGAATGTTACTAATGTCCGTTAAATAATATTCCCAGGCGGGGAAACCAGCTTCATGAAAGAAAGTCAAAAAGAGAGAAAGAATTGGAATTTGTCAAAGAATTGCACACTTCATACAAAGCTGGATGTTCTTCTCTTCTACTCCACAGGTGCGTCGGTCCATCTTGTTGTCTAACGTGGGGCACGCACACGGTGGGTCGCGCGTGGGCTGCTCTTGGATGTTTCGAGAGTAGCCTCGTACTTTGCGGTGTTAGTGTACGCTTAAAACTGGACCAATTGACAGGCAACACGACAGCTCAGTGACTATCGCTGTTTGCTGTGCAGATACATGGATTTGGGCCGGTGTCTGTGGGAGTTTGCGCATTCTCCCCATCCTTGCGTGGGTTTTCTCCGGGTGCTCCGGTTTCCTCCCACACCCCAAAGATGTGCTCTTAGGCTGATTGGTGTAACAAATTGTCCCTAAGTTATTCTCCCCTTAATCTGGTTTCCAATGGGGGTACCATAAGCATAGACATGGGTCAAGGGTGGAGGAGGAAAAGCACATTGTTAAGATGGCAGAGGGGGCTCGTTGGGCCGAATGGCCTGTTTCCCATGCTGTGTTGTTGTTTGTTCTTTGTTTTATCCAACTATATTCCAAATCAAGGACTCATTTTCATTAACTACACCAGTATCAGCTAAATGTCACTGCAATGGAGAGAAGTGGTCCACTTTGGTAGGAATAATGGTAGGAAGGACTATTACTTACGTGGCGAAAAACTGCGACGGTGCAGAGGGACCTCGGGGTCCTTGTGCATGAGTCGCAAAAACCCAGCCTGCAGGTGCAGCAGGTGGTCAGGAAGGCGAATGGGATGCTGGCCTTCATAGCGAGGGGGATTGAATATAAAAGTAGGGAGGTCTTGCTGCAGCTGTATAGGGCATTGGTGAGGCCGCAGCTGGAGTACTGTGTGCAGTTTTGGTCGCCGCACTTACACAAGGATATTTTGGCCTTGGAGGGAGTGCAGAGGAGGTTTACTAGGCTGATGCCGGAGTTGAGGGGGTTGAGCTATGAGGAGAGGCTGAATAAACTAGGCTTGTACTCGTTAGAGTTTAGAAGAATGAGGGGAGATCTCATTGAGATGTATAAGATGATGAATGGGATGGATAGGATAGAGGTGGAGAGACTCTTCCCGCTCAAAAAGGACAGTAGGACTAGGGGGCACAGCCTCAAGATAAAGGGGGAGCGGTTTAGAACGGAGTTGAGGAGGAACTTCTTCACTCAAAGGGTGGTGGATCTCTGGAATTCTCTGCCCGTTGAAGTGGTGGAGGCTGCCTCGCTAAATATTTTTAAGACGCGGGTTGATGGGTTTTTGATAAGAGAGGGGATTAAGGGTTATGGGGAGAGGGCGGGAATGTGGAACTGAGCCACAACAGATCAGCCATGATCTTATTGAATGGCGGGGCAGGCTCGAAGGGCTAGATGGCCAACTCCTGCTCCTATTTCTTATGTTCTATTATGTTTAAGTGATGTGTGAACTCCTGGCTTGTTTGGTCTTGTTTTAGGTATCAGCCTCTATTGCATAATGATGTTGTTCTTTCTCTAGGGTTTCCTTTTATATTTGGGTAGGTGGGATGTGACACAGGCCCTGATTTGTTGTAGCTAACCACACCAGGTTAAAGTCCAACTGATTTACTTGATAGTAAACTCGCAAGCTTTCGGGGGTTCGCCCCTTCGTCAGGCGAATGGAGAGTTCTAGCCTCAGACGGAGCATATAAACCTGGTGTTGTCAGACTTCTGACTGTGTTTACCCCAGTCCCACGCTGACATCTCCACATCACCGATCGTTGTAGCTAATCCAGGAAGCTTCCTCCTATCTTGTCGGGAGAAGGAGAGTCACATCTGTCCTTGAGATACATAAGAACATAAGAACATAAGAAATAGGAGCAGGAGTAGGCCATCTAGCCCTTCGAGCCTGCCCCGCCATTCAATAAGATCATGGCTGATCTGTTGTGGCTCAGTTCCACTTTCCCGCCCTCTCCCCATAACCCTTAATCCCCTCGCTTATCAAAAACCCATCAACCCGCTTCTTAAAAATATTTAGCGAGGCAGCCTCCACCACTTCAACGGGCAGAGAATTCCAGAGATTCACCACCCTTTGAGTGAAGAAGTTCCTCCTCAACTCCGTTCTAAACCGCCTCCCCTTTATCTTGAGGCTGTGCCCCCTAGTCCTACTGTCTTTTTTGAGCGGGAAGAGTCTCTCCACCTCTATCCTATCCATCCCATTCATCATCTTATACGTCTCAATGAGATCTCCCCTCATTCTTCTAAACTCTAACGAGTACAAGCCTAGATTATTCAGCCTCTCCTCATAGCTCAACCCCCTCAACTCCGGTATCAGCCTAGTAAACCTCCTCTGCACTCCCTCCAGGGCCAAAATATCCTTGCGCAGGTGCGGCGCCCAAAACTGCACACAGTACTCCAGCTGCGGCCTCACCAATGCCCTATACAGCTGCAGCAAGACCTCCCTACTTTTATATTCAATTCCCCTCGCTATGAAGGCCAGCATCCCATTCGCCTTCCTGACCACCTGCTGCACCTGCAAGCTGGGTTTTTGCGACTCATGCACAAGTACCCCGAGGTCCCTCTGCACCGTCGCCTGCTGCAGTTTTACGCCCCGTAAGTAATAGTCCTTCCTACCATTCTTCCTACCAAAGTGGACCACCTCACACTTGCCAACATTAAATTCTCTGTTGACAATTCCTCTTCTCCTCGTTAGTGCGGTTTCCTTGGGGGGAAAGTGTTGACATTTTCCTGTGATGTGGAATCTGATGGGGCTCGAGAGGATGGAAGTTTGTAATGTTGTGAGCCAGGAGACGTCTACGAATCCTTGGCTTCCTGTACATGTGTCTCTACGCTGCCATGCTACACCCTGTACCGATGGCGGTCTACCTTTCTTCTGGATTATCCTTTCATCGCTTTGAGGTCCTGGGATATTGTGTTAGGCCGGGAGACAGGCCCTTCGATCCAACGAGCCCGCGCCGCCGTCTTAACAATGTGTTTTTACCCCTCCACCCTTGACCCATGTCTATGCTGATGGTACCCCCCCATTGGAAACCAGATTAAGGGGAGAATAATTTAGGGACAATTTGTTACACCAATCAGCCTAAGAGCACATCTTTGGGGTGTGGGAGGAAACCAGAGCACCCGGAGGAAACCCACACAGGTATATTGTTTAACTCCATCTCTGTTATCCTGTGAAGGGGGGTGCGCACCTTGGAGCTATGCGCTCACGACTGTACCCTGTAATCCCGAGATTCAGCTCAGTGACCATCACTGTTGGCTGTGCAGATACGTGGATTTGGGCCGGTGTCTGCGGGAGTTTGCGCATTCTCCCCGTGCTTGCGTGGGTTTTCTCTGGGTGCTCCGGTTTCCTCCCACACCCCAAAGATGTGCTGTTAGGCTGATTGGGGGTAACAAATTGTCCCTAAATTGGTCTTCCCTCAATCTTCCCCAATAGGCGTAGACAAAGTTGGAAGAGGGGAGTCACAATGTTAAAATGGCGGCGCGGGCTCGTTGGGCCGAAGGGCCTGTTTCCCGTGCTGTGTTGATCTTTATCTATACAAGAGGCGACGCTAACTACAAAGACAGCAACGCTTCGTAATTGGATATGAATTTATTATACTAATTTCTTTTCTGGATATATTTATGTGGAATAATGATTACGCTGTCCTAGATTTTGGGGAATTGTTGCATTTTTTTTTCAAATATGAAACGGAAGACTTTGAATAAAAATGTCATTAAAATTCAAAGTCATTGGGTCAAAATCCTGGCAGTCGCTCCCTACGCCACAAGGATTGTAGCGGCTCAAGGAGGCAGCTCTCCTCCACATCCTCAAGGACATTCAGGGACGGACAGTAAGTGCTGACGTAGCCAGCGTTCCAAGGAAAGGATTGAGAGGTTAGGGTGCGTAGGATACACGGTGACAAATCAAATTAGATTTTCTTGAAGCTGCTCAAGAACATTCTGGAAGACTTATGATGTCTCCCTATTGCTGTTCTTGTTGTTTCTAAGGTAGAAATGAGAATTGTCTCTTGGTTTTACTAAGTTTTAAACATATATGTTTTGAATTCTTTATGCTTATTTACATGTTAATGTTTGGAAGTAAAAATATTCAAAACCGGAGATGAGGGGGTTGGCTTATGAGGAGAGATTAAATAGACTGGGTCTGTACTCGTTGGGGTTTAGAAGGATGAGGGGGGGATCTTATAGAGACGTATAAGATAATGAAGGGGATGGATAGGGTAGAGGTAGAGAGATTCTTCCCGCTTAGAAAGGATAGCAGGACTAGAGGGCACAGCCTCAAGATAAGGGGGGTGCAGTTTAGAACGGAGTTGAGGAGGAACTTCTTCACTCAAAGGGTGGTGAATCTCTGGAATTCTCTGCCCGTTGAAGTGGTGGAGGCTACCTCGCTAAATATATTTAAGTCACGGGTAGATAGGTTTCTGATAGACAGGGGAATTAAGGGTTATGGGGAGAGAGCGGGAAAGTGGAACTGATCCACTTCAGATCAGCCATGATCTTATTGAATGGCGGGGCAGGCTCGAAGGGCTAGATGGCTGACTCCTGCTCCTATTTCTTGTATTCTTATCTGTTGTTTCTGAATGGCTGCTCCATCTTCCATCGTCAATGACCCAATCACTGATCTCACCTTTGTAATCCACTGCGGCTACGCTGTTGGTGTGACAAGTCCCACCTTTCTTCCCTCAGAAACATCTCCGCGATTTCATATCACGTTTCATCGATTGATAAACACTTTTGCTTTACATACAGTTGTAGAAATTCGGAACAGTTGGACCCTCAAGCCTGGCCTCAACTCCACAATCCCACCTTACCCTCAATAACCTTTGACTCCTTTGAAAGTGAAGAATATATCTACCTCAGTCTTCAATATTCAATAACCCTGTCCCCACTACTCTCCAAAGAGAGTTCCAAAGACTCGTGACCTTTTGAGAGAAGAACAAAGAACAACACAGCACAGGAAACTGTTGCTGTTTGTCATTTTCATAAATGACCTCGATGAGGAAGTGGAGGGATGGGTAAGTAAGTTTGCCGATGACACGAAGGTCGGTGGTGTTGTGGATGGTCTGGAAGGATGTCAGAAGTTGCAGCAGGACATAGATAGGATGCAAGACTGGGCGGAGAAGTGGCAGATGGACTTCAACGCGGATAAATGTGTAGTGGTCCATTTTGGCAGGACCAATGGGATGAACGAGTACACTATCAAGGGCAGGAGTCTTAGCAGTGTTGAAGAGCAGAAGGATCTTGGGGTCCGGGTCCACAGGACTCTTAAATCGGCCTCGCAGGTGGAGGATGTGGTCAAGAAGGCGTATGGTGTACTGGCCTTCGTTAATCGAGGGATTGAGTTTAGGAGTCGGGAGGTAATGCTGCAACTTTATAAGACCCTTGTCAGGCCCCACTTGGAGTACTGTGCGCAATTCTGGTCGCCTCACTATAGGAAGGATGTAGAAGCTATTGAAAGGGTACAGAGGAGATTTACAAGGATGTTGCCTGGATTGGGAGGCAAGCCTTATGAGGATAGGTTGAGGGAGCTGGGACTCTTCTCCCTGGAGAGACGAAGGTTGAGAGGCGACCTGATAGAGGTTTATAAAATGTTGAGAGTTATAGACAGGGTGGATTCTCGGAGGCTATTTCCCAGGGCTGAAATGGTCGCTACGAGAGGACACAGGTTTAAGGTGCTGGGGAGCAGGTACAGAGGAGATGTTAGGGGTAAGTTTTTCACTCAGAGGGTGGTGAGTGAGTGGAATCGGCTGCCGTCAGTGGTGGTGGAGGCGAACTCGCTGGGGTCTTTTAAAAGACTTCTGGATGAGTACATGGGATTTAATGGGATTGGGGGTTATAGATAGGTCTATGGATTGGAAGGTATTGATGTGATCGGCGCAACTTGTGGGCCGAAGGGCCTGTTTGTGCTGTAGTGTTCTATGTTCTAAACAGGCCATTCGGCCCAACAAACCCACACCGCCATTTTAACATTGTGAGTGCCCTCCTCTACCTATGACCTTTGTCTACACCTATTGGGCTCCACAATAAAGGAACCATAACCAGATTGAGGGAAGACTAATTTAGGGACAATTTGTTACACCAATCAGCCTAATAGCACATCTTTGGGGTGTGGGAGGAAACCGGAGCACCCGGAGAAAACCCACGCAAGCACAGAAGAAATGCCTCCTCATCTCCTTCTTAAATAGAAGACCCCTTATTTTTAAACTGCGTCCCCTAGTCTTAGATTCTTCCACAAGGTAAAACACGTCACAAGGTTCTGGGAACCAGACAAGAAGTATTTCCAATCTAGATCCACCACACATTCAACAGCTACGCAGACCAAGATGGCCACAGGAGACCATTGAGAAATCAGTGCAAGCTAGGATCAGTTGTGATGCCTTATAGAATCCGACAGTGCAGAAGGAGGCCATTCAGCCCATCGGGTCTGCACCGACCACAATCCTACCCAAGCAGGGAGGTCTTGCTGCAACTGTACAGGGCACTGGTGAGGCCGCAACTGTGTGCAGTTTTGGTCCCCATATTTGCGAAAGGATATATTGGCCTTGGAGGGAGTGCAGAGAAGGTTCACCAGGCTGATACCGGAGATGATACCAGCCCGCCTTGTTGTCCAATGAGGGGCATACACGCGGTGGGTCGTGCGAGGGCTGCTCTTGGACGTTGCTTCGAGAGTTGCCTAGTGCTTCACGTCGTTAGTGTACGCTTAAACTGGACCGACTGACGGGCAACACGACAGCTCAGTGACTGTTTGCTGTACAGATACATGGATTTGGGCCGGTGTCTGTGGGAGTTTGCACATTCTCCCCGTGCTTGCGTGGGTTTTCTCCGGGCGCTCCGGTTTCCTCCCACACCCCAAAAACGTGCTTTTAGGCTGATTGGTGTTAATAAATTGTCTCTAAATTTGGCCTCCCTCAATCTGGTTCTAATTCTCTAAATTTCCACCCCTTTATTGTGGAGTCCAATAGACGTAGACAAAGGTCATAGGTAGAAAAGGGCACTCACAATGTTAAAATGGCGGCGCGGGATTGTGGGGCCGAAGGGCCTGTTTCCCGTGCTGTGTTGTTCTTTGTTCTCTGTGTTATGAGGGGGTTAGCTTATGAGGAGAGACTAAATAGACTGGGTCTGTACTCGTTGGAGTTTAGAAGGATGAGGGGGGATCTTATAGAGACGTATAAGATAATGAAGGGGATGGATAGGCTAGAGGTAGAGAGATTCTTCCCGCTTAGAAAGGATAGCAGGACTAGAGGGCACAGCCTCAAGATAAGGGGGGGGTGCAGTTTAGATCAGAGTTGAGGAGGAACTTCTTCACTCAAAGGGTGGTGAATCTCTGGAATTCTCTGCCCGTTGAAGTGGTGGAGGCTGCCTCGCTAAATATATTTAAGTCACGGGTAGATAGGTTTCTGATAGACAGGGGAATTAAGGGTTATGGGGAGAAAGTGGAACTGATCCACTTCAGATCAGCCATGATCTTATTGAATGGCGGGGCAGGCTCGAAGGGCTAGATGGCCGACTCCTGCTCCTATTTCTTATGTTCTTATAACCCCCTGCACTACTCTAGCTAGTCCCCTTAAAAAACTCAGGGCCAATTTAGCACGGCCAATCCATCTAACCCCGCACATCTTTGGACTGTGGGAGGAAAGCGGAGCACCCGGAGGAAACCCACGCAGACACGGGGAGAATGTGCAAACTCCACACAGACGGTGACCCCGAGCCGGGAATCGAACCCAGGACCCTGGAGCTGTGAAGCAGCAGTGCTAACCCACTGTGCCACCGCGCTGCCTGTATCAGACTATATAAGGAGAGTGCCGAGACTTGCTAAAGGAGGATGGCTGAGGGTGAATGCTAGGAAGGTGGTGGACTCCCGTATGGGTTACCTGCTGTGTGCCAATTCACTCTGTGCCTTATGGACAATGAACCTTATTTGGAATTGAGGAGAACCACCATGGTAACTGGAACTATCTCCGTTTTCTTGATGATAACTGAGGGCGTGGAATGCCCCGCCTGCAGCAGTTGTGGACTCGCCAACTTTGAGGGCGTTCAAATGGTCAGTGGATAGGCGTATGGATAACATTGGAATAGTTTAGGTTAGAGGGTCATTAGATTGGTTCCACTGGTCGGCACAACATCGAGGGCCGAAGGGCCTGTACTGCGCTGTTACGTTCCATGTTGGCTACATGTCTTGACACAGATAATTAATAAATTGTTGATTAATTGAACCCAGACTTCTGGGTATCTATGGTTTGTCTCAGAACCCCACCTATATTATTACCCAACCCCTCGTGATATCACACATCCTTTCAACATTCACCCAGTCATGTTCCCTCAGGATCTTCGGTTTAAATAAGATCACCTCTCAACTCTTTGAGTATTGCACATTTTGTGTGGGCATGGAAACCAGGTGTTTAGCAAATTTAGGTGGGGTTTGACACACCAGTTGAGTCAGCTTTGCACACGACTTTCATCAGTTAAGGGGCCCGTATGATGTTCCAGCAGCACACTACGCATATGGATAAGGCAGAGTTTATCCCTTGTTTATGGAAATCGGAGCGGGTGTCCACTATGTTTGGAAAATTATTGCGATAGAGCGTGGTGTGCTAAACTTTTTTTGAGTCTTTCTGCAGATTCCGAAAATCTGAGACCAGGTCAAAGTTAAACTGGAGTTGGACGGAGCAGGAAATGAGGCAGAAGCAGGTTGTGTCTGGATCCTGGTTGTGTCTGGACCCTGGTTGTGTCTGGATCCTGGTTGTGTCTGGATCCTGGTTGTGTCTGGATCCTGGTTGTGTCTGGATCCTGGTTGTGTCTGGATCCTGGTTGTCTCTGGATCCTGGTTGTGTCTGGATCCTGGTTGTGTCTGGATCCAGGTTGTGTCTGGATCCTGGTTGTGTCTGGATCCAGGTTGTGTCTGGATCCTGGTTGTCTCTGGATCCTGGTTGTGTCTGGATCCTGGTTGTGTCTGGATCCTGGTTGTGTCTGGATCCTGGCTCCCTTTCCAGCTCCTGATATACTTGGGGGGGCGTACTGGGGGCATTCTATGGTTAACTCAGGAATTTGATTCTTTGGGGTTTTTTTGCACCCATTGTATACTTCATACCTTTAATCCACAGATGATTCAGTCTGCCTTGTTGTCCAACGAGGGGCATACACGCGATGGGTCGTACGAGGGCTGCTCTTCGATGTTTCGAGAGTAGCCTAGTGCTTCACGTCGTTAGTGTGCGCTTAAACTGGACCAACTGAAGGGCAACACGACAGCTCAGTGACTATCACTGATTGCTGTGCAGACACATGGATTTGGGTCAGTGTCTGTGGGAGTTTGCGCATTCTCCCCGTGCTTGCGTGGGTTTTCTCCGGGTGCTCCGGTTTCCTCCCACACCCCAAAGATGTGCTGTTAGGCTGATTGGTGTAACAAATTGTCCCTAAATTAGTCTCCCCTCAATCTGGTTTCCAATGTGGAGTGCCGTAAGCGTAGACATGGGTCACGGGTGGAAGAGGGGACTCTCAATGTTGAAATGGTGGCGTGGGATCGTTGGGCCGGAGGGCCTATTTCCCGGGCTGTGTTGTTCTTTAAGGTGCACAAAACATGAAGAACAGGGCCAGGACTTTCCCAAAAAATAGTAAGTGCTGAATGAGTGAGAAAACAGGAGAGTTTCAGACCTACCATTGTGCAGGTATCCCGATCCCCCACTGCACTGGGAGATCTCCTGCACCCCCCCACTCACCCAGCCCTCATGGACATCACTTGCCCCTATAAGTCTTCTCCTGCCAATCGTTCCACGTGCTGGTCCCTTCACCCACACCCCTTATTGCCAGGCAGAACGCTCCCCTGCCAATCACCAACTTATGCCTAATGCCCTTTCCACTCACATTGTCTGCATCTTTAAGACTTGAATAGCAGGTTAGCTGTAAAGACTCGCATTCTAATCAGTAATCTGTAAACTGTGTGTCCCATTAGCATTGGAAAGGGTGCAGAGGAGGTTTACCAGGATGTTGCCTGGTATGGTGGGAAGGTCTTATGAGGAAAGGCCGAGGGACTTGAGGCTATTTTCATTGGAGAGAAGAAGGTTAAGAGGTGACCTAATTGAGGCATACAAGATGATCACAGGGTTAGATAGGGTGGACAGTGAGAGCCTTTTGCCTTGTGATGGCTAACACGAGGGGACATAGCTTTAAATTGAGGGGTGGTAATTATAGGACGGATGTCAGAGGTAGGTTCTTTACTCAGAGGGCGTGGAATGCCCTGCCTGCAGCAGTTGTGGACTCGCCAACTTTAAGGGCGTTCAAATGGTCAGTGGATAGGCGTATGGATAACATTGGAATAGTTTAGGTTAGAGGGTCATTAGATTGGTTCCACTGGTTGGCGCAACATCGAGGGCCTGTAGTGCGCTGTAATGTTCTACGTTCTATGCTCTGTCTGAGACCAGAACTCTCCACTCACCTGACGAAGGGGCAAACCTCGAAAGCTTGTGGGTTTACTATCAAATAAGAACATAACATAAGAACATGAGAAATAGGAGCAGGAGTCGGCCATCTAGCCCTTCGAGCCTGCCCCGCCATTCAATAAGATCATGGCTGATCTGTCGTGTCTCAGTTCCACATTCCCGACTTTAACCTGGTGTTGTGAGACCTCTTACTGTAATCACCTTCCTAGCAGAGATCTCCCCCCACACTGCGGAGCTCCACCCTTGCTCCCCCTCCCCCACCAACCCCATCACTGTCACACCCCCACACAGGCTCCTTCCCTTGGCATTGCCCCTTAGCACAGTTATAGTGCCGGGTGGCCAGTGCCAGGCTCTGGATGGAGGCACAAGTGAATTTTTCTGCCTGATTGATTGAGAGATTATTATTAGACAGTGACATAATAGTTAATGGAGAAAACGCAGTTCAATGGAGTTGAGGTACAGATCAACCAGATCTAATTAAATAGCTAAGCAGGCTCGAGAGGCTGAATAGTCTAATCCTGTTCCTACATTCTGATCGTACTTATAATTAGAGTCACTCGGAGCTATTAGATGTGGTGATTGTATCTCGTTGGTGATTTGCAGTGCAGAGGCTTGCTCAGGCTGCCAGCTCACATCAGCTCGCTTTCACTTGAGAATATCAACTCAGAGTACGGGTAGGCCATTCAATTAGACCACTGCTGATCTGACGGTAGCCTCCCTCCTCCCACACCTCCACCCCCTTATTAAGCAAGAATCTACCTACCTCTGCTTTAAAAATATCCAGGTATTTGGGCGGCACGGTAGCACAGCGGTTAGCATCGGGTCTTGGGTTCGATTCCCGGCTCGGGGTCACCGTCTGTGTGGAGTTTGCGCATTCTCCTCGTGTCTGCGTGGGTTTCCTCCGGGTGCTCCGGTTTCCTCCCACGGTCCAAAGATGTGCGGGTTAGATTAATTGGCCATGCTAAGAAATTGCCTCTTAGTGTTGAGGTTAGAGGGATTAGTGGGTATAATATATGAGGGTAGGGCCTGGGTGGGGTTGTGTTCAGTGCAGACTCGATGGGCTGAAGGGCCTGTAGGGTTCTACGATTAATGCTTGCCCTTTTTAATTATCCTAACTTTTCTTTATACTGTGGCCCTCTTTGCTTCTCATCGTTGATTACCTTGTTGCATTTTACTGTCCTTACTTTTAGTACTGTCCTTGTTTCTCTTTGACTTGTCACCCCATTTAGCTTTCCGTTTCCCCTTCCATTCTGGTTTACACCCTCCCCAAGCACTCTAGCGAATGCTCACGCTAGGATATCAGTCCCAGTCCTGCCGAGGTGTGACCCGTCCAGTTTGTACGGGTCCCACCTCCTCCAGAGCAGGTCCTCGGAATCTGAAACCCTCCCCTGTGCGTCGTCTTTCCAGCTGTGTATTCATCTGATATATCCTGCTGTTTCTATTCTACCTGGCATGTGGCGTTGGTAGCACGTCTGCGATCGCTACCTCTGAGGTCTTACTTCTCAACTTACTCCCTACTCATAAGAACATAAGAAATAGGAGCAGGAGT
This sequence comes from Carcharhinus amblyrhynchos, assembly GCF_965287045.1. Classification (NCBI taxonomy): domain Eukaryota; kingdom Metazoa; phylum Chordata; class Chondrichthyes; order Carcharhiniformes; family Carcharhinidae; genus Carcharhinus; species Carcharhinus amblyrhynchos. Next base: position 43,560,479 of record NC_137346.1, on the reverse strand, counting down.
TGGCCATCTGGCCCTTCGAGCCTGCCCCGCCATTCAATAAGATCATGGCTGATCTGTCGTGGCTCAGTTCCACTTTCCCGCCCTCTCCCCATAACCCTTAATCCCCTCCCTTATCAAAAACCCATCAACCCGCGTCTTAAAAATATTTAGCGAGGCAGCCTCCACCACTTCAACGGGCAGAGAATTCCAGAGATTCACCACCCTTTGAGTGAAGAAGTTCCTCCTCAACTCTGTTCTAAACCGCCCCCCCTTTATCTTGAGGCTGTGTCCCCTAGTCCTACTGTCCTTTCTGAGTGGGAAGAGTCTCTCCACCTCTATCCTATCCATCCCATTCATCATCTTATACGTCTCAATGAGATCTCCCCTCATTCTTCTAAACTCTAACGAGTACAAGCCTAATTTATTCAGCCTCTCCTCATAGCTCAACCCCCTCAACTCCGGTATCAGCCTAGTAAACCTCCTCTGCACTCCCTCCAAGGCCAAAATATCCTTGTGTAAGTGCGGCGACCAAAACTGCACACAGTACTCCAGCTGCGGCCTCACCAATGCCCTATACAGCTGCAGCAAGACCTCCCTACTTTTATATTCTATCCCATTCGCCTTCCTGACCACCTGCTGCACCTGCAGCTTTTAGAAACTCATTTTGTTTTTAGATCAATGTCACTGGGTCCAACGTGCACCACCGGCTGTTCAACCTCCACTTCCAGGATGTCCTGGGACAAAGAAACATAGAATCTAGAAGCAGGAAGAGGCCATTCTGCCCTTTGAACCTGCTCCACCACTCATTATGATCATGGCTGATCATTGAATTCAATATCCTGATACCCCCCCCTCTCCTCCCCACATATCCCTTAATCCCTTTAGCCCCAAGAGCGATATATAAGTTCTTCTTAAAATCAAACAAAGTTTTGGCCCCCTGTGGTCGTGAATTCCACACTTTCACCACCCTCTGGGTGAAGAAATTTCTCCTCACTTTAGTTCTAAAAGGTTTCTCAAACTGTGACCCCGATATCTAGACTTGCCCACCATGGGGAACATTCTTTCTGAATCTATCTTGTTAGAATGTTATCAGTTTCTGCGAGATCCCCTCGCACTCCAATGAATATAATCCTAACCGATTTAGTCTCTCCTCATATGCAGACCTGTCGTCTCAGGAATCAGCCTGGTAAACCTTTGCTGTACTCCCTCTATAGCAAGGACATCCTTCCACAGATAAGGACACCAAGACTGCAGATAATATTCCAGGTATGGCCTCACCAACCCCCGAGGATCACGACAGACACCTCCAGACGCTGAAAGATGCCCTCGTAAGAACAGGATATGGCGCTCAACTCATCGATCGACAGTTCCAACGCGCCACAGCGAAAAACCGCACTGACCTCCTCAGAAGACAAACACGGCACACGGTGGACAGAGTACCCTTCATCGTCCAGTACTTCCCCGGAGTGGAGAAGCTACGGCACCTTCTCCGGAGCCTTCAACCTGTCATTGATGAAGATGAACATCTCGTCAAGGCCATCCCCACGCCCCCACTTCTTGCCTTCAAACAGCCGCACAACCTCAAACAGACCACTGTCCGCAGCAAACTACCCAGCCTTCAGGAGAACAGTGAACTTGACACCTCTGCAAGACATGCCGGATCGTTAACACAGATGCCATCGTCTCAAGCGAGAACACCATCCACCAGGTACACGGTACATACACTTGCAAAATCTGCCCTGTACATCTTTAAACCTTGCCCCTCACACCTTACACCTGTGTCCCCTAGTAATTGACTCTTCCACCTTGGGAAAAAGCTTCTGACTATCCACTCTGTCCATACCTCTCATAATCTTATAGACTTCTATCAGGTTGCCCCTCAACCTCCAGTGAGAACAAACCAAGTTTCTCCAACCTCTCCTCATAGCTAATGCCCTCCATACCAGGGCAACATCCTGGTAAATCTTTTCTGTACCCTCTCCAAAGCCTCCTCATCCTTCTGGTAGTGTGGCGACCAGAATTGAACACTATATACCAAGTGCGGCCTAACTAAGGTTCTATAAAGCATTAACATGACTTGCCAATTTTTAGACTCAATGCCCCGGCCAATGAAGGCAAGCATGCCGTCTGCCTTCTTGACCACCTTCTCCACCTGCATTGCCACTTTCAGTGACCTGTGTACCTGTACACCCAGATCCCTCTGCCTATAAATACTCTTATAGGTTCTGCCATTTACTGTACATTTCCTATCTGTATTAGACCTTCTAAATGCATTACCCCACATTTGTCTGGATTAAACTCCATCTGCCATCTCTCCGCAAAAGTCTCCAACTGATTTATATCCTGCTGTATCTTCTGATGGTCCTCATGGCTATCCGCAAATCCACCAACCTTTGTGTCATCCGCAAACTTACTAATCAATTCAGTTACATTTTCTCCAAATATTACAAACAGCAAAGGTCCCAGCTCTGATCCCTGAGGAACACCACTTGTCACAGCTCTCCACTCAGAAACGCACCCTTCTACTGCTACTCTCTGTCTTCTTTGAGCCAGTTCTGTATCCACCTTGCCATCTCACCTCTGATCCCATGCGACTTCACCTTCTGCACCAGTCTGCCATGAGAGATCTTACTGAAGTCCATATAGACAACATCCATTGCCCTACCCTCACCAGTCATCTTCATCACTTCCTTGAGAAACTCGATCAAGTTCATGAGACATGACCTCCCCTTCACAAAATCATGTTGCCTCTCACTAATATGTCCACTTATTTTCAAGTGAGAATAAATACCGTCTCGAAGAATCCTCTTCAATAATTTCCCTACCACTGATGTAAGGCTCACTGGCCTGTAATTACCTGGATTATTCTTGCTACCCTTCTTAAACTAAGGAACAACATTGGCTATTCTCTAATCCTCTGGGATCTCCCCTGTAGCCAGTGAGAATACAAAGATTTCTCTTGAGGCCCCAGCAATTTCTCCCCTGATCGCTCAGTATTCTGGGGTATATCCCATCAGGCCCTGGAGACTTGTCTACCTTAATGTTTCTCAAGAACCCCAATACCTCCTCCTTTTTGGTCTCAACATGACTCAAACCATCCATACATTCTTTCACACTCACGTCATCCACCAAGTCCTTCTCTTACCCAGAGTGTGACTGTCAGAGGGAATCCCGCACTGTCAGAGGGAATCCCGCACTGTCAGAGGGAATCCCGCACTGTCAGAGGGAATCCCGCACTGCCAGAGGGAGTCCCGCACTGTCGGATGGAGTCCCGCACTGTCAGAGGGAATCCCGCACTGTCACAGGGAATCCCGCACTGTCGGATGGAGTCCCGCACTGTCAGAGGGAATCCCGCACTGTCAGAGGGAATCCCGCACTGTCAGAGGGAATCCCGCACTGTCGGATGGAGTCCCGCACTGCCAGAGGGAATCCCGCACTGTCGGATGGAGTCCCGCAGTGTCAGAGGGAATCCCGCACTGTCGGATGGAGTCCCGCACTGTCGGATGGAGTCCCGCACTGTCAGAGGGAATCCCGCACTGTCGGATGGAGTCCCGCACTGTCAGAGGGAATCCCGCACTGTCGGATGGAGTCCCGCACTGTCAGAGGGAATCCCGCACTGTCAGAGGGAGTCCCGCACTGTCGGATGGAGTCCCGCACTGTCAGAGGGAATCCCGCACTGTCGGATGGAGTCCCGCACTGTCAGAGGGAATCCCGCACTGTCGGATGGAGTCCCGCACTGTCAGAGGGAGTCCCGCACTGTCGGATGGAGTCCCGCACTGTCAGAGGGAGTCCCGCACTGTCGGATGGAGTCCCGCACTGCCAAAGGGAATCCTGCACTGTGAGGGAAAATCCCGCACTGTCGGATGGAGTCCTGCACTGCCGGAGGGAGTCCCGCACTGTCGGATGGAGTCCCGCACTGTCGGATGGAGTCCCGCACTGTCGGATGGAGTCCCGCACTGTCGGATGGAGTCCCGCACTGTCGGATGGAGTCCCGCACTGCCAAAGGGAATCCTGCACTGTGAGGGAAAATCCCGCACTGTCGGATGGAGTCCCGCACTGTCAGAGGGAATCCCGCACTGTGAGGGAAAATCCCGCACTGTCGGGGGGAATCCCACACTGCCAGAGGGAATGCCGCACTGTCACAGGGAATCCCGCACTGTCACAGGGAATCCCACACTGCCGGAGGGAATCCCGCACTGTGAGGGAATCCCGCACTGTGAGGGAAAATCCCGCACTGTGAGGGAAAATCCCGCACTGTCGGAGGGAATCCCGCACTGTCGGAGGGAATCCCGCACTGTCGGGGGGAATCCCGCACTGTCGGGGGGAATCCCGCACTGTCGGGGGGAATCCCGCACTGTCGGGGGGAATCCCGCACTGCCGGGGGGAATCCCGCACTGTCGGGGGGAATCCCGCACTGTCGGGGGGAATCCCGCACTGTGAGGGGGAATCCCGCACTGTCGGGGGGAATCCCGCACTGTCGGGGGGAATCCCGCACTGTCGGGGGGAATCCCGCACTGTCGGGGGGAATCCCGCACTGTCGGGGGGAATCCCGCACTGCCGGGGGGAATCCCGCACTGTGAGGGGGAATCCCGCACTGTCACGGGGAATCCCGCACTGTGAGGGAAAATCCCGCACTGTCACGGGGAATCCCGCACTGTCACGGGGAATCCCGCACTGTCACGGGGAATCCCGCACTGTGAGGGAAAATCCCGCACTGTCACAGGGAATCCCGCACTGTGAGGGAAAATCCCGCACTGTCACGGGGAATCCCGCACTGTCACGGGGAATCCCGCACTGTCACGGGGAATCCCGCACTGTCACGGGGAATCCCGCACTGTCACGGGGAATCCCGCACTGCCGGAGGGAAAATCCCGCACTGTCGGGGGGAATCCCACTTCGCTACAGGAAAGGAGAGCAGTCACATTGTTCTTCATCAGGTGAACAGGATGAAGGAACAGCGCTCGGAAAGCTAGTGGCATTTACTACCCAATAAAGCAGTTGGACTTTAACCTGGTGTTGTGAGACCTCTGACTGTTCACCCCAATCCCACACCGGCATCAGAGGGGCGGGGCTCAGCGTGCGGGGGCGTGGCCAGTGTGAGTGGGCGTGGTTGAATTATGGAGACGGACCGAGGAACGGGGGCGGGGCTAAGATATGAGGGCGGGGCATGACGGGCGAGGATTGGCGGGCCCAGAGGCGGGGGCGGGCCTAGGGAAGGGGCGGTACTGACGGACGAGCCGGATCCGGACAGAGGGGAGGGGCGGGGAGCGGGGGAGGGGCGGGGTCTGTTCGAGGGGGTGGGGCCTGTTCGAAGGGGCGGGGTCTGTTGAAGATGGCGGGGGCAGTTCGAGTGGACAGAGGCTGTTCGAGGGGGCGGTGCCTGTTCAAGGGGTGGGGCCTGCTCGAGGGGAGGGGGTCCGTTCGCGTGGACGGGGGCTGTTCGAGCGGGGCGAGGGCTGCTCGAGGGGGCGGTGCCTGTTAAAAGGGCGGGGCCTATTCGAGGGGGCGGGGTCTGTTCGAGGGGCGGGGTCGGGTGAAGGGGCGGGGCCTGTTGAGGGGAGAGGCGTCTGTTCCGAGTGGGCGCGGGCTGTTCGAGGGGCGGGGTCGGTAGAAGGGGCGGGGCCTGTTGAGGGGAGAGGGGTCTGTTCCGAGTGGGCGCGGGCTGTTCGAGGGGCGGGGTCGGTAGAAGGGGCGTGGCCTGTTGAGGGGCGAGGGGCCTATTCGAGGGGCGGGGTCTGTTCGGGGGGCGGTGTCGGGTGAAGGGGCGGGGCCTGTTGAAGGGAGAGGGGTCTGTTCCGAGTGGGCGCGGGCTGTTCGAGGGGCGGGGTCTGTTCAAGGGGTGGGGCCTAATCGAGGGGGCGGTGCTTGTTCAAGGGGTGGGGCTTACACGAGGGGGCGGGGTCTGTTCGAGCGGACGGGGGCTGTTCGAGCGGGCGCGGGCTACTCGACCGGGGCGGTGCCTGTTCAAGGGGTGGGGCCTAGACGAGGGGGCGGGGCCTAATCGAGGGGGCGGGGCTGTGTCGGCAGCGCCGCTGAGCCAAACACACCTGCGGCGGGAGGCTGAGCAGCGGCAGTGCCGGAGAGCGGAGCGGGGTTGAGTGTGTGTGTGAGAACCGGAACCGGGGCTGTGCTCCTTCAGCGGGGCTGAGTGTGTGTGTGTGTGAACCGGAGCCGGAGTGCGGGGCAGACCCGGAGCGGGGCTGTGTGAGCCGGAGTGCGGGGCAGACCCGGAGCGGAGCCGGAGCGCGGGGCAGTCCCGGGAGCAGCCAGCCGGCAGCAATGGAGAAAGCGCACAGCCAGCCGGTGGAGGAAGTTCTCTCTCACTTCTCGGTGAATGAGAACACGGGGCTGAGTCCGGAGCAAGTGAAACAGAACGCCGAGAGATGGGGACCCAACGGTGAGTGTACAGCACCCTGGGGTGCCAGAGAGAGAGGGGGGAGTGCAGCACCCCGGGGTGCCAGAGAGAGAGGGGGGGAGTGTAGCACCCTGGGGTGCCAGAGAGAGAGGGGGGGAGTGTAGCACCCTGGGGTGCCAGACAGAGAGAGGGGGGGAGTGCAGCACCCTGGGGTGCCAGACAGAGAGAGGGGGGGAGTGCAGCACCCTGGGGTGCCAGACAGAGAGAGGGGGGGAGTGCAGCACCCTGGGGTGCCAGACAGAGAGAGGGGGGGAGTGCAGCACCCTGGGGTGCCAGATAGAGAGAGGGGGGAGTGCGGCACCCCGGGGTGCCAGAGAGAGAGAGGGGGGGAGTGCAGCACCCCGGGGGTGCCAGGGAGAGAGGGGGGGAGTGCAGCACCCCGGGGTGCCAGAGAGAGAGGGGGGGGAGTGCAGCACCCCGGGGGTGCCAGGGAGAGAGGCGGGGAGTGCAGCACCCCGGGGTGCCAGGGAGAGAGAGGGGGGAGTGCAGCACCCCGGGGGTGCCAGGGAGAGAGGGGGGGAGTGCAGCACCCCGGGGTGCCAGAGAGAGAGGGGGGGGGAGTGCAGCACCCCGGGGTGCCAGAGAGAGAGAGGGGGGGAGTGCAGCACCCCGGGGTGCCAGAGAGAGAGAGGGGGGAGTGCAGCACCTGGGGGTGCCAGGGAGAGAGGGGGGGGAGTGCAGCACCCTGGGGTGCCAGAGAGAGAGAGAGGAGTGCAGCACCCCGGGGTGCCAGAGAGAGAGAGGGGGGGAGTGCAGCACCCGGGGGTGCCAGGGAGAGAGATGGGGGAGTGCAGCACCCGGGGGTGCCAGGGAGAGAGGGAATGGGGGAGGGCAGCACCCGGGGGTGCCAGAGAGAGAGGGAAAAGGGGAGGGCAGCACCCGGGTGTGCGTGTGTGTGATTGTTTTTATAGATGGTGTTTTTCTGTGCATACAGAAACATGTGGGGTTGCTGGTGGAATGCAGCGATGGCCCGAGTATTGCAGTTTCTATTTACCATTTGTGTTGATTTGAGGATGAGTGGTAAAATCTGGGAGGGGGGGCAGTGAAATTGGTGGCTCCAGTTCTGACCGAACGTTTGCGGTATTCTGTTTGGGGGTGCGGAGATCCAGTAGGTCAGTTCCAGGTGACGGATGCTGTGACAGTGCAGGAGATTGATGTAGAGTTAAGGCAGGGGCGTTACTTCATTTGAGAACAGCTTAACCAATTAGTAGTCACCAAAGGTTTAACTAATCCACCCAAGTCGAGCTCAGCGTGGCAATGAATCCAGCCGGCCGAAGGCTGGCCACAGTTTCTCTTTGTGGGAGTTCTGTCTTGATTTTTTTTGACTCAAATTTTGTTACATTGCCACTTACTGATCAGCCCAACATATTAAACAGGGGGATAAATACGATTTTTGACCCTGCCCTCTTTGACCTTGGGGGGGTGGAGAGGCCGAGAAGGTTTGGGAGGGTGGAGGATGAGTGGGTGAGCGTGTGGGGGAGGAGAGGAGGGGACATGGGGAAGGAGAGGTGCTGGCTATTCTATGAATACTGAAGCGACAAGTAACAGGTTGACCTGCAGTTGGCAATTGGTTGGCTGGTTGATGGGTCTTCCAACTCGTGCACTAGCATGGCCTTCCCCACCCCCTCCCCTTGCTCAGTGCATTCTTCAATCCCAACCCAATGCACTTCCCAAGGTGGCCACGTTCCGGGCAAGTGCATACTCTCTGTTTGGCCTCAGGCACCTTTGCCTAATGTGGCATGGGGACAATCGCAGCTCCAACTCAACTCCAGACACAGACAGAGACCAATGCGACAGCCTCTGATCCGCTCCAAACTAATTGCCTTTAATCTTTTTGGGAGAACAACAGTTTAAAATTCATCAGCAGCTGATAAGCTGCCTGCTTTTCGTGCAAATATTTCTGTTTCTGCCTGAGTAGCTTTGATCTTGCTGTGTGATTAAATGGACAGGCTGGGATTCTCTGAGATACGTGTACAATCTTACTTCAGCACGATTCCTGATTAAAGGCAAAAATAAAGTCTGAGGTGGGGACGTTACTCAGTCAGAGGGTGCTGGATCTGCTAAATGCTGCACACGTCACCCCCTGCATCTCCTGTTTGCCATTGGCTGCGCCTTCTCTATTGGGATGGGGTTTTTTGCCCCCTTGTGAAGTGTTGCTGGTGTTGAAGTGTTGCTGCTTGTTACGTTGCTGTTAATTGTGGACTGGCCGGGTGTTGCAGCCTGCAGGATTTGGACGTAACTTTTGGAAAGGAGCAGGACGTGTGGCAGGTGGCATGGGTGATGATGGTGAGGTCAGGTCATCGGGCCATCAGAGTGTAGCTGATCATTTGTGTGTATGTGTGTCTGTGTGTGTGTGTCATGGCAGTCAGTTACTATACTGAGAAATCATCAAACGACACTGCGTGGCTGGTTCATTTTATATTACCACAAGAACATGGAATAAGTGTGTCCGTGTGTGAGAGAGAAGGCTAGAACCCAATAAACTGGACAGGCTAGTGATAAACAACTCTCTCTTTCTGCACTCCAACCTTTGAGGAAGTGATTACTAACACCAGCTATACTCTTCTGAAGTCGGAAGTGATCGTTTAGTGCAGGGAGTACTGAGGAGGAGGGGCAGTAACAGCAGAATGTGTGTTAGCGTGGAGCCTACCATGCCCCAGCAACAGTTGCTCATTTATAGATGTTAAATTTGCCTCAGTCAGTCCATTCTCCTCCTCGTCCCTACGTTATAAACATGGATTGCAGTTTTAAACTGGATGTGGCGGTGAACCCGCTGTAAATAAAGAGGAAAAAACAAGCGTACTTGGGTGAGAAATACTGGGCCAGTAGCTGTCACCACCTCCTCTGTGCTGCTGCTTGGTCCGTGTGTGTCTGCTATCACACTGTCCCAAGTGTTGGACAAAAGTGAAGCTGCGCTTTCAGCTGTTTCTCAGCAATCTGTGGCGCATTTGCACCCATCCAGAAGCTGCTGGGTGGGGAGGGGGGGGGCCTTTAGACCTGAGGTTGGCTGGGATCACCCCTTGCTGCTTGGTATGCCATGCTGTAGAGATATGTAAAAAAAAAAAGCAGTGGTGGAAAAGTGCATGTTAGGTGGAAGCAGAGCTGGAAAATGGAGATAAAGTACAGATTAGCCATGGCAGGATGGGTTAGAGGGTGTTCCATCTACTGACGGGCGTTTAACTGTCTCATCCTGTTGATTGCATACCCTACAAATTATTTAATCTGATCATTCAACCATTCTAATCTTATTTGTATTGCTTAATTCACATTATTGGGAATATTTTTGGTAAAATCAGCCCCGGTAGTTTACTTTTTGCCTATCTTTACACCCACGCTGTTTTTCCCTTTGGGGAATAATGGGGGGAAAGGATTCCCGAGCTGGCTGTTGGAACAGTTTGGAGGTCCCTCCCGTTGACTGGGGCTCAGAGTTTCTGCTCCAGTGGCAGGGATGCTAAGCGCACGTCTCTGCCGGACGCAGAGTGAAATGCTTATGTGATGTCACATCGCCTCACTTTGTCCTTCACAGCATCCAGCTCAAAGCGGATCGCGGTGAATTTATCAAACCTTCCCGAGGCAGAGATGTGAGCTTGAAGGGAGTTTCCGAGTCAGTGTTATTTTGGGATTCCGAATGGGCTGACGGGCAGAGCGTCAGTGAGCTAGATGGGTCGTTGAAGTGACCTGATTTCTCGGATCACAGGGCAAAGAGCTCACTGAGCTATGGGCTGGGACCTGTTGAGGCATCTCACACAGCATGAGAAAAAGCACCAAGAATAGAAACTAATTGTTCCTGATCTTGCTGCTTGGCAACAATTGTGAGTGTTACAAAAGAGAGTGTGATCAACATTATATAATCCTACGAGTTAACCAGTCTCTTCGAAAGTACATTCTTCTGGGTGACCGTCATCGCCTGATGCCACTTTCCATCGCCATTAAGCTGCTGGTGCCTGTCTCAGCAACAATCAGTTGTATTTAAATGTGTTTGATGAAAGGTACCGGAAAACCATGTCCATTTCCAACACTGAAGCAAAAGGGGGATATTAGGACAAGTGACCAGAATGTTCCTTCCATTGGGAAAGAGATATAAAAGTCTGAGGTCCCGTACCAACCAACTCAAGAACAGCTTCTTCCCTGCTGCTGTCAGACTTTCGAATGGACCGACCTCGCATTAAGTAGATCTTTCTCTACATCCTAGCTATGGCTGTAACACTACATCCTGCACTCTCTCCTTTCCTTCTCTATACTTTGTCTGCGCAGCATGCAAGAAACCATACTTTTCTCTGTATGCTGGTACGCGTGACAATAATAAATCAAATCTTTTGAGAAGGAAGCAGAGCCGGGGCTCATGGTGGAGTTAGCTGAAGGCTAATTGGGGAGGTGAGGGGACTAGGGGTAGTGTAGAAGGGTGGGATTTAGAGGAATATGGTTGGGGGGGGGTTGTGAGCTTGAAGAGGGCGTGGAGATCGGGATTTGTGAAGATTGGAATGATTATATTGAGGTGATGAGTGACTGGAACATGGCGTGTGCTGGAATATGGGTGACAGAGTTTTGGATGAACTCAGTTTTATTTGGAGGGGGGGGTTAGAAAATGGAAAGCTAACCTAGAGAGCATAGAATCTCACAGTGCAGAAGGGGGCCATTCAGCCCATCGAGTCCGTACCGACTACAATCCCACCTAGGCCCTGTTCTTGTAAACCCCATGTATTTACCCTACTAATCCCCCTGACATGAGGGTCAATTTAACACGGCCAATTAACTTAACCTGCGCCATCTTTGCACTGTGGGAAGAAACCGGAGGAACCCACGACCCACGCAGACATGGGGAGAATGTGCAGACTCGCAGACAGTGACCCGAGGCCGGAATTGAGCTCGGGTCCCCGGCGCCGTGAGGCAGCAGTGCTAACCGCTGTGCTGTGTGACAAGATTAATTTGCACAGGAGTCTTTCAACTCTGCTGGTCAAAATATCTGAACTCATTTTGTTGGAAATTGCTCGGAACGTCCTCAGATGCCGAGTTTGATCTGGTGCAGTGGGAATCCAATTTCACGAAGCATTGCGTGTGTTAGCTGATGAGATGAAATGTGCACTATCACTCAAAGTTTTTTAACAAGGTGTTTAGTCAAGGATGACCAGAGCAGCATGAGTGGTATTTTTCTGCTTTTGGATTCGTTTTTATCTTCCGTTCTGGAATGTTAAGCCCCGTGTAGAGCATGGAGCAGGAGTAAATGCAGTGAATCTCAAAAAAAAAATGAGATAATTACACCGCTGGGTTCTGGGGACAACAATCGAGTCAAAACAATCTGCTCAGGTTGAGCTGTGACCTTTCAATCTGTGCACTGTGTGTGTGTGTGTGTATCGCCCTCTCAGAGAGACATCACTAAATATATTCCATGGCGGGCAGTGTTCTGCCAAAGACTGAGATTGTGGGCTGTTATATGCTTATGTTCAATAACAAATCTTACAGTTCTACCATTTTAAGCCTACTTGTGACACTAATAAATGAGGATAGGTTGAGGGAACTCGGCCTTTTCTCATTAGAGAGACGAAGGATGAGGGGTGACCTGATAGAGGTGTATAAGATGTTGAGAGGTATAGATCGGGTGGATTCTCGGAGGCTTTTTCCCCAGGGCTGAGAGGTTTAAGGTGCTGGGGAGTCGGTACAGAGGAGATGTCAGGGGTAAGTTTTTCACTCAGAGGGTGGTGAGTGAGTGGAATCGGCTGGTGGTGGTGGAGGCAAATTCGATAGCCTTTTAAGAGACTTCTAGATGAGTACATGGAACTTAGTAGGATTGAGGGTTATAGGTAAGCCGAGTAGGTATGGATATCATCAGCGCAACTTGTGGGCCAAAGGGCCTGTTTGTGCCGTAGTTTTTCTATGTTCTACCAAAATTGAAAGGCAGAATTTGCAAATGGAAAATAATCACCACGCACATTAGCACCAGGAGTCAACCACTTGGCCCACTCAAGCCTGCTCTGCCATTCAATAAGATCCTGGCTGATCTGATTGTAACCTCAACGTGACATTCCTGCCTACCCCGAGAACCTTTCACCCCCCACCTCATTAACCAAGAATCTATCTACCTCTGCCTTAAAAAAAATTCAGAGGCTTTGCACTCACTATCTCCCAGGGACCAACGACCCTCCAAGAAATCATTTCTCCTCATCTCCATCTTAATTGAGTGACCCCTTGTTTTTAAATGGTGACCCCTAGTTCTAAATTCTCCAAGAGGAATCATCCTCTCCACATCCACCCTGTCAATACCTCTCATGATCTTACGGGTGGCCCAGTGGTTATTAGCACTGCTGCTTTATAGTGCCAAGGTTCGATTCATGGCTTGGGTCACTGTCAGTGTGGTGTCCAGACATTCTCCCAGTCACTGCTTGGGTTTCCTCCGAGTGCTCCGGATTCCCCCCTCAGTCCGAGAGACGTGCCGGTCAGGTGCATTGACCATGCTAAATTTTCCCTCACTGCGCCCAAAGAGGTGCTGGGAGTGTGGCGACAAGGGGATTTTCACAGTAACAACATTGCAGTGTTAATGTAAGCTGATAAGGTTGTTAAGAAGGCGTAGGTGTGTTAGCTTTTATTGGTAGAGGGATTGAATTTCGGAGCCGTGAGGTCATGTTACAATTGTACAAAACTCTGGTGCGGCTGCACTTGGAGTATTGCGTACAGTTCTGGTCGCCGCATTATAAGAAAGATGTGGAGGCATTGGAAAGGGTGCAGAGGAGGTTTACCAGGATGTTGCCTGGTATGGTGGGAAGGTCTTATGAGGAAAGGCTGAGGGACTTGAGGTTATTTTCATTGGAGAGAAGAAGGTTAAGAGGTGACCTAATTGAGGTATACAAGATGATCAGAGGGTTAGATAGGGTGGACAGTGAGAGCCTTTTTCCTCGGATGGTGATGGCTAACACGAGGGGACGTAGCTTTAAATTGAGGGGTGGTAATTATAAGACGGATGTCAGAGGTAGGTTCTTTACTCAGAGGGTAGTAAGGGCGTGGAATGCCCTGCCTGTTGTGGACTCGCCAACTTTAAGGGTGTTCAGATGGTCAGTGGATAGGCATATGGATAATATTGGAATAGTTTAGGTTAGAGGGTCATTAGATTGGTTCCACTGGTCGGCGCAACATCGAGGGCCTAAGGGCCTGTACTGCGCTGTAATGTTCTACTTATGACACTAATAAATGCTAAACTTTAATAAGTTCATCAAGTTGCCTCTTACTCTTCTAAACCCCAGTCGATACAAACCTTGCCTCTCCAACCTTTGCTCATGAGGCAACACACCTATTCTGTATATTAGCCTGGTCAACCTTCTCTGAACTGCCTCTAGTGAATTCCCTTAAATAAGGAGACCAGTACTGTACGCAGTATTGCAGCTGCGGTCTCACCAAGGCCCTGGTACAACTGAAGCATAACCTCCCTACTTTTGTATTCACTTCCCCTCACAGTAATTGATTGCATTTTATTAGCTTTCCTAATTACTTGCTGTACCTGTCTGCTAGCCTTTTGTGATTTACGCACTTTGTCATTTTCAAATGGGCAAAGTTTTCTCGTTATTGATCTACATCGATATTAGATTTGCGAGCGCCAGTGTCTATTTCACATCTCCAGTGGGGACAATAGATCAGTGCATTACTCCCTGATCGGAGTCTCACTCAGTATGTCACACTCTCATTCACAGTAACTGGATACAGTCCCCTGGCTTTCTCCCTGGGGTAGCTTGTGCGTTTCCTTCCCCTGATCCCTAGGTAAATGGCAACTTATTTTTGTTGCTGTGTACCAATAAACATACTTCCTGCAGTTAAACGCTGTCTCTTTAGGTAGCAGCTGGAGTGCATTCTCCAGGAGTGTGAATATTCTGGGTAATCTTACATTCCAACCATTATTTTGTAAATTTGAGCTTGTGTCTTTATATGCCCTATTAGTGAACAGAGAACTCCCACTCCCCTGACTAAGGAGCAGCGCTCCGAAAGCTTTTGGACTTTAACCTGGTGTTGCGAGACTTGCTAATCTTACAGTGCCAGTATTTACAGGCAGTGGGAGGGGGTGTGTTGCTTGGTTCCCTGTCCCTTATGGCTTCTGGACCAGGGCTGGAGGTGGGCATGGGGGGAGAAAGTTACTTGTTAGGGAGCAGAGTGTGTGTCAGTATTTACGTGTCGTAGGGGATATTTTGGAACTAGGGGATGTGCAAGGAATCTGGCGGGACACAGAGTCCTCGGAGGGTTGTCAACTTGAAGGGTTAGAGAGAGGGAGGGCGAGGCTTTGGAGGGATTTGTGTAGATTGGCGTTGGGTGGGCACGGTTACTGGATCGGGAAGCAATGGGCATGTGGGAGTGCGTAAAGCAAACCTGTGCAAGCGGTAGGCCCAAATCTGTGGGCCTGCAGGGATGGTGCGGTGGCACAGTGGTTAGCACGGCTGCCTCACAACACCGGGGACCTGGGTTCAATTCCTGGCTTGGGTCACTGTCTGTGGAGTTGGCACATGTCTGCGTGGGTTTCCTCCGGGTACTCCCGTTTCCTTCCAGAGTCCAAAGATGTGCGGGTTAGATTGATTGGCCATGCTAAAATTGGGGGACTTGGAGGGTAAATGGGGTTACGGGAATCGGACAGGACATGACCTGGATGGGATTGTTGTTGGTGCAGGCTGTGGCCGAATGGCCACCTTCTGCACTGTAAGGATTCTATTGCTTGTAAATCAGGAAATTGTTCAACGGAAGCAAGTTAAGCATGACTTTGATATTAATAAGGAAAATCACAAGTATTCCCCAACATCATCTATCCAATCCATTGTAATTTATTTCAAATATAACTACAATGCTGCTCAACAGAATTCACCAGAACGTTTCACTGTACACCGAACTTTTACTTTCCCACTGCACTCTCGAATGGTCTCGATATGCTCACTGCTGAATACTGTCTTCCGTGAATATCGTTCAGAGATTGACGCTTTTCCTTCATTTGAAATCTGAAGAATGTCTCGTGCTTCCACCCTGCAGGGACACCTGCCCAGGGAGGGCAACTGAGGGTGGGATATTGACTCAGACAAATATTTTAGAAACAGGAAGAGGCCATTCAGTCCTTCAAACCTGTTCTGCCATTCAGTTGTCTATAATTTGATTCCGCTTACTCACCTTGGTTAAAGGACCCTGAATTCCCATTTATGTTCATTCTCCTTCTCTCCCACTGTCTTGTATCTCTCTCTCGCTTGGAGAGTTGTAGAAATATGCATTGAGAGAGAGACTAATGAGCAAAATAGAATGAAGAAAGACGAATGTGCCAAGCCATGGATAAAGTCTTGTTATAAAACATGATGCTGCAATTGCATGGCTGTCCATTCTGGCACCAGTTCCAGCTGGCAGCATGAACAGCTGACCATTCTCAACCCAGGTACAGCTGGGAGCTCTGGTCTCTGACCATTCTGGCACCAGTTCCAGCTGGTGCTTGATGATAAAGGATCTTTTTGTTACACTTCACCCTTCAGTCGCAGCCTTTCCATGCAAAATGGAAGCAAATAAAGTACCTGAGCTGAACAAGACCAAATTGATTTGGAAAGTTCCAATGAAGATTTGCTGCCCTTTTCTGGTTACTGGTGATTACCACACTTCAACAAGGCCCATGTCACTCCTGTTCAGGATTTGTCAACGCTATGGGTGTTGTATGTATCTAGTTTTTTTTTGCAGTTTGCTTTGACTGAGGGACACCTCCCAAGCGTGAGCTATTCTAGTGTTCATCCTGAAGACCTAATCCATTCAAGTAGCATCCTATCTCTCCTGTTTTTGGCTCTTCAGATGGCGCACAAACAACCGGCTTTGGGATTCTGGGCAGAATCAGTGGAGTTCGCGTTCTTGCTGATTCTCCAGCAGCCCCTGTTAATGCACGTGTAAATAAATGAAGGAAGAAATGCTTCCTTGACTGACTGGCCCCCTGATTCCTGTTGTCTAGACTTGCACCATCATAGAATGGTTACAGCGGAGGAGAGGTCATTGATCCATTTTTGTCTGCCTTGGCTCTCTGCAACAGCACCTTACCTGTGGTGGGATTCTCCGATCGCATCCGTGCCCACGCTGCTGCAACTGAGTACAGAGAATCTGACTTCCAGCCAAAACCCCATTCGCTCCCATTCACACCAGAGAATCCCAGCCCCGAGCAGGAATGCAAGTTTTCAGCATTACACTCTCATGCCCACCTTTCCCCTGCAGGGACCTGGGTTCGATTCCCGGCCCGGGTCACTGTCTGTGTGGAGTTTGCACATTCTCCTCGTGTCTGCGTGGGGGTACTCCGGTTTCCTGCCACAGTCCAAAGATGTGCGGGTTAGGTTGATTGGCCATGCTAAGAAATTGCCCCTTAGTGTACTAGGATGCTTAGGTTAGAGGGATTAGTGGGTAAAATATATGGGGGTAGGGCCTGGGTGGGATTGTGGTCAGTGCAGACTCGATGGGCCTCTATCTGCGCTGTAGGGTTCTACGATTCTAAGGCGTTGCCTGCTCCATTGCACTCTCGGACAGGACACTTCCGATTCTAACCACTTGCTGCATTCTTAAAAAGTCAGCTTTTTCCCATGTTGCCCTTGCTCCTTTTGTCAATCACTTTAAACCAGTGCCCTCTGGCTCTTAATCCCTTTGCCAACGGGGACCAGTTTCTCCCCGTCTACGCTCTCCGGTTCCCTCTCAATTTTGAATGCGTCCATCGAATCTCTCAACCTCTTTTCCCAGGTAAACAGTCCCAGTTCTCCAATATCCGCGTGACTGAGGTCCCTCGTTCCCGGAACCGTCCTTGGGTATCTTGGCTGCGCTTTCACCCCCTTCGCTTGCAGACGTGGAATATTTAACGCTAATTATTGAAATGACATACTTATCTCCGATTGCCTCTGCTGCCCGTTGTATGTTTCGTTCTCGGGTTTATGAATAGAGACCTGTCTCCCTTGCTGAAATGAGGTCTTTGAGGAATTGGTAATCCTTCGGGGAGTTTAGTCACAGACTTTCAATCCGGCCAGCTTTCGGGAGGTGGTGTTGTTAAAATTGGGTGGTAGTTCTGCTGGGACCCTGAACCGGGATTGAGCTGGAACATTCTCGAATCCCTCCGGCCCAGCCTTTTCACCACGTTTGACAGTCAGCCAGCCTGGGAAGCTGAACAGAAGCTGTTGGCTGGTACAAGAAGTGTTTTTGTATAGGTGATTGGTCTCCCACTGCGCGGGAGAGGAGGACAGTTGGAAGGAAAACAAGAAGGATTGTTACTGCAGTACAAGCCAGTGAAGAGGGTGGCTACAGGCCTTCTGGAAGGAACGGGCCAGCTCTGTACCTGTAATCTCCCGCTGACACCAATGCAAATAGTGCGGTGCCACAGCGGTTAGCATTGCTGCCTCACAGCGCCAGGGATCCAGGTTTGATTGTGCGGCGTCTGCACATTCTCCCCACGCCTGCGTGGGTTTCCTCCGGGTGCTCCGGTTTCCTCCCACTGTCTGAAAGACGTGCTGCTCAGATGCATTGACCAGAACGGGCGCCGGAGTGTGACAATAGGAGAATTTCACAGTAACTTCATGGCAGTGTTAATGTAAGCCTTACTTATGTCTAATAAATAAACTTTATGTAACAGAATTCCAACAGTGCCTTGGCAGCTAGTCATATTCGCTCATGCTCAAAACTTCAACGTTCAGTCAATTTGGAAATTGTACGTTTTGCATTTGTGTAGTGCCTACCACAATTTTGGAACATGCCTCGCAGTGGAGAAGGAATTTTGTTGTTATAAAATAGAGAAATGGAACTAATTAATAGTGCACAGTAAGCTTCAACAAACGACAACGTGACTCTACCCAGGTCATCATTTCAGTGATATCGATTGAGGGCTAAATATTGGTCAGGAAGAACCTCCTCCTGCTTTTTAAATAGTGCCATAGGATCTTCCAATTCACCCTGTGGAGCAGGTGAACTGGAAACCTGTGATTTCCTCATGGCTCCTCTGATAGTGTAACTCTCCCTTGGTACTGCTTTGAAACATGAGTCAGTGTTCTTACGTGTGTGGCTCTGAATACGCAACCGTTTGACTCTGAGTCACAGGTGGCATCTGGGTGGTAAGGGGACCATCCTTCGCTGCTACCTTCTGTTTAATAATATGTAGCATCTCTGTCAGGGACAAAGCTTTTTCAGTCGTGGCCTTGCACACATGAATTTTATTGTAGAGTTGTAGAGGTGACATCAGGGAATCCCATTGTGCCACTGTCTATACTAACTCCTAAGTCTCTAACCTGACTCTTAAGTCACCCTCGCAGGTAGAGGATGTGGTTAAGAAGGTGTACTGGCCTTCATCAGTCGAGGGATTGGGTTTAGGAGTCGGGAGATAATGCTGCAGCTTTATAAGACCCTCGTCAGACCCCTCTTGGAGTACTGTCCTCAGTTCTGGTTGCCTCATTACAGGAAGGGTGTGGAAGCTATTGAGAGGGTGCAGAGGAGATTTACAAGGATGTTGCCTGGATTGGGAGGCATGCCTTATGAAGATAGGTTGAGGGAGCTGGGTCTTTCCTCCCTGGAGAGACGAAGAATGAGAGGTGACCTGATAGAGGTTTATAAGATGTCGAGAGGTACGGAATGGGTGGATTCTCAGAGGCTATTTCCAAGGGCTGGAATGGTTGCTATGAAAGGACACAGGTTTAAAGTGCTGGGGAGTAGGTACAGAGGAGATGTCAGGGGTAAGTTTTTCACTCAGAGGGTGGTGAGTGAGTGGAATTGGCTGTTGGTGGTGGTGGAGGCAAACTCGCTGGGGTCTTCCAAGAGACTTCTTGATGAGTATATGGGATTTAATAGAATTGAGGGTTATAGGTAAGCCCAATAGGTAGGGATATCATTGGCGCAACTTGTGGGCTGAAGGGCCTGTTTGCGCTGTAGTTTTTCTATGTTCTATTTTTCTATGTTCTAACTCTTTGGCCAGTTCAGTTCAATTTTACTGAATATTATCAGTCTTCAGGATATTGGTACACTCTGGCACCTCCCGGGTTAGCATGATGTGGAGTTGCTGGCATTGGACTGAGGTAAACACAGTATATGCTCTGAGGCCAGAACTCTCCTGATGAAGGGACAAACCCCAAAAGCTTGTGAGTTTACTATCAAATAAATTGGTTGGTCTTAAAGCTGGTGTTGTCATAAGAACATAAGAAATAGGAGCAGGAGTAGGCCATCTAGCCCTTCGAGCCTGCCCCGCCATTCAATAAGATCGTGGCTGATCTGTCGTGGCTCAGTTCCACTTTCCCGCCCTCTCCCCATAACCCTTAATCCCCTCTCTTATCAAAAACCCATCAACCCGCTTCTTAAAAATATTTAGCGAGGCAGCCTCCACCACTTCAACGGGCAGAGAATTCCAGAGATTCACCACCCTTTGAGTGAAGAAGTTCCTCCTCAACTCCGTTCTAAACCGCCCCCCCTTTATCTTGAGGCTGTGCCCCCTAGTCCTACTGTCTTTTTTGAGCGGGAAGAGTCTCTCCACCTCTATCCTATCCATCCCATTCATCATCTTATACGTCTCAATGAGATCTCCCCTCATTCTTCTAAACTCCAATGAGTACAAGCCTAGTTTATGCAGCCTCCCCTCATAGCTCAACCCCCTCAACTCCGGTATCAGCCTAGTAAACCTCCTCTGCACTCCCTCCAAGGCCAAAATATCCTTGCGCAAGTACGGCGACCAAAACTGCACACAGTACTCCAGCTGCGGCCTCACCAATGTCAGACGACTTAGTGTGTTTACCTGGTTAGCGTTGCAGACTTTAAGTTTTGGGGTACTGGAAGCTGAAGGTGGTTCAGTTGGAGGTCAGGTGGGAAGACAAGTTTTTAGTATCATCCAACACAGGTGAACATTCAGCCCATTGTGCGTGTGCTGACCTTTTTGCTCAATTCATTCCATTCCTGGCTCTGTTCCCTTAGCCAAACAAATGTTTCCATTCCATCTTTTGCTTTATTCTTTCTTGAGGTGTGGATGGCAAGGCCGATCCCTAATTGCCCTTGAACGGAGTGGCTTGCCGGGCCATTTCAGGGGGCAGTTAAGAGTCAGCCACGTTGCTGTGTCTCTGGACTCGCATGTGGGCCAGACCCGGTAAGGATGGCAGATTTCCTTCCCTGAAGGAAATCAGTGAACCCCGTTGGGTTTTTACACAACGATGCCTTACCGGGGCTAGCTTTCTCTTTCCAAATTATTAATCAAATTTAAATTCCGCCAATGGCTGTGGGATTTGAACCCATGGTCCAACAGCATTAGCCTGGGTCCATGGTTAACTAGTTTGGGACATCGCCATTACGTTGCCCCTCCATAATTTACTGTGTAGATTAGTTAAACAAGCCCACATCTTCGCTCTGCTCTTTTTTTTTTAAAAAATCTGCGTTCTCTGTTTGTTGACCCTTCTGCCAGCGGAAATGTTTTTTTCCATCTACTCTCAAAAGTGCCTCCAAATCTTTAGGTCTTGTTGTTAGTCACAGCTTTTTGTTCCTGGTACAGTTCCAGTTGCACACCGTGGTCTCAACTTCACCAGGTGTGTGTTCTGACTTTTTTTTTTAAACAACTCCCTCCTCTCAAATAAAGCATCAGGACAAATGTCCGGAGACCGTGACCGGAATTTTAGTGTCACGCCCACCCGAGAATGGGGGAGGGCGAGGCTGGCAGAACAGCATTCTCCGTTGGCCCCGGTGGGATCTTACGAATTCGGGTGGGCGAGACGGTAAAATTCAAGTTCAAATCCTATCATCACCATTTAAGGAGAATTGAATTCAGCTTTCCAAAAGCTGGCATCAGTAATTGTGACGAGGAAAGCTCTCGTTCGTCATAGAAACATAACTGGTTCACTAAGTCCTTCAGGTCAGGAGACCTGTGGTCCTTGTCTGCTCTGCCCTGTATGTGACTCCTGACGCCCAGCAGTGTGGCCTCGCCAACACTATTGAAGGGCAGCTAGGGTTACACAATTAAATGTCAGCCCCATCAGTGACGCCTGAGAATGAATTGTACAGTAGGGCATGTTCCTGATTCATCACTGCTGACCTTTATTCCAATCCCCCTACTCTAATCAGTCCCATCACCCTCCCCCCCCCCTCCATCACTCTATCCACACTCCTCCTCAACACACTCTCATTTATATTTTGTGCACTTTCTCTTGGTTCAGACTTTGACAAGCGTGGAGGCAATGAGGTACATTTAATGCCTCATAAAGAGAAGCTGAGGTATTAAACTTTATCGCAACGTAAGAGAGCGTAGCAGGAGTACCGATATTGCTCCTCAAGCCTATTCCATGATTCATGTATCCTTTGGGTGGTACAGTGGTTAGCCGTGATGTCTCGCAGCACCAGGGACCCGAGTTCGATTCCAGACTTGGGTCACTGTCTGTGTGGAGTTTGCATGTTCTCCCCGTATCTGCATGAGCTTCCTCCGGATGCTCCAGTTTCCTCCCGCACTCCAAGGATGTGTGGATTAGGTTGGTTGGTTGGCCACGCTAAAGTACCCCTTAGAGTAAATAAATGGGGTTACGGGGGTGGGGTCTGGGTGGGACTGTGCAGGCTCGATGGGATGAATGGCCTCTTTTTGCACTGTAAGATCGTTCTATGAATTCTAAAGTGCATCTTATTCGCACAGGTGAATGAGTCCTTTTTGTAAAAAAAAAATATGGATATAAAACCGTTCCCAACATTCCGCCCCCCCCCCCCATTTCAATTTACTTCCAAGAGTCTTGACACTTTGTTAATGGAATGCATCCTCTTGTGTTGCCTTGTTACAAGTGTGGGATTGAGAGAGAGTGAGCGTTGCAGCACGCACTGTATAAGGCGACGGGGGAACTGATGCAATTACATGCACCATCTGACCTGCTGCATCCAGGAGTGTTGTGAATTTAAATAACCCCCCCCCCCCGAAGCAGCAGAAGCAGACTGATGGAGCAAGGTTGCGAGCTGGATTCGAGCTTCCTGCAAACAGCCAGGGAAGGGGGATCACCAAACTTGCTCATCCCTCTGTAGAATCAGTAGCGTCACATCCCCCCCCCCCACTGCCCGGCTGCTCTGACCTTTTTTTTTTACCCCTCTTGTCGGCGCTGACCCTATTTATCCTGCTAGATTGGTGATCAGGACAAAGGATGCCACTGAAGTGGTGTTTGAATCGCTGCCGTGAGTCGTTTGAGTCTCGCTGCGCTGAAGGTTTCTTTCTAGAACCTGCGCTGCTGAAAGTCCCGCAGGACATTTAATACGACAGCGCTTTCCTCTTGCAGACCAGAGGTCGGGCGCGCAGATGCCACGCACCGATTGTGTGCCGCTCGGCAGAGAATCCCCGTTTATTTTCCACGATCGCTGTCAGATCTTCGGGCGAGGGGCAGTCGTCTTCCCATTCCCCCGGGCTGTGCAGCGCCTCCAGGCGAGCGTATTCAAACAAACTGAGACTGACTAGGAATGATCGTCAAGGCAGGGAGAAGAAAAGGCAGAAGTATTAACATAATCAGGGCGTTTGCTCCATTTTGTGTGTCTGGAATTGCAAAATTGTATAATTCTGACCCACTCCTGAATTGTTTTAAAAATTGCTCTTGTCGATCCTCCTTTTTGAACATGCCCGTCAACGCAATTATAAATCTTGCATTGTGCAATAACGTCTCCAATGAGGGGGCAACAGTGTGCATCAGTTGCCCCTCGCATCTGAGGAGTGACACCTACAATGCACAACCTGTCCATTGCACCAGAGTATTTTAATTGGCTCCATTAATCACGTCTTTTAAACTGCCAAATATCCTGTTGGCTGGAAGAATGAATCAGAAAGTGCCAATCAAGGATGATTATCTGGTAGAAAGTGAGCTTACTTTTTCTTTCGACCCTCTCGTCTGTTAGACCAGCAAGTAAGAAGTCTCACAACACCAGGTTAAAGTCCAACAGGTTTATTTGGTAGCAAAAGCCACTAGCTTTCAGAGCACTGCCCCTTCATCAGTTGAGTGGGAGTTTTGTTCACAAACAGGGCATACGAAGACACCAACTCAATTTACAAGGTAATGGTTGGAATGCGAGTCTTTATAGGTAATCAAGTCTTAAAGGTACAGACAATGTGAGTGGGGAGAGAGTTAAGCACAGGTTAAAGTATTGTCTCCAGACTGGACAGTTAGTGAGATTTTGCAAGCCCAGGCAAGTCGTGGGGGTTACAGATAGTGCGACATGAACCCAAGTTTCCAGTTGAGGTCATCCTCATGTGCGGAACTTGGCTATCAGTCTCTGCTCAGCGACTCTGCGTTGCCATGTGTCGTGAAGGCCGCCTTAGAGAACGCTTACCCGAAGATCAGAGACCAAATGCCCGTGAAGTGTTCCCCAACAGGGAGAGAACACTCTTGCCTAGTGATTGTCGAGCGGTGTTCATTCATCTGTTGTCGCAGCATCTGCATGGCCTCCCCAATGTACCATGCCTAGGGACATCCTTTCCTCCAGCGTATCAGATAGACAACATTGGCCGAGTTGCAAGTGTATGTACAGTGTACCTGGTGTTCTCACGTGAGACGATGGCATTCGTGTCGATGATCCGGCATGTCTTGCAGAGGTTGCTGTGGCAGGATTGTGTGGTGTTGTGGTCACTGTTCTCCTGAAGGCTGGGTAGTTTGCTGCGAACAATGGTCTGTTTGAGGTTGTGCGGTTGTTTGAAGGCAGGAAGTGGGGGTGTGGGAATAGCCTTGATGAGATGTTCACCTTTATCAATGACGTGTTGAAGACTCTGGAGAAGATGTCGTAGCTTCTCCACTCTGGGTAAGTACTGGACAACGAAGGGTACTCTGTCCACCGTGTCCCGTGTTTGTCTTCTGAGGAGGTGTGTGGTTTTTTGGCTGTGGCGAAACTGTCGATCGATGAGTTGAGCGCCAAATCCTGTTCTTATAAGGGCATCTTTCAGTGTCTGGAGGTGTCTGTCACGATCCTCCTCCATCTGAGCAGATCTTGTGTATATGGAGGGCTTGTCCATATGAGATGGCTTTTTTAATGTGTTTAGGGTGGAAGCTGGAGAAATGGAGCATTGTGAAGTTGTCTGTGGGCTTGCGGTACAGTGAGGTGCTGAGGTGACCGTCCTTGGTGGAGACGCGTGTGTCCAAGAATGCAACCGATTCCGGAGAGTAGTCCATGGTGAGTCTGATGGTGGGATGGAACTTGTTGATGTCATCATATAGTTGTTTCAGTGATTGTTCACCATGAGCCTGAAGGAAGAAAATACCATCGATGTATCTAGTGTATAGCATCAGTTGAAGGTCTTGTGCGCTGAAGAGGTCTTGTTCAAGCCTGTGCATGAAGATGTTGGCATATTGAGGTGCGAATTTGGTCCCCATGGCTGTTCTGTGTGTCTGGATGAAGAACTGGTTGTTGAAGGTGAAAACATTGTGGTCCAGGATGAGGTGGTTGAGTTGTAAAATTGCATCTGGAAACTGGCAGTTGTTGGCGTTGAGTACTGAGGCAGTTGCAGCAATGCCATCGTGGGGGATGTTGGTGTGGAGTGCCGAGACATCCATTGTCACGAGAAGTGTCCCTGGTTCAACTGCTCCATGTCTGCTGAGTTTCTGTAGGAACCTGTGCTTCACCCTGTTTCCACTCACATTGTCTGTACCTTTTAAGACTTGATTACGTGCATTCCAACCATTATTCTGTAAATTGAGTTTGTGTCTTTATATGCCCTGTTTGTGAACAGAGAACTCCCACTCACCTGATGAAGGGGCAGCTCTCCAAAAGCTAGTGGCTTGTGCTACCAAATAAACCTGTTGGACTTTAACCTGGTGCTGTGAGACTTCTTACTGTGTTTACCCCAATCCAACGCTGGCATCTCCACATCAAACCAATAAGTACCAGAGATAACATTACGATGGTGCAGTAGTTTCATAATAGGACAAAGAATCCAGGAAGGCAAGTTCAAATCCTATCGTAACGCTGAGAAAGACAAACCTGCACAGTCGAAAAGGAAAAGAGCAATTGGTTTACTAAAATATAAAGCAGAAATGTGCAGCAGGACTGGCAGTATCTGTGGAGAGAGACTGGGGGGCAGATTTTCCAGTCCACCCAGCATCAATGACGGACCATTTACAGGTCAAATTTTCCATCCCATCCGTGATGATTCCCGTGGCAGGCGGGTCTGGAAAATATATCCCCAGTGTTAATATTTTGGGTTGTTGACCTTTCATCTCCAAAGATGTCACCAGACCCTGCTGAATATTGACACTCTTATCTGTTCTCATTTTGGCGTCCATGGTGTTTTATTCTTGGGGCAGTTAGCAATAGATTTAAAAAAAAACTGCCTTGGCTAGCAATGCCCATGTTCTGAGAATTAAATTTATAATAAAAAAAAACACCCTGACAATTTTAGAAAGCTGATTTTTTTTTTAAGTGCGTTTCCTTTTTTTTTTACTCCAATTAATGTGAACTGCAGGCAAGGACTCCCCATCCCTGGCAGTTGTAGATCCCATCCTTCAGAATTCTCTTCCCAAATCCCCCTCTCCTCCATTCCGTCTTTCATATTTCTTGAAACTCACCTCCTTAGCGATGCTTTAGTTTGCCTTCCAATGACTCATCTGTTCAGTTATGCACCTCTCACTTCCTTAGGATGTGGAAGCTATTGAGAGGGTGCAGAGGAGATTTACAAGGATGTTGCCTGGACTGGGAGGCATGCCTTATGAGGATAGGTTGAGGGAGCTGGGACTCTTCTCCCTGGAGAGATAGAGGTTGAGAGGCGACCTGATAGAGGTTTATAAAATGTTGAGAGGTTATAGATAGGGTGGATTCTCGGAGGCTATTTCCCAGGGCTGAAATGGTCGCTACGAGAGGACACAGGTTTAAGGTGCTGGGGAGCAGGTACAGAGGAGATGTCAGGGGTAAGTTTTTCACTCAGAGGGTGGTGAGTGAGTGGAATCGGCTGCCGTCAGTGGTGGTGGAGGCGAACTCGCTGGGGTCTTTTAAAAGACTTCTGGATGAGTATATGGGATCTAATGGGATTGGGAGTTACAGATAGTTCTATGGCTTGGTAGGTATAGATGTGATTGGCGCAACTTGTGGGCCGAAGGGCCTGTTTGTGCTATTATGTTCTATGTTCAATCATTTTTGTGCACATTGGAAGACAATAACTTGCATTTATATAACAACCTTCTAGTGGAAAAATCTTCCATTGACTTCATACAGGGTGAAAGAAATGGGCAACTACCCTTTGCATGGGAATTATAGGTGGCACGGTGGTTGGCCCTGCTGCCTCGCAGTGCCGGGGACCCGGATTCGAGTCTGACCTTGGGTCACTGACTGTGTGGGGTTTGCACATTCTCCCCGTGTCTGCGTGGTTTTCCTCTGGTGCTCTGGTTTCCTCCCACAGTCCAAAGATGTGTGGGGTGGGTTGATTGTGTTGTAGGTAAAATAATACCTCTGAGACAGTGAGTTAAAATACAGTGGGTTTTATTCCAAAGCTCTGGGGAGAAACTGGCTCCGATTAGGGCTTACCAGATTTCTCATAGAACACACAAGTGGGCATTTATACATTATGAGCTCCAGCAGGAATCACGATTCAAAGTTCTAATCCCTGCCAGACCTCCAGTTCTTATATTTAAGGTTTGGATCAGAGTTGAGGAGGAACTTCTTCACTCAAATGGTGGTGAATCTGAAATTCTCTGCTCATTGAAGTGGTGGAGGCTGCCTCGCTGAATATATTTAAGTCACGGGTAGATGGGTTTCTGATAGACAGGGGAATTAAGGTTATGGGGAGAAAGCGGGAAAGTGGAACTGATCCACTTCAGATCAGCCATGATGTTATTGAATGGCGGGGCAGGCTCGAAGGGCTAGATGGCCTACTCCTGCTCCTATTTCTTATGTTCTTCCTTCCTGGGTCGTGATGCAGCCCTAGGGTTAATGAGGAATTACAGTCCTGCAGGCAGGACACAGGAAAGCCCTTCTGCAGCAGTACCGGCATCCCTGTCTTTGAAGTTACTTGTGCGATCGTAGCTGTCCCAGCAGGACTCTTCCTGTTAAAGGAAGAGTCTTCCAGTCTGCCATCAGCAGCTGTTAAAAGCCGGTATCATAAATACCATCTGTGTAACGATTCCCACTAATAGAAACAGGTATGATTTGCAAAGTCTACAAAATAACAGCCACATTTTAACTATCAGCTGTTGTTAAAGTTTCACATACTTTAACATGAACGAATAACTAATATTACTGCCAGGAACAGTATAAGCTAAAGGAGATCAGTCATGCGGAAGGGTTGCGTTTGTGACATATTCGAGGTACAAAATCCATTCACCCTTTCCCTTCAGGTACATTGACCCTTTTCCCTACTTCAGTTGGCCGTGCTAAATTGCCCCTTAGTGTCAGGGGGATTAGCCGGGTAAGTATGTGGGGGACCGGACCTGGGTGGGATTGTTATTGGTACAGTCTCGATGGGCTGAATGACCTCCTTCTGCATTGTAGGGATTCTATGGTACAACATAATCAATGAAAAATTGAACAGAGTATTGAAGCTCGTTAATAAAATGAGTTAGAAGTAAGAAGCTTCCCTTCCTAGGTCTGCCCTTTAGGAGTGGGAGTCGCTTGGTTCCGAGCTGAGGATTTCTGTGTCGGGATACACCAGGGGTGTTCAGTAACTCAGCCCGACCTGTCCCCCTTGGAAAGCGCTGGCTGAGTTTGAGTCACTCTGTGGCCTCAGTAGTGTGAGGCGATAATACTGACCCTGTTCCACATTCAGACGGATTTTTTTTTTTAATCCATTCGCGGGGTGTGGGCGTCGCTGGCTGGGCCAGCATTTGCTGCCCATCCCTAATTGCCCCTTGAACTGAGTCTCATGCCGTGTCAGAAGACATTTAAGCATCAAACCCGCAGCAGTGATTCTGGAGTCGCGTGTGGTTAACGCTGCTGCCTCACTGCGCCAGGGACCTGGGTTTGATTCCCAACTAGGGTGACTGTCAGTGCGGAGCACATTCTCCCCGTATCTGCGTGGGTTTCCTCCCACAGTCAGAAAGATGTGCTGGTTTGGTGCCTTGGCCGTGCTAAATTCTCCCTCAGTGCACCCGAACAGCTGCTGGAGTGTGGTGACTAGGGGATTTTCACAATAACTTCAATGCAGTAAACCTACTTGTGATAACAAATGAACTTTAAAAATGTAGGCCAGACCTGGTAAGATTTCCTTCCCTAAGGGATATTAGTGAACCAGGGTTTGTTTTTTTTTTAGCAATCATTAGACTTCTAATTCCATGTTTTTATTAAATTCAGTTTCAGCATCAGCCATCCTGGGATTTGAAACCAGGACCCAGAGCATTACCCTGAATCTCTGGATAGCTAATACAATGAAAAATACCACTAAGCCATCACCTCCCCCCGGCTCATTTGTGTTGCAGTGGGGAGGCAATGGTGTAGATTGTCACTGGATGAATAATCCAGAGGCCCAAGGTAATGCTCTGGGGAAACGAGGTTCGAATCTCACAATCACAGCAACTCTGAATCTCATTTACTACCTCCCTGCTGAATGCATGTATTTTAATCCAGTTTTAGTACGGATTTCCACAGAGAGGGATTAACGAAGGGGTTTTCGAAAGAGTGGGACAGTGGGCTTGCTTTGGGAATGATACAGGACTATAGAGGGAGTGGGACACTGGATTCATTTGGGATTGATACGTGACTATAGAGAGGAGGCAGCGCAGTGGGATTGGTTTTGGGATTGATGCAGGATTATAGGGAATGGGGCAATGGGATTGATATAGAGTTACCGAGAGGAAGCAGCGCAGTGGGATTGATGCAGCGCTGTAGAAAGCGCTGAAAAATTTTGGATTGTTCTATCAGAGACGTGGCACAAATGGTTCAACAGTTCCTGTGCTGTCGAACTCTTACATTTTGAGAATATAGGCGGCACGGTGTCAGAGTGGTTA
This sequence comes from Carcharhinus amblyrhynchos, assembly GCF_965287045.1. NCBI lineage: Eukaryota > Metazoa > Chordata > Chondrichthyes > Carcharhiniformes > Carcharhinidae > Carcharhinus > Carcharhinus amblyrhynchos. The sequence continues at coordinate 43,531,235 of NC_137346.1, read as the reverse complement.
ACACTGCTGCCCAGGGATCCGAGTTCGATTCCCGGCTCGGGTCACTGTCTGGGTGGAGTTTGCATGTTCTCCCCGTGTCTGCGTGGGTTTCCTCCGGGTGCTCCGGTTTCCTCCCACTGTCCAAAGATGTGCGGGTTAGGTGGACTGGCCGTGCTAAATTGCCCCTTAGTGTCAGGGAGACTAGCTAGGGTAAATGAATGGGGCTGGGTGGGATTGTGGTCGGTGCAGACTCGATGGGCTGAATGGCCGCCTCCTGTGCTGTAGAATTCTAATTTGACAAGTTTAACAGAAGTGCCACGCCTAGTTGATTTAGAAACTGCAATCTGAACCGGTTACTCGCAACAGGAAACGCCCAACTCTGATGGGGTGTGTGTGGTGTCAACTGACTGAACACCTTGTAAAACAAAGCCCAGATCACGTGAAAAGGTTTGCTGTTTGAATATAGCGTTTGATCCTGCAGATCCTGCAGCCATGCTGGTGAGGATAAGCTTTTGTGAAGCATTGGAAAAGGGACAACTTCCTCATGAGCTAGGTTTTAAAAAAGAAAGTTATGTGTTCCTTTTGTTTACCATTGTACAAATTCCGCTGGGTGGGATTCCTGCTTGTTTTGGTCCTGCAGATTGGCGGCACGGTAGCACAGTGGGTTAGCACTGCTGCTTCACGGCTCCAGGGTCCTGGGTTCGATTCCCGGCTCGGGCCACTGTCTGTGTGGAGTTTGCACATTCTCCCCGTGCCTGCGTGGGTTCGCTCCGGTTTCCTCCCACAGTCCAAAGATGTGCGGGTTAGGTTGATGGGCCATGCTTAAGAAATTGCCCCTTAGTGTCCAGGGATATGTAGGTTAGAGGGATTAGTGGGTAAATGTGTAGGGATATGGGGGTAGGGCCTGGGTGGGATTGTATTCGGTGCAGACTCGACGGGCCGAAGGGCCTCTTTCTGCACTGTAGGGTTCTATGTTCACAGAGCAGGCTGACCCACAAGTCATCCAGCTACCTCTGAATGTTCACGTCACTTTCTGTATTAATGGAGCATTCATTCCGAGCTTTCTTGTAGAAAGCTGTCTATAAATTGCACCGATTACAGAAGCTATACGATGCATATTATTTATAAGAATTGTCCACATAAGCCATTTGGCTACAGGAATACTGAGGGGAGCTTTGCTGTTTCTGACTGCGTTAGCTGCTGCTAACTTGCTTATCTTGTTTGTAATGCAGTATTTCCTGTGTGTGTAGAACAACAGCCGTTTGAGCCGCGATATTAAGCGGTTAACAGACAAGCTTCCTTCGGTCTGTGCTCATTCTCCCTGTGAGTGAGCAGAAGACTGGGGCTTCCCAAATGAGCTTGGTCTTGTTCTCGTGTAACACCCATGTACAAGCAGTCGTTCCAGCAGGAAACACTCATCGTTTGGAGGATCCTCAGTATTCCTCAATCTGATTGTAGTGTTTTGTTACCGAGAACCGGGTTTATGAGATACCGTGTCAGACCCCTTTCTACTGGCTACAAGTCAACCTTCAACGCCAATATCCCAACAAAACTCATTTCGAAACTGTGGTCCAGGGCTCAGCTCCTGCCTCTGCGACTGGATCCTAGATTTCTTAACCCGCAGACCACAATCAATGAGGATAAGCACACCACTTTCTGCATGATTACAGAATCCCTACAGTGCAGAAGGAGGCCATTTGGCCCATCAAGTCTGCACCAACCATAATCCCACCCAGGCTCTATCCATATAATCCCATGCATCTACCCCAGCTAGTCCCCCCAGGGGCCAACTTAGCCTGGCCAATCCACATTTTTGGACTGTGGGAGCAAACTGGAATACCTGGAGGAAACCCAGGGAGAACGTGCAAGCTCCACACAGACGGTGACCCAAGCCAGGAATCGAACCCAGGACCCTGGTGCTGTGAGGCAGCAGCGCTGACCACTGTGCCACCCCGGCCCCTCAGCACTGGTGCCCTGCAAGGCTGTGTCCTCAATCCCCCTACTATCCTCCTTATACACGTGTGACTGGCCAAATTCTACTCCATTTTCAAGTTTGCTGATTACACCATCGTAGTGGGTCGGACCTCAAACAATGATGAGACAGAGTACAGGAAGGCGATAAGGAATCTCGTGAACTGTTATGATAACAATAATCTCTCCCTCGATGTCAGTAAAACGAAAATGATAGTCATCAACTTCAGGAAGTGTGGTGGAGAACATACCCCTGTCTACATCAAAGGAGATGGTTAAGAGCTTCACGTTTCCAGATGTTCAGATTACGAACAATCTTTCCTGGTCCCTCCACACACACACGCTATAGTCAAGAAAGCCAACCGTTGCATCTACTTGCTCAGAAGGCTAAGGAAATTCAGCATGTCCACTTATGACTCTCTCCAATTTTTACAGATGCACCATAGAAAGCATCCTTTTTATGATGCGTCACATTTTGGTACAGCTCCTGCTCTCTGACCAAGACCACAAGAAATTAGACTTGTGAATGTCACCCAGCCCATCTCGCAAACCAGCCTCCCATCCGCTGACTCCATCTATACTTCCTGCTGCCTCAGGAAAACAGCCAGCATAATCAAGAACCCCACGCACTCTGGACATACTTCCTTCTGCCTTCTTCCATCGGGAAAAAGATATAAAAGTCTGAAAACACGTACCAACCAACTCAAAAACAGCTTCTTTCCTGCTGCTATCAGACTTTGAGTGATCCTATCACATATTAATTTGATCTTTCTCTACCCCCCCCGATTGGTGTAACACTACATTTTGCACCCCCCCCCCTTTCCTTCTCCCTTCTGAACTCTATGAAAGGTATGTTTTGTCTGTGTAGCTCACAAGAAACAGTACTTTTCACTGTATCCCAGTCCATGTGATAATTATCAAGCAATGGAACTATGGAAGCCTGAAATACTGGGAATGTGATTTGGCCAATGAATGAAGATTTAGGCCAAGTATTCCTTTATGAAGAGTGAAGGAGGATTGAGGGCCTGCGGTCCTCAGCGGTCCAGACTCCTGATGTGAGCTTTCACGATTACACCTCTTCTCCCCACTGCCACCTCACCTCATCTGAGAAGAGCTCTAAACAGTCCAGCACTTCCTCAGTACATTGTACAAAATCAGGGCTTGTCTTGTCTTGGTTGCCTTATCTTCTTGCCCTCTCTGCTTCCCTGGAGAAGGGGTAGATGGGGGAAGGAAGTTGTACGCAGTAATGGGCAGACTAAAGGCTGGGAGAGGAAGGGTGCACTACCTGACCTCATCCTCCTCCTCATCCTCCTCCTCATCCTCCTCCTCATCCTCCTCCTCCTCATCCTCCTCCTCCTCATCCTCCTCCTCCTCATCCTCCTCCTCCTCATCCTCCTCCTCATCCTCCTCCTCGGAGTGTCACTGCCCTTTCAAAGCAGGAGGGCCTCTTTTGGGTCGATTTGAGATGTAGTTGCAGGGCGGGAGGGGTGGGGAGGAGAAGGGTCAGATGAACCCTAGTAAAAGAGAATGTGATCAGATCTTGTTCAGCCGGTTTAATTGCTACACTTTTGAAGGTGCTTTTTGAGCATCGCCAGGAACTGGTTCCAGGTAACCGTTCAGCCGTTGCTGAGCTATGATGCAGAGGTGCTGGCGTTGGACTGGGGTGGGCACAGTAAGAAGTCTCTCAACCCTGGTTAAGGTCCAACAGGTCTATTTGGTGGCATGAGCTTTGGGAGCGCTGCCCCTTCACCCACCTGAGAGGTGCTCTGTAAGCTTGTGCTACCAAATAAAAATATTGGATTTTAACCCTGGTGTTGTGAGACCTCTAACATTGCTGAGTTAAGCTAATTGGCGTGACTCAGTGGGTAGCACCCTTATCTTCATTCATTTGTGGGACATGCATGTCACTGCCTGGGCCAGCCCACCCCTAATTACCTTTGAGAAGGTGGTGGTGAACTGTTTCTTGAATCGCGTAGGGACACCCACAGTGCTGTCAGTGAGAGAAAGCCCGGATATCGACCCGGTGACGTGAAGGAACAGGTAGCGAAGGTAGGTGGAGAATGGATGCTCCGACTTATGGGGCAACCTGGAACATGAGGTCATAGCTCTAGGCTGAAGGGTAGCAGAGATGAGGAGAAACTACTTTCCAAGGGTGGTGAATCTGTGGAATTCGCTACCCGAGTGAGGTGGATGCCAGGACATGGAGTAAATGGAAGGAGGAGACAGATTTTTAATAGATTGAAGGGTTACGGGGAATGGAATGTGGAGCTGAGGCCAAGATTGGCAACGGTTGTATTGGATTGGCCAAGGAAGCTCCAGGCTGAATTGCCCACTCTTGCTTCTAGTTCTTATGTTGTTATTTGGGGGGGAGGGTGTTGGGGGTGGGGGGTGGGGACATCCATGTGGTGGTGTACCCTTGCATCTGCTGCCCTTGCCCCTCCAAGATGGTATGGTGGTGGGTTTGGGGAAGGTGCTGTCTAAGAAATCTTGGAGCTTGAGTTAGAGTGCCATGAATTCAGGCCCCGCTTGAGTGGTTTGAGAACCTAGTCCAGGCCGCCGTTTCAGTGCAGTACTGGGGGAGTGCTGCACTGTCAGAGGTGTCGTTGTCTTTTCAAATGGAAAAACTCTGAGCGCAAAAGATTCCATGTTGCTACTTGTAGAAATGATATGGAGACGCTGGAGTTGGACCAAGGTGGGCACAGTAGAAAGCAGCTCTCCAAAGACTCGCGATTCCAAATAAACCTCTTGAAGAAGGTGTGAGACTTCTTCCTGTCCTGCTTGTAGAAGATGAGATGCAATACTGGGGCTAATAGTTATCCCTCAATCAATACCGAAAAGAAAATGATTTAGCAAATGTCTCATTAGCGATTGTGGCAGTTTGCAATGTGTGAGTTGGCTGCCAAGATGCCCATCGGGATCACACTTGAGCTGAATGTATATAAGAATCTATTTCAGCATGAGCTGCATCCAGTTCTGGGCACTGCGCTTGAGGAAAGATGTGAAGGCGTCGGAGAATTAGAAGAGGGACGTTTCCAGGGATGCAGAACTTCAGTTATGAGGATGGGTTGGGAAAGATGGGATTGTTTTTCCTTGGAGAGCGGGATGGGAGGAGATTGGATAGAGGTAGATCATAGAACCCTACAGTGCAGAAAGAGGCCCTTCGGCCCATCGAGTCTGCACCGAACACAATCCCACCCAGGCCCTACCCCCATATATTATACCCACTAATCCCTCCAACCTACGCATCCCTGGACACTAACGGGCAATTTCTTAGCACGGCCAATCAACCTAATCCGCACATCGTTGGACTGTGGGAGGAAACCGGAGCACCCGGAGGAAACCCACGGAGACACGAGGAGAAACTCCACACAGACAGTGACCCGAGCCGGGAATCGAACCCAGGTCCCTGGAGCTGTGAAGCAGCAGTGCTAACCCACTGTGCCACCCTCAGAATCATGAGGGACTGGACAGTAGATGGGGAGAAACTGTTCCCAAGGCTGAAAGGATGGAGACTGAGAGATCATAGTTTAAAAATAACTGGTGAAAGAAGCAGGACGAGGGGAACTCTTTTCAGGCAGCGAGTGGGTCGGGCTTGGAGTGCACTGCCTGCGAGTGCAGTGGAGGCAGGTTCAATGGAGACATTGGAGATGAATATTTGAATAGAAACAATGTGCAGCGTTGCGGGGAAAAGATGGGAGAAAGGCTCTAAAAGTGAAATGTTCGTTCAGAGAGCTGGTACAGACGCAGTGGGCCAAACGGTTTCCTTCTGCCCTGTAACCTGTTAGCAGCTAATTTACTGTCCGGTGCTTTGGGAGGTTCTAAGATTGTGGAATCCACAGATCTGCCTTTTTGTTTTTTATCGGGCTTCGTGTAGCATTTTTCTCTCCAAGAAGTTCCAGGTTTGTTCTTTTAACGGTTGCCCAGTCCACGCACAGCTGGCAAATAAAATGGCAAGCTGAATTCCTACCTCGAAGGAGATGGACCTGAGCGAAAGCAGGGCTGGCCACAGCTTGCGTACCACGCTCAAGGGGGAGGAAATACATTCCTGAGCGAGGCGAGAGCCAGTTGTGTGTGCGAGAGAGTCCCGAGCACCAATGATAATCGGAACCTCCGGACTGCCAGAAACAGGAAAAAACAAGCGAGTGACGAAGGGTTTCCCCAGCCCAGGCTTGCACAGAATCCCTCTCGCTGGAATTACAGCCAGCTCACAACTACAGGCCCCAACTTGTTCAGCTCTCGCATTAGCTCACAAAAGGCAGCTAGCTCAGTCAGCACCTGGCTTGCTCTCTGTATAACTGTGTGCGTCCTCCGTACACAACGTCCCCTCACTGCCTTGACTTGTAGAAACAGAAAAGTTCACATTTGATTCCTCTTGGATTTCAACATGTGTAAGTAACATCGTACATGTGACGAGCTGGTAACTGAGCAAACTCTGTACTTGACTCTGGCTCTGTTTACTGCTTTCGAGTGATGATATGCCTCTGGGTCGAAACTTTTCCTCCCCAATCCCCCATCTGTTTTTCCTTGCTGATTTTTTTTTCTCTCCTCTCCCTGAGGTATAGTTCCATGGACCGCTCTTTAGTCCGATTGACCAATACCCGGGGGGGTGAAGATGTTGACGAGATGGTTTGGGTAGAAGCCAATCCCTGATCAAACTCTGATCCGAGTTGACAGATTTCTTCATGGTCTCCCCACCCCACCCGTGAGGTGATCTCCAGTACGGTGCCTTAGCTCGCGTCCTTTGCCTTTCGATTACTGGCCGATTGTACTTGCCATCAGCGCTGGAGTCTTCAGCTCTCTTCTGCATTTCCAGATTCACTCCTTAAACATGTCTGCCTTGATCCGTCTTGGCCCCATCTCCTGTAGCTTCCTCACAACCTATCCCCATGACTTCGATCTTGGACCCCCTCTGAACACTCCTTGCAACTCATGCCTTGTTTTGCCCTGCGTCCCTGCAGGAATTACAACGCTCATCTGCTCTTTAGGAGGCCAAGGGTAGGACCCTAAATTGGTGGGATCAGTACCTAGTCCTGTAATGTCCTTAACAACTGCTATTAGTTTGCTATACGACTTTGCAGCTGTAATGACCTCTTCTGGTATGATGATCTCCTGTTTCCAAAGGATGGCTCCAAAACCTTCGGAACTTTGTGCTCACCTGATGAAGGGGCAGCGCTCCGAAAGCTCGTGATCCCAGATAAACCTGCTGGACTTTAACCTGGTGTTGTGAGACTTCTTACTGTGCCCGCACCAGTCCAACACTGGCATCTCCACATCTAATACTGATAGTGAGTTTCCCAGTGAGCAGTCAGCCCCCTCCCGAGATTCTAAGGGGATGGTCAGTGAAAGGAGGCCTGCAGGAGAGGCTGCTTATGACGCCATGTTGCTCATTTGGCGAGCCAGTGCTGATGTGATGGGCCAAATGGCCTCTTTCGGCACTGTGACAATTCTGTGTTATTTGACACTGATTTCCACTGCAACTAGCCACTTCTGAACTCCAAAAGGAGGCTTGCTAACTTTTTACTTGATGGATTCCAGCAGGTCTCCACTCATGACCTCTCCTCACTGTCCATGGGCTCCTGTCATTTGGTCATCTCACACGTTAATCATTTGTGATACTTGAGCAATCATGGTAGCTACAATATCCAGAATCCTTTGCGCTGTGGAAACTGCCCTATCCCTGACTTGTGGTTCCACTGGGTGCGGCTGTGTCCTCAGGAGAATTATGACTCTGGGAGGCTACAGGGGCAATGCAGGGTTATTGGCAACCCTGATCGAGCAACGTCGCCAGTCACAAACTTGTTACAACCAGTGACGGTCTGGCCAAATGGGAAATTCGGAAAATTGCCAGGCGCTCTTGGTAGCACCCTCCCCTTTTCTGTAGAAGTTTGGACCACAACCTGAGTTGACGTTAGGCCGTACAGAACTGGGTGTTGCTGACAAAAGAAACATGTTGTCGAAACTTTTCGTCTCGCACTCATCAGGTCAGAAGCAAGAAAAAGGGAACAACAATTTATATTGTGAAAGAAGGGATTGCTGGTCGAGAGTTTGCCTTGGAGAATGTAGGAGGGAACCATTAACTGCCAATCTTTTTTATTTCAAATTCCACCAGGAAAATCCATGGCAGCATCTCTGCTAATTAGTACTTTAGCAGGTCAACTTGTCAACCACTCAATGGGCCAAATGGAGTGCGGTTGTTCAAGAAGGCAGCACGCCGCCACCTTCTCAAAGACAATTAGGGACGGGCGGTAAATGTGGGGCTAGCCAGCAACATCCACATCATGGATGAGGCAAATATTTATTGCCCATCCCTGCAGTCCCTGTGGTGTAGGTAAACCCACAGTGCTGTCGGGGAGAATTTTCCAGGATTTTCTCTTTGTGATAGAGAAGGAACAACGATATGTTTCCCAGTCAGGATGGTGAGCCACGTGGAGGGGAACTTGCAGGTGGTGGTGTTCCCATGTATCTGCTGCCCTTGTCCTCGAGGATGTGGGTTTGGGAGATTCTGTTCAAAGAGGTCTTGTTGAATGGCTGCGATGCATCTTGTAAGTGACACACAATCGTCAGTGTGCCAGGAATGGAGGGGTACTTCTTCAGCCAGTCTTGTATTTCTATCCCCAATGCTTCCAAACATGTGCCTGTACACATCATACCACAATCCCAAACCTTCCTCAAATTCCATGTTTGTGACTAACCTATCTCCTGCCTCTTAAAGACTGCTTTTATTCCTCCTTGACGTATCTCTGTGATAAAGCACTTTGTAAATCCCAGGTATAGTTAAGGATTGAAGTTCAACTGTGTAACGATTGTGGCATGCTAATTTTATATCATATTTCTACATTCAAAAGTCGTTTAACATATTGCGAATTGAGTAGCAGATCTGTGGTGTCGGAGTCAGGGCATGTGTTGTTTAGTAAAAAATGGGCTGTTAATCTCAATGGGGTAAGTGTCGCAGGAAGTAAACGTGACATGTTCAAGAAGTAAATGCTCCATATTTTTGAAAAAAGAGACAAGTTGTCGAAGTTTTTCATCCTGCACTCATCAGGACGAATACAAGAATGCCAAGTGCAGGTTTCTGATGAAATTGGAATAATTAGGCCGTAGTATTTGGACATAATTCAGTTCCTGTTTAGAAATCTCACATTCTGTCCTTAGTTTTGTATCTCTTTCTTCTCTTCCATGAGACACACATGGCAACTCATTTCTTCCGCTCTTTTCACATTTGGCAGATCATGTTCTGGATTGCATGGCTTGACCAGAGTGGAAATGACAAGGAAAAATATGATTAAAAGATTAAAATGCCAATGCTAGACAAAGGGGGGTGGGGCAATGAGTTGGGCAGTTTCAACGCACTCCGTATTTAGAAGGGAGAGTCTGGAAATTTGAAAAATATGAACTGGATACCAAACCACTGTCCTTTCTAAATGAAGCCCAATTTTTCCAAGCTGTGTCTTGTGATTGTGGAAACACTGCTTGTTCAAGTTTCCTTAATTACCTATAGAACAAAAGACCAAGCATGAAGCTGAAACGCACCCTCCCATCACCTCCAACTAATCCCACTGTCCCATTCTCTCCCCATAGCCCTGAGTCACCTCCAACTAATCCCACTGTCCCATTCTCTCCCCATAGCCCTGAGTCACCTCCAAATAATCCCACTGTCCCATTCTCTCCCCATAGCCCTGAGTCACCTCCAACTAATCCCACTGTCCCATTCTCTCCCCATAGCCCTGAGTCACCTCCAACTAATCCCACTGTCCCATTCTCTCCCCATAGCCCTGAGTCACCTCCAACTAATCCCACTGTCCCATTCTCTCCCCATAGCGCTGCATCAACTCCAAACTAATCCCACTGCCCAGATCTCTTCCCATAGCCCTGTATCAACTCCAAACTAATCCCACTGCCCAGATCTCTTCCCATAGCCCTGTATCAACTCCAAACTAATCCCACTGCCCCGCTCTCTCCCCATGGCGCTGCATCAACTCCAAACTAATCTCACTGTCCCATTCTCTCCCCATAGCCCTGTATCAACTCCAAACTAACCCCACTGCCCCGCTCTCTCCTCATAGCCCTGCATCAACTCCAAACTAACCCCACTGCCCCGCTTTCTCCCCATAGCCCTGTATCAACTCCAAACTAATCCCACTGCCCCGCTCTCCCCCCATAGCCCTGTATCAATCTCAAACTAATCCCACTGCCCCGCTCTCTCCCCATAGCCCTGTATCAATCCCCAAACTAATCCCACTGTCCCGCTCTCTCCCCATAGCCCTGTATCAATCTCAAACTAATCCCACTGTCCCGCTTTCTCCCCATAGCCCTGTATCAATCCCCAAACTAATCCCACTGTCCCGCTCTCTCCCCATAGCCCTGTATCAATCCCCAAACTAATCCCACTGCCCCCGCTCTCTCCCCATAGCCCTGTATCAATCCCCAAACTAATCCCACTGCCCCGCTCTCTCCCCGTAGCCCTGTATCAATCCCCAAACTAATCCCACTGCCCCGCTCTCTCCCCATAGCCCTGTATCAATCCCCAAACTAATCCCACTGCCCCCGCTCTCTCCCCATAGCCCTGTATCAATCCCCAAACTAATCCCACTGCCCCGCTCTCTCCCCATAGCCCTGTATCAATCCCCAAACTAATCCCACTGCCCCCGCTCTCTCCCCATGGCCCTGTATCAATCCCCAAACTAATCCCACTGCCCCCGCTCTCTCCCCATAGCCCTGTATCAATCTAAATCTAGCCAACTTCCAGACATCATAAAAATAGCATTTCCCCAAAGGCCATATCTAAAATGTTTCCTCATCCTTGCCGTTTGTTTATTTCTGAATGGCCTACAGTTGAGTTAGTGAGGAGCGCCCCAGTAATGTTGACATAGCAGATGACGATATACTTTTATTGTTTATTCATCACGGACAGGCATTTAGGGCCCATCCCTAGCTGGTGAGCCGCCTGCTTGAACTGCAGCAGCTCATTTTACGAGGGAGGGAGTTCCAGGATTTTGATGTAGCGATAATGAAGGAACGGCGATATGTTTCCAAATCGGGATGGTGAGTGGCTGAGGGGGGGAAATCCTGGAGGGTGGTGTTCCCATGCCCCTGCTGCCCTCATAGAACATTCCAGCGCACTACAGGCCCTTCGACCCTCTGCGCCGACCAGTGGAACCAATCTAATGACCCTCTAACCTAAACTATTCCAATGTTATCCATATCCACTGACCATTTGAACGCCCTTAAAGTTGGCGAGTCCACAACTGCTGCAGGCAGGGCATTCCACACCCTCTGAGTAAAGAACCTACCTCTGACATCCGTCCTATAATTACCACCCCTCTATGTCCCCTCGTGTTAGCCATCGCCATCCGAGGTAAAAGGCTCTCACTGTCCACCCTATCTAATCCTCTGATCATCTTGTATGCCTCAATCAGGGCATTGGTGAGGCCGCAGCTGGAGTACTGTGTGCAGTTTTGGTCACCGCACTTACGCAAGGATATTTTGGCCTTGGAGGGAGTGCAGAGGAGGTTTACTAGGCTGATACCGGAGTTGAGGGGATTGAGCTATGAGGAGAGGCTGAATAAACTAGGCTTGTACTCGTTAGAGTTTAGAAGAATGAGGGGAGATCTCATTGAGACGTATAAGATGATGAATGGGATGGATAGGATAGAGGTGGAGAGGCTCTTCCCGCTCAGAAAAGACAGTAGGACTAGGGGGCACAGCCTCAAGATAAAGGGGAGGTGGTTTAGAACGGAGTTGAGGAGGAACTTCTTCACTCAAAGGGTGGTGAATCTCTGGAATTCTCTGCCCGTTGAAGTGGTGGAGGCTGCCTCGCTAAATATTTTTAAGAAGCGGGTTGATGGGTTTTTGATAAGAGAGGGGATTAAGGGTTATGGGGAGAGGGCGGGAAAGTGGAACTGAGCCACGACAGATCAGCCATGATCTTATTGAATGGCGGGGCAGGCTCGAAGGGCTAGATGGCCTACTCCTGCTCCTATTTCTTATGTTCTTATGTTCTTATGTTAGGTCATCTCTTAACCTTCTGCTCTCTAACGAAAATAACCTCAAGTCCCTCAGCCTTTCCTCATAAGACCTTCCCACCATACCAGGCAACATCCTGGTAAACCTCCTCTGCACCCTTTCCAATGCCTCCACATCTTTCTTATAATGCGGCAACCAGAACTGTACACAATACTCCAAGTGCGGCCGCACCAGAGTTTTGTACCGTCCCTCGAGATTGTAAAGGTACTTTTTGTGGGAACCTTGATGCAGGGTAATCTTGCAGATGGTACGCACGGCTGCCACTGTGCGTGGGGAGAGCGAAAGTTTAAGGTGGTGGGCTCGTTTGTCCTGGTTGGCGTTGAGCTTCTTGAGCTACGCTGGTCCAGGCAAGTTGGAAGTATTCCATAATGCTCCTGCCTTCTAAACGCTGGACGGGCTCTGAGGAAATTGGTGAGTGGGTGGGGGGATTCCTCACCTCTGGCTGTGGTTTCACTCGTCGTCGTGCAGCAATCTGTGGGGTGATTGAATTTAAAGCTCGCGACCAGGTCTCTCTGTCAACGCCAAGCATACAAAGAGTGACTTGGATATTATGGAGACAAATACGGCAGCCATTTTGTGTGCGGCTGGGTTGCTGAAACAACAGTGAAGCCAAAATCTCAGCTGATGGATTTTCTGCTCATGTCAGTGTAGGTGTCGTGTTAGCAAAGACACTCGGAGAGCAAGCGTTTGAACCCGAGCCACTGGAAACGAGGCTCGGATGTTCCAACAATATCTCTTCAAGCACGCGGGGAGTCAGCGATACTGCACAATGAGGAAGTGTGAGTGGCGAATATGAATCTGTGCTTAGTCTACTGTGTTCCAGACCTGTCCGTATACGTTCCAATCTCTCGGAGCTAGTTCTGGAAGAGGGTTTAGCAAGTTCTGATATTTCCTGCTTTCCATCATTTGGTCTGGGTGGCGTATGTGGGAAATTGATGCAGCGTAATGATCGAATACTCAATCGCCATCACTCTGTATCAATCCCAAGCTAATCCCACTGCCATGCTCTCTACCCATAGCCCTGTATCAATCCCACTGCCCCTGCTCTCTCCCTGTAGCCCTGTATCAATCCCAAACTAATCCCACTGCCCCCGCTCTCTCCCCATAGCCCTGTATCAATCCCAAACTAATCCCACTGCCCCGCTCTCTCCCCATAGCCCTGTATCAATCCCACTGCCCCCGCTCTCTCCCCATAGCCCTGTATCAATCCCAAACTAATCCCACTGCCCCGCTCTCTCCCCATAGCCCTGTATCAATCCCCAAACTAATCCCACTGCCATGCTCTCTCCCCATAGCCCTGTATCAATCCCAAACTAATCCCACTGCCCCGCTCTCTCCCCATAGCCCTGTATCAATCCCCAAACTAATCCCACTGCCATGCTCTCTCCCCATAGCCCTGTATCAATCCCCAAACTAATCCCACTGCCCCGCTCTCTACCCATAGCCCTGTATCAATCCCACTGCCCCCGCTCTCTCCCCATAGCCCTGTATCAATCCCCAAACTAATCCCACTGCCATGCTCTCTCCCCATAGCCCTGTATCAATCCCCAAACTAATCCCACTGCCCCGCTCTCTACCCATAGCCCTGTATCAATCCCACTGCCCCCGCTCTCTCCCCATAGCCCTGTATCAATCCCCAAACTAATCCCACTGCCCCGCTCTCTCCCCATAGCCCTGTATCAATCCCCAAACTAATCCCACTGCCCCGCTCTCTCCCCATAGCCCTGTATCAATCCCCAAACTAATCCCACTGCCCCGCTCTCTCCCCATCACCCTGTATCAATCCCCAAACTAATCCCACTGCCCCGCTCTCCCCATAGCCCTGTATCAATCCCCAAACTAATCCCACTGCCCCACTCTCTCCCCATAGCCCTGTATCAATCCCCAAACTAATCCCACTGCCCCACTCTCTCCCCATAGCCCTGTATCAATCCCCAAACTAATCCCACTGCCCCACTCTCTCCCCATAGCCCTGTATCAATCCCCAAACTAATCCCACTGCCCCACTCTCTCCCCATAGCCCTGTATCAATCCCCAAACTAATCCCACTGCCCCGCTCTCTCCCCGTAGCCCTGTATCAATCCCCAAACTAATCCCACTGCCCCGCTCTCTCCCCGTAGCCCTGTATCAATCCCCAAACTAATCCCACTGCCCCACTCTCTCCCCATAGCCCTGTATCAATCCCCAAACTAATCCCACTGCCCCACTCTCTCCCCATAGCCCTGTTTTTAGGTTTAGAAGTTGACTGCCCTCACTGGGAAATGTGATGATGAGTGCTGAGACAGTATTTTAATATTTGGAGATGCTGTTGGCCTTGAATTTTTTAAATCATTTTTTTGAAAGTCTGTACCATTGAATCTCACGGAACTTCAGCCTGAAGCGCAGTCATTTCCAAATATTAGTGTGTAAAGTAGTCACGCTGCTTTTAGAATGAAACCTGCAGTTTGCTTTGAGTTGCTGAGCGGTATTCTTGATCGACTGCAACTTTAACCGTAACTAATGGGAATCAATCTCTTCCTGGTGTATCAGGAGGGTACAATTTACATCCTGCTGAGTGAACCAGCGGGATAAATCAGCCGCAGCTATTGGGAGAGGGGAGGAATCTTCCTCCTGACATTTCCCGTGTTTGTGTCTGACGTCCCTGCGGGATTTCTGGATGGGTTGGATGAGCATCTTCAGGAGTTTCTCAGTGGGAAACATTGGGATGAACCGCTTGCTTGTCCACCCTGCGGTAAACTCCCGGTGAGGCCGCCGGTAACGATGGTGTCAGGCGGTGTGTGTGAATCTGTGCACTTAGTCACCCGTAGGGTCACCCATCGAATCTGCCTGGCAGCGGGTCAGGCTTCCTGCACAGCGCAGCGCGAAGCCACAACGTTCCACTGGCTGGGAAGGTGCAGCATTCCCTCTGGGCACACGGACAGTACACGTTGACTCCAAACCCAGAAAGCACTGCTTTAGCGGGATACTTCACCACTCAGTGGTCAGCGTGTCGGCTGTCCCATATTCCGAGATGGGGCTTTGTACGGTATCTGTGCAGCATCCGTTAACGGAGCCGGAGTGTCTGCACAGGTCTTGTTAATGGAGACGGGCGGGGGTGTGTTGCGGGGGGGGGGTGGGTGGGTGGCGAGTGGGGAGTGGTTTGTTACAGCGTCTGTTAATGGAGATGGCGGGGGTGGTTCTGTACTGCATCTGTTAATAAAGACAGGGATGTGAACAGCTCCTGATAATGGAGACAGGGATGCAAACAGCTCCCCTTAATGGAGATGGCATATGAACGCCTCCTGTTAATGGAGACGGGGATGTGAACGCCTCCTGTTGATGGAGACGGGGATGAGGGCGGCTCCTGTTGATGGAGACGGGGATGAGGACGGCTCCTGTTGATGGAGACGGGGATGAGGACGGCTCCTGTTGATGGAGACGGGGATGAGGACGGCTCCTGTTGATGGAGACGGGGATGAGGACGGCTCCTGTTGATGGAGACGGGGATGAGGACGGCTCCTGTTGATGGAGACGGGGATGAGGACGGCTCCTGTTGATGGAGACGGGGGTGAGGACGGCTCCTGTTGATGGAGACGGGGATGAGGGCGGCTCTTGTTGATGGAGACGGGGATGAGGATGGCTCCTGTTAATGGAGACGGGGATGAGGGCGGCTCCTGTTAATGGAGACGGGGATGAGGGCGGCTCCTGTTAATGGAGACGGGGATGAGGGCGGCTCCTGTTAATGGAGACGTGGATGAGGATGGCTCCTGTTAATGGAGACGTGGATGAGGGCGGCTCCTGTTGATGGAGACGGGGATGAGGGCGGCTCCTGTTAATTGAGACGGGGATGAGGGCGGCTCCTGTTAATTGAGACGGGGATGAGGGCGGCTCCTGTTAATGGAGACGGGGATGAGGGCGGCTCCTGTTAATGGAGACGGGGATGAGGGCGGCTCCTGTTAATGGAGACGGGGATGAGGGCGGCTCCTGTTAATGGAGACGGGGATGAGGGCGGCTCCTGTTAATGGAGACGGGGATGCGGATGGCCCCCGTTAATGGAGATGGTGGGGGTGGTGAGCCTGTGTATGAACAGCTTGGGGGGGTGGGCGGGGGGTATGAGCAACGCTTGTCTGAGAGAGTGGGAAAGGGTGAAGGATACCCAGGGATTCTCCGTTGCTCACAGACTCGGTGTGAAGCAAAATGGGTTTAGAATTTGAAACTGTGCCTCCCTCCCTGTGCCCCTCAGGACATGTCACATCCGCCAGGTCAAGTGGGCCCACGTGTCGCCTTGGGCCAGTATCTGTATGTCAGTAATTGCTGTGGTTTCTGTGACCTCTCCAGCAACATGTCCATGTGCTGCAGTTGATGTGTCAAAGCCACAGGCAACAAGAAAGGCTTCTCAAAGCATGAATCCATGGGCTGCAGAGCGTTGTCTTTTATCTTGAAAACCAGAACGGATCAGAGACTGTTATATAAAAGTGCAAAGGAGCCAAAAGATTGGTCACCAGAAAACGAGGGTGGAACTTCCTTGCGATCTTCATTCCTCCAGTGCTGATTACTGATAGATTTCACAGTTTTCTCCCCTCCCTCCTCAAACCCGCGTCATACCCACATTGGTATCTCTTCTCTTTTTGTCCCCGTTGTTTACAAACTGCATAATGGGTGGGGTGGGGGACAGAGGAGGATTTGCATCTGGGTGTTAAGTTGCCTGTTCCAGCCAAAGACAATTGTGCAGAATTCAAGTAGTCACCAGCTAGCAGGGGAAGAGGAGCTTTACGGTGAAGCTGTTACACAGCCCAGAACTCAGCCAGAATGAGATCATGGTCAAAACCCTTCTGGAGAGACTCCGCTTCTGCGCTGTCGCCAAAAGATGGTGGGAAATCCCAGAGGGGGGCAGCTTTCCCTCCCGTCAAAAATGTTCTTGGGTGACTTGAAATCTGTTTAAAGGCGCAGGAGGGACGAAGGCAGATGTCGAGGGACTTTTCCCACTGGTTGAAGGCTTGTCGAACAAGGGGACGTAGATTAAATGCCAGAATTCTGGGGCAGGAAGCAGGAGCCGAGTGGCTGCATTCCACAGCCAGAGTGAGCGATTAAAGCATTCAGTCTCGAAGGATGGGTGTTTATGGAAGGGGTTTGAAAGGATAGCACAAAAAACAACAGGAGTGGGCCATTCAGCCCCTTGAGCCTACCCTACTATCCAGTACTAGCATGGCTGATCTAGGGTTTCAACTCCCCATATCTCTCCATTCCCCAAGAGTCCAAAAATCTACTCCAGCCTTAAATGTGTTCAGCGACGGAGCATCCACAATCCTCTGGGTTAGTGAATTCCAAAGACCCTTTGAGTGAAGAACTTTCTCTTCGTCTCGGTCCTAAGTAATTGGCCCCTTATCCTGTAATTCTCCCCATCTCAGTCCTAAATAATTGGCCCTTTATACTGTGCCCCCGTGAGTTAGATTCCCTGATCTGCAGACACAATTTCTCTCCATCCATCTTATCAACCCACTTCAGAATTTTGAAATTGTTTGAGATCTGGAGAGAGAAACAGAGGGTCCCTACGACGCTACTGCAAAAATTGAAAGGGATAGAAATGTGATGAATTATATAACTGGATGGGGCTGGCGCAGGTGGAAAGTGAGGGATAGATCGGAGCTCTGGAGAGATTGGCCAAGGTGTCATGGGCAGAAGGCAAAGGGGCAGTTAATGGTACCATTAAAGAGTGTTTGTTAATAGTGGTATATAAAAATGAGGTGGCAGGATGTTCTTAATAACCGAACAAAGGTCAGTGCTCGGTGGGAGCAGAACTGAACAACGAGGGACAGGTGGTGGGAGAGGGGTGGGTTGTGTTGGGGGAGCCAAGGAAACAAAAAAAAAGGGGTCAAAATGGAGGGGAAAGTTTGCAGTATAAAGTTGTTTAACTCGGTGTTGAGTCCAGAAGGCTGTGAATTGGAAGATGAGGTATTGTTCTTCAAGGTTGCGTGGGGCTTCGCTGGCTGTCGCGTCAGAGTTTTGTAGGTTTTGTTGAGATCATCTCTCGTTCCTTCTTCTAAACTCCAAAGAATATAAGGATAAGGGAAGTGGCTGGTCAAGTGGATTAGGATGCTGCTTTCACAGGAGTATCTGATAAGCTGTTATCCTATTGTAATTTCCACTTCAGTGAAGTTCCTTTATATTTTTCCCCTAAGGTGCTGCAAGGCAACTATTTGTGATTGAAAACCTTGAATTGCAATTTTCCCCACCCCTTTGGTGATGAGATGGGCCGGGTGGAATTTAAAATGCAGCAGTGTTGGATTTGCTGCCCGAAACATTTATCTGGGGACAGGATCCCAATGGCGGCATCTACCCACTTGTCACGTCGGCCGTGGGTAGCCCATCAGAGGGTAATTACTGGGTTATGACATTTTCCAAACAGCACACGGGTCTCCCTAGTGAAGGGGGCATCATGAAATCCCGAGTGCAGTCACAGGTTTTTGTATGTGTAAAGCAACGCTGACCTTTCCCGGTGGGGCTAACCCAGCCTTTCGGTCCTCTGGCCCTCGTGTACCCGTGTCCCACTCGCTGTCGTCTAATTGGGCAGCGAACGCAGACAGTGGCTGCCCCTGTGAAATGAAGGGTTGGGATCCCTGTCCGGGACTCCCGACTCCGGCGGGGAGGTTAGTGTCCTTTCCCTGGTGAGCGCTCCATTAATTACAATTTTCTATCCTGTCAAAAGGTGAGCTCCTGAATTGCGAGCGGAGCTGTGCCACGTGTTAGCTTGTGTATTTCATTCCAGTATCACGAGTGGCGAACCCTTATCTTCCGGGTTCAGGGTGAAGTTCTGTCTACAGTCCACCTCCCCTCAACTGCTGGCTGCGAGGTTTGCCTAAAGGACCTTAACCAGTGCCCCCACCCCTCCCTGGGTGCCCATCATTGACTACCCAACACGTCAACCATCGCTGCCCCTCGGCCAATCAGAGAGCAAAGAGAAACTCCCGTTACCCAATGATTGTTGACCTTTGGTCCTTTCTTCCCATTGGAGATTTTGAGAATGGAAAGATGGGAATTTACAAAGAGAATGAAGACGTACGTTTTGTTAATGCCCAGTTATGAATCTCTTGTGCGGCACCCAAGAGGATTAATCTTTAATTCTTTGAATTAAATTAAATTAAATTAAACTGCTTGTTGTGTCTGTAATGCCTCAGGAAGCCCGACTGAAAAGGAACATAGTTTATTTACAGAATGCAAAGTAAAACCGCTACTGTGGTGCACACAACGTCAGTCCCTGTCTGGGACTGCAGTTCGAGTAGGCCCGTTCCTGGGCCTGCCTTATTAAAAGGCTCAGACAATAAGTTCCAGCTGGGTAGCTGCCTGTTACCGGGGGGGGGGGGGAAACTCGTCCTCAACAAGCCCCGCAGGGAGATACAGTCAGCGATTTTTTTTTTTTCCCCCCCATGGATCTCCCTGGGCGTTGTCGCAGTGTCCCTCCTCGCTTCATCAACGTGACGCATCCGTGACGAACGCAGTGGTGTCTGACTCGAAGTGACAGGGGCAGCTCTGCGCGCGGGAGAAGTGTTTACCGTGAATTATCTGTGAAATTCATTCTGTCAGTTGGGAGAGGAAGCTTTAATCCTTGAGTCAGTCGGATCTGCTTCCCAGTTCCCTGGGGCATTAACACTTCCAGCACCGCACTCCGCATTGGACTGGATCAGTGCTGTTTATTTGCGATTGTTGTGTGGCCAACTCACATGGCAGTGCATGCCAACAGGGTGGCAAGGGGAGGCCTTGTACCGAAAGATATCTTGGCCCTGCAGTACACTCGTGCTGTTCTATTGGGACCTGAAAGCCTGAGCAGGGTACACAAAATTGGGGCTGTGTTCCAGATAGAACGGGGGGAAAAAGAAAAATGCTTTCCCCTCTTAACTGCTGCCTGGTGACCTTTGGTTTGGGCTGTTGATGAGGCTACAGGTTCGATGCTGGCTGTGAGGGTTGGATATCGCCTCAGGAGGTCTTCCCAAACAGTGATACTGAGCCCAAGGTGATCAAAACCTTTGCGAGAGGTGTAAAGGTGGAGTGGTTTCGGGAGGGATGCCAGGCCTGACTGCCAACAGTGCGGTGCAGGAAGCGGGCGACGCCAAGGAGGACAGGTTTATGTACATCCGAGCCACCTCTGAAATGTTCCTTCAGCCAACCGGAGTGGGGTTGGGGGGGGGGGGGGCGGCGAACCAGCCCAAAAGTGAGGTTGGTAGAAGCAGAAGTCTGTGAGGCCGCTGTTTATCAGAGCGGCTGAGTTTTGTACGCTGCGCTGCAGGAACACCAAAGCACGTGGTGCAGCAGGAGATGGGCTCGCTGATAACAGCACAGTCACTTCCTGTTGGCAACTTGCTGTCTCCTCAGCCCTTCTGTTTAGGCCGCACCGTGGCTGCCTGTCGACCAACAGACGTCACCTGTGTCTGGAATAGAAAATGCCTCGCCTCTGTTGACTTAATTTTCAGATTAATTGTTAAATTCGTAATAAGAAACAGGAGCAGGAGTAGGCCGTCTGGGCCCTTGGAGCCTGCCCCCGCCATTCAATAAGATCATGGCCGATCTGATAGGTTCAGTTGCGCAAACTCCACACTGACGGTGATCCAAGGGGGGAGTTGAACCCAGATCCCTGGTGCTGTGAGGCAGCTGTGCTAACCGCTGTGCCCTCAATATCTCCCTCAGTATCTCCAGGCCTGTGTCAATGAGCACCCACGCGTACCAGCTTATTAGCTGGATGGTAACTAATTGTGTGTATGTAGGGTGTACGGCGCCTGCCATTGTGCGCGACTAGCTCAATAGCAGGCGGCCATTTTTAATTAACCTCTGACCACGGGCTAGAGAATTCGTAGCATCTTACGGTGCAGGAGGAGACCGTTTGGCCCATCAAGTCTGTACTGACCACAATCCCACCCAGGCCCTATCCCCACGACCCCATGCATTTCCCCTAGCTAGTCTCCCTGACGCTAAGGGGCAATTCAGCATGGCCAATCCACCTAACCCTGCTAAAGTTTGGACTGTGGGAGGAAACCCACGCGGACACGGGGAGAATGTGCAAACTCCACACAGACAGTGACCCGAGCCGGGAATCGAACCCAGGTCCCTGACACTGTGAGGCAGCAGTGCTGACCCGCTGTGCCACCGTGCTGCCCTTGTTTTAAGAATTCAGTAGCATTCTCAACACAAACTGGCTGTTCAACTCAACTGGATTGGTGATGCTTTTGCTCTACCATGTGTCTCTCCCAGCACATAACCGAAACATTCCCTTCTCCTTCGCGTGGCTTTTTGTTTTCCCATGGCTGCTATCTGCCTGAATCACTGTCGCTGGTATTATTTATTTTATTTATTTATTATATTTTTTTTTATTATTTATTTTATTGCATTTATTGCCCATCCCTGGTTGCCCTCGAGAAGGTGGTAGTGAGCTGCCGCCTTGTACTGCCTGCAATCCATGAGATGTAGGTACACCCACAGTGCTGTTAGGGAGGGAGTTCCAGGATTCTGACCCAGTGAAGGAACGGTGACATATTTCCAAGTCAAGATGGTGAGTGACTTGGAGGGGAGCTTCCAGGTGGCAGTTTCTGCTGCTTTTGTCCTTTTAGATAGTATTGCCCTTGGGTTTGGAAGGTGCCGTGTAAGGAATCTGGATAAGTTCCTGAGGGGGAGGCCCCGTGGGGCTGGATGCTCCAGAGGGAGAGGCCCCGTGGGGCTGGATGCTCCAGGGGGAGAGGCCCCGTGGGGCTGGATGCTCCAGAGGGAGAGGCCCCGTGGGGATGGATGCTCCAGAGGGAGAGGCCCCGTGGGGCTGGATGCTCCAGAGGGAGAGGCCCCGTGGGGCTGGATGCTCCAGGGGGAGAGGCCCCGTGGGGCTGGATGCTCCAGAGGGAGAGGCCCCGTGGGGATGGATGCTCCAGAGGGAGAGGCCCCGTGGGGCTGGATGCTCCCGAGGGAGAGGCCCCGTGGGGCTGGATGCTCCCGAGGGAGAGGCCCCGTGGGGCTGGATGCTCCCGAGGGAGAGGCCCCGTGGGGCTGGATGCTCCCGAGGGAGAGGCCCCGTGGGGCTGGATGCTCCAGAGGGAGAGGCCCCGTGGGGCTGGATGCTCCAGAGGGAGAGGCCCCGTGGGGCTGGATGCTCCAGAGGGAGAGGCCCCGTGGGGCTGGATGCTCCAGAGGGAGAGGCCCCGTGGGGCTGGATGCTCCAGAGGGAGAGGCCCCGTGGGGCTGGATGCTCCAGAGGGAGAGGCCCCGTGGGGATGGATGCTCCAGAGGGAGAGGCCCCGTGGGGCTGGATGCTCCAGAGGGAGAGGCCCCGTGGGGCTGGATGCTCCAGAGGGAGAGGCCCCGTGGGGTTGGATGTTCCTGAGGGAGAGGCCCCGTGGGGATGGATGCTCCAGAGGGAGAGGCCCCGTGGGGCTGGATGCTCCAGAGGGAGAGGCCCCGTGGGGCTGGATGCTCCTGAGGGAGAGGCCCCGTGGGGATGGATGTTCCTGAGGGAGAGGCCCCGTGGGGATGGATGCTCCTGAGGGAGAGGCCCCGTGGGGATGGATGTTCCTGAGGGAGAGGCCCCGTGGGGCTGGATGCTCCAGAGGGAGAGGCCCCGTGGGGCTGGATGCTCCAGAGGGAGAGGCCCCGTGGGGCTGGATGCTCCAGAGGGAGAGGCCCCGTGGGGCTGGATGCTCCAGAGGGAGAGGCCCCGTGGGGCTGGATGCTCCAGAGGGAGAGGCCCCGTGGGGCTGGATGCTCCAGAGGGAGAGGCCCCGTGGGGCTGGATGCTCCAGGGGGAGAGGCCCCGTGGGGCTGGATGCTCCAGGGGGAGAGGCCCCGTGGGGCTGGATGCTCCAGAGGGAGAGGCCCCGTGGGGCTGGATGCTCCAGAGGGAGAGGCCCCGTGGGGCTGGATGCTCCAGAGGGAGAGGCCCCGTGGGGCTGGATGCTCCAGAGGGAGAGGCCCCGTGGGGCTGGATGCTCCAGAGGGAGAGGCCCCGTGGGGCTGGATGCTCCAGAGGGAGAGGCCCCGTGGGGCTGGATGCTCCAGAGGGAGAGGCCCCGTGGGGCTGGATGCTCCAGAGGGAGAGGCCCCGTGGGGCTGGATGCTCCAGAGGGAGAGGCCCCGTGGGGCTGGATGCTCCAGAGGGAGAGGCCCCGTGGGGCTGGATGCTCCAGAGGGAGAGGCCCCGTGGGGCTGGATGCTCCAGAGGGAGAGGCCCCGTGGGGCTGGATGCTCCAGAGGGAGAGGCCCCGTGGGGCTGGATGCTCCAGAGGGAGAGGCCCCGTGGGGCTGGATGCTCCAGAGGGAGAGGCCCCGTGGGGATGGATGCTCCAGAGGGAGAGGCCCCGTGGGGCTGGATGCTCCAGAGGGAGAGGCCCCGTGGGGCTGGATGCTCCAGAGGGAGAGGCCCCGTTTTTGATAAGCGAGGGGATTAAGGGTTATGGGGAGAGGGCGGGAAGGTGGAACTGAGCCACGACAGATCAGCCATGATCTTATTGAATGGCGGGGCAGGCTCGAAGGGCTAGATGGCCTACTCCTGCTCCTATTTCTTATGTTCTTATGTTCTGTGGGGCTGGATGCTCCCGAGGGGGAGGACCCGTGGCGATAAGTTCCTGCACGTGTTGTCACTGTGTGTGTGGTGGAGGGAATGAACGTTACCCCTTCCACAAACATTCAGTTGGGCTGGATTGTGTCCATTGGGCCCAGGATACATTGTTGACCATGATTGCGAGGTGAGGGGATGCAGTATGTGTTGAGGAGGAATCACTTCAGAAGATTTGTTATTTTTACATGTTTTTTAAACAGTGAGTGGATTTTGAACTAACCTTACCACAGGTAAACTTGGACCACGTATGGGGGGGGTGGTTTGGTTCTAGCAATGTTGCAGAAGCTTAATTAGCCATTCCAAGATGGTAAGGATGTGTTTGTATGTCACTCTGCCAGACATATGTTGCATTCATTCACCATTGAGTATTACTTTTAAGATTTACCAAATACAGTCATTTGTGTGCAAGCTTATTTGCAATAATTGTCCCTGTGGATGGAGGATGCTGATAGGAAGGCCCTGTGGAGAGGGATACTCCTGAGGGGAGAGGCCCTGTGGAGAGGGATGCTCCTGAGGGGAGAGGCCCTGTGGAGAGGGATACTCCTGAGGGGAGAGGCCCTGTGGGGATGGAGATTCCTGATGGGAGGCCCTGTGGGGATGGATACAGCTGAGGGGAGGGCATTTGGGATGGATGTTCCTGAGGGTAGACCCTGTGGGGATGGATGTTCCCGAGGGAGAGGCCCCGTGGGGATGGATGTTCCCGAGGGAGAGGCCCCGTGGGGATGGATGCTCCTGAGGGAGAGGCCCTGTGGGGATGGATGTTCCCGAGGGAGAGGCCCCGTGGGGATGGATGCTCCTGAGGGAGAGGCCCCGTGGGGATGGATGTTCCTGAGAGAAGACATTATCTAGCCTTTGATATTCAGTAGAGGCTTTTTAGACTTCATTAAACGGATTAAGTATTCATTAATTGAATTGCAACTCCCAACCACTTATCCATCATGTGTTACAGCCTTTAGTACGTTAAAGCACAGCCCGTGCAAGTCTTAATGTACCAGTCCTGAGACAGTCCTGTCAGCCATTTGGTCTGAGTTTTCACTTGTTTATCCATTCCATCAATCAGTTTGAAGCATATTTACATTGGCCCTCCAATGTTTAGTGAAATAGGAAGCATTTAAATGAAGGATTATTGAAACAAGTTCCTAGCTTCAATGACTGTTATTCCCCTCCTGGACATATTCCTCAATTAGTCTTTGAGGAACTGTCCTGCAGAACCAAACACTGTCTTTAACTGAGAAAGACCTGCTCCTTTCTACACTTGACCAGGGAGACTTCCACAGCTCTGTGCAGTTTTAATCTTTCAAAATAAGTTTGAGTATGTGCAGAATGAGTAGAGAAACCAGCCAGCCAGCTGAGTCTCTCGTACTCCGGTGTGTTCACAAAGATTACGATTAGGAAACAGCCGTCAGGTTTGTTGAACCAGCCGCTCCTGGTGATGCCCGAAAAGCATTGTGATCGGATCTCCCGGGAGGCTGGCAAAATGGGTGAAAACCTCAAAGCCCATTTGGCAAAAGTAAGTTTGGGGAAGTTCTTCCTCGAATCATTGAGGAAACAAATCCCGGGGACCGGCACGGTGATTAGCGTTGCTGCCTCACGGCGCCAGGGACCCGGGTTCGATTCCGGCCTTGGGTGGTTGTCTGTGTGGGCTTCGCACATTCTCACCGTGTCTGCTTGGGTTTTGTCCGGGTGCTCTGGTTCCCTCCCACGCTCCACAGATGTGCGGGTTGGGTGAATTGGCCATGCTAAATTGTCCCTTGGGGGGGATTAGGAGGGTAAATACGCGAGGTTACGGGCATTGGGTGTGGGTGCGATTGGCGAGTGCTTGATGGACAGAATGGTAGATAGAATCCTCACTGTCTATGATTACAGGAGCACATTGTTCCTGCTCACGTTACCTGATGTCTCACACACAGGGCATGACCTTTACTTGAGCCTAGCTAGTAGTCCAGATCTCTGTGGGATGTTAAGAGAGTCAGCACTCGCTACACAAACTAACAATTTATTCCAGCTATCTCTCATCCTCTGGGCAAAGAACCATTTGGTATCTCTCTCTGCCCTGTGTCATTAGTGTATGCCACTCACGATTCTGTTGCTTCACTGTCCTGCTTTAATATCCTTGTTTACTACATTTCTTCGTGCAAACTCTCCAGCTGTTTTGATTTTCAAAATGGTTTTGTGTCCAAGTTTCAGCTGTGGTTGCACTTTCGTCTCTTAAGTTTAAAAAAAAGTTGAGTGTTTACTTCCCACTCCACAGTGGTAAACACACAATCTCTGGACAATCCCGGGTGTCGCTGCGGAGGAGGGTGCGGTGTTGTGGAGGAGGGGGAGTGATCCTTCAGAAGCGGCATTCAACTGTGGGATCCAGGGTGAGGTGTCTAAATGGATACAAAATTGGCTTGATGACAGAAGCCAGAGGGGTGGTTGTAGAGAGTTGTTTTTCAAGCTGGAGGCCTGTGACCAGCGATGTGCCTCAGGGATCGGTGCTGGGTCCACTGTTATTTGTCATTTATATTAATGATTTGGATGAGAATATAGGGGGCATGGTTAGTAAGTTTGCAGATGACACCAAGA
Organism: Carcharhinus amblyrhynchos; assembly: GCF_965287045.1. Classification (NCBI taxonomy): domain Eukaryota; kingdom Metazoa; phylum Chordata; class Chondrichthyes; order Carcharhiniformes; family Carcharhinidae; genus Carcharhinus; species Carcharhinus amblyrhynchos. Next base: position 43,505,128 of record NC_137346.1, on the reverse strand, counting down.
TTGGTGGCATAGTGGACAGTGAAGAAAGTTATCTCCAATTGCAACGGGATCTTGATCAGTTGGGCCAGTGGGCTGACGAATGGCAGATGGAGTTTAATTTAGACAAATGCGTGGTGATGAATTTTGGTAGATTGAACCAGGGCAGGACTCACTCAGTTAATGGCAGGGTGCTGGGGGAGAGTTACAGAACAAAGAGATCTAGGGGTACAGGTTCATAGCTCCTTGAAAGTGGAGTCACAGGTGGATAGAGTGGTGAAGGTGGCATTCGGCATGCTTGGTTTCATCGGTCAGAACGTTGAATACAGGAGTTGGGACGTCTCGTTGAAGTTGTACAAGACATTGGTAAGGCCACACTTAGAATATTGTGCATAGTTCTGGTCACCCTATTGTAGAAAGGATATTATTAAACTAGAAAGAGTGCGGGAAAGATTTACTAGGGCGCCACTGGGACTTGATGGTTTCAGTTATAAGGAGAGGCTGGATAGACTGAGACCTTTTTCTCTGGAGTGTAGAAGGCTGAGGGGTGATCTTATGGAGGTCTATAAAATAATGAGGGGCGCAGATCAGCGAGATAGTCAATATCTTTTCCCAAAGGTAGGGGAGCCTAAAACTAGAGGGTGTAGGTTTAAGGTGAGGGGGGAGAGATACAAAAGAGGGACAATTTTTTCAGAGCGTGGTGAGTGTCTGGAACATGCTGCCAGAGGTGGTAGTAGAGGCGGGTACAATTTTGTCTTTTAAAAAGCATTTAGATAGTTACATGAGTAAGATGGAGATAGAGGGATATGGGCCAAATGCAGGGACTAGCTTAGGGGCTTCAAAAAAAAAAGGGCAGCATGGACAAGTTGGGCAGAAGGGTCTGTTTCCATCTGTTTAAACCTCTATGACTCTGTGTTAATCTGCTCTCTTGGGCGAATTGAAAAATCCCATGGGTCTATATTAGCAAGAGTTATTCCCAGCACAGCGGCCACTATTGATCCCTACAGCAAAAATATTTTGTCGTCATCACTTTGCTGTTTGCAAGATATTTTCCCGAGTAAAACTGACTGCCTCCGTTGCAAGTGACTCCGTTCCAAAACACGCACAGACACTCGGAGGCTGTGAGAAACGTGAAGCCATTGCAATTGATCCTTTCCGACTTTCCTGGTCAGCACTGTTGACTTCAGACGAGTTATGTTTGGGTCGAGTGTGTGGGGAGGCAGTGCTAGCTGCAGAAACTCGGGGTGAGATGCCAGTGCTGTTTCACTGTGGCTGCATTGTGATTCTGTTTAAATTGGGGGCTGATGGGGAAATGTATTGGAAACACACACACACACACACACACACACACACACACACACACACACACACACACAGGAGCACCTGGCACTGAGTGGCTGCTGAGGTGCTCTTTCCACCAGCTTTTTAGACTTTTAACCCAGCGGTGGGTAACCTGCAGCCTGGAGGCCGCAGGCGGCCCATCTGGGTTCTGAGTGCGGCCCAGGAGACATTTCGCTGACCGTCGCTCGCACGCAGGTTTGCCACGTTCTGCTGATCTCCATCCATAGAAAATTACAGCTCAGAAACAGGCCTTTTGCTGAACCATTTTTTGCCTAGTCCCACTGACCTGCACTTGGACCATATCCCTCCACACCTCTCTCATCCATGAACCCATCCAAGTTTTTCTTAAATGTTAAAAGTGACCCCGCATTTATCCACACTCCCACCACTCTCTGCTTGAAGAAGCCCCCCCCCCCCGTAATATTCCCTTTAAACTTGTCTCCTTTCACCCTTAACCCATGCCCTCTGGTTTTTTTTCTCCTCAGTGGAAAAAGCCTGCTTGCATTCACTCTATCTACACCCATCAAAATCTTATACCCCTCTATCAAATCTCCCCTCATTCTTCTACGCTCCAGGGAATAAGGTCCTAACCTTTCTCTATAACTTAGTTTCTCAAGTCCTGGCCAACATCCTTGTAAACCTTCTCTGCACTCTTTCAACTTTATTAATATCCTTTCTGTAATTAGGTGACCAAAACTTGTTGTCCAACGAGGGGCATACACGCGATGGGTCGTACTAGGGCTGCCGTTGTTTCGAGAGTTGCCTAGTACTTCACGCCGTTAGTGTACGCTTAAACTGGACCAGATGCTGGGCAACACGACAGCTCAGTGACTATCACTGTTTGCTGTGCAGATACATGGATTTGGGTCGGTGTCTGTGGGAGTTTGCGCATTCTCCCTGTGCTTGCGTGGGTTTTCTCCGGGTGCTCCGGTTTCCTCCCACACCCCAAAAACGTGCTATTAGGCTGATTGGTGTAACAAATTGTCCCTAAATTAGGCGTCCCTCAATCTGGTTATGGTTCCTTTATTGTGGAATCCAATAGGCTTGGACAAGGGTCATAGGTAGAGGAGGGCACTCACTATGTTAAAATGGGCAGCATGGGCTTGTTGGGCCAAATGGCCTGTTTCCTGTGTTGTGTTGTTCCTTGCTCTAAATGATTGAGTATTTTCTATAACTCGTTATGAACTATTCGACGCGTATTACATATATTTAATCTGATCCGCAGGGTCACGGTTAGCGGACAAGCCTGATTTCAATCTTGTGTCCCACTGAGATGAAGGGAGGGGGGGCTCACTAGCCGAGGTTGCCCAGCGCTAGTTAAATATGACTAGATCACTGCCTGATTGAACTGTTACTAAGCGTTGAAGCCTGTTTGCCTGTTTTTGGTTGCAGTTGGCAGCTGGGAGAGTGAATGTTGAACAGGTAAATTGGAAAGGGACTCAGGTTTGAGAGTGTGAATTGGCACTGCCTCTCTCTCTCTGTGTGTCACCGGCTGTTTATTGATTCACTAATTTACTCTTTTTCTTCTTTTACATGATCCATCTGAACCAGAATTACCAGCGGAACAAGGTAAATATTGACTTTTCCTTTTTGCTCTTTGAATGACTTAAATCGATTTGCTTGTAAAGGGTTTGTATTGGGCAATTTTTCCGGTTTGGACTTTTTGATCTTGCTCTGTAGTGAAAGGCTGAATAAAAGTTGTGGCCTTTCGTATAAATAGCGTCGTTATTAAAGCGGGCAATGAATTGATCACCAACTTCTCCAGTCTCTTGGGCTGTCTGTACACAGATAAAAATCCATTGGTACAGATTCCACATTCTGACGTCTAATCCATTGCCTGCTTTGGTCACCTTCACATCCCGTCTCTGAAATCCTGAATCCCCCTCTCTCTCGCGCCTCCCTCTCCCTGGCACTACCCTACCCCCCCCCCCCACCTCTCTCTCTGGCGCAGCCCTACCCCCACCCCCCCACCCTCTGGTGCTAGTTCCCCCCCTCTCTCTGGCACGACTCCAGTGGAGAAGGCTTGAAGTGCTAAATGGCCTCTACCTGCTTCTATTTTCTATGCATGAAATACACATCCCTGCGTGACTCTCTTCAGCTCTCTAACATTGACTTATTTTCTCCATCGTTGCAAGTCACACCCTCAGTGATGATACTGCTTTGAAACTCCGGTTTAACCCTTGCTGCTCCCTCAACCCTTTCCAAAGCCACTGTGGCATCTTTCCTGTTGACCATTTGACCTCATCGCCTCTCTTTCTTGTGCTTGATGGCAATTGCTCTACAAAGCAGTGTGGGATACCTCACTCTGAGCCAGAACACACACTTCCCCAGTGGATCAAACCATTTGGTCCTGATTGGGTTGTGTTCCATCCTGTCGCATCTTGAAGATCAGTCTTCAATCTGCTGTGCTCTCAGAGTAGCATATAGGGAGATCATTGATCTAGTGGCAGAGTAATATTGACACAAAGGACTGTGTAATCGCCTCTGTTCTGTCAATTAAAAAAGTAGCATTAGAACATAGATGTTGCGCCGACCAGTTAAAAAGCAATGACCCTCTAACCTAAACCAAACCCTTTCCATCCATAAACCTATCCACGGATCTCTTAAACGCCCCCAAACTAGGCGCATTTACAACTGCAGCAGGCAGGGCATTCCAATCCCTCACCACCCTCTGGGTAAAGAACCTACCCCTGACATCCGTCCTATAACTACCACCCCTTAATTTAAAGCTATGCCCCCTTGTGCTAGCTTTCTCCATCCGAGGAAAAAGGCTATCACTGTCCACCCTAAGGTTTAAACATTAAGGTGGAATGGCTGACTAGGCCTTTGGCTGTTGCTGAGTTGAGTTAGTTTAGGATCTCCACCTCTTCAAATCTTTGAAAAATGTAGAATAAAATGAGTCTCCTTTTTATTGCAACTTAAATAGTCTCCCTGTGGTGGAAACAGCTGCTTTAGGAGGGCTGGAACTCGGGAGAACACAAGAAATAGAAGCAGGAGCGGGCCACCAGGTTCTTCAAGCCTGCCCCTGCCATTCAGTACAGTCATAGCTGATCAATGGCCTCAACTCCTCCTTCTGTGCCTTTTCCCCTCTATCCTCAATCTGTCAAATATTTATCCACCTTCGCTTTAAGATGACCCAGCCTCCAGCCCGCTTTGGGATAGAGCATTCTTGAGATCCACCACCCACTGTGAGAAGAAATTTCTCCCACCTCTGTGATAAATGACCGGCCCTTTTATCTTGTAGCTACGTCCCCCTTGCCTGAGACTCTTCCACTGGTGAAACCATCTCACCACCTACCCTACCAGGGCACCCCCCACCCACCATCCCCCCATCCCCCCGGATCTTGCACCTTGAATAAGGTCACCCATCACTCTTCTGAACTCCAAGGAATACAGACCCAGACTATTTACTCTCTTGACAGCACAACCCTCTCGTTCTCAGCTGGATCTCCTTCAGACCTCCTCCAATCCTATTTAAGGTGAGGGGGGATGAATTCCTGGGCAGTATTCCAGGCGAGGCCTCGCTGACGCCCTCTGCAATTTGCAACAAAACCTCCCTATTTTTAAACTCCCACCCCTTTGCAGTAAAGGCCAGGATGCCACTTGCCGCCTTAATTACCTGTTGGACCTGTCTGCTGGCTTTTTGTGATTCATACACTGGAGCGCCGAGGGTCTATTGATTCCAAATTCCTGCCACGGGCGTGTTTGAGGTGACCCAGGTGGAGGTGTGATCGGCCTGGATATGTTACAAATGGAGCCCGACCATGTCCGAGTGATTCGCGCGTTGGGCGCACAGCCTGAATAGCTTTGAGAGGCTGCCCTTAACCGGACTGTAACTGGGTTAGGTTTCTGCTCTCCCGTAACCGGGAACCTGCAGATAAATCAAATCGTGGGTGGACCCAGGGTTCTGGTGTATCGCCAACCTCTTTTAATGCCTGCGCCAAGACCATCGTCAGTGGTAATCACAAACAAAAGAGAATCCAAGTTTTCTTTTCCTTGGGGGGGTGTGTGTGTGGGTGGGTGTCGCAGGCAAGGCCCACATTCATTGCCCATCCCTAATTGCCGTGGTGAACTGCGGCAGTCCTGGTGCTCTTCCAACAAATCTGTTGGGAATTCCAAGAATTTGAAAAAGGAGAAGTGACTCAGTTACTCCTCACTCTGTGTCACGGGCCGCCACTTGGAGCAGAGCCAGGGTGAAGCAGGCTTCAAACCCTACCGCTGGTTTCCATGTTAATGCAGGACGGAAAGACAGAGTGCACTAGGCCCTGCTCTGCTTGCTGGTTGTCCCTGGCTGTCAGAGCTTGCTCAGGTCGAGCAGCTATGATGGTGTGGGAGTGGGGGGGGGGGTTAGAAGAGGGAAAAGAGGACATAGAACGTTACGGGTGTCAGGGTGGCACAGTGGTTAGCACTGCTGTCTCGCAGCGCCAAGGGCCCGGGTTCGATTCCGGCTGGGGTCGCTATCCGTGTGAAGTTTACACATCCTCCCCGTGTCTGCGTGGGTTTCCTCTGGTTTCCTCCCGCAGTCCAAAGGTGTGTGCGGGCGAGGTGGATTGGCCATGCTAAATTGCTCCTCAGTGCCAGGGGGATTAGCAGGGAAAGTGCATGCGGTAATGGGGTGGGGTCGAGCCTGGTCGTCAGTGTAGACTGAGTGGCCTCCTCCTGCTCTGTAGGGATTCAGTGTAATTACACAAGTGCACTCAGGTGAGATAAAGGCAAGTAATTGGAAATGCACTGAATAATTTGAACTTGAAAGGGAGGAACATTGCTTTGTCAGCCTGGGCTTTTCATTCCCTTCTGCTGGAGGGGGAGGGTGAGGCTGTTAATATTAGCCAGGGCAAGATGCCTGTGGAACCATGCTGTAGATACTGCACTCCTAACCAGCATAACACAGTGCACGCTGGGCTGGAGAGAACTGAGGAGGCTGGAAGAGTCTCTTGCAAACATGAATCAGTTTGTCGGTTCCTCCGTTTGGTCAATATTTAACCTCATTGCGCAGGAGAAGGGGGAACTCGAGCCGCATCAGCTTCGTAAAACCTGCTTCTGCTGGCAAACTTTTGAGACTTAGTGTCCACCAAACACCTTTCCTTTTAAAGTGATCTGTTTTTGTTAGATGGTGCCCTGCCCCGGGGCACTAACCTGTCGCCAATCTTGCAGCACACCACCCAAGCCTTGTGGTTTCTCCGCCGGGAACCATGACCACGAACGGTTTCTGACTATTGAACCGTGGAAGGCACCGTGCGTGCGTCGTGACCTGAACTCCACGCACTAACCCTTCCAGCAGAGATTGCCAAATAGCTGTTTCAGAAGGGAGATCCTGGCCTTTGAGATGATGTATTTCCTTTTCACAAACTGACATTGACAGACTCGGTGATGTTCCACCACCCTCCTCGTGACTTTATTTCCCTGGGTTGCTGGCTTTGATTTTTGAGACTGTGATCTGCCTTTGAACCTGTTAGAGAAACGGAACTTGCTTTCTTGGCCGCCCCTTTGGCTCCAGCACTTGGAGCAAACCTTATTTTGATATGAAACATTCCAACAGCCTGTTTGCCTGCCTGTTAGCCACTACAAACTCTGGTGCCCATTTGTTTTCTAGGGAAGTCCCTGTGGGAACTTGTATTGGAGCAGTTTGAAGAGCTCCTGGTGCGGATCCTCCTGCTGGCAGCCTGCGTCTCGTTTGTAAGTAATCTTCCCGTCGATTGTCTGATACTCGTTGAGTTTGTGTGGCCGGTCGCGATTCCATTTGAGTGCAGTCATTACCTATCCGCAGTCAGTTGTGGTGTGATCCTGCATTCTCCCCTCACTTGCCTCCTGTTTCCACTTTACAAACCACCCCTTGTTGATACCAACTGTCAGCGTGGCGCCAACCCAACACTCAATGGTGGACCTGGGGCTGCAGCTCTGTTCTCCAGCAACCTCCCTGACATCTCATCATTTCAGCTGTAATTTCTTTCCGAATAGCGTTGGGAAAAGCTTATCAGATTCCCTCCTCGCACAGGCCTTTCCATATCTCATGTTCACTACCTACACAGGCCTCTTTATATCTCAGTTTCTCTATTTACTTATGATGTGGGGATGCTGGCATTGCGATGGGTACAGTAAGAAGCCTCACAACACCAGGTTAAAGTCCAGCTGGTTTATTTGGAATCGCGGGCTTTCAGAGCGCCGCTCCTTCATCAGGTGAGTCACCGAATGAAGGAGCAGTGCCCCGAAAGCTCGTGATTCCAAATAAACCTGTTGGACTTCTATTTAAACAGACCTCTCTCTATACGTGTTTCTCTATTTGCACAGGCCTCTCTCTATCTATGATTTTCCACTAGCACAAGCCCCTCTATCCCTTTCAGAATCTTGACCTGTATTTCCTCCAGAACCCAATCTTAGTAGGGTGAGCACAGTTTGCCAATCATCAAAGAATCCCTACAGTGCAGAAGGAGCCATTCGGCCCATCGAGTCTGCACCGATAACAATCCCACCCAGGCTCTATCCTCGCTCGGATCCCCTCTAACCCGAGGCACTAAAGGTTAATTCAGCATGGCCAGTCCACCGAACCTTCATGTTGTCGGACTGTGGGAGGAAACTGGAGTGTACCTGTGCAGACTCCACACAGACAGTGGCCCAATCTGAGAATCGAACTGAGCTCCCTGGCGCTGTGAGGCAGCAGTGCTAACCACCGTGCCACCCTAAGGATGGGTCTGCATTCTCCAGGAACTGAAGATCAAACTCCAGGATGCTGCAAACCTGGAGAAAAATTGTCCAGACCCTAAAAAAAAAAATTGTTTTGTTGTCATTTCTTGGAAGGTTTCTCTTCAAAAGATATAAAAATATTCAAAATGAGGGTACAGGCTGCATGGCTAACAGTCAAGCATCATCCAATTGGGTAATGAATCTTTACGCTTTCCAGTTAGTGTAGGAAGGTAGTACGATAGAACATAGAACATTACAGCGCAGAACAGGCCCTTCGGCCCACGATGTTGCGCCGACCAGTTAAAAAACAATGAGCCTCTAACCTAAACCAATCCCTTTTCGTCCATAAACCTATCCACGGATCTCTTAAACGCCCCCAAACTAGGCGCATTTACAACTGCAGCAGGCAGGGCATTCCAATCCCTCACCACCCTCTGGGTAAAGAACCTGCCCCTGACATCCGTCCTATAACTACCCCCCCCTTAATTTAAAGCCATGCCCCCTCGTGCTAGATTTCTCCATCCGAGGAAAAAGGCTATCACTATCCACCCTATCTAAACCTCTAATCATCTTATATGTTTCAATAAGATCCCCTCTTAGCCGCCTTCTTTCCAGCGAAAACAACCCCAAATCCCTCAGCCTCTCCTCATAGGACCTCCCCTCCATACCAGGCAACATCCTGGTAAACCTCCTCTGCACCCTCTCCAAAGCCTCCACATCCTTCCTGTAATGTGGGGACCAGAACTGCACACAGTACTCCAAGTGCGGCCGCACCAGAGTTGTGTACAGTTGCAACATGACGCTGCGACTCCTAAATTCAATCCCCCTACCAATAAACGCCAAGACACCGTATGCCTTCTTAACAACCTTATCTACTTGATTCCCAACTTTCAGGGATCTATGTACACATACACCTAGATCCCTCTGCTCCTCCACACTATTCAAAGTCCTCCCATTAGCCCTATACTCAACACATCTGTTATTCCTACCAAAGTGAATTACCTCACACTTCTCCGCATTAAACTCCGATGGATGTGTTAGTCAATTAATGGCTGGAGAGTGGGAACTGGTCGTATCAACCTCCAAGAATATAGTTAATTACAATTGGCAACTCTAAATCCTAGGTTGCAGCACCTGGAATATATTGCCTGAAAGTGTGGGGGAAGCAGTCTCAACTGGAACTTTCGAAAGGGAAATGGGATAACTTGACTGAATGGAATTCACAATCATTTCCCTTAACTTCAGATTCCTTTGAGGAACCCCTTAGCCCCCTCGGATTGATTCTAATCCAGGTCCCCCACACACACACACACACACACACACACACACACAAATACATCACAGTTACAGCATGGACACGACCTGTTTGTGTTGACCCTCGACACGGACAAACAGTCGTCACCACGTTCACCCAATATGCTGCTCTGTCTCATGAGCAGATACCTAAGTGTTCTGAGACCACGAGGCTACAATTGTGTGAATGCAGTGGTTGGAATTGTATATGTGGAGGATCCATCAATCCAGTAGCTGGTTGCTGTAGGGAGTGCTGCATTAGAACCATAGAAAATCACAGCTCAGAAACGGGCCTTTTACCGAACCATTTTTCTGCCCAGTCCCACTGACCTACACTTGGACCATATCCCTCCACACCCCTCTCATCCATGTATCTGTCCAAGTTTTTCTTAAATGTTAAAAGTGACCCCCGCATTTATCCGGCAGCTCATTCCACACTCCCACCACTCTCTGCATGACGAAGCCACCCTCCCCGCTAATATTCCCTTTAAACTTTTCTCCTTAAACCCATGCACTCTGGTTTTTTTTCTCCCCTCGCCTCAGTGGAAAAAGCCTGCTTGCGTTCACTCTATCTACACCCATCAAAATCTTACACACCTCTATCAAATCTCCCCTTGTTCTTCTACGCTCCAGGGAATGGTCGGGGTGGGATAGAAACATCAAATGGGACGGTCCTCTAATTTCCTGTGAGTCACAGAACAAGCTGAAGACCAGTCTACCTGCCCAGGTGTATTAAAATAGAACACACCCTGCATTGCCTGAAGTTTTCCTGGTGCCTTGGCCAACATTCCTGTTTTATGTGAAAGAACAATAATTTGATGGTTCATCTGTTATTTGCATGGGAGCTTGGTATGGGTAAATCAGATGCCTACAAAACTGCATTGTCATTTCAGAAAACCAATCCTTTGAGCGTTTCAGGAGATTGTAAGCAGCTGCTCTATAAACCTCCTGCTGCCTTTGTTATCCAGAAAGTTCTGCAATGGTAAATCAGTAATCAAGTAAAAGGCTAGTTATTGATCACCGGCACAGTGGTGAGCACTGCTACCTCACGACGGCAGGGACCCGGGTTCAGTTCCCGGCTTGGGTCACTTCTGTGTGGAGCCTGCGCGTTCTCCCCGTGTCTGCGTGGGTTTCCTCCCACAGTCCGAAAGACGCGCTGGTTGAGTGCGTCGGCCATGCTAAATTCCTCCCTCGGTGTACCCGAGCAGGTGCTGGAATGTGGGATTTCCACTGAAACTTCATTGCAGTTTTAATGTAAACCGAAAGAGGAAATGTTGGAAAAACCTCAGCAGGTCTGGCAGCATCTGTCAGGAGGGAAAAGAGCTGACGTTTTGAGTCCGGCTGACAAAACTCGCTGTAATGTAAGCTTTCTTGTGACATGCACACAAATAATCTTTAAAAACTTAAATATCACACATAGGTCAGATCCTAGAATGGTGCCTGTTTTATTATTCTTTGCAATGGGGGTGTTACTGACAATGACATTAAACGCTGTTTCTGATTTCAGAAAAAGTGATCTGGAATACACAGGGGAATGACCGAGAAAGCAGAAAACCCCCAACAATTTTCTGTTTACGTCCAGCAACAAGTGTGTGTCACACAACGGTTCCTCCTTTCTCACGAATCTCTGGAAAGAATCCTTGTAACCCCAGAGGAGCCCTTTCCAGGATCATGTCATCCTAAACAAGGCCAGCATTAGTTGTCCATCCCTAGTTGCAGTTGAACTGAGCAGCTTGTTAGGCTGTTTCAGAGGGCAGTTTGCTGTGGGTCTCTAGACCAGACTGTGTATTTCCCACCTACAGGGCATTTGTGAACCAGATGGGCGTTTTTAAACGATGGTCGTCATTACCGAGGCCAATTTTCAATTCCAGGTTTTGTTCATTAAATTTAAATTCCACCGGCTGCCGGGGTGGGATTTGGACCCACGTCACCTCCTGGCCCAGTGACGACATCTCTTTCATCTTGTTACGAAAGAGTTAATGCAGAAGTTCAACTTCAAGTGAAACGCAAAGGACATGATCCTGGAAAGGGCTCCTCTGGGGTTATGAGAATTCTTTCCAGAGATTCATGAGAAAGGAGGAACCGTTGTGTGACACACTTGTCGCTGGACGTAAACAGAGAAATTGTTGGGGGGGTTCTGTGCCTTCTCGGTCGTTTCCCTGTGTTTTCCAGATCACTGGACCGAAATCAGAAGCAGCGTTTAATGTCATTGTGAAGTGTGTTTATTATCTTGGACGGAACAGCGATGGAAAGCTCAGCTCTGACCTCGCAAACCGAGTGAGTCTGTGAGATGGTCTGAGAGAGCAGAGCAAGCTGGATTCAGCTGATACGGAAGAGCCTCAGAGCTGGAGCCACTGAGCTGTCTGCGGGCCATTTTGAAGAAGAAACAGAATCGACCTGCGTGCTGTTCGAGGGGATTAGAAGGTGTGCTTACCTAGTGCAGGTGTGGTTGGCTCACTGTCCTCAGGTGCACCCTGAGCCAGCTCACACGCACTCCCTTCCCAGGAAATTGACAGCAGATTTAAAACATCTGCGCCAAATCTTTTTTTTTTCTCTTGATGTCCCAAATTCGATTGCTGATGAATTAAGTATTTAACGTGGTGGCGCAGTGGGTTAGCACTGCCACCTCACAGCACTAGGGGCCTGTGTTCGATTCCCGGCTCGGGTCACTGTCCGTGTGGAGTTTGCACGTTCTCCCCGTATCTGCGTGGGTTTCCTCCGGGCGCTCCCACACTCCAAAGATGTGCGGGGTTGGTTAGATTGGCCATGCTAAGAAATTGCCCCTCAGTGTCAGGGGGACCAGCGAGGGTAAATGCATGGGGTTATGGGGATAGGGCCTGTGTGGGATTGTGGTCAGTGCAGACTCGATGGGCTGAATGGCCCCCCTGCTCTGTAGGATTCTATGATTCTTTGAATTGATTAGGCACTGTGCTAAAAGAAAAAAAGTTGTTGGCTTGTAAACTGACCATTTTTTCACTCCTCAACAGCTGCAGTCTTTGTTACCAAATGGCTTCTCTGCCTTTTGGCTGAGATCGAGCATCAGATCATGCCCAGGATGGGATGCAATCCCTCATCTTGTCAGCTTGGCCCTTGTTTGTCTCCCCTGGGGAGACTTTTGAATTCAATTCAATTGGTTTTTGGAGCAGGCAAGGGACGGATCTGGGGTTTGCCCAGGCCATTCTGAGCGTTGAATCGTACAGTGCAGAAGAGGCCCTTCAGCCCATTGAGTCCGTGCTGACACATTGACTCCACCTAATCCCGTCTGCCAGCACTTGGCCCATAGCCCTGAATGCAGTGATGTGCCAAGTACTCATCCAGGCATTTTTTTTAAAAGAATGCGAGGCAACCTGCCTCTATCACCCTCCCAGGCCGTACATTCCAGACTGTCACTGCCCTCTGGGGTCACCCCTCAGTCTTCTCCAGTGCAATCACACCTTTCCTATAATGTGGTGACCAGAACATGAACACGGTTCTGCGCTCTAGCTGTGGTCTCACCAAAGTTCTTTCTAACTCCAACATGGTTTCCCTGCTTTTGTAACTCGTGCCTCCATTCACCACCCTACTAACCCTTCCGCCTTCAGAAATCTACGGACCAACATGCCAAGGCCCACTTGTTCCACAGAACGTCCTTATGTCCTCCCGTTCATTGAACACTTCCTTGTCAAATGACTCCTTCCTAAGTATATCACCACGTTTTTCAGGCTTAAATTCCACCTGCCACTTAGCTGCCTTTCTGACCATCCCGTCTATATCTTCTTGTAGCCTCGTTGTTAACCACTCAGCCAATCTTTGTGTCATCCGCAAACTTACTAATCCTATCCCCCACATAGTCATCAATCCCATTTATATAGATGAATAATTGGGGACCCAATACAAATCCTGGGTGGTATGCCACTGGACTCTGCCTTCCAATCACTAAAGCAGCCTTGGTTTTGTGTCCATTCTTGGCCTCCCCAGCCCTGTAACGCTCCACCTTATCTACCCCCAACCAACTCTTCCCTCTTGCCTCTCCCTGATTTCCTTTCCTGCCAGTCTGGACTTCCCTCCCTAACGCTTTCTACCAATTAAGGTGTTCCTTTAAATCTATCCCTTGGCTAATCTTTTAGCCACCTGTGCCATCTGCAAAGATGTGCGGGTTAGGTGGATTGGCCATTGGACATGCTGGATTGCCCCCTTGGTGTCCCAAGATGTGCAAGTTGGGGAGAGGAGGTTCCTCTGCCCACAGATTTAGCGGACTTTAAAATTCCATTCCTGAACTTGGCCATGCTAAGCATTGCCCACAAGACCTAAGGATTGCAGTTTGAGTGCTGCGCTGTACCAAACTCATTTAGCAACAGCAAACCCATCAGAGTAGCATCCAATCTTCTGCTCTCCTTGCTTGTCAATTCAGTGCTCAATGTTGCAAACACAGAACAACACAGCCCGGGAACCAGGCCCTTCGGTCCAACGAGCCCGCGCCGCCATTTCAACATTGTGAGTCCCCTCTTCCGCCCATGACCTTTGTCTACGCTTACGGCACTCCACATTGCAAACCAGATCGAGGGGAGACTAATTTAGGGACAATTTGTTACACCAATCAGCCTAAGAGCACATCTTTGGGGTGTGGGAGGAAACCGGAGCACCCGGAGAAAACCCACGCAAGCACGGGGAGAATGCGCAAACTCCCACAGACACCGGCCCAAATCCATGTGTCTGCACAGCAAACAGTGATAGTCACTGAGCTGTCGCGTTGCCCGTCTGCATTTAGAAGTTAAGAATTCTGTTGCGTTACTGTTTCATAGAATTAACAAAATTCTGGGATTCAAACTGGGAATTCCCTTTTGTGTTGTGGAGGAAACGAAGAAAGGCATTTCTGACTTTATTACACGTACTTTTCTTCTCTCTGAGGCAACTGAGAGCAGTCAGCTTCTGCACCCTGCCCCGTAAACTGTAACTGATCATTCTGGAGGTATTTTTTTTCACCGAAGTTACGTGATGAATGAGAAAGTAGTTGAAGGTAGTAGTTGAAATGGAATTAAATAACACCCAAGCTTTGAGGAAGAGTCACAGGGACTCGAAACATTAACTCCTGATCCTCGCTCCACAGATGTTATAAAAAGTCTCTCAACATCAGGGTGAAGTCCAGCAGGTTTATTTGGCTTTCAGAGCGCTGCCTCTTCGTCAGGCACTCAACTGAGGAAGGAGCAGCGCTCCGAAAGCTCGTGATTCCAAATAAACCTGTTGGACTTTAGCCTGGTGCTGTGAGGGTTCTTACTGTGCCCACCCCAGTCCAACGCCAACATCTCTGCATCGTGGCTTCCACAGATGCTGCCAGACCTCCCGAGCTTTTCCAGCGTCTTCTATTTTTGTTTTGAAACTCCCCTGTTGCTAACTGACTGTTCCGTCTCACTTGAGTTGTCATTATTGACATACCCTTCAGTGAGTGAGTGCTGTCCTGCCTTAGCCTACCTTGAGGGGGTTGAGCTATGAGGAGAGGCTGAATAAATTAGGCTTGTACTCGTTAGAGTTTAGAAGAATGAGGGGAGATCTCATTGAGACGTATAAGATGTTGAATGGGATGGATAGGATAGAGGTGGAGAGACTCTTCCCGCTCAGAAAGGACAGTAGGACTAGGGGGCACAGCCTCAGGATAAAGGGGGTGCGGTTTAGAACGGAGTTGAGGAGGAACTTCTTCACTCAAAGGGTGGTGAATCTCTGGAATTCTCTGCCCGTTGAAGTGGTGGAGGCTGCCTCGCTAAATATTTTTAAGACGCGGGTTGATGGGTTTTTGATAAGAGAGGGGATTAAGGGTTATGGGGAGAGGGCGGGAATGTGGAACTGAGCCACGACAGATCAGCCATGATCTTATTGAATGGCGGGGCAGGCTCGAAGGGCTAGATGGCCTACTCCTGCTCCTATTTCTTATGTCCTGTGATGTGATGTGATAGTGAAGGGGTCATGGATATGGACACCTTTTTAGTGCCACAGAATTTTTAATGTCCAGTCAGGAAGCACAGGCCTCTCGGCTTTTCAGAGCTTTGACTTTTATTTGCCTCCTGCCCTGGTGCTGACTATAACACACAGCTTGAAATTCACTGGTTCCCATGGAGACCGATAGGCAACTTTGTGTGACAGATCCCCTCTACCTTTCCTGCTCCGGATAATAATCCCCTTTTGGTTCAGATTCTAAAATCTCACCTTCCAGAGTCTGAAAATTTAATGTTGCAGTGAAAACATCTGAGACTGTTCCCTCTCCCTCTCTCTCTCACTCAATTAGGTTTTAAGACACACAAGAATAATTATCTTTGACCCTGTTCCAAAGAGCCATTATTTAGCAGCAGAACAGTCAATCCTCGTTCGCTCTGTTTCAATAATGTTTTGGCTTCAAAGTCGGACCCTGCAGTGTGAGGGCTGTTTGATTCCGATCTTGCAATGGAAGGTGTAGCGGAACCTTGGGTGGGCTGCAGAAGAACCGGGGCCGGGAGTGGGGTGTGGTTCTGGTCAGATAATTTAAATTTCTGAATCTTGGCAGGCTGGGGGTGGCGTGGCATTGAGGCAAATTGGTAGGGCTCAGAAATTAGGCGGTCTGTATTGGTTACCGTCACACTAGACAGTATAGGGGAGCTTACCAAATAAAGCAACGGCACCAACCTTTATTAGTACAACGTCGTGCAGTTTTGTATCGATGTATTAATTTTTAGTGCTACCCGAGTAAACATAGAACACTCCGCACAAACAGGCCCTTCGGCCCACAAGTTGCGCCGATCCTATCCCTACCTACCAGGCCTGCCTATCCCATTAAATCCCATGTACTCATCCAGAAGTCCCTTAAAAGACCCCCAGCGAGTTCGCCTCCACCACCACCGACGGCAGCCGATTCCACTCACTCACCACCCTCTGAGTGAAAAACTTACCCCTAACATCTCCCAGGAGTGAATCATGCAGAGGAGACGTTTTTTCGATTTGATTTAATATTGTCACATGAATTAGCATACAGTGAAAAGCATTGTTTCTTGCACGCTTTGCAGACAAAGCATACCGTTCGTAGAGAAGGAAAGGAGAGAGTGCAGAATGTAGTGTTAGAGTCATAGCTCGGGTGCCCAGAAAGATCAACTTGGTGGGTCCATTCAGAAGTCTGACAGCAGCAGGGAGGAAACTATTGGATGAGTACATGGGATTTAATGGGATTGCGGGTTATAGATAGGCCTGGTAGGTAGGGATATGATCGGCGAAGCTTGTGGGCTGAAGGGCCTGTTTGTGCCGTAGTGTTCTACGTTCTATTCTTGAGTTGGTTGGTAAGTGACCTCCAGACTTTTGTATCTTTTGCCCAACGGAAGAAGGTGGAAGAGAGAATGTCCGGGGTGCCTGGGGTCCTTAATTCTGCTGGCTGCTTTGCTAAGGCAGCGGGAAGTGTAGACAGTCAGTGGATGGGAGGCTGGTTTGTGTGATGGACTGGGCTTCGTTCACCCTCTGTAGTTTCTTGGGCGGAGCAGGAGCCCAGACCAAACTGTGATACAACCAGAAAGAATGCTTTCTATGGTGTATCTGTAGAAGTTGGTGAGAGCCGTAACTGACGTGCCAAATTTCCTTACAGGGATCACTAACTTTTAGGTAGCTGTTATTGTTTTCGCTCGGATATTGCAGAGTGAGGTTTGCCTAAAGGTGACATTTACATGATTTGTCCAAGAACCTTTTACCAAAAGAGACACATTATCTCTCAAAGTTGGCAGGGGATGCACTGCCCAGTCCGCTCCCCCACCTGGCCTTGTACCTATCCCCTTACTTAGCCCTACCCAACCTGGTCTTGTTTCCGCTCACTTCGCCTCGCCTCGCCTTGCCCCGTGTGGTTCACCAATGCCCTTTAGGGAAGGAAATCTGCCGTCCTTACCTGGTCTGGCCTACATGTGACTAGAGCCACAGAACACGAGAACATAAGAAATAGGAGCAGGAGTCGGCCATCTAGCCCTTCGAGCCTGCCCCGCCATTCAATAAGATCATGGCTGATCTGTCGTGGCTCAGTTCCACATTCCCGCCCTCTCCCCATAACCCTTAATCCCCTCTCTTATCAAAAACCCATCAACCCGCGTCTTAAAGATATTTAGCGAGGCAGCCTCCACCACTTCAACGGGCAGAGAATTCCAGAGATTCACCACCCTTTGAGTGAAGAAGTTCTTCCTCAACTCCGTTCTAAACCGCTCCCCCTTTATCTTGAGGCTGTGCCCCCTAGTCCTACTGTCCTTTCTGAGCAGGAAGAGCCTCTCCACCTCTACCCTATCCATCCCATTCATCATCTTATACGTCTCAATGAGATCTCCCCCTCATTCTTCTAAACTCTAACGAGTACAAGCCTAGTTTATTCAGCCTCTCCTCATAGCTCAACCCCCTCAACTCCGGCATCAGCCCAGTAAACCTCCTCTGCACTCCCTCCAAGGCCAAAATATCCTTGCGTAAGTACGGCGCCCAAAACTGCTCTCAGTACTCCAGCTGCGGCCTCACAAATGCCCTATACAGCCGCAGCAAGACCTCCCTGCAATGTGGTTGATTCTCAACTGCCCCCCACCAAGGGCAACTAGGGATGGGCAATAAATAGCCAGCGACTCCCATGAATGAAGTTTTAAAGAAAAACTGCCCCACCTTGTTCCATTCCATCCTGTCCTACTTTGCCTTACTGCGACTTATCTCACTCTGTCTCACGTGGGTACGTGACCTCACCCCCATCTCAGTGCACTGGCTCTGCAATAATTAATAGATCCCGTTGGGGGGAAGGGCCATCCTCACGAGGCTTTTATGTGGAATTACACAAGAATCTACGGCACAGAGGCCATTCGGCCCAGCTGCCGTACTCTGAAGCTTACACCCTATACCAAGCTCCCAATCCAATGATGCCTTCCATCCTGTCTTCATCTCCTACTCACTCTCTCACCTTCAAACCTCCCTTTAAATACATGAATACCATTTGGACAAAGAACAACACAGCCCGTGAAACAGGCCCTTGGGCCCAACGAGCCCGCGCCGCCATTCTAACATTGTGAGTGCCCTCCTCTACCTCTGACCTTTGTCTACGCCTATTGGACTCCACAATAAAGGAATTATAACCAGATTGAGGGGAGACTAATTTGGGGACAGTTTGTTAACACCAATCAGCCGAAGAGCACGTTTTTTGGGGTGTGGGAGGAAACCGGAGCACCCGGAGAAAACCCACGCAGGCACGGGGAGAATGCGCAAACTCCCACAGACACCGGCCCAAATCCATGTGTCTGCACAGCCAACAGGATTTGCTTCAGTTACTCTACCTGACGCTCAAATCCACACTCCTTCTGAAATGAAAATTCCTCTTGAATCCTTTATTTGACTATTTTGTATTGATTTCCCCCCCGCTTGTTCTGAACTGACCCACCCCACGCGAGGAAACAATTTTTCCATGCCCCCACCCCACCCACCAAAACATCCTCCTTCCTCATCAGCCAGCGGCTAGTTATACCTCCCCTCTCCCTCCGCGATCTCCGTCACAGTGTTTCTAATGGTTCTGCTCCTCAAAATGCTGCCATTTAAAAACAAGCTCCCCTTCCAACTGTTTGATGCAGAATTGAAATCTTGCCCTTGTGTCTATCCAGCTGGAATAGGAACAAAGCACTGCAAACACTCAGCTGTTCAGGCAGCAACCAGAGAGAGAGAGGGAAAATATTAACCTTCCGATTGCCTTGCTCTGATTTCACACTTCCTGAACATTTCCACCTCTGTGTTTCCAACCTTCCAACACCTGTGGTTGTCATCATCTTATTCTGTCACAGAACCACAGAATCCCTACTGAACATAAGAAATAGGAGCAGGAGTAGGCCATCTAGCCCTTCGAGCCTGCCCCGCCATTCAATAAGATCATAGCTGATCTGAAGTGGATCAGTTCCACTTTCTCCCCTTAATTCCCCTGTCTATCAGAATCCTATCTACCCGTGACTTAAATAGCCTCCACCACTTCAACGGGCAGAGAATTTCAGATATTCACCACCCTTTGAGTGAAGAAGTTCCTCCTCAACTCTGATCTAAACTGCCCCCCCTTATCTTGAGGCTGTGCCCTCTAGTCCTGTTATCCTTTCTAAGTGGGAAGAATCTCTCTACCTCTACCCTATCCATCCCCTTCATTATCTTATACATCTCTGTAAGATCCCCCTCTCATCCTTCTAAACTCCGAGTACAGACCCAGTTTATTTAGTCTCTCTTCATAGTCCAACCCCCTCAACTCCGGTATCAGCCTAGTAAACCTCCTCTGCACTCCCTCCAAGGCCCAAATATCCTTGCGTAAGTGCGGCGACCAAAACGGCACACAGTACTCCAGCTGCGGCCTCACCAGTGCCCTGTACAGTTGCAGCAAGACCTCCCTACTTTTATATTCAATCCCCCTCGCTATAAAGGCCAGCATCCCATTCGCCTTCTTGACCACCTGCTGCACCTGCAGACTGGGTTTTTGCGACTCGTGCACAAGGACACCCAGGTCCCTCTGCACCGTAGCATGCTGCAGCTTTTCGCCCTTTAAATAGTAATCCCTCCTACTATTATTTCTACCAAAGTGGATAACCTCACACTTGCTAACATTGTACTCCATCTGCCAGGTCCTCGCCCAGTGCAGAAGGAGACCATTCAGCCCATCAAGTCTGCACTGACTCAGCATCCCACCCAGGCCCTATCCTTGTAACCCCACATATTTACCCTGGTAATTCCCCCTAACCTACACATCTTGAGGCACTAAGGGGCAATTGAGCATGGTCAGTTCCCCCCCAACTTGCACAACTTTGGAGTGAGAGAGGAAACCCACACAAACACAGGAAGAATACGCAAACTCCACGCAGACAGTGACCCAAGGCTGGGATCGAACCCAGGGTCCCTGGCGCTGTGAGGCAGTGGTAGTAACCACTGTGCTGTGTGTCCTCACCAGTCCTGGATTGGAGCCCAGTGCCAGTATTTGGCACTGATTGGGAGTTGGGGAAAGATCTGGGTGAGGGATGTGCCTGGAGTGAGTGGGCAAAACTGTAACGATGGATTTCACTGTGGGAGAAATGTGAGGTCACCCAATTTGGGTCCAAGAAAGAAAAAAATATTGGGATAATTTACAAATGTGGAGAGATTGATGGCTGGGAGTAGGGATTTGAATGTCCATGTTTTACACGTCAGCGCAAACTAGTGCACATATAAAACAGTGAAGGCTGGCTAATGTGCCAAAGTGATTGGAATACAGATAAGTGGAAATATCTTATGGGGAGTCTGAGTTGGCCGCATTGTTTTAATGTCACTAGACTGGTAATGCTGTGGGGATATAGGCTCAAAGTCTATTATAGCTGGTGAAATTTTAAAATTTATCAATAAATCTGGAAGATAAAGCTGGTTTCAGTCAAGCCAACTGTGAGACTCTCATCAATGGTTGTAAAAAACCCGTCTGGTTCACTAATGTCCTTCAGAGAAGGAAATCTACTGTCCTTACCCAGTCTGACCCTACATGTGACTCCTGACCCACAGCAACGTGGTTGACACTTAGCTGCCCTCAGTTCAAGGGTGGTTAGGGATGGACAGCAATGCTGGCCCAGTCAGTGATGTCCCCATCCCGTTAAAGAGCTAAAATAAAAGATGCTACTTCAGTGGTATAGAATCTCAACCAGACTCCAGCTAGAGCACT
Organism: Carcharhinus amblyrhynchos; assembly: GCF_965287045.1. Classification (NCBI taxonomy): domain Eukaryota; kingdom Metazoa; phylum Chordata; class Chondrichthyes; order Carcharhiniformes; family Carcharhinidae; genus Carcharhinus; species Carcharhinus amblyrhynchos. Next base: position 43,484,193 of record NC_137346.1, on the reverse strand, counting down.
GTCAAGTATTGGGCATCACATTTTGGGCAGGATATACTCATGTTAGAGAGGTGCAGTGCAGATTCATCTGAGTAATTTTGGGGCTCAAGGGTCAGGCTGTGAGGAGAGGTTTTGTGGATTTGAAGCTAAATGTGGACCGCGGCTGCCCTCCGGCGTGGAGTTTGACTCGAGTGTGATTGGATTATCAGACTGTTTTAGAGGAGGAGAGAGTATCACACTGTGCCTTCAGCTCTGCTACCTGAGCCTGTTGAGCTCGCTTAATGGGGTGGATCTCTCATAGTCTGAGGGTTGTGTGTGAAATGAGCCTGGCCAAATCCTGATGGGCAGAGTAAATAATCCAGATGTCCCAACACTGGTTCGCACTGCTGCCTCACAGCTCCAGGGACCCAGGTTCAATTCTGGCCTTGGGTCACCGCCTGTGTGGAGTCTGCACATTCTCCCCGTGTCTGCTTGGGTTTCCTCCGGGTGCTCCGGTTTCTTCCCATAATCCAAAGATGTGCGGGTTGGCTTGATTGGTAATGCTAAAATTGTCCCTTGATGTCAGGGGATTCGCAGGGTGAATAGGTGGGGTTATGGGAATAGGTGGGATTGTGGCCGGTGCAAACTCGATGGGCCGAATGGTGGCCTCCCTGCACTGTAGGGATTCTATGAACAGGAGGTTCATAGAACCTCCTGAGTCAGAATATTGTGACTTTGCAATCCGTGGTCTCAGCAAATCCAGGCCAGCGCTGAATGAGTGCCGGGCAGCTGGACTGCCTTTTGGGTGAGATGTCTAACCCAGACCCTGTCTGTCCTTTCAAGTTGACCTGAGCAATTCCATGACACTATTTGAAGAACAACAGAGGGGAACTCTCTCTGCTGTCTTGGCCAATATTTAATCCTAAACCAACATTGCCAAAATGTCTGGTTATCATCACATTTCAATTTGTGGGAGATTGTTGTGTTTCCTGTGACTACACATGTTCTTAATTGTCTGTAAAGTTCTTCGAGACATCCTGGGGCCATGAAAGGTGCTACATGAATGCAAGTCTCTCAGTAGAGTTGAGGTGCTGATGCATCACCATTGACTAATGTCGATATGTGTTTGGGGCTCGGGAGTATTGCTGGGAAGAGTTGTGGGGCCCTCCTGGTTAGCTGACTAGGTAGTTTCCTGGCAAGATTTGATGACATTGCCTGATCTCCATGAAGAAAAAATGTCTTATTAGCATTCTGCACTGTGGAAGATCTTCAGTGGCAAATGGAGAAACACTCTCGCGCCTGCATATAGTTTAGTTTGACCTTCAGCATCAGGAAGATAAATATCATTGTCCAGAGTGTTGCCGTAGTGTCATCTATCAGCATTGACCATGTGACGCTGGCAATTGTTGATAGCTTCACATATCTCAGTCCTACAATCACCAACAATCTGTCACGATGCTGAAATCAACACACACATCGCTAAAACTGCAACTATCATATCCAAGCTGAGTAAGAGAATGCGATACAACGGTCATATGGACTGAGAACACCAAACTACCAGTCCACCAAGACTGATTCCTCGATGCACTCCTCTACAGTGGTGGGACCTGGACAACATGGACTAGGCAGAAGAAAAGTCAAATATTTTCCAACATTGCTGCCTCAGGCATCCTTGGTAACTATTAGCAGGACAAGCTAATGACAGCTTTGCCGAATCAGATGGCCATATATCCAACGATCGTCAGTGTGGTGAACTGACTGCTGGATCACCACTACCTGAGTATCCACAATAAGAAAATCTGTGAGCAAGATATGAAGACGGTGGACATTGACAGCAACAGCCGTCACCTCTGAGGCCTGACTGGGTGGAGGGGCTTTGGAAGAGGTGAGCAGAAAACAAAAAGCTCAGAAGAGGGTCCAGAGAAAGCAGAGGCTGGTGAAAGGTGCACCCCCTCAGCCCACTGCCATCCCGCGCAGTAGAGACTGCCGTGCCAGAGTGGGGCCTCTGAGCTGCACAGGACGATATCTAACGCGAGTTGCCCACCGTGGCATTGTTTTACACGCTGGAAGGCCACCATCGTAAACTGAGACAAAATGGGAGAGCAAAGTACTGCATTCCTCTGCAGTGACATCACTAAACTTGACAAGCACATCCAACCCCCAAAAAAAAGTTTTGAGTAGCAAACTTCCAGACCCCAATGGGACAAGGCCTCCTTGCACAGTCAGTATTTTCATTATCTGATACTACTTCTCCTCTTAATGACTTTAACCAGCTACTAGCCCCTCGAGGTCGGGCAGTGATAATTGCGTGTTGCCTGGAGTATATGTTGCCTGCTCTGCTCACAGCCAGGCCACTCAGGATTCAGTCAAGCTATTTCTGAGTACAGCAAATTTTACCACCTGTTGAGCTTAGCCTTTTGCGGTCGGCTGCAACCCTCCTGTCCCTATGCCTCCATTTAAACTCAGGTCGGTGAGTGCTGTAGGATATCGTGTGAATATAAATTGAGTTCAATGCATTCTATGCCTGTTTTGAGCAAGAGGTCAGCGCGAGCATGCCCTCCACCCTGGATGAACCTGTATCTGGGGTCATCGTTGCTGATGCCAGAGCAGCTCTCTTGAAGGTCAACCCACGGAAAGCAACTGGCCCAGTTGGGGTGCTCAGACGTGCACTCAGATCCTGCGGATATTCACAGATACCTTCAGCCTCTCTTTACAACAATCTGAGGTCCCTATCTGCTTCAAGAAGATGACCATCATCCTGGTACTTAAGAAAAGCCAAGCAGCGTTCCTTAATGACTATTGGCCACTGGCTCTGATATCCATCATGATAAAGTGCTTCGAAAGGTTAGTCGTGGCACGGATCAATCCCAGCCTCCCGGACTACCTGGATCCACTGCAGTTTGCCTGCTGCCGCAACAGGTCCACAGCAGACGCCATCTCCCTGGCCCTGCACTCAACCCTGGATAACAAAGACAGCTATGTCAGACTCCTGTTTATTGACCACAGCACAGCCTTCAACACCACTATTCCCATGGAGCTCCTCTCCAAACTCTGTGGCCTGGGCCTCGGCTCCTCCCTCTGCTTCTGGATCCTGAACTGCCTAACTCACTGGCCACAATTCAGTCAAGATCAACAACAACACCACCTCCCACGATCATCCTCAACATCGGTGCCCCACAAGGCTGTTTTCTCAGCCCCCTACTATGCTCCTGCTACACCTATGACTGTGCGGCCCAAATTCCCCTCCAGTTCGATTTCAAGTTTGCTGATGACACCACAATCTCAAACAATGACGAGACAGAGTACAGGAATGAGATGGAGAATCTACTGAACTGGTGTAGCCACAATCTCTCCCTCAATGTCAGTAAACTGAAGGAGGTTGTCATCGACTTCAGGAAACGTAAAGCAGTACATGCTGTGTCTACGTCAATGGGGACAAAGTAGAGAGGGTCAAGAGCTTCAAGCTTTTAGGTGTCCAGATCATGAACAACCTGTCCTGGTCCCCCACAACCCCATGCTGACACTATAGTTAGAAAAGCCTGCCAACACCTCTACTTTCACAGAAGACTGAGGATATTTGGCATGCCAGTTATGACTCATCAACTTTTATAGATGCACATTAGGAAACATTCTTTCTGGCTGTATCACAGCTTGGTATGGGCTCCTGCTCTGCCCAAGACCGCAAGAAATAAGAAAAGGTTGTGAATGTAGCCCAATCCATCACACAAACCAGCCTGCCATCCATTGACTCTGTCTACACTTCCCACTGCCTCGGCAAAGCAGCCGGCACAATTAAGGACCCCCCCCCGCCATGCACCCTGGACATTCTCTATGGAAAAAGATACAAAGGTCTGGAGGTCATGTATCAGCCAACTCAACAGCTTCTTTCCCGCTCCTGTCAGACTTTTGAATGGACCTACCTCGCATTAAGTTGATCTTTCTCTACACCCTCGCTATGACTGTAACACTGCATTCTGCACTGTCTCGTTTCCTTCTCTATGAGCGATATGTTTTGTCTATATAGCACGCAAGAAACAATACTTTTCACTGTATGCTAATACATGTGACAATAATAAATCAAATCAAAATTAAATGGACAAAGGCTTCCTGTCTAAGCTTCTCCACGCAGCAGTGTGTGGCAGGATGATGGATGTTTCTGCTCTGTTCATCATCTTCTCATTTCACAAAGGGTGTAACCACCTTGCCTCTTTTACACCTCTTGCATCAAAATTTTTGGGATTATAGATAAGGCAATCTTATTAACAATGTTAATCTGAATCTTCCAACAATCTTCTGCCTGTGTGGAGTTTGCACGTTCTCCTCGTGTCTGAGTGGGTTTCGTCCGAGTGCTCCGGTTCACTCCCACCCTCCAAAGCTGTGCGGGTTAGGGGATGCTAAATTGACCCTAGTAATGGGGGATTAGCAGGGTGAATGAGGGTTGTGGGAATAGGGCCTGGATTGGATTGTGGTTGGTGTGGATTCCATGGGGTGAATTTTAGGGATTTTATGGATTCTAATCTGTACATGAAACTGACGGGGCCAAACATGAGTCAATTTATCTGTATCTTCCTTTTGCTCAGATGTACACTTATACAGTTGTATTTTGCCTGCTGACTTTCTGCACTTTCTCAGCTATCTCCCCATTACACTGCAGATGTTGGCTGTGTGGGCACTGACTGATCTTGGGGTATGAAGTGGGGATCCCTGATGTCCTCTCCCTGGCTCACAGGTACTGCTCAGTTTCCCATCACACCTGCGATAGGTGAACCAACACAGTCTGATATCCAACCTGGAGTTCTCTAACTTGTCTCTTTGGTTAGTTTTGTGTCTGGCTATTTATCGTTCTTGCTGCCAACCCTGTGCAGTTTATTCTGTTTGCTGTTCCCTCTACCTCTCGGGTTCCCCTTCAGTGGTGGGTAAAGTTTTGGAATCCATGATCCAGGAAACGACATTAACGGGCCCCTGGAGAGGTTTGAATTAATTAAGGAGAGTCAGTGCGATTTGTAAAAGGCAGATTGTGCTTGACTCTTTGATGGAGTAACAGACCTGGTTGATGAAAGAAATGCGGTGGATGTTGTCTAGATGGATTTTAAGAAAGTGGTTTAAGAAAGGGCAGCACGGTAGCACAGTGGTTGGCACTGCTGCTTCACAGCTCCAGGGTCCTGGGTTCGATTCCCGGCTCGGGTCACTGTCTGTGTGGAGTTTGCACATTCTCCTCGTGTCTGCGTGGGTTTCCTCCGGGTGCTCCGGTTTCCTCCCACAGTCCAAAGATGTGCGGGTTAGGTTGATTGGCCGTGCTGAAATTGCCCCTTAGTGTCCAGGGATGAGTAGGTTAGAGGGATTAGTGGGTATAATATGTAGGGATGTGGGGGTAGGGGCCTGGGTGGGATTGTGTTCGGTGCAGACTCGATGGGCCGAAGGGCCTCTTTCTGCACTGTAGGGTTCTATGGTTGACAAATGGCCATATAAAAACCTGGTTAACAAAATTTGAGGTGTCTGGAATAGGAGGGTCACTTTTTAAAACAGAAAAACAGCAAGTTGAATTAAATGATGATTTTTCCGATTGGAGGAAGGTTGACAGTGCTGCTCACCAAGGCTCAGTCCTCACACCAGTGCACTTTTTGCCCTAGGGAAATGGTTTGGATATAGGAATACAGAGCAGAGATTCAAAATTGGCTAATAATTCCATAGCGTTGTTCTTTTACGGGATGTGTGTGTCGCTGGCGAGGCCAGCGTTTATTACCCACCCCTAGTTGTCCTTGAGAAGCCACTTTCTTGAACCACTGCAGTTCACCGTGTGGTGTTGTCTTAGAGGGGAACTTGCAGCCGGTGGTGTAACCGTGTGTCTGCTGCCCTTATTCTTCTAGAACATAGAACATTACAGCGTGGAACAGGCCCTTCGGCCCACAATGTTGCGCCGACCAGTCTTATTTTTAAAAAAAAAACATTGACCCACTCTAAACCAATCCCTTTTCGTCCATAAACCTATCCACCAATCTCTTAAACGCCCCCAAACTAGGCGCATTTACAACTGCAGCAGGCAGGGCATTCCAGTCCCTCACCACCCTCTGGGTAAAGAACCTACCCCTGACATCCGTCCTATAACTAACCCCCCTTAATTTAAAGCCATGCCCCCTCGTGCTAGCTTTCTCCATCCGAGGAAACAGGCTATTACTATCCACCCTATCTAAACCTCTAATCATCTTATATGTTTCAATAAGGTCCCCTCTTAGCCGCCTTCTTTCCAACGAAAACAACCCCAAATCCCTCAGTCTCTCCTCATAGGACCTCCCCTCCATACCAGGCAACATCCTGGTAAACCTCCTCTGCACCCTCTCCAAAGCCTCCACATCCTTCCTGTAATGTGGGGACCAGAACTGCACACAGTACTCCAAGTGCGGCCGCACCAGAGTTGTGTACAGTTGCAACATGACGCTGCGACTCCTAAATTCAATCCCCCTACCAATAAACGCCAAGACACCGTATGCCTTCTTAACAACCTTATCTACTTGATTCCCAACTTTCAGGGATCTATGTACACATACACCTAGATCCCTCTGCTCCTCCACTCTATTCAAAGTCCTCTCGTTAGCCCTATACTCAACACATCTGTTATTCCTACCGAAATGGATTACCTCACACTTCTCCGCATTAAACTCCATCCGCCACCTCGTGGCCCAGCTCTGCAACCTGTCCAAGTCACCCTGCAAACTTCGACACCCTTCCTCACAATCTACCACACCTCCGACTTTGGTGTCATCAGCAAACTTACTAATCCACCCAACTATACCCTCATCCAGATCATTAATAAAGATTACAAACAGCAGTGGCCCCAAAACAGATCCCTGAGGCACACCACTTGTAACCGAACTCCATGATGAATAATTACCATCAACCACCACCCTCTGTCTCCTATCTGCTAACCAATTCCTGATCCAAGTACCTAAATTACCACCAATCCCATACATCTGCATTTTCTGCAGAAGCATACCATGGTGAACCTTATCAAACGCCTTACTAAAATCCATATATACCACGTCTACTGCCTTACCCCTATCCACCTCTTTGGTCACCTTCTCAAAGAAGGTAGTGATCATAGAACTCTACAGTGCAGAAAGAGGCCCATCGAGTCTGCACCGAACACAATCCCACCCAGGCCCTATATCCCTACATATCATACCCACTAATCCCTTTAACCTACACATCCCTGGACACTAAGGGGCAATTTCTTAGCACGGCCAATCAACCTAACCCGCACATCTTTGGGCTGTGGGAGGAAACCGGAGCACCCGGAGGAAACCCACGCAGACACGAGGAGAATGTGCAAACTCCACACAGACAGTGACCCGAGCCAGGAATTGAACCCAGGACCCTGGAGCTGTGAAGCAGCAGTGCTGACCACTGTGCTACCGTGCCGCCCATGGTCATGGGTTTGGAAGGTGCTGTCAAAGGAGCCTTGGTATGTTGGTGTGGAGTCTGCACATTGTCTCCGTGTCCGTGTGAGTTTCCTCTGGGTGTTCCGGTTTCCTCCCCTCTCCAGAGATGTGCGGGTTAGGTGGATTGGCCGTGCTCAACCACCCCTTAGTATCAGGGGGTCTAACTAGTGTAAAAGCATGGGGTTATGGGGGTAGGGCCTGGGTGGGATTGTGGTCGGTGCAGACTCGATGGGCTGAATGGCCTCTTTCTGCACTGTAGTGATTCTGTGTCAGTGTTCCTGCAGTGCATCTTATAGATGGTACACCAAGGTGTTACTGTTTGTTGGTGGACAGAGTGTATCTTTATGGATGGGGTGCCAATCATGTGAACTGCTTTGTCGTGGATGATATTGAGCTTCTTGAGTCTTGTTGGAACTGCACACTTGGAAAAAAAAACTTCTGATTAGTTGATAGTACAAGTACTCGGGGACACAGATGAGAGCCGCAGTGGGAGTGTGAGGTGGAACTCTTTACGCATTGTGCTAATGACCTGGAACTGGCTGCCCTTGAGCGTGGTGGAAGAGGAAATGATTAATGATCTCAAAGGAGGTTGGATCATAGAATTCTTACAGTACAGAAGGAGGCTATCCGGCCAATCAAGCCTGCACTGACTCCAGTCCCACCGAGGCCCTATCCCTGTAACCTCACATGTTTACCCTGCTAATCACCCTGAAAATAGGGTCAATTTAGCATGGCCAAACCAACCAACCCTGCACATCTTTGGAGAATGGGAGGAAACCCACGCGGGGGGAATGTACAAACTCCACACAGACAGTGACCCAAGCTGGGAATTGAACCCGGGTCTTTGGCGTTGTGAGGCAGCAGTGCTAACCACTGTGCCACCGTGCTTGGGCAAGGAATAAAGCAGCTGGGATGAAGCAGGGGAGTGGGACTGTTCTATGGGAGAGCCAGCACGAACTCAATGGGCCTAATGGCCTCCTGAGGAAGAGCAATTGGCTCTATGACTCTGTGGGCGGAATTTGATGCCCTCCCAGAGTAGGGCAGTTAATTGGGCAGGGAGGTGGGGGTTGCCAGGACCCCCATTCCCTTTCCACCTCTGCCCTGATTAAATCCAAGATGGCTGGCTCATGGCCCTTAAGTGGGCCATTAGTAACTTAAGCGCCTCATCCCTCTGACTCTGATGTCGACCCAGCAATGGGCGAAGCAGTCACCATGTGGGAAACCAAAAGAGACATTGTCAGGTTTGCTACGGGGAGCGTCCCTTCCCCTGACTGAGGGGAAGATGGTGGTGGAGCGGGGGATGAGGAGGCACCGATAACCACCCTCCTGCTGCCAATGGCCAGGGGGCCATCAGTGATAGAATCGTAGAACCCCTACTGTACAGAAAGAGGCCATTCAGCCCATCGAGTCTGCACCGACTACGAACCTGCCCAGGTCCTATTCCCTTAACCCCACGCATTTACCCTGCCAATCCCCCTGATACTAGGGTCAATTTAGCATGGCCAATCAACCTGACCCACGTGTCTTTGAACTTGGCTGGGTGCACAGGCTCTCTGTGGCAGCTGGAACGTTGTTGCCAGCCTCTGGCCAGCAGGTTTTTGGAGATTGGGATTTCCAGCCTCGGGGTTCTTGATTCCGGGGAAGAGCTGCCCTTGTCCATCTCAGTGTGGATAGCAATCAATCCAATCGCCCTTCTTGAAGGATAGTGATGTGGGTCTCTCACTGGCTCTTTAGTCCGTGGGTAAGATCTCAGATTTAGTTGTGGCTGGTTGGTGGTGAGGCAGCAAGGAGATCCTGCTGAAAGTGGCTGGATTCTTTTTGGTATCTATCCAAGAATAAAACAGATGGTAAACTGTACTTAAAATCTATATTCATTAGGAGATGGAATCTCTCTCAGCTAATGCAGTAATGGCCTAGAAATGACCTGATAAAGTTTCAGCATTGAGAAAGATACTGCCAACAGGGCAGCGCTGCTGTTATCTTAACCCCCCCTTCACTCTCCTCCCTCATTCATGGGACTGACCCCCCCCCCCCCCCTTCACCCCCGTACGCACAAGCACCATTGTGGGACTGACCCCCTTTAACGTGCCCCTACCCTCCCACATGCACAAGGACCATTGTGGGACTGATCCCCCTTAACCCCCATACACACAAGAACCATTGTGGGACTGATTCCCCTTAACCCCCATACGCACAAGAACCATTGTGGGACTGATCCCCCCTTAACCCCCATACACACAAGGACCATTGTGGGACTGATCCCCCTTAACCCCCATACGCACAAGAACCATTGTGGGACTGATCCCCCTTAACCCCCATACACACAAGAACCATTGTGGCACTGATCCCCCTTAACCCCCATACACACAAGAACCATTGTGGGACTGATCCCCCTTAACCCCCGTACACACAAGAACCATTGTGGGACTGATCCCCCTTAACCCCCGTACACACAAGAACCATTGTGGCACTGATCCCCCTTAACCCCCATACACACAAGAACCATTGTGGGACTGATCCCCCTTAACCCCCATACACACAAGAACCATTGTGGCACTGATCCCCCTTAACCCCCATACACACAAGAACCATTGTGGGACTGATCCCCCTTAACCCCCACCTGCACAAGAACCATTGTGGGACTGATCCCCCTTAACCCCCATACACACAAGAACCATTGTGGGACTGATCCCCCTTAACCCCCACCTGCACAAGAACCATTGTGGGACTGATCCCCCTTAACCCCCATACACACAAGAACCATTGTGGCACTGATCCCCCTTAACCCCCATACACACAAGAACCATTGTGGGACTGATCCCCCTTAACCCCCATACACACAAGAACCATTGTGGGACTGATCCCCCTTAACCCCCATACGCACAAGAACCATTGTGGGACTGATCCCCCATACACACAAGAACCATTGTGGGACTGATCCCCCTTAACCCCCATACACACAAGAACCATTGTGGGACTGATCCCCCATACACACAAGAACCATTGTGGGACTGATCCCCCATACACACAAGAACCATTGTGGGACTGATCCCCCTTAACCCCCATACACACAAGAACCATTGTGGGACTGATCCCCCATACACACAAGAACCATTGTGGGACTGATCCCCCATACACACAAGAACCATTGTGGGACTGATCCCCCTTAACCCCCATACGCACAAGAACCATTGTGGGACTGATCCCCCATACGCACAAGAACCATTGTGGGACTGATCCCCCTTAACCCCCATACACACAAGCATCATTGTGCGATGGATCCCCCTTAGCCCCCTCCGCCCCACATGCATAAGGACCATTGTGGGACTGTTTTTTCCCCTTGAGCCCCGTATGCATAAGCACTAACATGGGGACGATCTCCCTTCACCCCGCCACCCCCCTCCCCACTCACCAGCCACGGGACTGATTTCCCTTCATCCCACCCCCAACTTCTCATCAATGGCATTCTTGTCCCTCACCCTTGCCATCCCTACACAGTTTAGCCAATCGTAGATACGCAAACCTATTTGCAGCACTGCAGGTTGGCGCCCAGAATGGGACGTGGGAGGGTCTTGGGAAACTTTGAATGGAGCTTGTGTTACCCTTGTTGTAAAATCTTACCTGCCATTGGTGCACCAAGCTTGTATCAATGGGCAGTCCATTGGGAACTATGTAACCTGACCCTGCCAAAAAAGGAGGGAATGTTGGGGTCCTTGGAAAGAGAGCTTGATGTTTTAAACCAGAGCATCCACGTCGGATCACTCACCTGGTTAGAAAGATGACTCATAAATGCCTGAAATAAAATCTCTTGAACTGGGACAGTATCCCCTTTTGGATAAGGATTTGTTAAACAAATCAGTTCGCAAATTAATGAAAAAGAAGATGGGTGTTTGATCAGAATTGTAAAGATTATTTTGTTCCAGTCATTGCGTTTGTTTGAATGTAAACTTGGGGAAGTGGGGTGGGAGGAGGGAAATGGAAAATGTTTGATTAATTTGAGTAGGGTGCCAGCGTGCAGTTTGTGGTACTGAAACTGAGCTCCCTCACGGAGGGGAACGTCAGATCAGGCAGTATATCTCTAAGTAATGGGTCTCGGTGATGATGCAGATGGCTCGTCAGCTGCCTGACTTTGCCTTTATGCAAATTGAGGTTTGCAACAAAGCAGTATGCAAATCCCAACCTCGGAGCATCTGTAGAAACACAGGCAGAACAAGTCACACAAGGTCTCCCTTCTCTGTGTAAACCACGCACTGCTAGCTTCAGTTAACCTCTGCTGAAATATCGAACCAAGGATCCCCTGGCCCTCGCTGAGATCACACAACTTCAACTGGACCAGTAAAACTGCAATATTCCTAAATTCCCAAAGGGTAATTAGGGATAGGGAAAAATAAAATTTGGCCTGGCCGGTGAAGATCGCATCCCCAGGAAGGGATATTTTTTTAAAAATTAGCACTAAGTGTTGAAGAAATGTTCGGGGCGGCACTGTGGTTAGCACCTCTGCCTCGCAGCGCCGAGGACCTGGGTTCGATTCCTGGCTCGGGTCACAGTCGGGGTGGAGTCTGCACGTTCTCCCCGTCTCCGCGTGGGTTTCCTCCGGGTGCTCCAGTTTCCTCCCACAGTCCAAAAGATGTGTGGGTTAGGTGGATTAGCCGTACTAAATTGCCTCATAGTGACAAGCTAGGCTAAATGCATGGGGTTATGGGGATAGGGCCTGGGTGATGTTGGGGTCAATGCAGACTCAATGGATCAAAAGTCCTCTTTCTGCATTGTACGATTCAAGCCCCCCCCCCCCCCCCCCCGTGTCTGCGTGGGTTTCCTCCGGGTGTTCCGGTTTCTCCCACAGTCCAAAGGTGTGCGGGTTAGGTTGACAGGCCGTGCTAAATTGCCTCTTAATTCCTGAGATACATAGGTTAGTGGGATTGGCAGGTAAATACGTAGGGATACAGGGAAAGGGTCTGGGTGGGATTGTGGTCGGTGTGGACTCGATGGGCCAAATGGCCTCTTTCTGTACTGTAGTGTTTCTATGGTAAGAAATCCTGCTTTCCCTTCTTGCCATAACAAGCTGAATGCTCTGCCTGTCTTGTCGTCCACTGGAACTGGCAGCGCTGAGGGTAACCTGTTGTCAGACCAACTGACTGTCCACACGCAGGAGGGTCTGTGCGGAACTGTGAGGAAGTTTGAGGACTTTGGCTGTGTGCTGAGTGGAGTTTGGAAGGATGAGGGGGAATCTCATTGAAACTTACAGAAGGCTCGGATAGAGTGGACGTGGGGAAGATGTCTCCATTGGTAGGAGACCAGTCTTATAGGAGCGATGTTCAGGGTAGATTCTTCACTCAGAGTGTGGCTGGAGTGTGGAATAGACTGCCTGCTGTGATAGTTGGACACTTAAGGAACTTTCAAGTGGTTATTGGATAGACACATGGAGGGGATAGCTTGATCTTGGGATTGGACATAGCTCGGCACAACATTGAGGGCTGAAGGGCCTGTACTGTGCTGTACTGTTCTATGAGACACTAGGATCCGAAGGCACAGCCTCAGAGTGAAGGGACAACCGAAATGAGGAGGAATTTGTACAATCAGGGGGTGCTAAATCTGGAATTCATTGCACTGAGGGCTGTAGAGACCAAGTCATTGAGTGTTTTTCAGACAGAGACAGATAAGTTCTTGATTGGTAAGGAGATCAAAGCTTATGGGGAAAAGGCGTGTAAATGGAGTTGAGAACCTAATCAGCCATGATAGAATGGGTGGAGGGGTTTCGATGGGCTGAATGGCCTAATCCTGATTCTATGGTCTTATGGGAGTGCGGTCAATTGCTTCTGTTTTCTGTCTTCCTCCCCTTCCTGGCAGTAGGGCAGGGCTCAGCCTCTCTTCACAAGCTCGTTCATCTAATCGGCAGGAAGACTCTGATCTACACCTCCTGTATGGGCAGCTGCTCTGTATGGTTCTTTATACAGCACTGCTCATCAGTGAGGCTGTGTGCCTGGTGGGCTCATAAGGAGACCAGTGTTGAGAGGGGGGATTGGGGTGGTTACTGAGGGGAGGAGGTATGGGCAGTAGAGGTGGGTGTTGGGAGGTGAATTATCAAAGCTGTCAGGAAGCCTGGAGGCGTTACGGGTGTGGGACGTCCTGAGACCTGGGCTAAGCTTGTGTAAGCCGATGTGTGTTTGCAGCTGCATCTGCTCTAGGCAAGTGCAGAGAATTCTCCAAACCAGGAGTGAGATACCTGGCTGGATGCAGCTGCCACAACACACAAGGACAGCACGGTAGCACAGTGGGTTGGCACTGCTGCTTCACAGCTCCTGGGGTTCGATTCCTGGCTCGGCTCACTGTCTGTGTGAAGTTTGCACATTCTCCTCGTGTCTGCGTGGGTTTCCTCCGGGTGCTCCGGTTTCCTCCCACAGTCCAAAGATGTGCGGGTTAGGTTGATTGGCCGTGCTAAAGTTGCCCCTTAGTGTCCAGGGATGTGTAGGTTAGAGGGATTAGTGGGTATAATGTGTAGGGATATGGGGGTAGGGCCTGGGTGGGATTGTGTTCAGTGCAGACTCGATGGGCCGAAGGGCCTCTTTCTGCACTGTAGGGCTGTATGATTTTCTATTTTCTAAGAAACTCCACAGCATTTGGGGCAAAGCAGCCCACTTCATCAGCGCCCCATCCTCCACTTCAAACGTTCACTCTCTCCACCAGCAGCACACACGGGTGGCACCGTGTACCATCTACAAGATGTATCACGTCGTCAAGGTTCCCTTGACAGCACCTTCCAAACCCAGGAGCCCCGCACCTACCTGGACTCGTGCACACTCCTCCGCCCCGTTCTAAGAAACTGTATTTTTACACCAGAATGGCCACGTCAATGTGAGTGAAACCCAAAAGACCGCAGCAATCCAGCTGCTTTTATTGATGTGACATTTCTCCCTTTGTGCGTTTGTCCAGCGTTATTGTGTACTGACTGGGGAAATATCAGCTCAGTAGAAATATGCAATGTAACATTGGGGCCAGGGGTTTTCTGGTTCATTCTGCCTGGTGGGACATTACTGACCTGCCAGAGTAAATGGCAATTTAAATGGCTTGCTGTATCCGATTGGGGGTGGGGGGGAGTGCTTGCCATATCCGATTGGTGTGGGGGTGGGGGGGGGTGCTTGCCATATCCGATTGGTGGGGGTGTACACTCCGGGCTGAATCCTGGGAGTTAACGATGTGAGACAACCCAAGAGATTTGCACGTCAGTCGGAGCCCACCTCAGGGTTCCCAGGCCAATGAAGGGGGGTGGACGCGATGACGTCCACAGGGGACAATGGCGTTGGTTACGAGGGTTTTAACAGTACTTGGATTTTTGACGCTGCAGCAACTCAGGGTTGGAGTGGGCGGACAAAGGGAGGCTGATCCCGGGCTGGGCTCCTGCTAATCCCTCTGGCACTCAGGAGCATGGCTGATCTCCCTAACCCGCACCTCTGTGGGAGGAAACCGGAGCACCCGGAGGAAACCTATACAGACACAGGGAGAATGTGCAAACTCCACACGGACGGTGAAGGAGGGTGGGTCCCCGGCGCTGTGAGGCAGCAGTGCTAGCCACTGTGCTACCCGTGTTTGAGGGAGCAATGCTGACTGGTACACTGGGAGAATTTCCTTCACTTTCTTGAGTGGGATCTGGTACACCCTCATGAGAAGGTAGGCAGTTCAGTAACTTGTGATGGGTGTGGACACACACAAGGAGTTAATGCTGTACACAAGGCAGTTTTTAGTAACCGTACTATAAACAGCAGTGTGTAAAGGTACTTGTGCTGTTCAGTCTTGCATCTAAACTGGTTTGAATTTGAATATTTGTATTAATCCCATGACCAGGAAGCTATTTCTTTTGAGCTTCCTTGTATTGCCCAGACGAGTTTTGCAGCGGTAGAATGACTGCCTGGAGATCGCTCCAGTTTTGTATTGTCAAAAACAGCAGAGATGTATTGTACGATCTCCCCCCACATTAACACATAGATGAGCTTGGTTACACACGTGTGTGTGCCGAAAAAGCATTATTGTATATTGTTAGCAACAACACTGAGGTTCAGTGTGGCATATGACTAGGGATTTGCTTTTTTTTTTGGACACTTCTCACTTCTCATTAATGAGAAAACACTGGACTTCTCTAGGATTACCGTTGACCAGAAACAAAACTGCACCAGCTATATAAACACTCTGGCACCAGGGCAGATCCGAAGCTGGGAATTCTGCAGCAAGTAACTTATCTCCTGACTCCCCATCCACAAGACCCAAGTCAGGAGTGTGATGGAATGCTCTTCGCTTACCTGGTTGCCCTGCGAGTTGCATCTCGCAGGACAAGATGCACCTTTGTCCGGTTGCATCCAGGGCAAAGCTACCCACTTGATTGGCACCACACCCACCACCGTCAATATTCACTCCTTTCACTGGTGTTGTGCACCATCTCCAAGATGTCCTGCAGCACCTCCCGTTACCATCTCGAGAGACAAAGGCAGCAGTTCCGTGGCGGCAACCACCAGCTGAGAGTTCCGCTCCAAGTCACACACCATCCTAACTTGGAATGTATCCCCGTTCCTTCCCTGTCGCTGGGTCAAAATCCCTAACTGCAGGATGGGTGTACCTACACCAAAGCAGCTCCTCAACACTGTCTGAATGAGCCCAGGTGGCGCACTCTTTTGGGCAGCATGGTGGTACAGTGGTTGGCACTGCTGCCTCACAGCGTCAGGGACCCGGGTTCGATTCCCAGCTTGGGTGGCTGTCTGTGTGGCGGTTGCATGTTCTCCCTGTATCTGCGTGGGTATCCTTTGGGTGCTCTGGTTTCCTCCCATAGTCTGACGATGTGCAGGTTAGGTGGATTGGCTGTGTTAAATTGTCCTTCAGTGTCAGGGGAACCGGCTGGGGTAAATACGTGGGGCTGCGGGGATAGGGACTGGGTAGGATTGTTGTCGGTGCAGGCTCGATGGGCTGAATGGCCTCCTTTTGCACTGTAGGGTTCTATGAAAGTGAACAATCTTCTTTGTGCCTTCCCTGGAGGAAGTTGATAGAAGCTTGAAGCTGCCTTGTACGAGGCACGCAAATCCGGAGTGAAACCTCTGCCCAGCTAATGGGAGAGTCCCAGCCCTGTCCAAAGTCCTGGGATTAAATTCATTCTCATGTTTTGGTTATTTCTGTGGTAGATTCTGAAAGTCTCAAACAGAATCATTGGGGGCGGGGAGTTCCAGCTGTTCTCATCAGCGGGATTTTCTGGGTCCCTCCAGTGGTGAAGCCCCCACCTCTGCTGCCCCCAGTGGGGAGGGGGGGGGGATGGTGGATTCAGTAGGAAATTCCATTGACAGCAGCGGGACTGGAAGATCCTATTGGTGGGCACCTGTGGGCCTTCTCCTGCTGCCGAGAAACACACCACGGGGGGGGTGGTGGGGGCATAGAAATGCCGTCGGGTGGCACGGTAGCACAGTGGGTTAGCACTGCTGCTTCACAGCTCCAGGGTCCTGGGTTCGATTCCCGACTCGGGTCACTGTCTATGCGGAGTTTGCACATTCTCCTCGTGTCTGCGTGGGTTTCTTCCGGGTGGTCCGGTTTCCTCCCACGGTCCAAAGATGTGCGGGTTAGGTTGATGCTAAGAAATTGCCCCTTAGTGTCCAGGGATGCGTAGGGATTAGTGGGTAAATATCTAGGGATATGGGGGTAGGGCCTGGGTGGGATTGTGTTTGGTGCAGACTCGATGGGCCGAAGGGCCTCTTTCTGCACTGTAGGGTTCTATGGTTCTAAATCCCACCGCAAACCCCCCCTGCTCAAAAACCCCAAATTATTATGGTGCAAGACAGCAAATCCACAGGTGCTTCGGTCCGCTTTGTTGTCCAACGAGGGGCATACACGCGCTGGGTCGTACTTGGGCTGCTCTTGGTTGTTTCGAGAGTTGCCTCGTGCTTCATGTCGTCAGTGTACGCTTAAACTGGACCAACTGATGGGCAACACGACAGCTCAGTGACTATCACTGTTTGCTGTGCAGATACATGGATTTGGGTCGGTGTCTGTGGGAGTTTGCACATTCTCCCCGTGCTTGCGTGGGTTTTCTCCGGGTGCTCCGGTTTCCTCCCACACCCCAAAGATGTGCTCTGAGGCTGATTGGTGTTAACAAATTGTCCCTAAATTAGTCTCCCCTCAATCTGGTTTCCAATGTGGAGTACCATAAGCGTAGACAAGGGTCACGGGTGGAAGAGGGGACTCTCAATGTTGAAATGGCGGCGCGGGCTCGTTGGGCCGAAGGGCCTGTTTCCCGGGCTGTGTTGTTCTTTGTTCTTTGTTCTTAGTAAGACAGCATCTTTGGAGAGAGGAAAGGTGAATGTTCCTGCTCGATGGGCTGTCATTGGAGCCAGCTCTGATGAAAAGTCCTTGACCTGAAACGCGAACCCTCCTCCTCCCAGCCCTGACTGACCTGCTGAGTATTTCCACTCTCTTTCTCCTGTCTGTGGATTGGGTGTTGTTGGGAAATGGGGACGAGAGGTTTCTCTCAGACTCACTTTGTGCAGCTTTTGCTTCCCTTCAATTAGTTTTGGCTGGACTGGCATCATTGTCTAAGCAGTTGGGTATGTTACCACAATGATGGACAGGGAAGCCACCTGTAAGAGGAATTGTCCAGAGTGCCCCTCTGGTGGGGGGGGCGGGGGGGGGGGGACGGTGGTCTTGAACCTAGCTGACCTCACTCAACCAATACAGAGTCCACACAAGGCAGCATGCAATTAAAGAACCAAAGGAAGTTTATTGCTAATGTGTGCTTCAGGAGACCAGGTGGTCAGTGAGCGCTGACTACCCCCTCTGATGTAATAGTACAAGTGGGAGATTGATGCACTCTTCTGAACACTTCAGTTCCCTGCCCAACCCGTTACCCAAACTGGAGGTCCAATTACAATATTACATATTAATAGAACATAGAACACTACAGCACAAACAGGCCCTTCGGCCCACGAGTTGCGCTGATCATATCCCTACCTACTAGGCCTATCTATAACCTTAAATCCCATGTATTCATCCAGAAGTCTCTTAAAAGACCCTAATGAATTTGCCTCCACGGCAACCGATTCCACTTACCCACCACCTTCTGAGTGAAAAACTTACCCCTGACATCTCCTCTGTACCTACTCCCCAGCACCTTAAACCTGTGTCCTCTCGTAGCGACCATTTCAGCCCTGGGAAATAGCCTCTGAGAATCCACCCTATCTATTCCTCTCAACATCTCATAAACCTCTATCAGGTCGCCTCTCAACCTTCGTCTCTCCAGGGAGAAGAGTCCCAGCTCCCTCAACCTATCCTCATAAGGCATGCCTCCCAATCCAGGCAACATCCTTGTAAATCTCCTCTGCACCCTCTCAATAGCTTCTACATCTTCCTTATTACTTTAGCCAACAGCATTTCACCTGTCAGCAAGCTATCAGGAGCTCATTAGTCGACTGCACCCAAAAGTTCCTCCCTCATTCGTAAGAAACCTAACTAGGTAAATCTGGTAGAGAAAGTTTCTCTGACGTCTGCAGATTTTAATTGGTAAAGGGAGTCAGTTCTCCTGCCTCGTTTATATCAGCATGAGAAACTGCACCAGCCTTACTGATCAGGAGTGAATGTACTCCCGTACATTTCAAAGCCCTGACTAACTTGCAGCTGCCTGACTCAAGCTGATAAGGAGAACTGCTCTCTTAGTGCCCCGTTGTCCCAAAGAATTTGGTCTGTCTGATACTGTCCGCTTCCCATCATGGTCAGCAGTTAGATCGTCAGTTGACCAAGATTTAATAAGGCACACATTAAGAAAACAATTTCATAATATTTGGTTAACTTATAATTACACAGACAATATATATTGCATTAGGGGCATGGTGAACCCTTATTCTATATATAAAGCACCTTGCAATCTTCACCTTAACCTAGTTCGTTTATTCTCGTAAAGTTAATATGAGGACCTTTTAATGTAGGAGTTTTTAACTATTCTCATTCAGCACGCCACGAGGTTTTGAGAGTGTTGATCATCTGTTACCCTGACTGGAAGGAGGATCCAGCCAACATTGGGAGGTTATAAAACTGGGCAGGTTATGTGTGAGCTGGAGTGGATGCTGTAATGGGGACTGGTGATTGGTAACAACTAGAAACACCAGATTGGAAATCAAAGCAGCCTCCATCCTGAGGGTGGGAAATGACCTTCACCAGCAGAGTGAAACAAACCGATTGAAGACAGAGACTGAAGGGTGGCGGCAGCTGGGTGGGGAGCAAGACTGCTGGGGGGAGTAGGGACGGCGCTACTGGGGCAACCTGAGGACTGGCTGCTTTGGGGAGGGGGGATGGGGCTCTGCGTGGTGTGTAGTGGGGACAGGACGTTAAGCTGGAGGGGGGGGAGGGAATGGTCTGCAGGGCTATGTGGTGGGGGTGGGGCTGTGGGGGTGGTCTGCAGGAGTATATGGTGGGGATGGGCCTGTGGGGAGGGGTCTACAGGGGTATGTGGCGGGGATGGGGCTGTTGCGGGGGGCTTTGTAGTGGGGACAGGATGTTAAGATGGACGTGTGGTCTATAGGGGTGTGTGGTGAGGATGGGGTGGGGAAGGTCTGTGGGGGGGGGTGTATAGGGGTATGTGGTGGGGACGGGGCTGTGGTGGGGGGGGGTCTATGCGGGTATGTGGTGGGGACGAGGCTGTGGAGGGGGGGGTCTGTACGGGTGTGTGGTGGGGACGGATTGCTTCATTTGCAGTCTGTCTGACGTTGGCGAAGTTTCATCTCGAGAACCTTCAGCGCCTGCTCAGAGAAACCCTTCCCAATCCGTCTGCTGTTGTGTTGATTTGTGCTGTAACTCCGATTCCAGCTGAGAAGAGTCTCATGGCTGAAATTGATCCTGAATTATTCAGTAAGACCCCCCCACCACCACCTCTCCCCGTGCTCACGGCCTTTGCTTTTCTATTTCAGGTCCTGGCTTGGTTTGAAGATGAGGAAACTATCACTGCTTTTGTGGAACCCTTTGTGATCCTCCTGATTCTAATTGTGAATGCTCTGGTTGGCGTGTGGCAGGTAAGAAAGCAACGCCGATCTTATTCCACCCTCTTTCCTCTTGATTTGCGCCCTCCAGATTTGCCGCTTGTAGTTTTGCCGCTTGTAGTTTTGCCGCTTGTAGTTTTGCCGCTTGTAGTTTTGCCGCTTGTAGTTTTGCCGCTTGTAGTTTTGCCGCTTGTAGTTTTGCCGCTTGTAGTTTTGCCGCTTGTAGTTTTGCCGCTTGTAGTTTTGCCGCTTGTAGTTTTGCCGCTTGTAGTTTTGCCGCTTGTAGTTTTGCCGCTTGTAGTTTTGCCGCTTGTAGTTGTGTCGCCCCTTCCCACTAAGCAGCCACACTGTGGTTCAGTAGCATGTGCGTCGTCCATTCCAAACTACAGCACGATGACCACCCTCACTTGATTCACATGGATGAGTAACATTCAGCTTCAGACAAGAGCAGGAACCCCCCCCTCCCCGCCCCCGTATACCCCATCCTGAGTCAATAATCTAGCCTAGGGCCTGTTGTAGCATAATCATTACAACCTGAGGTTACCTCAACACTGCAAGTCGGAACTCAAGTTTGGGGCCACTCTGACATTCAGCGGCTCGCTCCCGCGTTACACAGTTGCCGGAATTTTATCACCTCGGGCTTCTAGGATCCCGCCCCAGGCCAACGGAAAATGTGAACCTCACTCGATTCTGGGGTGGGCGAGGTGGTAAACTTGCAGCCAGTGTGTCTACACACGGACCGGCTCTCTGTGATCAAATGATCAATTTCCAAGCAGATTCCAAAAGGAAAGCCAACTTCAATAACTGCAAAACAGCTCCCGTCCTCTGAAGTCAGCAGTAGATTTCAAAACTAATTGCGAGTTTAAAAGTGTACGTCTGCCTCTGCTGTTCATGGAGTCTTTTCCCTGGTTTAAATCTCGAGAGTTGCAGGAAAGGACGTGTGTAAAATGCTGAAGCAATTTATTTGTGTGCGATTCGCGTGCACGTTTAACAGAGTGGATTTTTAATGAAATTAAATCATTTGAGAAAATTTGGATGCGTGTCCCTCCCTCTCTATCACTCTCTTGGCTGGGTCTGTCGAACTTTCCTTCCAGGCTGTTACTGTTTGCTGAACCTCTCTCCTGTGAGGACATCATTCCCTGGTGTTCCCTACAGACATTTTAAGCCTGGGGATGGTACGATGGTTAGCACTGCTGCCTCAGTGCCAGGGTCCCGGGTTCAATCTCGGCCTCGGGTCACTGTCTGCGTGGAGAGCCTGCACGTTCTCCCCGTGTCTGTGTGGGTTTCCTCCGGGTGCTCCCGCTTCCTCCCACACTCCAAAGACGTGCAGGTTAGGTTGATTGGCCGTGCTAAATTGCCCCTTAGTGTCCCCAAATGTGTAAGTTAAGGGGATTAGTGGGGTAAATGCTTGAGATTACAGGGAACGAGCCTGGGTGGGATTGCCCCTCAGTGTCAGGGCAGTTATGTGAGGTCACGAGGATAGAGCCTGGGTGAGATTGTTGTCTGTGCAGACTGAATGGGGCCCTTTTTATACTGCAGGGATTCTGTACGTGTGGCCAATGTCGTCTAACTGATGGCTTTTTGATTTAGGGAATCAGGTTACTGTAATAGATTCCATTATCAGAATCTATAAGTATTTTAATTAAAATTGAGGCCGATGAAATTGGAGATAGTCTGGCATGGAAATGAAATGGACCTCCAGATAGGAAGGAGAAAGAGAGACAGAAGGTTGGGATGATAGATAATTTGCGCTGGTAGACAGTGTTATTCCCGAGGGATTGGTGCTTTCCTCTGCAATGTTTTGTCACCCCAGTAAATATTTTGGATTGGGAGCCTAAGGAAGCTTATTTAATTTTTTCAATTGGCATTATAACAGAAGTTATCGCAATCTTTAGGGGAAAAAAAGAGAAATCAAAGCATTTCAGAAAGGACTACATGTAAAGTGAATGTGTAACAGCACGTGGAGCCGAACACGAAATGTGAGGTTGTAGGTATTGGCTGAAAGCATCATTTGAAAACCGTCTACTGAGGAAGCACTGAGCTGTTATCGTTCAGAGGTTCTCGTGCGTAATTCATTGAAGTTACCGCGAGGATCTGATCAGATTCAAACACAAGATGTTTCAGATACTGAAATAAGAACAGAAAAATACTGAAATTACTCAGCTGGTCAGGCAGCAGCTGTAGTTCCCTGTTCTCTCTCTTCTCCCCTCTCATGACTATCAGTGTTACATTTGCTTGCCAGCCTGTGGACACCGTTCTAGAATCAAAGTTGGAAAATCATCACCGGGGCATCCACTATCGCCATCTCTTCAGAACCCTGAGATTTAGACCCTCCAGTCCCAGGGATTTTAGGCCCTTAAGTTGCTCCAATAGTTTTCTCTGCTTATGTTACCTTAACTCCCTCACTCTTGTTAGCCTCTTGTTTAGCTCCAGCTGTCGGGCAGACATAGAATATTCGTTCGTCGTCCGCTGTTTCCTCATTCAAACATATGAATTAGGCACAGGGGTAGGCCCGGGGCCTACTGCGCCATTGAATAAGGTCATGCCTGAAGTGATTGTGACCTCAACCTCACATTCCTTCGATAACCTTTAACCCCCTCGTTATTCAAGAATCTATCCAGCTCTGCCTTGGGCGGCACGGTAGCACAGTGGGTTAGCACTGCTGCTTCGCAGCTCCAGGGTCCTGGGTTCGATTCCCAGCTCGGGTCACTGTCTATATGGAATTTGCACATTCTCCTCGTGTCTGCGTGGGTTTCCTCCTGGTACTCCGGTTTCCTCCTACAGTCCAAAGATGTACGGGTTAGGTGGATTGGCCATGTTTAAATTGTCCCTTAGTGACCTGAGATGTGTAGGTTAGAGGGATTAGTGGGTAAAATATGTAGGTACAGGGGGTAGGGGCCGGGGTGAGATTGTGGTCAGTGCAGACTCAGTGGGCCGAATGGCCTTTCTTTGTACTGTAGGGTTTCTATGATTTCTATGAAAAATATTCAAAGATCCTGCTTCCACCATCTTTTGAGGCAGAGATTCACTACCCTCCGAGAGAAGAAATTTCTCCTCGTCTCCATCTTAAATGAGCGACCCCCAAGTTCTAGATTCTCCCACAGGACAAAACGTCATCTCCACATCCAGCAATATCCCTCAGGATCTTGTACGTTTCAATCCAGTTGCCTCTTACTCTTCTAAACTCCAGTGGATGTCCAAGCATTGTGATAACTTCCTTCATCTCTGCCCCCGAGGAACAACATTTATTTCAGCTGCTGTTCCTATATACTTGTAAAAGCTCTTGCTACCTATTTTAATATTCCTAGCCAGTTTGAGTTCACTCTTATTTTGGTGACCATTTGCTGGTTTCTCAAACGTTCCCAATCCACAGACTTGTCCCTCTCCGTTACAGCAAGGATCTGTTTCTAATCTAATCCTGTCCTTAACTTTAGTAGTAAACCACAGGTGAATCTTTCATTCCGAGTTCCTGTTTTTCAGTGTGGAACACACTTTGATTTTTTGTAAATGTTTCCTGCTGTTTGTTTACCACCTTTGAATTGTAGTCTCATTTGCCCGCTCAACCTTAGTCAGCCCATACCTGTGCTTTGTTTAGGTTTAGGATTCTTAACTGGGACTGGCATATTGTCACTTTCAAAACGAACGTGGAATTTATTTTCATTATAATCATTCTCTCCAAAAGGATTTAATTAAACCTGTGTCTTGGCACAATACAGGATTGAAAACAGGGAGAACATAAGAACATAAATAGGAGCAGGAGTAGGCCATCTAGCCCTTCGAGCCTGCCCCGCCATTCAATAAGATCATGGCTGATCTGTCGTGGCTCAGTTCCACATTCCTGCTTTCTCCCCAAAACCCTTAATCCCCTTGCCTATCAAAAACCCATCAACCCGTGTTTTAAAAATATTGAGCGAGGCAGCCTCCACCACTTCAACGGGCAGAGAATTCCAGAGATTCCAGAGTTGGGTGAAAAAGGCAGCAAAGACTAGAAGGGAGAGTGCTGATTGGTAAGGAAGTGTTACTCTTAACTCTCTGAAACTGACAGTGAGGTTCGGACTTAAAAAAAAACTTAAAAGTGACATCAGGGAAGGCTGGGATTTGATTGACTAACAGGGACCTGTACTAAATTTGAAAACCCATTTAAATTACAGGTTAGACGTTGCTTTGAGATTGAGGTAATAAGGAGATATATAATTTTTTAAAAATTAAAACTTAAAATCCAATTTAAATAAAATAGAGATGGAGGGTCAGGCGATGTGTTGTTCATGCATGATGTGGGAGCTGGTGGACCCCATTGTGGTTCCCAGTAACATGTCAGTGTTGGTTGCTTGAGGAACTCTGGTTCAGAGTGGATGAGCTGGATTCTGAGCTTTGAATGCAGCGACACATCAGGGAGGGGGAGAGATACTGTGTTCCAGGAGGCAGTCACACCCCTTAGGTTAAATACCTTGAATTCAGCCAGTGGACAGGAACAGGAGAGTGTGGCTGCGAGTGAGGCAGGTGGAGGGATCCAGGAGCTAGGGTTGCAGGAGCCTCAATCCCTGAACTTGTCCAACAGGTTTGAGATTGGTGTGGGAGGAATGGGTTTGAATTCATGGAACATTGGCACCAGTATTGGGGAAGAGGGGACCTGTTCCGATGGCACGGTCTTCATCTGAATCATGCAGAGTCCTGGTGAATTGTATAACCAGGGCTGTAGATAGGGCTTTAAACTAAATAATGTGGGGGGGAAGGTTCAGTTGTATGGAGAATTCGAAAATCCAAGTTAAAGGAGAGGGTAGAAGTGCTGGGTTAATGGAGCTAAGGGCTCAGGAGAGATTAGTAAAGTTTCCAGACCACGTAATAGAACAGAGGGTATAGAGGGTGGCAGGAATCTATCCTCAGGCAGAGCAAAAAAAGGTGACAAATATGAGAAGGGAGGTGGTCAATGCAGGACTGAGGATGTTGTACATAAATGTGCGCAGTATAGGGGACAAGGTAAGTGAGCGTTGAAATTGGCCGGTACGATGTTTTGGGCATCAAAGGGACTTGACTGCAAGGGGATCGGGGTGGGATTGAAATGTCCACGAGTACGTAACCTACCAGAAGAACAGGCAAATGGGGCAGGGTTGCATTGTTAATAAGGAATTAAGTTAAATCGATAGAAAGAAGTGACGTAGGATCAGAAGGCATGGAATCTCTGTGGACAGAGTTGAGGAATCACAAAGGTGAAAACTCCCATCAGGGTCTCAAGTACAGGCCCCCTTGCAGTAGGCAGGATGTGGGGCAGAAAATAAATCAGGAGATAGAAAAGGCAACATTACAATAATCATGGGGGACTTCAATATGCAGGTGGACTGGGAAAATCAGGTAGGGAGTGGATCCCAAGAAAAGGAATTTATGGAATGTCTAAGAGATGGATTTTTGGAGCAGTTTGTAACAGAGCCTACAATTTGGTGATGTGTAATGAGGCAGGATTGATTAGCGAACTTAAGGTGAAGGAACCTTAGGGAACAGTGACCACAGGATGATCGAATTTACCCTGCAGTTTGAGAGGGAGAAGCTGGCATCAGATGTAACATGATTGCAATTAAATGAAGGTAACTACAGAGACATGAGGGAGAAGCTGGCCAGAGTTGATTGGAAAGGGAGCCCAGCAGGGAAGACAGTGGAACGGCAAGGGCAGGAGTTTGAATGTTATTCAGGAGGCGCAACAGAAATTCGTCCCGAGGAGGAGGAAACATGCTGAGGGGAGGGTGAGGCATCCATGGCTAATGAGGGAAAAGAGAAAGCATACAAAGTGGCGAGGATTAGTGGGAAGCCAGAGGATTAGGAAGCCTTTGAAAGTGAACAGAGGACAACTAAAAAAGCAATAAAGGGGGAGAAGATGAAATGTGAGTGTAAGCAAGCTGGTAATATAAAAGAAGATAGGAAGAGGTGTTTTTTTCAATATATAAAAGGTAAGAGAGAGGCAAAAATGGACCACTGGAAAATGAGGCCGGAGAAGTAATAATAGGAAACAAAGCAATGGCACAGGAATTCAAAAGTTACTGTGCATCAGTCTTCACAGTGGAAGACACCAGTGGGATTATCAAATAAATAGGTTGGACTAAAACCTGGTGTTGTCAGACTTTTTACTATGTCCAGGAGAGTCAGGGGGGCACAGGTGAGTGTAGTGGCCATCACTAAGGAGAAGGTTCTGGAGAAACTGAAAGGTCTGAAAGTGAATATATCACCTGGATCGGATGGAATACATCCCAGGGAACTAAAAATGATAGCTGAGGAAATTGTGGAGGCATTGGTTTCAGGAATCACTGGGGGCAGGGAGGGTACCAAAGGACTGGAAAGTAGCTAACGTAACACTGCTGTGAAAGAAGGGAGGGGGAGGCAGCAGATGGGAAATTATAGGCCAGTTAGCCTGACTTCGGTCATTGGCAAGATTTTAGAGTCCATTATTAAAGATGAGATCACAGAATACTTGGAAGTGCATGATAAATTAGGACTGAGTCAGCACAGCTTTGTCAAGGAGAGGTCATGTCTGACAGTTGGAGTTCATTGAGGAGGTAACAAGGAAATTAGATAAAGGAGAACCAGTGGACATGATTTATTTAGATTTCCACAAGGCCTTTGACAAGTTGCCACATAACTTATTTAACAATCTCTTAAGAGCCAATGGTGTTAAGGGTAAGATCCTGGTATGGATAGAGGATTGGGTGACTGGCAGAAGGCAGAGAGTGGGGATAAAGGGGTCTTTTTCAGGATGGCAGCCAGTGACGTGTGGTGTGCCTCAGGGGTCAGTGCTGGGACCACAACTTTTCACAATATGTATGAACGATTTGGAGGAAGGAACTGATGGCAGTGTTGCTAAGTTTGTAGATGATACAGGTAGTACTGGGGGCAGGTTAGGAGAATGGGCAAAGAAGTGGCAGGTGGAATACCGTGCGGAAAAGTGGGAGGTTTTGCACTTTGGAAGGAGGACTGGAGACACAGACTATTTTCTAAATGGGGAAATGCTCAGGAAATCAGAAACGCAAGGGGATTTGGGAGTCATTGTTCAAGATTCCCTGAAGGTTAACGTGCAGGTTTAGTCGGTAATTAGGAAGGCAAATACAATGTTAGCATTCATGTCGAGAGGGCTCGAATACAAGAGCGGGGATGTATTTCTGAGGATGTATAAGACTCTGGTCAGACCTCATTTGGAGTATTGTGAGCAGTTTAGGGCCCCGTATCTATGGATGGATGTGCTGACCTTGGAAAGGATCCACAGGGGGTTCTCAAGAATGAAGAGCTTGTCGTATGAAGAACGGTTGAGGACTCTGGGTCTGTGCTCATTGGAGTTCAGAAGGATGAGCAGGGATCTTATTGAAACTTACAGGATATTGTGAGGCCTGGATAGAGTGGACGTGGAGAGGGTGTTTCCACTAGTAGGAAAATCTAGAACCAGAGGGCACAACCTCAGGCCAAAGGGATGATCCTTTAAAACAGAGATGAGGAGGAATTTCTTCAGCCAGAGAGTGGGGAATCTGTGGAACTCATTGCCACAGAGGGCTGTGAAGCCAAGTTATTGAGTGTCTTTAAGACAGAGATAGTTTCTCCATTAATTAGGGGATCAGGGGTTATGGAGAAAAGGCAGGAGAATGGGGACTAGAAAAGTATTAGCCATGATTGAATGGCGGAGCAGACTCGATGGGCCGAATGGCCTAATTCTACTCCTATGTCTTATGTCTACGATCTTAAAATGGCTTTATCTCTTGTTCTACACCACACAGTTCCACTAAACTTACATGAAAGTGTTTCTCCACATTCCCTCCAGACTACCTTTGTCAATTTAATTGGTCCAGCCCATGTGAAGATTGGAGTCCTCCACAATTGTAAGATTTCTTTTGTTACGGGCCCCAGTCATTTCTTACTTTGTATGTAAACAACAAAGAAAAGTACAGCACAGGAACAGACCCTCCGGCCTGTACCAATCATGGTGCCCTAACTGAAGTAAAACAAAACCTTACGAGGTCCGTATCCCCCTATTCCCTCCCTATCCCTGTACGCTAATGTGCCTGCTTCCACCACCTCCTCTGGCCGCTCTTTCCAGACACCTGCCACTCTCTGCATAAAAACCTGCACATATCTGTTAAACTTTCCCCCTCCCACCTTGTCCTTGCACCCCCTTTGTAACTGACACTCCCACCCTGGGACAAAGCTTCTGACTATCCACCCTGTCTGTGCCTCTGTTAATTCTGTGGACCTTCTATCAGCTCTCCCCTCAGCTTCCACTCTTCCGGTGAAAACAATCCTAGTTTATTCAACCTTTCCTCGTAGCCCTTCTGGTAGTGTGACGAACAGACCATCTGCTTAATGTCCAGCTTGATGGTAACTGGATTATTAGGAGGCTTGCAAACCATCAGCTTTTTCTGACCTTGTTATTCCTAATTTCAGCCCACACTGGTTGTACTGCCTAAATTTTGAGCCAATTTCCTTTCTGACTAATCTCCTGACGAGATCTTCTATTATAGAACCATAAAAAAGTCAAAGCAGAGAAAGAGGCCATTTGGCCCATCTTGTCCATGTCAACCTGCAGACACCCAAGTGCCCTTCCTAATCCCACCTTCCTGCCCGTAGCCCTGTACCCGACTGCACTTGGCATGCAGATCCAGGAACATTTTAGAAGAATTTAGGGTCTCTGCCTCCAAGTGGGGAACTGAATTCCAGACACCCACCAGCCTCTGCACAAAGTGGTTCTTCCTCATGCCAGAGTTCTGGTTTCTGTGGTGTAATGGTTAACGTTCTGGACGTTAAATCCGGTGATCTGAGTTCCAACCTCGGTGCAGCCTCTACACCTCTGCCACTCATCTTGAATCTAAGCCCCTGGTTCTAGAATTCTCTGCTAAGGAAAACGGTTTTACCCTGTCCACGCTATCTCTTCCCCTCTGTCAAGTCACCTTCTTTATCATCAGAGCTGCTCCTCATTCTCCATCCAGCTTCCCTTCATGGAATATTATCTCTCTGTTACATTATTCATTGCAGGATGCTTAACATTTGGAAATAGATCATCATAGAAACCCTACAGTGCAGAAAAGAGGCCCTTCGGCCCATCGAGTCTGCACCGAACACAATCCCACCCAGGCCCTACCCCCATATCCCTACACATTATACCCACTAATCCCTCTAACCTACGCATCCCTGGACACTAAGGGGCAATTTATTAGCACGGCCAATCAACCTAACCCGCACATCTTTGGACTGTGGGAGGAAACCGGAGCACCCGGAGGAAACCCACGCAGACACGAGGAGAATGTGCAAACTCCACACGGACAGTGACCGGAGCCGGGAATCGAACCCAGGACCCTGGAGCTGTGAAGCAGCAGTGCTAACCCACTGTGCCACCGTGCCTCCCAGAAATTAGAAATAATTTTCTATTGATATTTCAGAATTTAGTAACACTAGTTATGATTGATATGCTGCTGTTTGCAATTCAGGAGCTGGGGATTATTTAAAAGAAATCAGCATTCACTCACTGGCATTTGATCAGTAAGTGCGTAGAACTGCAGTTCTGCAGAGTGTGGAACAGAAGAACTCTGATTTTTGCTTTGTTCCGCTGTTCAAACCCACACTGATGCCCGGAATGTTGTGTTGAGCGACTGGTACATTTTGGTTAGATTGAAATGAGCCTGAGGGGAACCTCCCAGACATTAGGAGCTGCTGTTGGGAAGAAATGATGTGCAGTAATTGGCTAAATATACTACACTGAGCAATTGAAAAGACTAATTTACCAGTTAGCTCTGGAGGTAATTAAATACTTTATTTGCAATAAATAAATGTAGAATTGGTGGTGACGACAGCACAGGATGTGTGGTGCCTAGACTGCAGTCTCGGTGGATAATAGAACTGTCCCAGGTAAAACACAAGTGTGCAAATGCCTCTTTCTCCAGTTACCCCAGAGCAGAGATGTTAAGCTGGAGCCTGAGTTGAGGGTGCTCCGACACACACAGGCGAGGGATAAGAGGTATCTGGATAGTTTCTTTTTGGTTTTCTCAAACACCTTTTTACTGATGTTTTGTTTGCACTTCAGTCCCACGCTCCTGATCTAGGGGCACCCGGTGCAGAGAGGGGAGGGTCGGGATGCCAGTCTCCTTGTGAACCTGGGCCTGGCAAGTAGCGCCATCAATAGGTCCAGGCAGCGGGCAATTGGGGGGGGGGGGGGGGGGTCGTCTGTCCTGACTGTCTGCCCCTCTACCACGGCTACGTTCGCGGCCAGGTGTCCCCGGAGAGGGAGGATGCGGTGTCCGCGGGCACAGTCGACGCCTTCCGTGCCCGCTGGGGAGCGTTATAGACCCTGACAATCACATTTTCATTTCATGCGTCTTAAGTTTTCCTTTTGTACTTTTTTGTTTTTGTTCGGGCTGTTCCCCCTCCTTTTAGGGAGCTGTCCCTTTTACTTTGTCCTAATGTAATTTGAGTTTGTTTACTTGGTTTGACCTTTAAAAAAAAATAGGCTCCAGGACATGCTCACATCACAGGTGGAATTTTCCAGCTCCTCGCTGGCAGGATTTTCCAGTCCCGCCAGAGGTGATGGACATTTGAACGGCTCAGTGTAATTGACAGCTCAGCTTCCAATTGCCATGACCATCCATTTCCACTTCTGTAACATGGAGTGATTCCATTCCTGTCACAGCCCTTCATGTGTGCTTTTAAAGTTTTTTTTTTAGTTTTTGTTTCTTAGTGTCACAAGTAGGCTTACCTTAACACCACAATGAAGTCACGGTGAAAATCCCCTAGTCGCCACAATCCGGTGCCTGTTGGGGGACACTAAGGGACAATTTAGCGTGGCCAGTGCACCTAACCAGCGTGTCTTTCAGACTGTGGGAGGAAATCAGAGCACCAGGAGGAACCCCACGCAGACACGGGGAGAATGTGCAGACTCCACACAGACTGATCCAAGCCGGGAATCGAACCCGGGCCCCTGACGAAGGAGCAGCGCTCCGAAAGCTAGTGGTGTTTTCCTACCAAATAAACCCGTCGGACTTTAACCTGATGTTGTGAGACTTCTTACTGCGTTTACCCCAGTCCAACGCCGGCATCTCCAACATTATGTTGGTGACCCCCAGAGAAGACTGAGTTAGATCATTCACCAGGTTGTTGCAAATGCCTTTGCCTTGTCTTTTGCACTGATTTGCTGTCTTACGGAGAGGAGGCTGGGAAATGCTGTTAGTTACGTTGCTTATTCAGAGAGCTGACACAGATTCAGAAAGGCCCCCTGCTGTGTGTCAAGCAAAAAAATGAAAGTGCAGAACCTGCGAGGGGTATGAGAGCCAAAAACAAAGGCTTTCATCGATGCACTTTTAAGACGGGAAAATAATAAAGGGAAAACTTTGGGGTGGCACAGAGGGAACTGCTGCCTTAGTGCCAAAGAACCAGGTTCTATTCCAGCCTTGTTCACTGTCTGTGTGAAATCCTCCCCTTGTCTGCGTGCATTTCCTCCGGGTGCTCCGGTTTCCCCCCTTCACTCCAAAAATGTGCAGGTTAGGTGGATTGGCCTTGCTAAAATTGACCCCAGTGTCGGGGGATTGGCAGGGTAAGTGTGTGAGGTGACAGGAATAGGGTCTGGGTGGGATTGTGGTTGGTACAGACATGATGGGCTGAATGGCCTCCTCCTGTACTGGAGTGGTTCTCTTATTCTACAAAAACGCAGCCCCATTGAAGACGGGTAGAGGTGAGAAAATAATGCGCAGTAAGGAAATGGTAGACTTATTTTCCGTCTACTTTTACAGTCGAGGAAAAGGCACAGGGGAACTGAAAATTAGAGCAAGGGGAGGAATTTATTGAATATAAGAAGAAATAGGAGCAGGAGTAGGTCTTCGAGCCTGCCCCGCCATTCAATAAGATCATGGCTGATCTGAAGTGGATCAGTTCCACTTTCCCGCTTTCTCCCCATAACCCTTAATTCCCCTGTCTATCAGAAACCTATCTACCCGTGACTTAAATATATTCAGCGAGGCAGCCTCCACCACTTCAACGGGCAGAGAATTCCAGAGATTCACCACCCTTTGAGTGAACAAGTTCCTCCTCAACTCCGATCTAAACTGCTCCCCCCTTATCTTGAGGCTGTGCCCTCTAGTCCTGCTATCCTTTCTGAGCGGGAAGTATCTCTCTACCTCTACCCTATCCATCCCCTTCATTATCTTATACGTCTCTATAAGATCCCCCCTCATCCTTCTAAATTCCAACGAGTACAGACCCAGTCTATTTAGTCTCTCTTCATAGTCCAACCCCCTCATCTCTGGTATCAGCCTAGTGAACCTCCTCTGCACTCCCTCCAAGGCCAATATAACCTTGCGCAAGTGCGGCGACCAAAACTGCGCACGTACGCACGCACACACACAAACACACACACACACACACAAAAATGCTGGAGCCAATATATATTGGAGTATGTATATAATACACCAGCTATATATATATCTCTATACACCAGATAAACTATATATATATTTAAATATGTAAACTATATATATATATATATATATATATATATATATAAAGTTATATTGGAGCCAATATAACTTTAAAAAAATGCACTTAAGAAAATAATGGGACTTTAGGGTAAAGTTAATGGTTCTTCCCCAGGATATTAATGAAACTAGAAGGGGAAAGTACAGACATGTTAAAATTTTCCAATTTTGAAATTGTGTCATTAGATTGGAGAACAACGAATGTTATTCTATTATTTCAGGAAAGGAAGGAGGGGTAAATTAGAAAGCTAGGGCTGACATTTCTTATGAGGTGCTCTGCTGTTTAATGACCTGGACGCTCCATGCAGACTGTACACAAGCTGGGCCCTTATACTTACCGTGTGCACTGTACTCATTGCCCACACACTCCAAAAAAAATAGTTTGAGGGTGCGTTGTCTTAGCCCTGTTAGTTTTAACATCAGACGTAGGAAGTTACCGCAATCTTATCATCAGGAACTGTCTGACTGAGCATTTGGACAGGCGTGAGCTGGTCTGACAGTGAGTGTGGGCTTGTGGAAGCTGGGCCGTGTCTGACAATCTAGTTGAAGTGATTGCTATGACTAACCAAAGAACCCTACAGCGCAGAAAGAGGCCCTTCGGCCCATCGAGTCTACGCCGAACACAATCCCACCCAGGCCCTCCCCCCATATCCCTACATATTATGCCCACTAATCCCTCTAACCTACGCATCCCTGGACACTAAGGGGCAATTTCTTAGCATGGCCAATCAACCTAACCCACACATCTTTGGACTGTGGGAGGAAACCCACGCAGACACGAGTAGAATGTGCAAACTCCACACAGACAGCGACCCGAGCCGGGGATTCGAACCCAGACCCCTGGAGCTGTGAAGCAGCAGTGCTTACCCACTGTGCCACCGTGATGGATTAAGGGAGTGTTATCCATATCCACATCCCTGTTTGATCATCTCACCAGAGACTACAAGCAAAAATGAAAGTGTATTGGCCCCTGTGAGATGGGATGGTCATTTTTTTTTGGAGAGAGAGATGGAGGATGTGGCCAGCAGCGAACTGCATTTAGCTTCTGCTTCTGGACCTGCCAATTGTGTGTGACTGATGAGCATCAAAAATTCAAGCCATAAATACTGAGTCAAGTGAGATAACTAAAAGGCTGTTAAACAGAAAATTAGGGGAATTGAAAATACAGAGAAACGGGAGCCAAAAAGAAAGCAAACAAATGAGACCAGCAGCTTTGATTGCCCTGTACGTTCTCTGATGAGATGTAATCTTTAAGAAAGTCCAACAAAGCTCAGCATTGTTACTCATCCACCACAACACACCCCCAAATCCCTTTGCACTCCCTGCAGTGGAATCATTGCTTCTCATTTTTCACTTCTTTCTATATTCTACACGCCTGGTCATTTAAATACTATTTGATGTCCTGTCTTCCGTCCTGCTGTGTACAGCTGGGGGTGGTCCTGAATGATGGGTCTTGGCTCGACGCTTTGTCAACAGCAGAAATCGCGACCAAGAACATCTCTCAGTAGTCTCTGCAGTACGAAAGTATTTGCCAATCCTGTCCGCGTGGTCACTGTAGTGTAGCGGTTATATTACTGGACAAGACTTTACTGAGTTCACCTCCTTCCATACCTCTTTAAACACGGAAATTCAGTTTCTGAAAAAGCTGTAAATAAAATTTACAAAGTCGGTATTAGTAGAAGTGACCATCAGTCTGCCTGGTTGTTGTAAACGTCCGGTGCAGGGGAAGGAACTTGCTGTCCATGTCTGATCTGGATTAAATGTGACTCCAGTCCCGTGTTGACATGGTTAATTCTTAACTTCCCTCTCCAGTGGCCTCACTCTTCTCTCAGTTCTACAGGATTTGCAGCCTTCTTATCACTGCCTGTAGTCTGAGTGTGAGTAATGCCATCTCAGTGAGATGTTTTATAATAGTGGTAGCCAGTGCCGTGTTGCCAAGTTGGCTGTTGTGGAACGGATGATTTGATGGTCAGTGCTTTACTCCTTGTAAACCACGGGGGACGTTCTTCCATCCTGCCATGATTATTAGGGCCAGGAGACTTGCTCATGCCCAGATAGCTTGGCACTGCCCACTGGATATGGGACAGTGCCCACTGGGCTTGGTCAGCGATCAGTGGACCTGAGGGCCCCACTGTCTCTCTGCATGGGGATCGGTCAGGGCTGGAGGGAAGGCCAGCGATCGAGGTGGCCTGGGGTGGGGGTGGTCAGCCTGGGGGGGGTTCTGCTGGGGGAGGGAGCGGGGCTCTGTCTGTAGTGAGATGGTAGGGAGTGGGGGGAGGGCGGTCTGGAGATCGAGGCGCTCCAGGACAGGACAGACAGGCTGACGAGATGAGGCCACTGCGCACGTGCGGAGTTCTGGAACTGTCAGACTCTGCTGTGAATAGGCCCCGACCCCGCGCTTTTAATAACATTCACGATCGTGATCTCGGCATTGCACAGAGCGTGGGGGATTCGAGTCTGAGGTAGCACTGAGAAAGTCAGCGTGATTTACACCAGTTTTCCCTTCGATTCGACACTTTTTCGGTGGAATCGTGGCCCACGTATCGGTGAATGAGAACTGACCAATGATTGTACGGGCCTGCTAACGGAGCAGAAATCCTAGCAAGCCTGGACAGAGTTGGGTTTTGTGTAAGGATGCGACATGATGTATCAAGTGAACTTACCCCTCATATCCAATTTTACAGGAAAGGAACGCAGAGAATGCGATCGAGGCACTGAAAGAGTATGAACCTGAGATGGGCAAGGTGCACCGAATGGACAGGAAGACTGTGCAGAGGATCAAAGCCAGAGACATCGTGCCTGGAGACATTGTGGAAATTGCGGGTAAGAGAGACTTCAAACACCTGATCTGTGCCTGAGCACTCATGATCTATCTGGAGCTTTGGGTGGCACAGTGGGTTAGCACTGCTGCCTCACAGCTCCAGGGTCCTGGGTTCGATTCCCGGCTCGGGTCACTGTGCGGAGTTTGCACATTCTCCTCGTGTCTGCGTGGGTTTCCTCCGGGTGCCCCGGTTTCCTCCCACAGCCCAAAGATGTGCGGGTTAGGTTGATTGGCCATGCTAAAATTGACTGTAGATGCGTGGATTAGAGAGGATTGGTGGGTAAAATATGTAGGGATTGGGGGTAGGGCCTGGGGTGGGATTGTGTTGGGTGCAGACTCGATGGGCTGAATGGCCTCTTTCTGTACTGTAGGGTTTCTATGATTCTAAATTCTTCAGGCGTCTGTTCCAACCGTTTGAAGATCCGGATGATTGTGCGCACACAACTCAATATTTTTAATGCAACTCCGAAATACTTTGGAAATTTAAAGGATGTACTTACTGCAACTAAGAATTTTTTCTGTACCGATGATGCCCCCCTGATTTTAGAACCAGCCTGTCCGTACATTGCTGCAAACTGAGAGCCAATTTCCACACAGCAAAAACTCAATTAGATAAATGACCTGATATAATATTTCAACTTAAGGATGCTCTTATTCCAGTAGCACTGTGGGATTTTTTTTTGGGTTAAAGGGTGAAAGGAGACAAGTTTAAAGGGAATATTAGGGGGGGCAGCTTCTTCACACAGAGAGTGGTGGGAGTGTGGAACGAGCTGCCGGTTAAATGCGGGGTCACTTTTAACATTTAAGAAAAATTTGGATGGGTTCATGGATGAGAGGGGTGTGGAGGGATATGGTCCAAGTGTAGGTCAGTGGGACTGGGCAAAAAATGGTCTGGCACAGATGAGGCCTGTTTCTGAGCTGTAATTTTCTATGGTTACATCTCCCCACGGCCCCCTTAGAACGGAACCGAGGCTCTCCACAGAGTTGCCACTAGCAGAGAATGCTCGACTGAAGTTTTCCTGCCTGTGTGTGCCCTCTTGATGCTAGAGAGAGAGAGAGAGCAGCTCTTTAGCTTGAGATCCTCTCCCCGTGTGCTCTTGCCATTTTGTAAACCAGCCGTTTGAACAGGTTACGAAACTTTCCCCCACCTGCACCAAATTTCTGCTGTGGCAGCTGAGCTTGCAGGTGTAGAGCGGAATCCGATTCCGATTTCTTTTTTTTATCGCCCGATGAAGAAAGCAGCCGGCTGTGTTCAATGAAGGCGGCGCAGGTGGTTAGCACTGCTGTCTCGCAGCGCGAGAGGCCCAGGTTCGATTCCAGCCTCGGGTGAGTGTCTTTGCACGTTCTCCCCCTGTCTGGGTTTCCCCCGGGTGCTCTGGTTTCCTCCCACAGTCTAAAGAGATGTGGGTTAGGTTGGTTGGCCATGATAAATTGACACTAGTTTCGGTGGGGGGGGGATTGGCAGGGCGCGTATGTGGGGTTACGGGGATAGGGTGGGATTGATGTAGATGCAGGCCCGATGGACCGGGTTAGGTGGATTGGCCATGCTAAATTGCCCCTTTGTGTCAGAGGGATTAGCAGGGTAAATAAGTGCAGTGACAGTGATAAGGCAGGGTAGGATTGTGGTCGGTGCAGACTTGATGGGCCGAATGGCCTTCTCGTGCACTGTATGGATTCCATAAGAAAATTATGCAAAGGTATGAAAATAGGAGCAGGAGTGGGCCTTCTGGCCCTTGGAGCTTGCTGGGCTATTCAATATGATCCTCAATCTCAGTGCCTGGAATCGTTTAAGACTTACCCGGATAGTCACATGAGCAGACTGGGAATGGAGGGATACAAATGAATGGCCTAGTTGGACCAATGAGCGGCACAGGATTGGAGGGCCGA
Organism: Carcharhinus amblyrhynchos; assembly: GCF_965287045.1. Lineage (NCBI taxonomy): Eukaryota > Metazoa > Chordata > Chondrichthyes > Carcharhiniformes > Carcharhinidae > Carcharhinus > Carcharhinus amblyrhynchos. The sequence goes on along the minus strand of NC_137346.1, from coordinate 43,446,614 downwards.
AGGGCCTGTATCCTGTGCTGTTCTTTTGTTCATATTTAAAAATTCTTTGGTGGAACATGGATCATTTATTGTCCATCGCCCATACCTAGTTATTCCTACCTCTCTCCGCTCCCCCCCCCCCTTTATCCCTTGATTCTTTTAGTATCTATAAATCTAAGTATTCCTTTTTTTTAAATATATTCAGTGATTTGGCCTCTATAGCCTCCTGTGGTAGTGAATTCCATCGGCCCACCACCCTCCGAGTAAAGAAATTTCTCCTCGTCTCAGTCCAAACTGGCCGATCACTCGGCATCCTGAGACCGTGACCCTTTCTGGTGGCGTTTACTACCAAATAAACCCTGTTGGACTTTAACCTGGTGTTGCGAGACTTCTCACTCTCTTTACCCCAGCCCAACTCCGGCCTCCCCACGTCATCACGATAAATATTCCAGGTACGGTCTCATCGAGGCCCTGTACACCTACGATGAGACATCACGTTCCTGAACTCTTGTCCTCTTCCAATGAAAGCAACGCCATTTGCCTTCCTAACTGCTTGCTGCATCTGCAAAAGTGTTTTCAGTGACTGGTAAGCAATATCTGGGTGCTGTTCATTTCACTGGAAGATTGTTATTCTGTTGAGGCCTACGTTTTATGAGTTTGATGCGCTGAAACTGATGAAACGTGTAACTATAGTAATTTACCTTGCTTCATTTTTGCCTGTAATTAGGATGATTAATTTGACAGGTCTGTATTATTTTGTTGTAGCTGAGCGATTCCGATATCCAGTTCACAAATAGCCCACCCACAACCCAAAGCTTTGCGGTCTTTGGAGCTCATTGCAAACCAAGAATGCATCAGTTTGCTTTTAAAACTAGAGCCTTGAACCATTGATCACCAACGCCTTCTGTGTAATAACAACACAAGAGTGCTGGAAACGCTGCAGTTTCAGGCAGCGTGTTAACATTTCAGGTCAACAATCTTTCATGAGAACTCAGAAGAACTTAGATTCAGGGAAATTCAGTCAAAAGCTGGAGAGTCAAAATAAAATCCATCTTCTGGTATAGTTGGGGTTATTCTAGTCTAACTGGTACAAGTTGGGATTATTCTAGTTTATCTGATATACAAGTTAGGGTTATTCTAGTCTAACTGGTACAAATTGGGTTTAGTCTACTTCAGCTGATATATAGTTAGGGTTATTCTAGTCTACCTGGTACAAGTTGGGATTATTCTAGTTTATCTGATATATAGTTGGGGTTATCCTACTCTAACTGGTTCAGCTTGAGTATTCTAAACCACTGTTGATGTCTAATTCAGTGATGCAGCCTAGATTTTCATTGGTATAGCTCAGGTGATGCAGTCCGCTGTTTAACTGGGATGACTTAGTTGCTGGTGTAACTGGTAACGTTAGGGTTATAGCTGCAGTCTGTATGTAACTGGCGTAAGTTAAACCTATGATTGACTTATATAGTTAGAGCTTTCAGGTCTTTATCTTTCTCTTTTATTAATTTCTTGTTCACAGTAATTGTGTTTTAATGTGAGAAAATTGACTGCATGTTAGATGCAATCAATCCCATAATTATATTGCTGCAGAGCTCTAATTATAGAGAATGCTAAACTGTTGATTCACAGAGTTGGTATTAAAGTTAATTGAAAATTTTACTAAAGGCTTACAAAATAACATAATGGGTTTGAAGTATTTCATTGTCTTTGCAATCCCAATATTGTGATTACATGACTGTTTTCAATCACCACAATATGTATTCTCTTTGATCTGTTATCTGCTCCAGGACTCAGCACTGCTGCAGGCTGCTGGCACTTTGCAAAGCTCTCCTCCAGATAGAGGATGAGCATAAGCAATCGTGGCTATTCAGGCAATCAGAGACTTCAAAGTGCAATGCTTTGGTCTCTTTTACTGAAGGAGATGAGGTTTTGGTGAACTATTTTGGGCACCTGGGACACCTTTTAGAGAAGAGAGTCTTTGCTTTCCATTAAGCACAGATTCGTGGAGTGCCGAGCTTTAGGGGCAGAGACATCTGTTCCCAATGACGCTGCTCAAAGCAAAACACAACAGGGAATCATAGAGTCATAGGGTGATAGAGATTTACAGCGTGGAAACAGGCCCTTTGGTCAATTTGCCCGTGCTGCCAGTTTTTTAATCCCTAAACTGGTGCCAATTGCCCGCATTTGGCCCATATCCCTCTTTCTCCATTTTACCCATGTCTAAATGCTTTTTAAAAGACAAAATTGTACCTGCCTCTACCGCTACCTGTGGCAGCTTGTTCCAGACAGTCGCCACCCTCTGTGTGAAAAAATTGCCCCTCTGGACACCTTTGTATCTCTCCCCGCTCACCTTAAACCTATGCCCTCTAGTTTTAGACTCCCCTACCTTTGGGAAAAGATCTTGACTATCTATGGCCCTCATTATTTTATAGACCTCTATAAGATCACCCCTCGGCCTCCTACGCTCCCGGGAAAAAGCCTCTCCTTATAACTAAAACCATCAAGTCCCGGTAGCATCCTAGTAAATCTTTTCATAGAATCGTAGAACCCTACAGTGCAGAAAGAGGCCATTCGGCCCATCGAGTCTGCACCGAACACAATCCCACCCAGGCCCTACCCCCCCACATCTCTACATAATATACCCACTAATCCCCCACATCTCTACATAATATACCCTCTAACCTACACATCCCTGGACGCTAAGGGGCAAATTCTTAGCACGGCCAATCAACCTAACCCGTACACCTTTGGACTTTTCTGCACTTTATCTAGTTTAATAATCTTCTTTCTATAATAGGCTGATTTGCATGTGTATCAAACCCTCTTTGGCCAGAAGTACCTTGAAGCAAGTAGAGACTGAACCTTGCCCCAATTTTATCCTTCAGTTCCAAACTTAACTGGGTAACAGTCTCAGTTTTTCCACCTCATTGTTTACAGCTGAGGGTTGCCACGGTGACAGTGTTGTCACCCGTCTTCCTCTTTCCTTCCCCTGGATGTTATGCCTCCCCCGTCCCATTGCCTGGAGACGCTGACTGAGGCCACGTGTGATACTTGGCTAGTTTGGCATTGACCTGCCGTGAACAGTGGGATCTCCCGGTCTGTGTGAGGTTCCGCTACACCACTCCCTGCAACACACAAAACCGTTCGGGAAACCCAGCCAACAACAAAGTCACTGTTAGATGAGAGGGAGTCTCTGTTCCTTGGGGAGGATGGAAAGGCCTCTTCATCTTTAATCCTTTGATATTCCCAGTGTGTTGCTGGGGACAAAAGACCTTTTGTGAGCAATCTGCTATTTTTAAACGGATGCGATTCTCTGGATTTCAGAGGTCTGGGAATGAGTGGGAGGGATGTGCTGAAAAATTGGCCATGGAGACTTTGTTAAAAATGCATTAAAAAGTCGGAAGGTTTTTAGAAAAAAAAAATTCCATGGAGTAAACAACTCAGTAACTTGGCAGGAGACGAGAGAGAAGGAAGAATCGGAATATTTACTGAGCAGGCAATGTCTCACTTCAGCCACGCCTATCAAGGATTTGCTATGGGAAATATTGGCATCATTGTGTTAGCTGAGTAAGTTCCAAGTTTCATTCATACACTTGGCTCTGTTGTAAGTTTATATTGTTTTGGAACATGTTTGACATCTCCCAGTGCTCCTCGCTCGGAGCTGTGGCCACAGGGTCGTTATTTAGTGGTGATTCTGGCAACCTCGAGATGTGTTGTTAGATTTTTTTTTTATTCATTTGTAGGACACGGACATAGCTAGCTGGCCAGTAATTATTACCCAACCCTAGGCGCTCTTGGAGGGCAGTTGAGAGTCAACTACATTGCTGTGGCTCTGGAGTTCGGTGTAGGCTAGGCCAGACCAGCTAAGGACAGCAGATTTCCTTCCCGAACCAGATACGTTTTTCCGATAATCGCCAATGGTAGATTTGTAATTACAGATATTTTTTATTGAAATCAAGTCCTACCACGTGCTGTAGCAAGATTCGAAACCAGGTCCCTGGACCGTGACTGAATTTGTGGATTAATAGTCTGGCGATAATACCATTAGGCCATTGCAGCCCCTCTTATTGACCGTACAGCCAAAAGGTCATCACCGATGAACTTCAGCTGGATCGGCTCCCAACTCGATGCTCAGATTTGACCCGTTAGCTGCCAGTACAGAGCATGTGTCAGTGCCAAAGATGTGCGGGTTAGGTTGATTGGCCGTGCTAAATTGACCCTAGTGTCGGGGGATTAGCTGGGTGAATATGTTGGGTTACGGGAATAGGTTCTGGATGGGATTGTGGTCGGTGCAGACTCGATGGGCTGAATGGTCTCCTTCTGCACTGTAGGGATGCTAAGGAAAATCTCTGCCCATGCTGATACCGCAAAGGGGAATCTGTATTAGTTTGAACAAAGATTATGCATCCATGTACCTTGGTTTGCTGGTGCCTCCTGACTGGGTCTTTCTCCGTCCTTCTCCTGTAGTCTGTCTTCCGCATCGGGGATGCGCTTGCAGGGATCGTCCATCCCCCTGTCTCTGTCTGAGTGAAGATGGGATTTTCACTAGCCAAACATACCAGAGCCTACTGACTGTTCACCGAGTGTGGGGTGTTTGTGTGCTGGGAACTGCATGTTAAAGGAGGAGGAGAGAAAGACTGGCACTTGCCTTTCGCAGCCACTGGACGTCACTAAACACTTTTGAAGAGTGATCGTAGTGTAGGAAATGTAACAGCTTGTCTCCCCGTCTGTGTGCAAGGACAATTAGGGATGGACAATAAATGCTGGCCTGGCTGGTGACCCCCCACATCCCATGAATTTGCACACAGCAAACAAACAGCAGTGTGAGAAAGAGCAGGTACTCTGTGTTTGAATGTTGTTATTGGGGAATAATCATTGGCCAGGACACTAGGGTCATCTCTCCTACCTTTCATGGTTTGAGGACAGGGGTGAGGAGGAATTACTTCACCCAGAGGGATGTAAATGTCTGGAATTCACTCCCGCAGGAAGTAGTTAAGGCAAAAACGTTGTGTGATTTCAAGAAGAAATTAGCCAAAGCTCTTGGGGCTAAAGGGGTCATGGGGTATGGGGGGGGGATCAGGATATTGAATTTGATGATCAAAATGAATGGGAGAGCAGCCTTGAAGGGCCAAGAGGCCTCTACTACTGCTTCTAGTTTCTGTAGGATCATCTCTACCCACCCAAGAGGCAGGGTAGGTAAGGACTCGGCTTAAATGTCTCGTTTGAAAGAGAGTTTCTTCAACAATGCAGCACTCAGTACTGCATTGGAGTATCAGCACATACTTTGTTCTCGAGTCCTGGCGTGGGGCTTTGAGCCCTGAACCTTCTCATTCAGAGGCAGGTGTGCCATCCACAGAGCCACAACAAACGTGTGCTCCAACTGCCAACCCTCAGAGACATAGTAATCACATTGTTTACAGTAAAGTTTGTTTATTAGTCATAAGAAACAGGAGCAGGAGTCGGCCATCTAGCCCTTCGAGCCTGCCCCGCCATTCAATAAGATCATGGCTGATCTGAAGTGGATCAGTTCCACTTTCTCCCCATAACCCTTAATTCCCCTGTCTATCAGAAACCTATCTACCCGTGACTTAAATATATTCAACGAGGCAGCCTCCACCACTTCAACGGGCAGAGAATTCCAGAGATTCACCACCCTTTGAGTGAAGAAGTTCCTCCTCAACTCTGATCTAAACTGCCCCCCCTTTATCTTGAGGCTGTGTCCTCTAGTCCTGCTGTCCTTTCTAAGCTTGAAGAATCTCTCTACCTCTACCCTATCCATCCCCTTCATTATCTTATACGTCTCTATAAGATCCCCCCTCATCCTTCTAAACTCCAACGAGTACAGACCCAGTCTATTTAGTCTTTCTTCATAGTCCAACCCCCTCATCCCCGGTATCAGCCTAGTGAACCTTCTCTGCACTCCCTCCAAGGCCAAAATATCCTTCCGCAAGTGCGGCGACCAAAACTGCACACACTACTCCAGCTGCGGCCTCACCGGTGCCCTGAACAGTTGCAGCAAGAAGGCTTACATTAACACTGCAATGAAGTTCCCGTGAAATTCCCCTAGTCGCCACAGTCCAGTGTCTCTTCAGGTCAATGCATCTAACCAGCACGTCTTTGAGTGTGGGAGGAAACAGGAGCGCCCGGAGGAAACCCACGCAGACACGGGGATAATGCGCAAACTCCACACAGACAGTGACCCGAGCCGAGAATCGAACCTGGGTCCCTGGCGCTCTGAAGCAGCAGCTAACCGCTGTGCTACCGTGCCACCTTATTGCACAAAGACCAGTCTGTAGCAAGCTTGTTTTAGAGCTTTAAGAATGGTAAATGAATTTTTGAAGCACACAAGGGTGTTCAGGAGATAGTCAATCTCAATCGACAAGTCGATTCCCATTGGCTGCCGAGCCAGAGCTGACATCGTGTAGAACTCGGGCTTCCTGTGATGACGAGCCAATCAGCTCACTGGATGCTGAAAAGCGGGCACCAAAATATGGACTCGGCTGGATGAAGACAAAACGGCGAGCGAGGAGCCAGGGACCCCCGAGAGGACAAAAACCTCTCCTTTCTACCGGGAGTAGGAAAGCAAATTTCTCTTTTGACATTTGTAAAGACAAAACCATGGCCGATTTCGGGGCGGGGTAGCCTCACGGAACGGAATTCTCCATCGGCCTCAGGCGGGATTTTCCGAGCCTCACCCGAGCGAGCTCCCAAAATACTGGCCCACCCAGAGTGTAGCCACGAGTAATAGCGCCGTTCGGACAAAGAAAGTTGGGGAGTTAAAGGGGAATGTTGCAATCTCAACGGTCACTCTTCTCAAAACCTGCGGTTAAAGGCGAGACGAGCAAAATAGCGTCTTTTCACATTAGCCATCTGCTGGCAAAACATGTGAGTGGTTTCTTATCAAGGAGGCATGATTGCTGTTGCCGACCCCTTGTTCAAAGATCTTAAAAACAAAGATGGAATTATGACAGCCATCGTGAGCATGACGCTCCACGCTTTAACAGTAGCCAGAGGGTGCAACTGTTGTCCGAGGCTGTGTCCCAGTGGATACGCCAAGACTTCAGGCTGCCAATGTTTCTCGCTGCTGTTTAATGAGTCAGTAGACCCAACCGGTTGTGTTTGTTGGCGTGGCATTCAAAGATGCAACAGCAAAGGAGAACTTCCTTGCCCCACACACTGAGGACAAGAGGTCAGAATGTCTACATCGTAATTAAATGGCGTGACACAGAAGAACATCCCGATCGAGAAACTGGTTTCACCGTCAATGCAGGGCTTTGGTACACTCGCAGAACTGGTCCTGAATTCTCCTCGTCTGTCAATTACTACCAATAAGTGCTAGTGAGCAAAGTTATTGACTTTTCTCACGCAGTGACAGCAACGTTGCTCGTTCAAGTCATTACTCTAGCTTGATGCCACCTGTTGTGAGCTAATCTCTCATGCAGATGTGAGGTGGTTAAGTCAAGGCAAAGTCTTCCAGAGATTTTTTGCATCTGCCTGAAATAATCGCCTTCCTTAAACCAAGACGTAAGGTGTCAGATGGTTGCTACATTCAGTGTTTCTTATGAATGTAAGTACAAAAGCCAATGAGCTGCGGGGGGGGGGGACGAGGTTTGTCACACATGACCAGTGCAATGGAACTGGGTCCGTGGGCCTCCCAGTGAGAGAACAAAATTACTGCGCGCTTCACAAATCTGGAGAAAATCCAACAAACGGAAAGGGCTCCATCCAAATGCGTTCTGTGACCACCTGAACAGATTGGAAAAGAAATTCGACACTCGGTTTCAAGAGTTAGACAAGATGGTGCACGTCAGAGAACTAACAGCAACCTTTCAGTGGGTCTTTGTACAGAGTTGGACCTGACCTGGAAATAATCACAGTAAGAAGCCTGACTACACCAGCTTAGAGTCCAACCAGTTTATTTGATAGTAAACCCACAAGCTTTGGGAAACGGTGTTCCTTCATCAGGTGCGTGGAAGGTTCTTATCAGAGAAAGGCATATAAAGTCACACACAGTTTACAGAATACTGATTAGAATGTGAGTCTTTACAGCTAACCTGCTGTTCAAGTCTTAAAGGTGCAGACAATGTGAGTGGAAGGAGCATTAAGCCCCAGGTTAAAGAGATGTGTATTGTCTCCAGACAGTACAGTAAGTGAGGTTTTGCAAACCCAGGCAAGTCATGGGGGTTACAGAGAGTGCGACATGAACCCAGGATCCCGGTTGAGGCCGTCCTCATGTGCGGAACTTGGCTTTTATTAGAATCATAGAGCCCTACAGTACAGAAAGAGGCCCTTTGGCCCATCGAGTCTGCACTGAACACAATCCCACCCAGGCCCTACCCCCATATCCCTACATATTATACCCACTAATCCCTCTAACCTACACATCCCTGGACACTAAGGGGCAATTTCTTAGCACGGCCAATCAACCTAACCTGCACATCTTTGGATTATCTGGGGCATCTCAAAGCAATCTCAGTAAGCTACTATTTGCAGTGTGTCACTCTTGAAGAGTAGGGAAAGCTGGCATCCAGTTTGTGTTACATAGAGCATAGAACATTCCAGCGCAGTACAGGCCCTTCGGCCCTCGATGTTGCACCGACCAGTGGAACCAATCTAATGACCCTCTAACCTAAACTAGAACATAGAACATTACAGCGCAGAACAGGCCCTTCGGCCCACGATGTTGCACCGACCAGTTAAAAAAAAACAACAACAATGACCCACTAACCTAAACCAATCCCTTTTCGTCCATAAACCTGTCCACAGACCTCTTAAACGCCCCCAAACTAGGCGCATTTACAACCGCAGCAGGCAGGGCATTCCAATCCCTCACCACCCTCTGGGTAAAGAACCTACCCCTGACATCTGTCCTATAACTAACCCCCCTTAGTTTAAAGCCATGCCCCCTCGTGCTAGATTTTTCCATCCGAGGAAAAAGGCTATCACTATCCACCCTATCTAAACCTCTAATCATCTTATATGTTTCAATAAGGTCCCCTCTTAGCCGCCTTCTTTCCAGCGAAAACAACCCCAAATCCCTCAGCCTCTCCTCATAGGATCTCCCCTCCATACCAGGCAACATCCTGGTAAACCTCCTCTGCACCCTCTCCAAAGCCTCCACATCCTTCCTGTAATGTGGGGACCAGAACTGCACACAATACTCCAAGTGCGGCCGCACCAGAGTTGTGTACAGTTGCAACATAACGCTACGACTCCTAAATTCAATCCCCCTACCAATAAACGCCAAGACACTGTATGCCTTCTTAACAACCTTATCTACTTGATTCCCAACTTTCAGGGATCTATGTACACATACACCTAGATCCCTCTGCTCCTCCACACTATTCAAAGTCTTCCAGTTAGCCCTATACTTAACACATCTGTTATTCCTACCAAAGTGAATTACCTCACATTTCTCCGCATTAAACTCCATCCGCCACCTCTCGGCCCAGCTCTGCAACCTGTCTGTCTTCCTGCAAACTATGACACCCTTCCTCACTATCTACCACACCTCCGACTTTGGTGTCATCAGCAAATTTACTAATCCACCCAACTATACCCTCATCCAGATCATTAATAAAAATCACAAACAGCAGTGGCCCCAACACAGATCCCTGAGGCACACCACTTGTAACCGAACTCCATGATGAATATTTACCGTCAACCACCACCCTCTGTCTCCTATCCGCTAGCCAATTCCTGATCCAATTCCCTAGATCACCCCCAATCCCATACATCTGCATTTTCTGCAGAAGCCTACCATGGTGAACCTTATCAAACGCCTTACTAAAATCCATATACACCACGTCCACTGCCTTACCCCCATCCATCTCTTTGGTCACTTTCTCAAAAAACTCAATAAGGTAAACTATTCCAATGTTATCCATATGCCTATCCACTGACCATTTGAACGCCCTTAAAGTTGGTGAGTCCACAACTGCTGCAGGCAGGGCATTCCACACCCTCTGAGTAAAGAACCTACCTCTGACATCCGTCCTATAATTACCACCCCTCAGTTACGGCAGCTCCCACAAACACAAGTGAGACAAATCACCAGGACAATCTTTCAGTCTGGGCTGAGGGACAGATTGGGAGAAATCCTCTTTCAGGAGTGGGGGCTGAACCTTGGTTTACTGTCTCATGTGAAAGGTGACACTTTCACCAGCTTGGCACTAGCCTCATCAGTTGAGATACCGAGCTCCATCCTTGGGTGAGACGTGAACCCACACCCTCTGGAATCTGGGTGTTGCCGTCCAGACATGGCTGACACACCTGTGCTGGAATTGTACCGCCTTGCCAGCCCGGAGCTTGTGAGATCCTGCCCGAGGCCAACAGAGAATGCCTGTCTGCGAGCCTCGCGCTCAGGTGGGCGTGCCGGTAAAATTCCTGCCCCAGGTGTCAGCTGGATTGGCCAGGGATTCTGGATTTACTCCAGGGTTTTAGTATGATGTGTGTGTACGGAATGTAGACTTGGCGGTTTGGGTAATGGATGTGGGATAACCTGAATTGTCATTTTAAAAACTGAGCTAGCATTGAAAAGGGAGGAACGGTTGTTGACAGGTGATTGTAGTCACCACTGCACAAAGCAGTTGTGTTCCCCCTGACTACAGGGAACACTGAAGGTGTGGAAATTTGGAGCAGATTTGGTAAATACCCAAAATTACAGCAATCCCGTCAATGATCTTGGGGGTGAGGGGGGAAGGGGATAATTTAGCCGGGGGCTCATGCACCAGGTTATTATCCAGTGACCCCATTCCACTTCTGGATCACTTGTGTGAGTTAATCTTTAATGGTTTAAATATTGGACCCTCAGAACTCTCCCTTTACTGCTACTGGCACAGAGTCATAGAGGTTTCTCGCATGGAAACAGGCCCTTCGGCCCAACTTGTCCATGCTGCCCTTTTTTTTTTTGAAACCCCCTAAGCTAATCCCAATTGCCCACGTTTGGCCCATATCCCTCTATACCCATTGTACCCACGTAACTATCTAAATGTTTTTTAAAAGATAAAATTGTACCCGCCTCTACTACTACCTCTGGCAGCTTGTTCCAGACATTCTCCACCCTCTGTGTGAAAACATTACCCCTCTGCACACTTGATGTCCTACTCTCTCTCCCTTGTTGCTCTTTTGCCCTTTATGTATTTGTAGAAGCTCTTTGGATTCTCCTTTGCTTTATCTGCTAAAACAATTTTGTGTTCCCTTTTTGCCCTCCTGATTTCTCGCTTAATTCTACTCTTACACCCCCCTATACTCTTCAAGGGATTCACTTGATCCCAGCTGCCTACGCACGTCCTGTGCCTCTTTCTTCTTCTTCTTGTCCAGGACCTCAATATCCAGGGTTCCCGACTTCTGCCAGCCTTGCCCTTCACACTCAGAGCAATGTGTTCACACTGAACCCTGGTTAACATACTTCTGAAGGCCTCCCACTTACCAGACGTCCCTTTACCTTCCCACAGACTCCCCCAATTAACTTTTGAAAGTTCCTGCCTGATACCATCAAAACCTGTCATGCCCCAATTTAGAATTTTAACTTTAGGGCCAGACCTATCATTCTCCATCGCTATCTTAAAACCAATGGAATTATGGCCATTGGTCCCAAAGTGATCCCTCACTAACACTCCTGTCACCTGCCCTTCCTTATTTCCCGAGAGGAGGTCAAGTGTTGCTCCCTCTCTAGTCGGGCCATCCACATACTGAATGAGAAATTCCTCCTGAATACACTCAACAAATTTCTCTCCATCCAACCCTCTAATGCTATGGCTCTCCCAGTCAATGTTGGGAAAGTTAAAATCTCCGACTATTACCGCCCTATTTTTCTTGGAGCGATCTGGAATCTCCTTACATATTTGCTGCTCAATTTCCCGCTGACTATTTGGGGGCCTATAGTACAACCCTATCAAAGTGATTACCCCCCTCTTATTTCTCAATTCTACCCATATAGATTCAGTGGCCGAACCCTCGGATATATCCCCCCCTCAATACGGCCGTGATGCTTTCCCTAATCAAAAGTGCAACTCCCCCTCCTGTCTTAGCTCCTGTTCTATCTTTCCTGTAGCATCTGTACCCTGGGACATTGAGCTGCCGGTCCTGTCTCTCCCTTAGCCATGTTTCAGTGACAGCTATAATATCCCAGTCCCACATACCCATCCATGCCCTGAGTTCATCTGCCTTGCCCGTCAGGTCTCTTGCATTGAAATAAATGCAGTTTAATCCGGACTTCCCTTGCTCTGTGTCTGGCACTAGGATTACTGACCCTGCCTTTATTACTTAATGTGCCCTCTTTAACTCCTGTGCTGTCCTCAAACTTCTCTTCCGTCTCCCTACTGCTTTGGATCCCACCCCCCCTGCCAAACTAGTTTAAATCCTGAGTGGCTCTAGCAAATCTCCCCACCAGGATCTTAGTCCCCCTCCAGTTCAGGGGTAACCCATGCCTCTTGAACAGATCAGCTCTTCCCCAGAAAAGATCCCAATGATCCAAAAATCTAAATCCCTGCCCACTGCACCAGCTGTCAAGCCAGGCATTCATCTGCCTAATCCTCCTATCCCTACTCTCACTAGCACGTGGTTCCGGTAGTAGTCCTGTCACATTCCTCTCCGTTTAAATTGCATTTTCATGGCTACCTACAAAATCAGTGTTACCATGGAATCCCCATGATGCAGAAGGAGGTCATTTGCCCCATCAAGTCTGCACCGACAGCAGTCCCACCTAGGTCCTATCCCCATAACCCCACATGTTTACCCCGCTAATCCCTTTAACCAAGGCATCCCGGGAGACTAAAGGGCAATTTAGCACGGCCAATACACCGATCCCACACATCTTTGGACTGTGGGAGGAAACCGGAGCACCCGGAGGAAACCCACGCAGACACGAGGAGAATGTGCAAACTCCACACAGACGGTGACCCACGGAGGAAATCATACCCAGGTCCCTGGCACTGTGAGGCAGCAGTGCTAACCACTGTGCCACCTTATATTTCCACCCTTGATAATGGTCAAAATTGTTTGATTGTCGTAACAAAGAACAACACAGCACGGGGAAACAGGCCCTTCGGCCCAACGAGCCCGCGCCAACATTTTAGCATTGAGTGCCCTCCTCTACCCATGACCTTTGTCTACGCCTATTGGGGAAGACTAATTTAGGGACAATTTGTTACACCAATCAGCCTAAGAGCGCATGTTTGGGGTGTGGGAGGAAACCGGAGCACCCGGAGGAAACCCACGCAAGCACGGGGAGAATGTGCCAAACTCCCACAGACACCGGCCCAAATCCATGTATCTGCACAGCAAACAGTGATAGTCACTGAGCTGTCGTGTTGCTGTCATAATGTTAGTAAAACATTCACACCAACGGGATAGAATCCTGAAAACCAGTCCAGTTCCAACCAGATAGTTCAGTACACACCTTTCAGTTGGTTTGACCTCAGGAGCAGCCCACTGATGACGCCCAGTGTTGTAACAGAGAGAGGCTGGTACACCTCCTCCCCATCTAATCATCAAGACTGAGTCACTTTCCTGGAATGCCTTCAGTTAAAACAATTTTAACCGTCATTACATTGTGACTGGCTTGCTTCCAATTTGATGCTGTCATCACGGTGACTCGACACCCTTGGCCCTCAGGTCAGGGTCAAGGGTCAAGCTTGACTTTGCTGTCACTCTAAGTAGGAGACCCCCCCCCCCCTCCCTTTGGAGGAGCTGCCATTCTGATGAGGTGTCAAATGGGAGGTCCCATCAGGTGGGTGTAAAAGATGCCATTTCACACTTGGTTCCTGGTGTTGTGGCCAACGGTTACCCTCAGTCAATAACACACTGCTATTTTTGGGCACTTCCTGTGCCCACATTGACTGCTATCGTTCTTTCATTGCGACGCTAACCACACTTGAGAAGTAATTTGTTGGCTGGAACGGCACTCTGGAATGTCTCGCAAGATATAAAATTGATGCGACTCTTGAGGTGCATTGACCCAGATTTCCACCTGGGCCAGCCGGGAGATGGGCTACACTGTGTTGAGGGACATGAGGCAGTGCTGCCAATGTGGGAGGCATCAGAACCCAAAAAGGCCCTGTTAGCAAGTGTGAGGTTATCCGCTTTGGAAGAAATAATAGTAGGAGGGATTATTATTTAAAGGGAGAAAAGCTGCAGCATGCTACGGTGCAGAGGGATCTGGGGGTCCTTGTGCATGAATCGTTAAAAACCCAGTCTGCAGGTGCAGCAGGTGATCAGGAAGGCGAATGGGATGCTGGCCTTTATAGCGAGGGGGATAGAATATAAAAGCGGGGAGGTCTTGCTGCAACTGTACAGGGCACTGGTGAAGCCGCAGCTGGAGGACTGTGTGCAGTTTTGGTCGCCGTACTTGCGCAAGGATATTTTGGCCTTGGAGGGAGTGCAGAGGAGGTTCACTAGGCTGATACCAGAGATGAGGGGGTTGGACTATGAAGAGAGACTGAATAGACTGGGTCTGTACTCGTTGGAGTTTAGAAGGATGAGGGGGGATCTTATAGAGACGTATAAGATAATGAAGGGGATGGATAGGGTAGAGGTGGAGAGATTCTTCCCGCTTAGAAAGGACAGCAGGACTAGAGGGCACAGCCTCAAGATAAAGGGGGGGGCAGTTTCGAACAGAGTTGAGGAGGAACTTCTTCACTCAAAGGGTGGTGAATCTCTGGAATTCTCTGCCCGTTGAAGTGGTGGAGGCTGCCTCGCTAAATATATTTAAGACACGGGTAGATAGATTTCTGATAGACAGGGGAATTAAGGGTTATGGGGAGAGGGCGGGAAAGTGGAACTGATCCACTTCAGATCAGCCATGATCTTATTGAATGGCGGGGCAGGCTCGAGGGGCTAGATGGCCGACTCCTGCTCCTATTTCTTATGATTTCGGTCAGAGTTTCTCTGGTGTTGAGCGAGGGTTGCAATTGGCTGGATCAGCAGGTAACATGCGCCGTTCCCATCTGCTGTTTCAATGCACGGATTAATGCCTCTGGAATATTCCAGCAGTCTGCTTGACTTTTTTTTTTCCGGCTTGCTCAAACCTTCCCCGGTTACCACAGGAAAGTTTGTGGGCCTGAGGCTGGCTCTGGAATGTGGCTGCCGAACCGCAGCCGCTGTGTCGCTGTTTGTCCTCTCCGGAAGGAATCCTCCCTGCTCTGTGAATAGGTGAGACCCTGCCCCGGGGAAGCCAAAGGGTGGGACCCACAGCTTGGATCGACTTGCCTCCCACCTGGTGCTCACTCGCAGTGTACACACACACACACACACACACACACACACACACAGCAGCCTGTGTCTTTATTTTTTTTGCCTCAGAGGCCTCCCAGCTTCCAGAGGCTGGACAGATGTGAACCTTGAGCGACGCTTTGAATCTGGGTGACTGGGCTTTTCGTATCGCTGCCAAGGGAGCGCTGAAGGAAACTCTCCTCGCGGTTGTGTACATTGCACACACGTTCCGACTGCCTTGCCAGCGTTCCCCAGGCTCTTCCCCCACCGCACCATCAGAAAGCACTTGTGTTTCTGTGGCCAGGAGGACAGGACCCCGAAGCCTGCCTCTGCGAGCGACCGCGCGCCCTTTCTAGAAAATAAACGGCGTTCCCACGCGCCGACCACTTTATTCTGTTTACGGAAGTTCCACCCCGGAGCGAGGAAACGGGGACAGGGAAACCGGATGTTGGCGCTGGTCGGGTTCTGGTCGTTGAATGAGTAACGAGGTATTTTGCTGACCTGCTTTGGCACGGTTTAGCATTTGAACAACGAATTCGAAGTGTAAGTGAGAACGGCGCAGCTGCACAAAGATTTGCTTGTTGCCGTTGAACGTATTTCCTGAGAGTTGAAAGGGGAAAATGTATGTTGATGTCTTTGGCACGGGCACTGGGCATTATGGGTGGCATGAAGTCAGCAAAGTTGGCAAACCGTCCTTTCACCTCTGGGACCAATGTTCCGTTTGAGCCCACACAGCTGCAGTGAAAGGCACCGCTCGCTTCCCAACCCCACAAGCATCCGACTTGCAAAACAGTCTGGGGCTGTGTTAACCTGCTGGAGGGCACAGTGCTGCAGCCCCAGATCAGCGCCCACTGAATGCCTTCAAAGGGGCTGTGTGGTTAGTCGCTGTGAGAAATGCCTGTCAGGAAAAAAAAAATTACAAAAGTCTGAGGTCACGTACCAACCGACTCAAGAACAGCTTCTTCCCTGCTGCTGTCAGACTCTGGAACGGACCCACCTCGCATTAAGCTGATCTTTCTCTACACCCTCGCTATGACTGTAACACCACATTCTGCACCCTCTCCTTTCCTTCTCTATGGACGGTATGCTTTGTCTGTGTAGCACGCAGGAAACAGTGCTTTTCACTGTATGTTAATACACGTGACAGTAAATCAGATGTGGGCAGTGATAGGGAGGATGCAGTTCCGAGGAAAATACCCGAGGTAAGGTCATGTTGGAAGTGAGCTGTAAGGGGGATTCTGTTCAGGGACACTTTGCGGAGCGTTGCAGGAATCATGTCAAAACAGCTCCTTGAAATGGAACATGTTGTGTTAAATTAATAAAGTGATCTGAAAGTAATACAACAATCAATGTTGTGAGCAAACCAGTGGTCTTGGCTGAGTGCCTATCCCTTTACTTGGAATAATGAATGGCAGGAAAAATGAAAATATCCCTCACATGAATGATAAAGGTTAATGGTAAACTCCATCCTCAGGTATTATCGAGAATGAGCCCCCCCCCTCATATTATTATCTAATTGAGACAGGACGAACCTGGAAAAGTTATTTGATATGTTTTGGTAATACTGGCGATTCCATGTGTTCTCTGTAATCTACCAATCTGTTGTATGGTCTGGTTGGAGTGCGTACGCCATTGGGTGCAGTGCATCAATTCTGGAACCGTACACCATGATCGTGCCTAGTTGGCATTTATTGAGACCTGCAGGTGCTGTCCTCAGACCAGGTAATCTCATTGAGCTGATCGAGGTGGTGAACAGTCTGGGGTCTGAGCTCCTGTCGGATGGTTTGAAGTTCAAGGATGGGGGTTCCATTTCGCGCTTCCTTTTATACGTCGGGCTCAAAACGAGGCTCCATGTTCGTCCCAGTTTCACTCCGGTTTCCACAAGAAACCAGTCAGTTTTGAGCAGATACTGCGCAGGGAACAGCCGCCAGTCAGGAGAGCTGCTTCAAATCGTAGGCTATTCAACGCCGGCTCGGTTTTAATCGGAAATGTTTTCTCTTTTTCCCTCAGTTGGTGATAAAGTCCCTGCTGACATCAGGATCATCAGCATCAAATCGACCACCCTCCGAGTGGACCAATCCATCCTGACAGGTGAGAACCTTCACACAACACGGACGGCCTCATCGGAAACCAGAGCTCGTTCGTTACCCTGGAGATGCGACCGTTCCACTTCATAGTTTAGAAAATGCCGAGTATTTTGACCAGACTCCTTTCACCTTCTTCCCTGTGGCCTGGGCAGTGGTCCAGCTCAGTTTGATTATATTAACCGAGTGCTGTCCTTGGGCTGGTCCCTTGTTACTTCAGTATTGGATCAGAGTGACCCATTCTGCGTTTCGTGCCAAGTGTATCTGACCCTGTTAGGGATGAGGAAGTAGAAAGGAAATGCCTCGAGACACAAGTCATTTTTGTACTTAGTCCAACATACCCCCCTGGGTTCGATTTGATGGCCTCCTGGAGGCGAGTTGGCAGACGGGATGGCAGTGGAGGGTTGTAAAATTAACAAGATGTTGTCACCTTTTCTGGAGCCTACTCATTCCCCACTGTTGTTTTACTGTTGTGTTGTTGATATAATACCTTGGGCACAAGGCACCAGTCCCTCGTAAGGGATTGGCTAAACGTGTTGTACATTGATTTATTAAGGCTAGGCACAGAACAGTTATGCATTGGCGTAGAACTCAAGGACATCAGAGCTGAGCGTATGTGCTCTGCTCCAAGCAAAAATGCAACTAAGACTGGATCATATGACACATTTCCCTTCTGATCATGTCGTGCTAATAGCTCTTAAAGACAAATTACAGCAAGCTTTACCAGCAACGGGGGAGCTACTGGGACGTCTGCCCACCATGGGCTAAATGTCTCCAGCCTGGCAGGTTCTATTTGGCAGGCTGGTGGCCGATGAAGAGGGTTGTCCTTTAAAGGCCCCATTTGCCCGTTAGCATCAATGTATTTCATTGGCTGTAAAGCACTTTCAGATGTCCAGTTTGAAACGTGTGCAGCTGACTGTATCAATGCAGTGATGGTGCTGGTGAAGGCACTGAAGCTTTGAGGAGTTTGTGCTTGAATAACAAATGGGTAAGAATTTTCTCAAAGCAAAGAACACAGGACTAATCTCGATAAAGAGCATCCCCTCCCATGTTCTTCCCAACCCCACATTTCCCCATGCCCTTCCTCCTCCCCTTCCCATCCCCTCCCCTCAAACCTCTTAGAGTCACTACTGGGATCATATAGCTGCTGGTCATTTGGTCACAGGACCTATTCCCCACACTGGAACTGAAGGTCCCTCATGGCAGACTGGTGCAGAGGTGAAGTTGCATGGGATCAGAGGTGAGCTGGCAAGGTGGATACAAAACTGGCTCGGTCAAAGAAGACAGAGGGTAGCAGTGGAAGGGTGTGTTTCTGAATGGAGGGCTGTGACAAGTGGCATTCCTCAGGGATCAGTGCTGGGACCTTTGCTGTTTGTAATTTACATAAATGATTTGGAGGGAAATGTAACTGGTTTGATTAGTAAGTTTGCGGACAACACAAATGTTGGTAGATTTGTGGATAGCAATGAGGACCATCAGAGGATACAGCAGGATATAAATCGGTTGGAGACTTGGGCGGAGAGATGGCAGATTGAGTTTAATCCGGACAAATGTGAGATAATGCATTTTGGAAGGTCTAATACAGATATGAAATATACAGCATATGGAAGAGCACTGAAGAGGTAGACAGAGGGATCTGGGTGTACAGATACACAGGTCACTGAAAGTGGCAATGCAGGTGGAGAAGGTAGTCAAGAAGGCTTACGGCAATGCTTGCCTTCATCGGCCGGGTCATTAAGTTTCAAAACTGGCAAGTCATGTTGCAGTTTTATAGAACCTTAGTTAGGCTGCACTGGAATATAGTCTTCAATCCTGGTCACCACACTACCAGAAGGATGTGGGGGCTTTGGAGAGGGTACAGAAAAGATTTACCAGGATGTTGCCTGGTATGGAGGGTATTAGCTACGAGGAGAGGTTGGAGAAACTTGTTTTGTTTTCAGTGGAGCGATGGAGATTGAGGGGAGACCTGATAGAAGTCTACAAGACTATGAGAGGCGTGGACAAGAGTGGAGAGTCAGAAGCTTTTTCCCAGGGTGGAAGAGTCAATATTTACAAGGGGGCACAGGTTTAAGGTGCGAGGGGCAAGGTTTAAAGGAGATGTACGAGGTGGATTTTTTACACAGAGAGTAGTGGGTGCCTGGAACTCGCTGCCGGGGGAGGTAGTGGAAGCGGATACGGTAGTGACTTTTAAGGGGCGTGTTGACAGATACATGAATAGGATGGGAATGGAGGGATATGGTCCCCGGAAGGGCAGGGGGTTTTAGTTAAGTCACTGTAATGTAGGAAACATCGGGGCCAGTCTGCCCACAACCTACAAACAACACTGTGATAATGGGTATATTTAGTCATGTTCGTTGGGATAAGGAATTTGGCCAGGATGCCAGTGAAACGTGATTTCCCCGTCTGATCCCAGGCCTCTGTTGACTTTGCTCGTAATCAGCCAATCACAACTCTAGCAAGGAAGTATCTAACCGACAAATGAAGCGAAAGTAACATCACCAAGCTTCTCCAACGGTGACCAACTAAACTTCATATCAATGGGGAGTGTCTGAAAGTGTTGCTCGCTTGTTGTTAACTGGGGCTGGTGAAATGCAGGGCCTGGAGACTGAGAGAACAGAACTTTACTGTACTGTTGACGGAATGTGAGGGTGGACATCTCTATCAACATCAGTCTGACAACTGCGCTAATTAATGGGCCGGATCCACGTCTTAGCGATTCCAGGATTTTAATTAAACTAGAGATGTTACTCGAAGTAAACTAACCATATTTCTGACTGGGGGGCATCTTTGA
The DNA here is from genome assembly GCF_965287045.1 of Carcharhinus amblyrhynchos. Taxonomy (NCBI): domain Eukaryota; kingdom Metazoa; phylum Chordata; class Chondrichthyes; order Carcharhiniformes; family Carcharhinidae; genus Carcharhinus; species Carcharhinus amblyrhynchos. The sequence goes on along the minus strand of NC_137346.1, from coordinate 43,426,547 downwards.
TTTATTAGGCAGCGTTGTTGTGTTAACAAAGAGGCTTTTATTTTCTGCGACCAAGAGGGAAATTTAAACCAACGCCTATACTGTCGCGGTGCCCTGTGTTACTGCTTGGAACTCCGCATTTCCAAGACACTTTTCTGGATGGCTTCAAAGCGAAGCCATTTGGAACCGTCATCCGGAATGCAGGCTGATGTTGTCAGAGGAAGGAAAGTCCATTCATAAGAACATAAGAAATAGGAGCAGGAGTAGGCCATCTAGCCCCTTCGAGCCTGCCCCGCCATTCAATAAGATCATGGCTGATCTGAAGTGGATCAGTTCCACTTTCTCCCCATAACCCTTAATTCCCCTGTCTATCAGAAACCTATCTACCCGTGACTTAAATATATTTATTCCCAGGGATCAAACGCCACTCTGACTGGAGTGAGGAAGCTGTTCTGATTTTGATCCCAGATTTTAAACATCCTTGTGTCGCCATTTCTTCCCCCCCCACCACCCCCATTCTTCAGAACACCCTACCCACAGCCTCCTCCCTAGCGCTGTGTTCCCTGGTGTTTCTTTGGATGCTGGGAGATTAGGAATCGCATTACCTTTTTTCCAGTAGGAACACATCCAATAATGCCACTTGCATAATGAGCTCAGTGCTTGGCGCGCGGAGAGTTTGGCATGGCCTCATGTTTCTGAAGCCTGGGAGCCGCTTGTTATCTTACTGACACGCGGAAAATAAATGACAGCAGCTTGAATGTTTGAAAATCAGTAAGTGTTAAGCTGCATTATCTTCGCTTCAATTAACTGAAATCCTTTTCTTTGCTCATTCTTATTGCAATTTTTAAAAGTGCCATGAAGGAAAATCAAATTATTTGGAACTGAGCAGACTCTTTTGAACAATATCAAAAGGCTGTTTTGACAGCATCTTCAAAACCGCGATCTTTATCAGTGGAAGGACAAGGGGAGCAGATGCTTGGGAATGGAAGCCAGCTCTAAGTTCCCATCCAAGCCGCACATTATCCTGACTTGGAACTATATCGCCGTTCCTTCACCTGGAACTCCCTCTCTAATAACCCTGTGGCTTTTAGAAAAACAGTGGGGAGATTGCAGAGCTCTGAGTTACAGAGGGAACGCACTCCCCTCGCTCTGACCTTGGTACAGAGGGCCACGGGCCTCTGGACCCCTCTTTGGCCAGAGAGAGGTGGAGACGAGGGGGCAGCACGGTGGCAGAGTGGTTAACACTGCTGCCCCACAGAGAGAGGGACCTGGGCTCGGTTCCTGCCTTGGGTCATTGTCTGTAGGGTTTGCAAATTCTCCCCATGCCTGCGTGGGTTTCCTCCCAGAGATGTGCGGGTTAGGTTGATTGGCCACGCTACAGTTGCCCCCTAGGGTCAGGGGGGGCTAGCTAGGGTAAATGTATGGAATTAATGGGATAGGGCCTGGGTGGGATTGTGGTCGGTGCAGACTCAATGGGTCAAATGGCCGCCTCCTGCACTGTAGGGATTCTATGATCTTCCCAGAGAGATTTTCTCATGCTGTTGGATAGGGTTCCAAGTGACTTGCCAAGGGAATGTGAACCCAGGAGAGAAACAACGCTGATAATGGGAAGCACAAAATTAATAAATGAAAGTGGAAGGCAGCAGAAACAAAGGCTAGCATCTAATAGAGTCACGATACAGAATGTAAGCAGCATTTGCAACAAGACAGATGAATTGGTAGCATGGATAGAAGTGAATGGGTACGAACTAATTGCCATAACTGAGACATGGGCGACCAAGGCTGGAACTCAATATTTAAGGATATTTAATATTTAGGAAGGACAAGCAAAAAGGAGGAAGGGTGGGGCTGATAAGGGATGTGAAAGAGGATCTTAGGTCAAAAGAACAAGATGTAGAATCAGTCTAGGGGCTAAGAAATGGCGGTAACCATTGGTGGGATTTATTTATCGTGTACCAATAGGCAGCCGTGTAGGACACTGATAAATCAGGAAATGAGAAGTGCCTGTAACAAGGGCAATACACGGGGGATTTCAACCTACACATAGACTGGGGAAATCTCATTAGCGCTAATACATTGGAGGACAAATCCCTAGAGCAGTGTGCAGAGGAACTAAACAGGGAACTGGCTATTCTGTTGGATCATCATGGAAGGAAATTAGTATTTGTAAAAAAAAAAAGTAGTTTTGGAGAGATTAGTGAGATGGAAGCCAGCAAGTTCCCTGGACCCTAATGATTCACATCCCAGTGTGTTGAAAGAGCTGGCTGGCTGGACGGTGGATGCATTAGTAATCATCTTTCCAAATTCTATCAAATCTGGAATGGTAAATCGGAAAGTAGCAAATATATAACCCCATTATTTAAGAGAGGTGGGAGTGAGAAAATGAGGAACCACAGACCTGTCAGCATGATATCATGATGTGGCTATGCTGGCGTTGGACTGGCGTAAACACAGTAAAAAGTCTGACAACACCAGGTTTTAGTCCAACCGATTTATTTGATGATATACTCACCAGCTTTCGGGGTTAGCCCCTTCGTCAGTAATCTGTAAACTGTCTGTGCTTTATATGCTCTGTCTGAGGCCGGAACTCTCCATTCACCTGACGAAGGGGCTAACCCCGAAAGCTTGTGAGTATATTATCAAATAAATCGGTTGGACTAAAACCTGGTGTTGTCAGACTTTTTACTTAGCCTGATATCAGTCATAGAGTAAATCAGTCATAAAGGATGCGTGGTATGGACACTTCGAAAATAACAAATCAGCTTGGGCAGAGTCAGCATGGAATTATGAAAGGGAAATCGTGATTGACAAACCCGTTGGAATGTTTTGAGGATGTTAATAGCAGAGTAGATTCACCAGTGGTGAATTTGGACTTTTGTAAGGCCCCACACAGTGGGTTAGTAAATAGATTTAGAGTGGGGAGGTGGGGGGGCGGATGGGGTAATATTCTGGTGTGGATTGAGGATTGGTTAACGGAGGGTGTGGAGAGTCTGCAGAAGGATCTGGATAGGCTGGGCGAACGGGCCAGGAACTGGCAAATGGAATTTAATGTTGGCAAGTGCGAGGTGGTCCACTTTGGTAGGAATAATGGTAGGAAGGACTATTACTTACGTGGCGAAAAACTGCAGCAGGCGACGGTGCAGAGGGACCTGGGGGTCCTTGTGCATGAGTCGCAAAAACCCAGCCTGCAGGTGCAGCAGGTGGTCAGGAAGGCAAATGGGATGCTGGCCTTCATAGCGAGGGGGATTGAATATAAAAGTAGGGAGGTCTTGCTGCAGCTGTATAGGGCACTGGTGAGGCCGCAGCTGGAGTACTGTGTGCAGTTTTGGGCGCCGTACTTACGCAAGGATATTTTGGCCTTGGAGGGAGTGCAGAGGAGGTTTACTAGGCTGATGCCGGAGTTGAGGGGGTTGAGCTATGAGGAGAGGCTGAATAAACTAGGCTTGTACTCGTTAGAGTTTAGAAGAATGAGGGGAGATCTCATTGAGACATATAAGATGATGAATGGGATGGATAGGAGGTGGAGAGACTCTTCCCGCTCAGAAAGGACAGTAGGACTAGAGGGCACAGCCTCAAGATAAAGGGGGGGGGGCGGTTTAGAACGGAGTTGAGGAGGAACTTCTTCACTCAAAGGGTGGTGAATCTCTGGAATTCTCTGCCCGTTGAAGTGGTGGAGGCTGCCTCGCTAAATATTTTTAAGGAGCGGGTTGATGGGTTTTTGATAAGAGAGGGGATTTTGGAACTGAGCCACGACAGATCAGCCATGATCTTATTGAATGGTGGGGCAGGTTCGAAGGGCTAGATGGCCTACTCCTGCTCCTATTTCTTATGTTCTTATGTTAACAGACAGAAAAGGGAGCAGGAATAAATGGACCATTCCCAGGCTTTGACAAGTCACAATGATATGTACTTGGACCCCAGCTATTCACAATCTTTATCATTGATCTGGGAGCAAAGTGTAATATTTCCAATTTCATTTCTTTGAGATCATACCTTCCATCTGTTTTTTCCTTAGCGCTGTCCCCCCTCCCCAACCCCACCCCTCTAGGGTCATCTTACCTGTTTCAGGTTGTTCTTCGCCACATTGCTTACCTTTGTCCTGCCATTTACACATTCTGATCTCTCAGTGGACCGCTATCAGCACTCTTCCGAGCCTGGATCACCTCCGTTTACATTCCCTTTGTCTTTCTGTGACATCTTTGTCAATCACTGACTTTCCATCCAGCTCTCCCCCATCACCACAAGAATATAAATCTCATACAACCCAAGCTGGCACCAGAGCGTGGCGAGTTCTTGCAAGCTGTGCCTACCATAGCGTCGAATTTTATTTTTTACCGTTGTTCTCTGCTTTTAGAACTCTAACTCTTTTAAACTCGGTAACAATGCTTTCGTATCAAGTTGATCTTTCTTGACACCCTAGCCAAGATTGTAACACCACATTCTTCACCCTCTCCTTTTCTTCTCTACGAATGGTATGCTTCATCTGCATAGCACGCAAGAAACAATACTTTTCACTGCATACTAATACATAAGGCAATAATAAATCAAATCAATTTTCTATTATCTTCAGCTCTGACGAAGGGTCATCCAGATATGACACATTAGCTCTGTTCTCTCTCCACAGATTTTCCAGCATTTTCTGTTTTTGATGTATAATGTTTCCAAGTTTTCTGATGATACAAAGTGATGTGGGAATGTGCGGTGTGAGGAGAGGATGCATCAAGGCTTCAAGGGGATTTAGTGCACGGGCAGGAGTGTGGTATAATGTGAGGTTGTCCACGTTGGCAGGAGGAATGGAGATGCAGAATATTTCTTAAGTGGCGAGAGATCGGGAAGTGTTGATATCTGAAGGGACCCGAGTGTCCTTGTTCAAGAAAGTTGTTCACTGAAGGTTAACATGCAGGTACAGTGAGAAATTAGGAAAGTAAATAGCATGTTGGCCTTTATCGCAAGAGGATTTGAGTGCAGGAGTAGCAAAATCTGGCTTCAGTTGTGTAGAATCTTGGTCAGGCTGCAGCTGAAGTGTTGTGTATAGGTTTGGATTTGTTATCCATGGAAAGATGTAATTTCCCTCGAGGGAACTGCAAGTGAAGGTTCACCAGACTAATTTCTGGGATGATGGGACTGTCTTAGGAGGAGAGATTGTGGTGACTGGGCCTGCATTCCCTAGAGTTTCGAATAATGAGAGGTGATCACATTGAAACTCTCAAACTTCTTAAAGCTCTGGATAGGATATGTACAGAAAGGATGTTTCTCCTGGGTAGCTACTGCCTCACGTCAGCAGGGACCTGTGTTCGATTCCTGGCTTGGGTCACCGTCTGTGTGGAGTTTGCACATTCTCCCCGTGTCTGCGTGGGTTTCCTCTGGGCGCTCTGGTTTCCTCCCACGCTCTGGAAGACGTGCTGGTTAGGGTGCGTTGACCCGAACAGGTGCCGGACTGGGGGAATTTCATGGTAACTTCATTGCAGCGTTAATGTAAGCCTTACTTGTGACGAACAAATAAACTTTACCGGTTCTGGTCTTGAACCAGGGGACACGGGTCCCACGTAGCTTTCCCTTTAATCTGCTAAACTGAGTTGAGGGTGAGTTTGTGCACTCAGAAACTTTGGCATTCTCTACCCCAGGAGACTGTGGGAGGCTCAGTTATCGAGTACATTCAATACAGCGATAGTTAGATTTCTAGACACCAGTGACATCGAGAGATAGGAGGATAACGCCGGAAAATGCATCGAGGTGGACCATCAGCCATTGAGTCGACTTGAGGGGCCGAATGGCCTACTCCTACGCCAATGTTTCTATGTTCTTGCCTCCTCCAGGGCAATTAGGGATGGACAACAAATGCTAGTGCTTCCTGTGGTGCCCAAATCCTGGGAACAAAAATATATATTAAAAAAAAGGGCCTATGGAAAGGATAAAAGACTTGCCTTCAGTCCACAAGCACCTTGTAACCAACCTGTGAAATGTAACGCTTCTAGGGGTAAAGGAGCAATTGATCTGTGCACGGAAGACCCTATCAGTGGCATGAGTCAACGACCTGATCGTTTGTATTGGCTGCTTTGCTGGAATTTCTTCCATCCACCAGGTCGGGTACATGGATCTTACGTGAATGATGCTCCCCCCACCAACATGGTAGCATCCACACAGTACCATGCTGAAGTGTCAGACGGGTGAGATTTTGAGTCCATTATCTTCTGATGCCAGGGCGAGCCCGCTTCCAGTTAAGCCAAGCTCACACAATGCAGGCGGGGCCCACAGTCTCCCATCTCGACAACTCCAAGCTAAAATCCACGGAATATAGAATCATAGAAGTTTACAGCATGGAAACAGGGCCTTTTGGCCCAACTTGTTCATTTCACCCGGTTTTTAACCACTAAACTATTCCCAAGTGCCCACGTTTGGCCCATATGCCTCTATACCCATCTTACCCATGTAACTATGCTTTTTAATGACAAAATTGTACATGCCTCTATCTCTGACAGCTCGTTTCAGACCCTGAAAGAATTGCCCTTCTGGACTTCTTTGTATCTCTCCCCTCTCACCTGTGCCCTCTAGTTTTAGACTCCCCTCCCTTTGGGAAAAGATATTGACTATCTAACTGATCTGTGCCCTTCATTATTTTATAGACCTCTATAAGATCACCCCTCAGCCTCCTACGTTCCAGGGGAAAAAAGTCCCAGACTATCCAGCTTCTCCTTATAACTCAAACCATCAAATCCCGGTAGAATCGTAATAAATCTTTTCTGCACTAAATTAATATCCTTTCTACAACAGGGTGATCAGAACTATACACAGTATTAAAAGTGTAGCCTTACTAATGTTTTATACAAGATATCCCAATTCCTGTAGTCAGCGTTCTGACCAATGAAACCAAGCGTGCTAGGGATCCTATGGATCTGTGATTCCACTTTCAAAGAGCTATGAATCTTTACCCCTAGATCTCTTTGTTCTATAACTCTCTGCAACACCCGACCATTGACTGAGTAAGTCCTGTCCTGGTTCAATCTACCTTGCGTTTATCTAAATTAAACTCCATCTGCCCACTGGCCCAATTGACCAACGTCTCATTGCATTCCTGGATAACCCTTAATATACCCTTAACCATTGCCAGCATTATGTTACACTGACTCCAGTATCATCTTACATAAACCCCTCCTTATATTCATAGAATAGTTAAGTAAACGCTGCTCCGAATACAATAAACTTTTCAAATAGAAAGTGGGAAGAGGCTTCATGGGCAAAAGTTAATCCTTGATGAGAATTATTTTACAAAGGGTTGAGAGGGACGAGTGTTTGGAAGGTGGGTTAGAATAGTTGGGTGGTTTGTCTTTGGCACAGACTGAATGTACCAAAGGGACTATTTCAGTGCTGTAAACCTCTATGATATTAGGGTGAGGCACAGTTGCACTGCTGGTCTGAGTTGCCAGCTTGCTGTTTGATCATTGAGCCTGGGGGGTCAGTTGAAAGTGGTCAGACAGGCTGTTTAGTTTAGATGTTAACAGATGTGGGAGCCAGTGGCAGATTTGTAGCATTCACACACAGTGGGGCAGCATGACAGCACAATGGTTAGCACTGCTGCCCCTCAGCGCCAGGGACCCGGGTTCAACTCCTGGCTTGGGTCACTGTCTGTGTGGAGTTTGTACATTCTCCCCATGTCTGCGTGGGTTTCCTCTGGGTGCTCTGGTTTCCTCCCACAGTCCAAAGATATGTGGATGAGGTAGATTGTCTATTATATCCCCCCTTAGTGTCAGGGGGACGAGCTAGGGTAAATGCATGGGGCTATGGAGATAGCCTGGGTGGGATTGTGTTGGGTGCAGACTCGATGGGCTGAACGGCCTCTTTCTGCACTGTAGGATTCTATGATTTAGCTGCCGTGCATGCCTCCTGTGGGCCTCCAGAGGGAAGAACCTGACTTCATGAGCTTTCAAATGTAATTAATGGCGAATTGATCTTTTATTCAGTTGGGTTAGAGAACCACACCTAATGGACGGAAGTTGATTGGATTCTCCTGGGTAATGAAAAGAAACTTCTGGAAATACCCAGCTGGTCTGGCAGCATCTGTGGAGAGAGAGGCAGAGTTAATGGGTGGAGTTTTACAGCCCCTCCTGAGATGGGATCTTCTGCTCCTGCCAACTCAATGGAGTTTTGATTAGCATAGAACCCTACAGTGCAGAAAGAGGCCCTTCAGCCCATCGAGTCTGCACCGAACACAATCCCACCCAGGCCCTACCCCCATATCCCACCATATTATACCCACTAATCCCTCTAACCTACACATCCCTGGGCACTGAGGGGCAATTTCTTAGCACGGCCAATCAACCTAACCCGCACATCTTTGGACTGTGGGAGGAAACCCACGCAGACACGAGGAGAATGTGCAGACTCCACACAGGCAGTGACCTGAGCCGGGAATTGAACCCAGGACCCTGGAGCTGTGAAGCAGCAGTGCTAACCACTGTGCTACCGTGCCTCCCAAAGTGACTCACGACAATTTACCACTACCCCAACCCCCAAACCATGTTGCAGCTGTAAAATTCCACCCATTTGGCATGGAATCATGTATGACTCTTGATCAGAACTTATTCTTGGGTCTAATGATAGTTTGCCACAGGCGTTGATGTTCTCAAAAGTAGCCAGTGGGTCCAGAAGATGGGAAACGCCTTCCTGAAGTTCAGCTTGGTGCACTGTCCCCAGTATGAAACATTCACCATGTCTGAGGACGTCAAACTGGAGGGACAACATTTACTCTGCAGTTTGGAGAAACAGGACATTCCTTAACCCCGTGCCTTCAGTGAGTGTTCAGTGAAGGAAAAGTACACACCACCCGAGCAGTCACAAAATTAAACGGCTCCCCTAAGCGAAGCAGCCGGCCACATCTGGGCACACTTATATTGAGATGGAAAGTGTGCTGCGAATGACAGGCACAGTCCAGCCATCAATTAGAAAACAAATCACTGCCACGTGTCCCCACCCCCTTGAATCCAGCCTTCAGTTCCTGCAATGTGAGATCAAATCTAGCCCAGCTGAATATTTGTTTTACCTGCTAGTCAAAGGGTCCTTTTTTCAGTTTGTGTGTCCCCCCTTACCAACCTCTGACAGGAAACTAGCCCTGCCTTGGTATCCTGCCTGAGAGAAGGTCCATTGTCAACTGGAATGGTGGCTGCAGCTGCCTGTTGGATTAGAGTGGAGGAGGCTGTACGCTGTGGTGTGTCTGATCTCAGTGTAGATATTAAAACGGGGATGGTATCCCACTTTCTGAAGCAAAACAAAATTATAAAACGTAGTTAGGAGATTAGATTAAAAGAAACCCATCGCAACAGATCGGCTAGTTTGGGAAGACATCCACAGCCCATTGGTTAGGTTGGGAAAGTACCCATTGCCCATTGGTTAGTTTGGGAAGCTGCCCATTGGCTAGTTTGGGAAGCCGCTCACTGCCCATTGGCTAGTTTGGGAAGCCACTCACTGCCCATTGGCTAGTTTGGGAAGCCGCTCACTGCCCATTGGTTAGTTTGGGAAGCTGTCCATTGGCTAGTTTGGGAAGACATCCACTGCCCATTGGCTAGTTTGGGACGCTCCTCACTGCCCATTGGCTAGTTTGGGACGCTCCTCACTGCCCATTGGCTAGTTTGGGACGCTCCTCACTGCCCATTGGCTAGTTTGGGAAGCTCCTCACTGCCCATTGGCTAGTTTGGGAAGCCGCTCACTGCCCATTGGCTAGCTTGGGAAGCTGCTCACTGCCCATTGGCTAGTTTGGGAAGCCGCTCACTGCCCATTGGCTAGCTTGGGAAGCCGCTCACTGCCCATTGGCTAGCTTGGGAAGCCGCTCACTGCCCATTGGCTAGCTTGGGAAGCCGCTCACTGCCCCTTGGCTAGCTTGGGAAGCTGCTCACTGCCCAATGGTTAGTTTGGGATGACACTCACTGCCCATTGGTTAATTTAGGAAGACATCCACTACCCCCATTGGTTAGTTTGGGAAGCTGCCCATTGGTTAGTTAGGGAAGGCAACCGCTGCCATTGGTTAGTTTGGGAAGACACCCAGTGCCCATTGGTTAATTTGGGAAGCTGGTTATTCCGATATCAGATTGTGGAATGTTCTCAGTGATTGTTCTGGAAGGTGGGGGCTGTGTCGTAACTTCAATCATTTAAAGATGGTGACAGTGTTTATCTTAAAGATTTTATTTAAATTTCCAAGCTACAGAGCCGAGGGGAGGTTTTTAATTAAGCAGAATTAACCCTGGAAGATTTCCGATTGGGGAACAGTGGTTGTCTGGTTTACTCTGACCCACTCTGGGTGGGAGGTTTGTTTTTTTTTTGTTCGTGTAGTTTCAGGTGGGCAAAGAGGTGTGTAACTAACTGGCCACGCTGCCAGACTTTTCCACCACATTTTTTAAACAGTTTGAAAAAATGCTGGCGGTGTGACTCACGGCATCAGGAGCCCACTCCACGGGCAACTTTGCCGGCCTGCTGACGATAAAGGCTCTCCTGAGCTAACGGAACTAAAAATAAAAACAAAAATCCTTCCCCCGTGGGCACAGCCCTGCTAGTGCCGGGGCACTGCCCCCCTGGTGGGCTCTCTTCACCTGGTTCATGTTGCTCCGGACCTGTTGTAAACCTGACCAGTGTAACGGGGGAAATCCGAATATCGGGGTAATGATGCAGTGGGGAGCCTGCTAATGAGGGAGGGGAGGGGGTTGGACTATGAAGAGAGGCTGAATAGACTGGGTTTGTACTCGTTGGAGTTTAGAAGGATGAGGGGGGAATCTTATAGAGACGTATAAGATGATGAAGGGGATGGATAGGGTAGAGGTAGAGAGATTCTTCCCGCTTAGAAAGGATAGCAGGACTAGAGGGCACAGCCTCAAGATAAAGGGGAGGGCAGTTTAGAACGGAGTTGTGGAGGAACTTCTTCACTCAAAGGGTGGTGAATCTCTGGAATTCTCTGCCCGTTGAAGTGGTGGAGGCTGCCTCGCTGAATATATTTAAGTCACGGGTAGATAGATTTCTGATAGACAGGGGAATTAAGGGTTATGGGGAGAGGGCGGGAAAGTGGAACTGATCCACTTCAGATCAGCCATGATCTTATTGAATGGTGGGGCAGGCTCGAGGGGCTAGATGGCCTACTCCTGCTCCTATTTCTGATGTTCTTATGATATTACAATGTATTTAAATGGAGTTGCCGTCATTGCATTGTGGGAATCCCCTTCAGACACGGGCAGGGGAAAGGGGACAATCACATCGCAAGAACCCGTGGGCACCAATCTAACTTCTTAGCCCTTGTAAGATTTTGTGCCCATATCACCATTGATGCCCACAGAAAACAGGTGCAAAGCTCCCGCTCTATCTTCCTCATCCACCTTCCGGTACCAGGCCTCTAAGAGGGCATTGGTGGGCATGGTGTCCATTGGATTGGTCTATGGTTGTGCTTAATTGGCAAAGTACTGCCGTGTTTACTGTTGCCTTCTGCAGAATGAAGGACCAGAAAACTCTTACCACCCGACATCAGGCGTACTGGAAGGGTTTCCAAGCGGGTTAGCCCCTATCGACATTGGGGTGGGGTGGTATCATTGACCAGTAACTGAACTGGACACTCCATGTAAATATAGCAGAGCTGGGAATTCTGTGTCGTGAAACCCATCTCCTGACTCCCCAGAATCTGTCCGCCATCTACAAGTCAGGAGTGTTATGGAATGCCTGGATTAGTGCAGTTCCAACAACACTTGATATTAACCAGGACAAAGCAACCTGCCTGATTGACACCTACAAACGTTCACTTCTCTATCGCTGGCGAACAGTGGCAGCTACGTGCACCACCTACCAGACGCACTGCAAGAGCTCACCAAGACTCCTTCAACAGCACCTTCCAAACACACGACCACTACTGTCTGAAAGGACAACGTCAGCAAGTGCATGGCAACACCCATCACCTGGAGGTTCCCCTCCAAGCCACTCGCCATCCTGACTTGGAAATATATCGTCATTCTTAAGAACATAAGAACATAAGAAATAGGAGCAGGAGTAGGCCATCTAGCCCTTCGAGCCTGCCCCACCATTCAATAAGATCATGGCTGATCTGTCGTGGCTCAGTTCCACTTTCCCGCCCTCTCCCCATAACCCTTAATCCCCTCTCTTATCAAGAACCCATCAACCCGCTTCTTAAAAATATTGAGCGAGGCAGCCTCCACCACTTCAACGGGCAGAGAATTCCAGAGATTCACCACCCTTTGAATGAAGAAGTTCCTCCTCAACTCCGTTCTAAACCGCCTCCCCTTTATCTTGAGGCTGTGCCCCCTAGTCCTACTGTCTTTTTTGAGCGGGAAGAGTCTCTCCACCTCTATCCTATCCATCCCATTCATCATCTTATACGTCTCAATGAGATCTCCCCTCATTCTTCTAAACTCTAACGAGTACAAGCCTAGTTTATTCAGCCTCTCCTCATAGCTCAATCCCCTCAACTCCGGTATCAGCCTAGTAAACCTCCTCTGCACTCCCTCCAGGGCCAAAATATCCTTGCGCAGGTGCGGCACCCAAAACTGCGCACAGTACTCCAGCTGCGGCCTCACCAATGCCCTATACAGCTGCAGCAAGACCTCCCTACTTTTATATTCAATCCCCCTCGCTATGAAGGCCAGCATCCCATTCGCCTTCCTGACCACCTGCTGCACCTGCAGGCTGGGTTTTTGCGACTCATGCACAAGGACCCCGAGGTCCCTCTGCACCGTCGCCTTCCTTCATCGTCACTGGGGTCAAAATCCTGGAACTCCCTCCCTAACAGCGCAATGAGTGTACCTACACAGCAGGGACTGCAGTGGCTCACCACCACCACCACCAGCTGAAGGGCAATAAAGGTTGGGTAATAAATGCTGGCCTAGCCAGTGATGGTGTCATCCCCAGGAATGAATTAAAAAAGGCTGAAAATCAGCCACCTTATGATCACACCTTCCAAAACCATCAAGTCCTAAAACGGGACTTGAACCCAAGGTTACTGACCCACTGCTAGGGATGTTACGCCAGCTGTGACTATATCATTGAAAGGTTATTCCAGGGTTAACATCAAGAAACTGCTTTCCTCACATTCAGAAATTTGACCAGTTAAAGAATGAATTTATCCCTAAAGTCGTGTAAACATTGACTTCTCAGTCTTTATAAGACCCTTGTCAGACCCCACTTGGAGTACTGTGCGCAGTTCTGGTCGCCTCACTACAGGAAGGATGTGGAAGCTATCGAGAGGGTGCAGAGGAGATTTACAAGGATGTTGCCTGGATTGGGAGGCATGCCTTATGAGGATAGGTTGAGGGAGCTGGGACTCTTCTCCCTGGAGAGACGAAGGTTGAGAGGTGACCTGATAGAGGTGTATAAAATGTTGAGAGGAATAGATAGGGTGGATTCTCGGAGGCTATTTCCCAGGGCTGAAATGGTCGCTACGAGAGGACACAGGTTTAAGGTGCTGGGGGAGCAGGTACAGAGGAGATGTTAGGGGTTTTCACTCAGAGGGTGGTGAGTGAGTGGAATCGGCTGCCGTCGGTGGTGGTAGAGGCGAACTCGCTGGGGGTCTTTTAAAAGACTTCTGGATGAGTACATGGGATTTAATGGGATTGGGAGTTACAGATAGTTCTATGGGCTGGTAGGTATAGATGTGATCGGCACAACTTGTGGGCCGAAGGGCCTGTTCGTGCTGTGGTGTTCTATGTTCTCCTTGGCTATCGATGGTAATACTCTGGTCTGTGTTTACAGTGGAACCAGTGCTGACCCTGGGTTTTATTCACACTGAGTTACGCAGTCAGTAACCGCTGGGTATACTTGGTCTCTTGTAACCCTTACAGATTACTGCTTGTCTTTTGTGTCTGTTTTGTGACCGTAACTCTGTTTTCTTGTTGTTCAGGGGAGTCAGTCTCTGTCATCAAGCACAGCGACCCCGTGCCGGACCCTCGAGCTGTGAACCAGGACAAGAAAAACATGCTGTTTTCGGTACGTATGAAGGCAACGGCGTGGTATTCCCACGCGTGCTAACCCCGGATACACTTCCCAGGTGGAAATTATGCACTGGATTCCATTGACGGTTGAAACCTTGAGCAGCTAGAGACGCTCGGTGTTTGATTATGTGTGCGTTAACTGTTCACTTTGTGTCATTAGCCAGTGGCTGAAAAACTGAAACTAAAGTGCAAGCAGCAGCTGGAATCATAGAATCCCTACAGTCCGGGAGGAGGCCATTCAGCCCATCGCACTGACAACAATCCCACCCAGTCTCTATCCCTGTAACCCCGCACATATTTACCCGGCTAATCCCGCTAACCTACGCATCCCGGGATACTAAAGGGTAATTTAGCACTGCCAATGCGCCTAACCCACACATCTTCGGAGTGTGGGAGGAAAATAGAGTTCCCAGAGGAAACCCGCGCAGACACAGGGACTCCGTACAGACAGTGACCCAAGCCGGGTATTGAACCCAGGCCCCCCGGAGCTGTGGGGCAACAGTACTAACCACTGTGCCACCGTGAGAAAGCGGACGTTTTAAAAGCATTGTAAATAAAACTCCTGTTGCGGCGTGGGAACAGGCGTGTGTCATCTCTGCATATCTCCAATGTATGAAACACAAATGGGTGGACGTTTCAAAACCTGTGGCACGGAATGAGCCTCCTTATTGCATAAAACTGAATGTGAAGCTGAATGCAATGAAATAAACTCACAATAAGGGGCCATACGGGACGCGTTTGTGTCCAGTGATGAGAAAACAAAACTTAGCACCAACGGGGAGGTGGTGGGAGCAGGTACGGTAGCAGCACTTACGGGGCAACTGGACGAGTACTTGAATAGGATGGGAATGGAAGGATACAGACTCTGTAAACGTGTACGGTTTTAGTTAAAGCAGACGTCATGATCGGTGTAAGCCTGGAGGGCCAAAGCGCCTTCTCCTGCGCTGCACTGTCCTTTGTTCTTTGCACGTGTGTCCAATGCGTAGATAATAGATAAAACATCTTGCCCGGCAGTGGGAAATATTTAAACACTGGGCAAACAAAAGAGTAAAGTGGCTGCAAAAACGGGACAGATTCCCATGGACCGTGAAAAATAGGTCAAAGCAAAATGAAGAGTCAAAAATTCTTTAATAGGACAGGGGAAATATATAAAAAAGCGAAGGACGGAGGGCAGAGTGAGAGTCCACTTAAAGTGACGGCATGAGAAGCGAGGAGGACTGGGTCAGTTAGCGAGTTATGACAGGGAAAGGGATGCAGAAATCATTCAGTGTTTTGCCCCTGTTATTAGAGCTCGGTGAAGGACGGGGTTCAGGGAGTGTGAGCAGAGAATGTAGATGTGTATAATGATCGAATCGCAGCGTGACTCGTTTACACCAACAGTTCCCTTTAAAAAGGTGGACGTAGGAATTTACAGTGGAAAAGGTGGCAAGATTTTAGTATCTAATATCTATGCCCATCTACAGGTAAATGGAACATTAACTTATCGCTAAAGTGCAGACTGCAAAGGCAGGGAAACCCAGACAGTCTGAGTCAAATGTCAGATTGCCAACTATCTGATAGATTGCAAGCTATCTCCATTTATTGTGTTGTGCGTGAAAGATTTTTTTTTTCCATTCTTATTTGAAATAGGATAAATGGATGGGAATGGTCTCTGGCACTACGCACAAGCGAGTTACTTTGCTGGGCAAAATGAAATTGCTTTTTTTTAAAGGAGTGCAATCAGTTTGGAAATGGGAGAACCTGGGTAAGATGCTGTGTCGAGGTACAGACTCGATGGGTCGAATAGCCTCCTTCTTCACTGTAGGAATTCTCTGATGTCTTGTACTAGCGTTGACGGTTGGTTCGAAGGGAAAAATCTGTCTGAAGGGATTTGTTTTTGTTGTACAAAGTATGCTTCCTGTTCCGCTGAAGTTAGCTCCTGTTAAAGTAGAATGGAGACACAGAGGGATGGAGCTGGTTCCACTCAGTCATGAACGTATAAGAATGACCCTATAGGAGAGGCAAGTTACTGCCCCCCAAGGCCAGAATTGAACCCGGGACCCTGGTGCTGTGGGGCAGCAGTGCTAACCCACTGTGCCATCCTGGGGCTTATTGAGAAATTTTCTCTAAACATGAAACATTGAACTCCAAATCTGTGAAATATCTAATTGTCAATGAAAAATGTGGATGATTCATAAAGGAAAGTGCTCCCCAGATTCGCTTTCCGCTTTAATCTTTATAGTTAGCAATCTCTCAAATCTTCACAAGCTCGCCTCATGTTTGGTATTCTTTTCAGGGAACCAACATCGCAGCTGGAAAAGCCACGGGCATCGTTGTGGCCACCGGGGTCAGCACCGAAATTGGCAAGATTCGGAATCAGATGGCATCCACCATAAACGAGAAGACCCCCCTCCAGCAGAAACTCGACGAGTTTGGCCAGCAGCTGTCAAAGGTCATATCGCTCATCTGCGTGGCCGTGTGGGTCATCAACATTGGGCACTTCAATGACCCCGTCCACGGTGGCTCCTGGGTCCGCGGCGCGATCTACTACTTCAAAATTGCGGTGGCCCTGGCCGTGGCTGCCATTCCCGAGGGCCTGCCCGCCGTCATCACCACCTGCCTGGCCCTGGGGACCCGGCGCATGGCGAAGAAGAACGCCATCGTGAGGAGCCTGCCTTCGGTGGAAACCTTGGGTTGCACGTCAATCATCTGCTCGGACAAGACTGGAACGCTCACCACCAATCAGATGTCTGTTTGTAAGGTAGGCGGACTAACTATGGCTTGTACGTCCAGCAGACCTTGGGTTATTGTTGGTTGGTTATTCACAACTCAGAGACAAAGATTAAAGGCGGGATTTTACACTACACTCTCCCCAAAACTGGAAAATCCCTCTCAAGGTCAACGGACCTTTGTATGGCCCTCTCATTGCCCGCTACGATTCTCGTGGTGGGCAGGAAGGGTAAAGTCCCCCTAAATCTTTGGCTTGTCAGTGCAGACTCAGCAGCTACAGAGGAATATGTTGCCACAAACTCACTGTGTCTAATATAGAGGAATGGGGGAAAAAAAGATGTATCCTTAATACCGGTATGTGCAGTGACCATATTCCATCACTCAGGTAACAGCATTCTGGATGTTGGTTCCAGGTGTCAGCCGTGGGTCAGTTGGCAGCTCCACCTCTTGGTCAGGACACGGTCAGTTCAAATCCCGTTCTAGACACTTGAGTATATAATCTAGGCTAACCCTCCGGTGCTGGACTGAGGGAGATGTGAAAAGAAAGACTCCCGTGACACGATTCAGAGTTGGGGGGGGTTCTCCCAATATTTATCCAGCAAGCAGTCAACACAACCTAAAACAGACGGATGGGTCATCTGTTTCATTGCTGTCTGTGGGAGCTTGCTCTGCAAAAAAAAAGGTCAGCTGCTGTGCTTCCTGTGATAGAACAGTGCACATCATGTCAAAGTGCGTCATGGACTGTGAAGTGAATTAGGATGCCCTGAGGTTGTGAAAGACTCTATTTTGTGATATGTTTGTTCTTTCATTGAGTACTTTGGGGTCTTAACGTGAGGCAGATTACTATGAACTTGTATCCATTTGACATTTGGAGCGGCACAGAGGTTAGCACTGCTGCCTCACAGCACCAGGGGCCCAGGTTCGATTCTTGGCCTTGGGTGACTGCCTGCACATTCTCCCCATGTCTGCATGGGTTTCTTCCGGGTGCTCCGGTTTCCTCCCCCAGTCCAAAGATTTGCGGGTTAGGTGGATTGGCCGTGCTAAATTGCCCCCTTAGTGTCCCAGGATGTCTAGGTTAGAGGGATTAGTGGGGTAAATATGTGGGGTTACTGGGGAAAGGGCCTTGGGTGGGATTGTTGGCGGTGCAGACTGGGTGCATCAAACAGCCTCCTTCTGCATAGTAGGGTTTCAATGGTTCTATAATATTAAGTAACACAAACTTCATAGTATAGGGTTCTATCAAGGCTGAAGAGAGCAGGAGAGATGATATAAATTAGGATGTTTTTCGTGAGGGCACATTTGGTTCTAAAACTCTGGGAATGAGTAAGAATAACTCATGGTGAAGACATTCCAAGACTCTGAGGTTGTACGATGTGTCTTAACCTCAAACAACAAAAATGTAGAGGGACAAAAGTATTGGTGAGAACTCAGTGTGTAAATTGATTTGATTTATTCTTCTCATATGTATTAGTATACGGTGAAAGGTACTGTTTCTTGCCTGCTATACACAAAGCATACCATGTGTAGAGAAGGAAAGGAGAGAGTGCAGAATGTAGTGTCACTGTCATAGCTAGGGTGTAGAGAAAGATCAACTTGTTGCGAGGTGGGACCATTCAAAAGTGTGATGGGAAGAAGCTGTTCTCGAGTCTGTTCGTACGTGACCGGACCACTGAGATTGAGATTTGGAGCTGAAGAGGAACTGACGATAAGGTTCCCACAGGCTGATCAGTTTATCAATGCAAGTTGTGATCAGTTGAACCTTCTCAGGTCTTGCAGGAGCTTTGTGGTGGATCACGTATAGAGTTCCAAGGCTGCAAAAACATTGATGCAATTCAGTAAACTCTTCCAGCAAAGGTTAAATCAGATGGAGCATTGATCGGATTAATTCATTCGCTGTTACAGAACAAACATTTATTTTGTAGGAGCCGCTTATCACTGGAAACCACCTCATTTACAGCCAGGAACTCCTCTGAAATAAATATTCCTAGTTGTTCTGCTGCTGGGACTAGTAATGCAGAGGTTGAGACAAATAATTTAGGAAGTGGTTTTCTTCACATGGATTGGCTTTGGGATGGATGATTTTCACCATTTACAGAAAGGATTTTGAATTAGAGATCAAATTAGCAGATGACACCACATTGGGAGGTATGGATAACACTGAGAGACCATGGTACAGCAAAACATTAGTAAACTTACAGCAAAGTGTGAAAGTGGTAAACTTATTTCAGTATTGATGAGTGTGGGGTGATGCATTTGGTCAGAGGAATAAGAAAGTCACGTACTCCTTGGGAACTAAATAGGGTAAGTGAGCAAAGGGATAAAGAGTTAACGTTCACAAATAGCTGAAAATAGGAAGAAAAATTAACAAGACCATTTAAATAAAAAAGTTTCCTTTCTAAAGGGTAGAATTTGGAGACCAGGGAAATTGCAGAATCTTGCACAGGGCCTTGTGTAGACCACGTTGGGTGTGCTGTGCACTGTAGTTCTGAACTCCACACAACAGAAAGGAGATAGAGACAATGGAAAAAGTTTAAAAGATTTACAGTGGTGATGTAGAGCTGAGAGGTTGTAACTTCCAGGAAACTCCGAGCAGACCAGTACTCTAGATTCTAGAAGAGATTGCAGAGTGATCTAATGGGGAGGGGGGGGGGACGGTCTTTAATTCATTATGAGATGTTTTCATTGGGTCGATGCAGAGAAATGGGTCATATTTTCCCCTTTGTGGCAGGTACTGAATCACAGATATTATGATACCACCTCCTGCCCAGCAGTGCCCATCCAGGAGTGGTGGGGGTGGGCTGGTGTTGGAGTCACACCCTCTGGGAGAAGGTCAGAGGTGGGAGGATGCCGGCACGGGCAGGTTAGAAGGCCCTTCTCCATTCTCTGGGACATCGGCCCAGTTCCGAACATGAACATTAGGCGCCCTAGTCCTTGCCCTTCATCTCATGGTCGAGGGAACTCGGTCTCTTCTCCCTGGAGAGATGAAGGTTGAGAGGCAACCTGATAGAGATTTATAAAATGTTGAGAGGTTATAGATAGGGTGGATTCTCAGAGGCTTTTTCCCAGGGCTGGAATGGTCGCTACGAAAGGACACAGGTTTAAGGTGCTGGGGAGCAGGTACAGAGGAGATGTCAGGGGTAAGTTTTTCACTCAGAGGGTGGTGAGTGAGTGGAATCGGCGGTGGTGGTGGAGGCGAACTCGCTGGGGTCTTTTAAGAGACTTCTGGATGAGTACATGGGATTTAATGGGATTGAGGGTTATAGATAGGCCTGGTAGGTAGGGATATGATCGGCGCAACTTGTGGGCCGAAGGGCCTGTTTGTGTTGTAGTTTTCTATGTTCTATGCTCACTTTGTGTCCCCCCATATCCTTCCATGTTCACTCACCTAGTATCCAGTCTGGGCAGAACTCATGAACCGTATAATAACATGTGGAAGTCTTTGAGATGATCATGAAAGTTCAAAATAGCCATTCAAACTCCACTTGAACAAAATGTAATCCTGTTAACTGACTTCAAAAAAACATAATCCGTTTAGGAGCACATAAAACTGATAATCCAAACCATGCTTCAGTGGAGATTGGAACCCAGCCAAGCATTCAAACGAGTTTCCATTGTACGACTATGCCAACAGGACCTTCAGAGCTGAGCACATTAATGTCTTTGAAGTAGCTGATTAGAAGGCCACCTGCTTCATTGCTTCAACGGGAATGGTTGACTACAGCTTGGCTTAGGAGGCCCCTTCCATGAGGAGGAGGGGGGCTGGCGGAGAGGCGTTGCTTGGCATGAGGGGAAATGGCAGGGTTGGTGGAGTGCTGTTAGTTGTTTGAGGAACCAGGGGTATATGCGGAAGGGCGTAGATTTGTACAGAGGGCATGGAGGGATCGGTGGAAGAGTATAGCTTGGCGGAGCTCAGTTGGCTAGACGACCAGTTTGTGATGCAGAGCGACACTACCAACCTGGGTTCAATTCCCGGACTGGCTGAGGTTATCTGTGAAGGCCCACCCCCTCAATTTTGCCCCTTGCCTGAGAAATGGTGACTCTCAGGGTTAAATCACCAGCTCTCTCTTGTAAAACAGGGGGGAGAGCAGCCTCCCCCTCTGGGATTTGAATGACTTTCATATCGATCTAGTCATTACAAGTTAGAAAGTGACATGAGACCAACAGATGCATTGGTGAGAAAGTCCTGGTGATTATTTCCAAACCATAATCAATGGAAACTCGTTGTTCAGGCAAATGGGGATATTGACTTGCATCAAAAATTCCAGGATTAGGCAGTAGACTAAAAATCAAGACTTCCTTTTACATCCACAGGTGATTTGGTCCGCCTTGTTGGCCAACGAGGGGCATACACGCGGGGGTCGTACGAGGGCTGCTCTTGGATGTTGCTTCGAGAGTTGCCTAGTGCTTAGTGTGCGCTTAAACTGGACCAACTGATGGGCAACACGACAGCTCAGTGACTATCACTGTTTGCTGTGCAGTTACACGGACCCGGGTCGGATCTCCGGCTTGGGTCGGTGTCTGTGGGAGTTTGCACATTGTCCCCGTGCTTGCGTGGGTTTTCTCCGGGTGCTCCGGTTTCCTCCCACACCCCAAAGATGTGCTGATTGGTGTCAATAAATTGTCCCTGAATTGGATCTCCCTTAATCTGGCGCACATATAATTCCCTAAATTTCCACCCCCTTTATTGTGGAGTTCCACTAGAGGTAGACTAAAACATCGACGAAAGACTTGAATAAGGCACTCACTGAGTGTTAAAATGGGCGGCGCGGGCTTGTTGGGCCAAAGGGCCTGTTTCCTGTGCTGTGTTGTTCTTTGTTCTTGCGTTGTAACCTCAGGATTACTCCCAATGTCGTGTGCTAGCGAGCACAGATATAGGAGGATAGTGCAGATGAATGAATGGCTTAATATTTGATGCAGGAGAAAGGGTTTTAGATTCCTGAATCTCTGGGAGCATTTCTGGTGAAGGTGGAACCCGTATAAGCGGGACGGTCTACATCTGAGCCAGAAGAGGACTAACATCCTTGCGGGATGTTTTGCTGGTGCTGTTGGGAGGAGTTTAAACTAATTTGGCGGAGGGAAGGACACAGTGTTAGTAGACTAAGGCACGGAATTGTACAGTAAAACAAACCAGTCAGAGGGAGTGCACCTGTATTAAGTTTCAAGGCCAGTCTGGATGGTGACGGCCAGGAATGCGCTGCCTGGGAAGGTGAGGGAGGAGGGTTGCCTCACGTCCTTTAAGAAGTACCTGGATAGCTACTTGGCACATCAGGGCTTTGGGCCAAGTGTTGGCCGATGGGATTAGGTGGGAGTTCAGGTGGTCCTAATGAGTTGGTGTGGACTTGATGGGCTGAAGGGCCTCTTCTGCACTGCTTGATTCTATAATTCTAGTCCCTTGGAGAAAAACCAAGTATTTTTGCTTATTCTCTGTCTCTGTTCCTGACACTTTAATGATCTATGGATCTGGAACCTTAAGCCTCTTTGGACTTGCACTGCTTCTAGCTTTTTTTGCCATTTAACAAGTACCCTGTCTTATCCTTCTAAAGTCCTCACATTTGTCGACACTGAATACTAGTTGCCATATCTTTGTCCGTTCGTTTAATTGTCAATACCACTTTGGAATTTTATGCTTCCATCTCCACTGCTTTGAACCCTACCAAGCTTTGTGTCATTGACTAAGTGGGATATGTGGTTCTGTGTCCCATCTCTAAGTCATTGATGAACTTAGTGAATGGTTGACAGCCCAACATAAATCCTTGTGGGACATCACTCATGCTGATTAGAGTACTTGCCCATTATCCATGGTCAAAAGCTTCAGGTTTCTAGGTGCCCAGGTCACCAACAACCTGTCCTGGTCCCTCCATGCCGACACTACAGTTACAAAAACCCACCAACGCCTCTACTTCCTCAGAAGACTAAGGAAATTTGACATGTTATCTACGACTCTCATCAACTTTTACAGATGCACCGTAGAAAGCATTCTTTCTGGTTGTATCACAGCTTGGTATGGCTCCTGCTCTGCCCAAGATCACAAGGAACTACAGAAGGTCATGAGTGTTGCCCAGTACATCATGGGACCCAACCTCCCACCCATTGACTCTGTCTACACTTCCCCGTGCCTTGGCAAAGCAGCCAGCATAATTAAGGACCCCACGTACCCTGGGCATTCTCTCTTCCTCCTTCTCGGAAAAAAGTCTGAGGTCATGTACCAACCGACTCAAGAACAGCTTCTTCCCTGCTGCCATCAGACTTTTGAATGGACCTACCTTGCATTAAGTCGATCTTTCTCTACACCCGAGCGATGACTGTAACACTACATTCTGCACTCCTTTCCTTTTCTATGGATAGTATGCTTTGTGTAGCATGCAAGAAAGAATACTTTTCACTATGTTAATACATGTAACAATAAATCAAATCAAATCAAATCCCTGTTCTGTTTCCAGTTGTTCAACCAATTTCTAACTGGGTCAACGAATTGCTTTTTAGAAAATAATCTTGTGTCAGGAACTTTGTAAATAATATTTGGAGAGATTCCCCCGTCCAATACTTTAATCGCCTCATCCAAAGAAAAGGTTCATTAGGCATGATCTATCCTTTACAATCTCTCTGATCAGCTGAATATTTTGAAGTTGTTCCCTCACTCTGTCCTCTCTCATAACGCTCGAGTGACCACCAGGCATTAGACCTGAGGCTATCCATCCAGTCTGCTGTGTACAAAATGGGCTGCTGTATTTCCTCTGTGAACAAAGTGATTATGTTTCAATGGTAAATAATTGTCTGTAAGTGCATAATTGGCACTATATAAATACAAGCCTGTCTATGTTTCCTTTTAAACTGTTGCTTCGTATCACCGGTGCTAAGCATATAGGTATCAATGCACTGAGCGTCTGTATTCTGTTCCCATAGCTGTTAGTTTACTCAACACCTTTTTTCAATAGGTAACGGAGACACAAAGCTTTTTAGTGCTAATGCGTTATGTATAAAGGGAGTTGAGGGCTGAGAGTGTTTGTCATTTTCATTGAATGTGCTTTGGGTGCCTGTGCCTTGGGCAAGTTCATCTAAAGCTCTGCTTGCTTAAGGGGGGAGCCTCCCACTTAACTATTTGCTTCCTGTTAGGGCTGAGTAATGTGGTCCCCATTTCTGTTGAAATTACCTATCTCGTTGTCACGATCATTCGCGAGGTTGACCTGAAAATGCGAAAGCTTCTAAACCTTGCGTGTTTTTTTTCTGTACTCTCCCACCTTCCCCTAGCTGGCAGCAGAAGGTATGAGTAATATATATAACAAAAAAAAAACCTCGCAGGCCTCAAAGTGATATCGAGAAAAGGGTGATGTCTGGTTTGGATCTGAGCGTTCACAGCCACTCTCACTGGAGCTCATTTGATCCGCCTCCAACCAGCCATCAAGTCTTGCTTCTCGGGGGGGGAGAGAAAAAGCACCTAGTGACTAAGCTTGAGGGGCGGAAGACAAGATTGCAGAGTGGTCGCGTGACTGGAGATTACGCTAGGCTGGAGATTGACAGACGCAGCCAAAAAAGACATTACCACCGGCTAGAAAGATGTTGAGAATAAAACGGCCCTGTGAAGTGTGTTTAACAGTGCGTCAGTGTCTTGTATTTAGACGTAGAACACTTGCGTGCAGCTGATGTTCCTGGCATTGCACCTACAGGTCAGCAGAGCCTGGGTTTTGAAAATGCCGTGCTTCACCACAGAGTGTTCCTTCGCCCCAGGTCACACTGGGGACCGTCCCATCACTTGGTTGTTATTATTTGTTGTGGAATGACAGTGGTTAGAGCACGCTGAACTGTGTGTCCGTGTTCAGTAAACCATGTGGCAAATTGATTTTTCATAAATTGGATATGGAATGAGCATTGATTGGATACGATAACCCTCGGTTCCTTCAGAATTTACTTACAAGTCACATAATGAAAGGACTAGATTAGGAGAGAGACACTGCACTGCTGGATTGCCATAGCAACGAGTAGATTTGGAGCAAGTGTCGCTGGCAACTGTTGCCCACCTTTAGTTGGGCATTCTCCCGAACGACTGAACTAACAGCGGTCTGATCCACATGAGTGGTTTGCTCAGAGGGCAGTACTGAAGATACATCAGACTGGCATCATCTTGCGATGGAGTAAGGACAGCAGCTTCCCCATTCTGAGGGACATCAGCGAGTCAGATAGGTTTTAGGGCTCCTGGATTTAAATTCGCAAAAGGCCAAGGTGATGTTTCACGTGGAACTAATCCGTAGAATTTCTAGCGCAGATTTGGCCCGTCGAGTCTGCACCGAACACAATCCCAGCCAGGCCCTATCCCCATAACCCTACGCGTTTACCCTGCTAATCCCCCTGACACTAAGGGACAATTTAGCACGGCCCTAACCCGCACAGCTTTGGAGTGTCGGAGGAAACCCACGCAGACATGGGGAGAATGTACAAGCTCCTCACAGACAGTGACCCAAGATTGGAATTGAACCCGGTCCCCTGGCACTGTGAGGCAGCAGTGCTGACCACTGCGCCCACCCTGGCACTGTGCTACCCCAGTGACTTGACCACAACCCGTCGCTATTGGTTGAAGCTTGTGGTTCGAAATCAACGCGCGACAGTGTAATCTCCAAAACCCCCAAATTAACACACAACAGAAATCAAACAGAGGGGAAGACCTAATGTAAATGTGATTGTAGAAACCCGAGGAGGAGGGGAATAAGTTTGACACAGATTGACAAAACAAGGGCAACAGAAAGTCATGATGCAGGAAGTGCAGTGTGAGCTTATTCACTCTAGTTTGGGAGAGGTGGTGAGATGGGGGATGATGAGATGGGGGATTCACCCCACTTTGAATGGTTTTGAGGCTGATTACTTTGGGCTTGTAGCTGGCTGATGCATCACATAATCGTGTTTAGGAGTTTTGCCAACTTAATGGAATGTTTATCCTCTTGAAGGGTCTTTGCCAGGGGATGTAAGAGAGGGGGTGGTGATTTACAAAGTCAATTTTGCTTTACTGATAACAGTGATTGTCTGGTAAGGCTTTGCAGAATGAGTTCTTTGAAGATATTGATTGATATTCAGACTTGCGTGGCTGCTGTGTTGTGATTGTATAGTGTGCTGGTTTATTGCTTTTTATCCCTCCTGATTTTCTTTTAACTCACCAGTTCTGGATGACAGTAAATTAACTTTCTGATCCCATTTGCCTGCATATTCCTTCAGTGCACTAGTCTGTACTGCCGATTTCCACAATTAGCCCAAGTTTAGCGGGCTTGCTTTGGAGCAGAGTGACTTTGAGTTTACTTTCTTTGCCGCAGTCAAGTCAGATAGGAAATTTGAGAGATGAATAGTTTCAGCTTGTCTTTTAGCTGCAAGGTTTGATTCACAAATTGTGTGTAATCTGTGAGTTTTTCTCCTCTGCTGCTCCGCAACTAAATGTGCTCCACAGTTTTCCCCTGTTCGTTCTTCCTGTCCTGTTCTATTTGAGTGTAGGTGTTGCGGATAGGTTTGTGTACAATTGCCATTTGCCACTACTGAAACTGATGCATGCATGAGGACATGGACCCGGGATCTTGGGCTCATGTCACACTAAGAACGTAAGAACATAAGAAATAGGAGCAGGAGTAGGCCATCTAGCCCTTCGAGCCTGCCCCGCCGTTCAATAAGATCATGGCTGATCTGTCGTGTCTCAGTTCCACATTCCCGCCCTCTCCCCATAACCCTTAATCCCCTCTCTTATCAAAAACCCATCAACCCGCTTCTTGAAAATATTTAGCGAGGCAGCCTCCACCACTTCAATGGGTAGAGAATGCCAGAGATTCACCACCCTTTGAGTGAAGAAGTTCCTCCTCAACTCTGTTCTAAACCGCCCCCCCCTTTATCATGAGGCTGTGCCCCCTAGTCCTACTGTCCTTTCTGAGCGGGAATAGCCTCTCCACCTCTATCCTATCCATCCCATTCATCATCTTATACGTCTCAATGAGATCTCCCCTCATTCTTCTAAACTCTAACGAGTACAAGCCTAATTTATTCAGCCTCTCCTCATAGCTCAACCCCCTCAACTCCGGCATCAGCCTAGTAAACCTCCTCTGCACTCCCTCCAAGGCCAAAATATCCTTGCGTAAGTACGGCGCCCAAAACTGCACACAGTACTCCAGCTGCCGCCTCACCAATGCCCTATACAGCCGCAGCAAGACCTCCCTACTTTTATATTCAATCCCCCTTGCGATGAAGGCCAGCATCCCATTCTACACTACTTGTAACCCTCACCATACTGCCTGAGTTTGCAAAATCCTACTAACTGGCTTGAGACAATTTACACCTCTTTAACCTGTGTTTGTCCCTCTCTCCACACACGTTGTTTGCACCTGCAAAGACTAGATTATCTGTAAAGATTCACATCGCGCCTATTCCTCACATCTGTAATCATCTTGCTATTGTCTCTTTGTCTATATATGCCATGTTTGTGAACTAACCTCCATTCACCTGGTGAAGGGGCAGCGCTCCAAAAGCTCATGATTCCAAATAAACCTGTTGGACCTGGTGTTGTGAGACTTCTCACTGTCTCCATCTGACTGAAAAAGAAGGCTAAACATTTTCCAAATGTCACATAAGAGTCCAGCTGAGTTGGGAGATCTTGTTGTAGATAATGGGCCAGCCAATTGTCACGCATCAAGGTCCTGCAAACAGCAAGGAGATAAATAACCCGCTAGATGGTACAGAACTTGAAACTTGCTGAAAAGGGAGACATGCTGCTGAAACTTTTCATCTTGCACTCATCAGGACAATTGCAAGAATGCCAAATTTCAAACTCAATCATTTATACTGCAGACGAAAAGGGTGCTGGTTGGTTGACAAGGCTTGGCCAAAGTGTTGCCATGGAGAAAGCAATGGGAAATTATAAGCTCCTGGGTCATCCAAAAAAAAATGCTGGCAGCTTTTGCTGGCAGAGGATGTGTCCGTGTGTTTGACTATGTGCTGCTTCTAAGCGAGGTTTATAAGCTGGCCGTTTGCTGAATTACATCTAACAGTTGCCGATTTGTTTGGGGTTTGTAAATGCGGATTGGTTGAGAACAGTCTATACTCCAAGCAACCAGAGGATCCCGCTACTTGATTGGATCAGCCAGTAGGATGTGCGGCCTACATACTTGGCATGTCACTAGTACTGAAACTAATTTACAACATTATGTAAACGTGGTAACTTATGTGGTGGTTAAAAATCCTGTTTTGCCAGGACCCTGGCTGATCTCTGTTTTCTTTAAAATAGTGCCATGTTTTCCAAGGACATAGGAAGGGCCTTAGGTTCTCATTTCACCCAAAGTGCACCATACTCTACTGCACACGGAATGACAGCCTGGATTGTGCTTAAGTTGCTGTAACGATTCTTGAACCCACAGCTTGCTGACTCTGAGGGAGATGTAACCTGACAAGAAGGAGACCCACACTAAAGAGGATCTACAGGCATTTAGAGATACAAGGACTGATTAGGGACAGTCAGCATGGCTTTATGAGTGGAAAATCATGTCTCACAAATTTAATTGAGTTTTTTTGAAAGTGTAACCAAGAAGGTAGATGAGGGCAGCACAGTCAAAGTTGTCTACGTGGACTTTAGCAAGGCCTTTGACAAGGTACTGCATGGTAGATTATCGCAAAAGGTTAAATCTCACGGGATCCAGGGTGAGGTCGCCAGACGGATACAAAATTGGCTTCTTAACAGAAGCAGAGGGTGGTTGTAGAGGCTGTTTTTCAAACTGGAGGCCTATGACCAGTAGTGTGCCTCAGGAATCAGTGCTGGGTCCACTGTTGTTTGTCATTTATTTTAATGATTTGAATAAGAATTTAGGAGGCATGGTTAGTAAGTTTGTAGATGACACAATGATTGGTGGCATAGTGGACAGTGAAGAAGGTTATCTAAAGATGCAACGGGATCTTGCTCAATTGGACCAGTGGGCTGATGAATGGCAGATGGAGTTTAATTTAGACAAATGAGAGGTAGATTTTGGTAGATCGAACCGGGACAGGACTTATTCAGTTAATGGTAAGACGTTGGGGAGCGTTACAGAACAAAGAGATCTAGGGGTACAGGTTCATAGCTCCTTGAAAGTCGAGTCACAGGTGGACAGAGTGGTGAAGAATTATTCAGCATGCTTGGTTTCATCGGTCAGAACATTGAATACAGGAGTTGGGACGTCTTGTTGAAGTTGTACAAGACATTGGTAAGGCCACACTTGGAATACTGTGTCCAGTTCTAGTCACCCTATTATAGAAAGGATATTATTAAACTAGAAAGAGTGCAGAAAAGATTTACTAGAATGCTACCAGGACTTGATGGTTTGAGTTATCAGGAGAGGCTGAATAGACTGGGCCTTTTTCACTACAGCATAGGAGGCTGAGGGGTGATCTTATAGAGGTCCATAAAATAATGAGGGCCATAGATCAGCTAGAGAGTCACCATCTTTTTCCAAAGGTAGGGGAGTCTAAAACTAGAGGGCATAGGAGAGGGGAGAAATACAGAAGTGTCCAGAAGGGCAATTTGTTCACACAGAGGGTAGTGAGTGTCTAGAACAAGCTGCCAGAGGTAGTAGTAGAGGCGGGTACGATTTTGTCTTTTAAAAATCATTTAGGCAGTTACATGGGTAAGATGGGTATAGAGGGATATGGGCCAAGTGCCAGGCAGTTGGGATTAGCTTAATGGTTTAAAAAAAGGACGACATGGACAAGTTGGGCTGAAGGGCCTGTTTACATGCTGTAAACCTCTACACTCTATGACTTGTAAGGCTTGGAGAGTCTGAAGGCATTTTGCCATGAGCTTCCTCTTCGAAATTTAGAACAATGAGTAAGGTGTATACCTGCAGTTATTGCCCAGTCTCTGCTGTCACTGCCCCAGTCCACACAACAATGTCCATTACTGAATATTGAAATCTCATAGGGCACCTGGGCAGCTCCACCTGGTTGTTATTTTCCCGTACGGAGAGAAAGCGAGAGAGACAAAGCCTGTAGAGGCATGTCTACAAGGCAGCAGGCAAACCCAGCAGGGCAGGGCATGGTCTTCCTGCAAGCTGAGTTCCCTGTCCGCCTGCTGTTTGAATATCAGTGGTGACAGGGATGATGAGGCCTTTCAGCGGCTACCTAAGGGCCTCAGTCGGGGCTGGAAGGTCACTCTGTACCCATCCCGTTCAGTGCTTGACTGAGGAGAGGTAGAAGGAAGTGGAGCCCCTTTCCTGACACCACCCTCTCCCCCCCGCCCCCCCCACCTCCACCCCATCAACAGTGTTCCCCTCCTCCCCGAACCATCCTCTTATAGGCACTAAATCACCCCCGTAATCTGCAGGAAATGGAAATATCATTCCTTCTGTACATATTCATACAAGTTTGAAGTGGTGTGGCGTTGTCAAGGTAAATGAATAGGAATTCTATAGTATAAACAAACTGCCACCTTTATATACTGAGGCTGAGAGGGTTAAGTTACGAGTGCGGGTTGAATAAATCTGGCTTGTATTCACTCCAGTTTAGCTGGCCGAGAGATGATTTATTTGAGATGTTTAAAACGATAAAGGGTTTCGTTACAGAGAAAGTGCCTGCTGGGACGGAGGAGTCCAGCACGCAGTGGGGTAAAGTTTGAACATTGAAGCTTGGGCATTCAGAAGTGAAACGAGAAAGCGTTTTGTCCACACTAAGTGCGGTGGAAGTCTGGAACAGTCTTCCTACAAAAGAGCGCTTATTTCAAGGCCAATCAATAGATTTTCTTTGGTGAGATTGGCAGTGCATCTGGAGCAAAAGCGGGTGATACATGGGTCGGTTATGATCTGATTGAATAACAGGGCAGGTCTACAGGGCTGGATGGCCTTCTCACCTGAGGAATGAATCCTCTGTCACGGCTATTCAGCGAGAAGCCTTTGAAGAGTCTGAGAGAGGATTTCTGTTAAGTCGCCACAGTCCCAGATGACCAGAGGCTGCTGTCCCCTTTGAAGGGGGAGAGCTGACTGGTGGTTACTTAACCTGAGGGTCACCACACCACAGGTGAGGGGCAGGGATGAGAAGCTGGGGCTTTTGTGAATAACCTCAGCTGGTACAGGAATTGAACTCATGCTGTTGACGTCGGGTGTTGTAAGAGTAACAGTGACTCGTATTTTTAGCATTTTGGGGTCTTTCACAGTGTAATCGGTTCATTATGATTCTAGGCTGTTCTGCTTTTCTTAAGAAGTGGAGATGCCGGCGTTGGACTGGGGTAAACACAGTAACAGGTCTCCCAACACCAGGTTAAAGCCCAACGGGTTTATTTGGTAGCAAAAGCCACTAGCTTTCGGAGTGCTGCCCCTTCGTCAGGTGAGTGGGAGTTCTGTTCACAAACAGGGCATATAAAGGCACACACTCAATTTACAAAATAGTGATTGGAATGCGAGTCTTTACAGGTAATCAAGTCTTAAAGGTACAGACAATGTGAACAGAGAGAGCGTTAAGCACAGGTTAAAGAGATGTGTATTGTCTCCAAACGGGACAGTTAGTGAGATTTTGCAAACCCAGGCAAGTCGTGGGGGTTACAGATAGTGTGGCAGAACTCCCATTTACCTGAAGAAGGGGCAGAGCTCCGAAAGCTAGTGGCTTTTGCTACCAAGTAAACCTTTTGGACTTTAACCTGGTGTTGTGAGACTTCTAACTCTGCATTCTTTAACCCAGGGATAGAGAGGGCCATGGCAGAACATGGGGTGGAATTTTCCTCAATTTCTCCCCATAACACAGCCCTCTTGTCCCAATGATTTTTCCAGGCACATTCCTTAAGGCCATTATATCCTTCCTTGGTTAAGAAGACCAAAACTGTAGGCAGCACTCCTGGTATTGTCTTACCAAAGCCCTGTATAATTGCAAAAGGCATCCCTTGCTCTTACTCCCCATCCCCCTTGCAATAAAAGCTAATTGCTTGCTGCATACGCATCTTAACTTTCTGTGAATTGTGCACAGGACAAATCCCTCTGAACGTTGTCACTTTATTTTTACAAGATTATGCTTTTCTGTTCTTCCTGCCAATGGGTAAAATGGAAATTCCACACTTTCCCACATGCTACTCCATCTCCCAACTCTTGCCCACCTGCCAAACTCATTTGAATTCCGATGCAGTCTCAGACTAACTTTCCTACCTGGGCTTGTCTCCTCAGCAAACTTAGGTACTTCCCTCATCTAAACCCAATGATGTACATTCTAAACAGCTGAGACCCAACCACGAATCTTTGCAGCATCCAACTCATTGAAGTCTTCTAACTCTGGGATTATCCTCCTGTTTGTACTCTGTTAACCTACCCTCAGGCCATGCTAACGTAATTAACTTCAATCCTTTGAGACCCAGGGTGGGATTTTGCAACCTTGCTCAGGCGAGATCGTACAATCCTGCCCGAGCCCAAAGGAGATTTCCATTCCGTGAGGTAAAATTCCAGCCCTGATCTTGAATAGCAACATCTAGTTGAGTGCTTTTGAAAATCTAAATACATTACACATAGTTGCCCCTTTATAGTTAGGATTTCCTCCTTATCTACCTCGCCAGTTATATTCTCAAAAAACATAATAGATTGGTTAAACATAATTTCTCTTTCAGAAAAAGGCGTACCACTTAATACAATGCTACTAGGGTGGCACAGTAGCACAGTGGTTAGCACTGCTGCTTCACAGCACCAGGGACCTGGGTTCGATTCCTAGCTCGGGTCACTGTCTGTGTGGAGTTTGCACATTCTCCCTGTGTCTGAGTGGGTTTCCTCCAGGTACTCCGGTTTCCTCCCACAGTCCAAAGACGTGCGGGCTAGGTTAATTGGCCATGCTAAGAAATTGTCCCTTAGTGTCCTGGGTTGTGTAGGTTAGAGGGACTAGTTGGTAATATATGGGGATAGGGCCTGGGTGGGATTGTGGTCAGTGCAGACTCGATGGGCTGAATGGCCTCTTCCTGCTATTTCTATGATCTACCCTGTTACCACACCCTCAGTTTCCCAATGACTAATGTCATGCTAATTGGTCTCCACTCAGAAGCTGGCTTACATTTGCTACCTTCCAACCCATGGAGAATATTCTATAATCTAGAACATTCTGGAAGATGAAAACCATTGCACATTCTATCTCTAGCCTTCTCTTTTAAAACCTTGGGAAGTAAGTCACCAGGTCCAGGAGATTTGTGGACTTTTAGTCTCATTAATCTGCTGGTAGTATTTCATTTCTAATGTTAATTTCTTAAAAAGTACTCTCTTTGGATCCTTGGGTCTCCACTATTTCAGGTCTTTTTTTAATATTTTTCACTGTGAAGACAGAACAACATATTTATTAACATCTCTGATATTTCCTTATTCCTCATTATAATTTCTCCTGTATCTGCTTCCAAAAGAATAAAAAGTACTTTTCCAAGCTTTCTGAAGAGTTTACAAAATGTGCTCCAAGTAAGTGATGCCCCCCTTCAGAGTTCTTGCATCTGACCCATCCAGAGCAATGCAGAACGAGCTAATCACTGTTTGAGAGTGTCCTTGATTGGAACTGTGCCAGATAAGCTGGATTGTACAAATTGTCAGCACATTTGTACACTGTAGATTCCCTGGAGGAATACACCACTTCTACCTTTGAAGTGTTACTGAGCAGCACATAAGGACATAAGCACTGTGCCTCAGAATAAAACACAACTCAATGACTTCAATTCAAGACTGCTCTTTCTCAGTAAAAAGGGACACGCTTATGACTAGCTGCATAAAATTGTGACACGGTGGCACTGCTGCCTCACAGTGCCAGGGACCCGGGTTCGATTCCCGGCTCGGGTCACTGTCTGTGCGGAGTCTGCACGTTCTCCCCGTGTCCGCGTGGGTTTCCTCCGGCTGCTCCGGTTTCCTCCCACAGTCCGAAATACGTGCTGGTTAGGTGCATTGGCCGTGCTAAATTCTGCCTCACTGTACTGGAACTGGTGACGGAGTGTGGGATTTTCACAGTAACTTCATTGCAGTGTTAATGTAACCCTACACGTGACACTAACAAATAAATAAATGAATAGTGTGATTAGGATCACTGACTGTGCTCAGGCAGATTGCGTTGCACGGCTTTCTATTTCCAAGTGCCTGATCTTTTCACCGCCCCCCCAGGATTTTAAATAACAAGAAGGTGAGAGGGCATGGGATCCGAGGGCCTTTGGCCTTGTGGATCAAGAACTGGCTTGCCTGCAGAAGGCAGAGAGTGGTTGTGGATGGGTCTTTTTCTGAATGGAGGTCAGTCACCAGTGGAGTGCCCCAGGGATCTGTTCTAAGACCCTTGCTGTTTGTCATTTTCATAAATGACCTGGATGAGGAAGTGGAGGGATGGGTAAGTAAGTTCGCTGATGACACTAAGGTCGGCGGTGTTGTGGATGGTCTGGAAGGATGTCAAAAGTTACAGCAGGACATAAATAGGATGCAGGACTGGGCGGAGAAGTGGCAGATGGACTTCAACGCGGATAAATGCGTAGTCGTCCATTTTGGCAGAACCAACGGGATGAATGAGTACACTATCAAGGGCAGGAGTCTTAGCAGTGTTGAAGAGCAGAAGGATCTAGCGGTCCGGGTCCACAGGACTCTTAAATCAGAATCACAGGTGGAGGATGTGGTCAAGAAGGCGTACGGTGTACTGGCCTTCATAAATCGAGGGATTGAGTTTAGGAGTCGGGAGGTAGTGCTGCAACTTTATAAGACCCTTGTCGGGCCTCACTTGGAGTTCTGGTCGCCTCACTATAGGAAAGACGTAGAAGCTATTGAAAGGGTACAGAGGAGATTTACAAGGATGTTGCCTGGACTGGGAGGCATGCCTTATGAGGATAGGTTGAGGGAGCTGGGACTCTTTTCCCTGGAGAGACGAAGGTTGAGAGGCGACTTGATAGAAGTTTATAAAATGTTGAGAGGAATAGATAGGGTGGACTCTCAGAGGCTATTTCCCCAGGTTGAAATGGTCGCTACGAGAGGACACAGGTTTAAGGTGCTGGGGAGCAGGTACAGAGGAGATGTCAGGGGTTTTCACTCAGAGGGTGGTGAGTGAGTGGAATCGGCTGCCGTCAGTGGTGGTGGTGGAGGCCAACTCGCTGGGGTCTTTTAAAAGACTTCTGGATGAGTATATGGGGTTTCATGGGATTGGGGGTTACAGATAGGTCTATAGATTGGTAGGTGTTGATGTGATCGGCGCAACTTGTGGGCCGAAGGGCCTGTTTGTGCTGTCGTGTTCTATGTTCTATGTTCTAAGAAGAAAACCTGTTCAAAGACAACACACTATTTGTTTAACGTCCCAATTTTTTATTCCCTCTGGGTTTCTTGTGACAGCGTCCTGGGGATTACATGTTAATACCTGGAGAACTGGCAACACCGCGTGTGATCGAGGCTGTGTTTGACAACTTGGTGGGGGTAAGCAACAGTGTGGGGCTGGTGGCCAAGGACCTGTCACGTCTTGTGATTCAAAGCATTTATTCCATCAGCGTCATGTATCGCTGGAGGAAGTTTATGCAGGAATTTTCCTTCATGGAATCCCTCCACACCCCTGCACAGAATAATAGATCAAAAGACAATCAGCAAGTGGCTGATTTTGTACAGTACATAGCTATCCTGCTCATATTCCAAATTAAGTGGTTATGTCGCTTGATCTTTTGTTCCAGGACACTGCACGTAGGTTGCTACAATTAAAACATCTATTCATTTTGCACTTAAAGGGGGAAACGTCTTCATGAAAGCTTCTGAATGTGGAGTGAGAGAGAGAGAGAGAGAGTGCCTGAGGATCACTAACATGAGATGGCTGATTTCTTTCAATACAGCTTCTTGTTGGTCATGTTGGGTACTTGTAGACAATGGATGCATTCATTATCTGAGTGCCTCTTTGAAGTTTAAAGTGAATAGCCAGCCACCGCTGGAGACGGAGCAGTTAAGTGGGAAGGCAAGGAGGACCTTTGGGTCGCAGTGTGTCTGCAGGGGAACGTGAGATAGAGTGATCCATTCAAAGGTGTACCTTGCACCAGTGAATGAAGCTGTTCTGTGCTGATCAAGATGAGGGCAGTTGTTGCTGAGGAGGTGGGAGGGGAGCACTCTCCCACGTCGGACGCCTGGATCAGGTGCTCCCAGCTCATTTATAATGGGATCTGACATTGAATTGGGAAGAATTTTTTTTATATTTCAAAAATGTACTTTCTTCATAAAAATCTCAATTGCGAACCTACATATTTAAACATTGCAAACAGTGCAGAGAGAAAAGAAACATTTTTACAGTCCTGTACGAAATTTATTACAGTCATTACATTTCAAAACTATCTGAGTGCCTCAAATTTTACTGTGTGCCGCCATTGCTCGGATTGGCACACAGTTACGCAGGTCGAGGGTATTCTGCAGTCCCCGGGCCCTCGGTCTGCCTCCGTTAGAAGGCCTTACAGTGCGGCCTTTCCACATTGTGGCTTTGTGACGGTTGCCCCAAGCTTCAACGCGTCCCTCCGCACATAGTCCCGGACCGAAGAACTTGCAGCACCGAAACTGACCGTTCTGCCCACTAGGTAGACGCTGCTGTTTATGCTCGACTCGAGCCCTCGTCCACCCCTCTTCATCTCACCCTGTCAACATCTGTTCTGCATCATCCTCAACCTCGCTCTATCCAGCTCCCCCTTAGACAGATTAATGCTGTTTGCCCCAGCTGCACTCTTGCGGTGGAGGATTCACTTTTAAAGTTTATTTATTCGCAGGCTGACATTAACACTGCAATGAAGTTACTGTGGAAAATCCCCTCGTCGCCGCACTCCGGCACCTGTTTGGTGCACGGAGGGAAAATTTAACAGGGCCAATGTACCTAACCCGCGCGTCTCTGGACTGTGGAAGAAAACCGGAGCACCCGGTGGAAACCCACGCAGACACGGGGAGAATGTACGGTCTCCACACAGACAGTCACCCGAGTTGGGAATCGAACTTGGGTCCCTGGCGCTGTGAGGCAGCAGTGCTAACCACTGTGCCTTCTGTGTAATTTTCTTAATTCTCCCTAATTGCTCACTGGAATTGATTCTGCTGCAGAGTGCTGGAAATTTGGAACACGCTTCCTGTCAAGGAGAAGGAGATGGGGTGTCGGGTGGGTTTAAGGCTCTGATGTGCCATGATATCATTGAATGAATGGCCTCCTCCTTTCCCTGTGTTGCCGCCACGTCGGAGTTGGACTTTGTGCTATTTGTGGAATATTTGAGACTGCCCATTCAATTCTGGGTAGATTGTGCATTAGATTCACCAGTAGCAGCAGGGTTGGAACTGGGAGGTAAGAGTGCAGAGTGTGTAGTGTGAACACTGGGGTTATGTGTGGAATCATTGTAAATATGCAAGTCCCTCTCCGATTGAAGCATAGATCGTGTTGAATGAAAGGGAGGATTGACACTGAATCTGGAACCAGATTGATCTCTAAATTAGTTTCAGTGGCCCAGGTGGCACACCAGAGGAATTGTCCAAATATTTGTCCCAAATTGACTTGTGTTTAAATAGAGTCACATTACTGTGAAAATCTCCCACGCCCCGGCACCAGTTCCAGTCCGGTGAGGCAGAATTTAGCAGAGCATCTAACCAGCACGCCTTTCGGACTGTGGGAGGAAACCCACGCAGACACGGGGAGAACGTGCAAGCTCCGCACAGCCAGTGACCCGAGCCGGGAATCGAACCCAGGTGCCTGGCACTGTGAGGCAGCGGTGCTAAGCACTGTGCTGCCCCCTGTTGTCTATTTCTGTTGTCTCTACTCAACGCCCCCCCCCACCTCCCTCAACATCACATGGTTTTGTTTTGTTGGGTTGGGGTGATGCGGTTGGGCTTGTGGGACAGGTAGGGTAACCGCAGGGTGCTCAGTCCCTATCCATCAATGTCCGTGTAATTTTTTTTGTTGCTGTAATTAGGTGCCTTTTTCAGGATGGTGATTGCTGGTAATATCCCTGAAGGAATGATTGAATAGACTCTTAGATTGCAGCAGCCCAGCTGCAGAAAACCAGGCTCCCTCTTGGCAATAGTGAATTTTTTTTTTTTGTTTTGTGATTTAGCAAATCCCCTGCTGTTATTTCCACTCCTGTCTGGAATGAGTTGACCAAACGCGTAAATGCCGACGATCGGACTGAAGGCTCTGGCCCATTAATAACACAATGCGTTAATATCTTCCCTATTCTTGTCCGTTATCGAATCCTGTAGGGCAGTCCCCTGGTGTCTGCTGATAGGGGCTGTCAGTGGGGAAAAGGAGGGATGATGGTTGGATTTGAAAGCCCCACAAATTTAACTCAGGAGCTCTGAGTTTGCTTGTTTATTTTCCACGTGCTCGTGTTAGAATTTAAATATCATTCCCTTCCGCGGGAACAGATTTTGGACATGGGTGAGAAAGCCAGATTCCAAATCAAGCTCTGGAGTCTGGGACCTGGGAATGGAATCTCCAGGGAATGCTGCCTACCCATTTTCACCATTCGTTGTTCCACGTGTCCAGCATCCGCGCTACTTAGCTTCCCGTTATATTTTGCTTTGTGTGTTGGCCTGCCTGTGTTTTACTCACTGGGGCTGAGTCTCCAGATTTGCTGCAGTGCATAGAACATAGAACATTACAGCGCAGAACAGGCTCTTCGGCCCACGCTGTTGCGCCGACCAGTTAAAAAGCAATGACCCTCTAACCTAAACCAATCCCTTTCCGTCCATAAACCTATCCACGGATCTCTTAAACGCCCCCAAACTAGGCGCATTTACAACTGCAGCAGGCAGGGCATTCCAATCCCTCACCACCCTCTGGGTAAAGAACCTACCCCTGACATCCGTCCTATAACTACCCCCCCCTTAATTTAAAGCCATGCCCCCTCGTGCTAGCTTTCTCCATCCGAGGGAAAAGGCTATCACTGTCCACCCTATCTAAACCTCTAATCATCTTATATGTTTCAATAAGGTCCCCTCTTAGCCGCCTTCTTTCTAACGAAAACAACCTCAAATCCCTCAGTCTCTCCTCATAGGACCTCCCCTCCATACCAGGC
Organism: Carcharhinus amblyrhynchos; assembly: GCF_965287045.1. Taxonomy (NCBI): domain Eukaryota; kingdom Metazoa; phylum Chordata; class Chondrichthyes; order Carcharhiniformes; family Carcharhinidae; genus Carcharhinus; species Carcharhinus amblyrhynchos. The sequence continues at coordinate 43,387,934 of NC_137346.1, read as the reverse complement.
AACATCCTGGTAAACCTCCTCTGCACCCTCTCCAAAGCCTCCACATCCTTCCTATAATGTGGGGACCAGAACTGCACACAGTACTCCAAGTGCGGCCGCACCAGAGTTTTGTACAGTTGCAACATGATGCTGCGGCTCTTAAATTCAATCCCCCTACCAATAAACGCCAAGACACTGTATGCCTTCCTAACAACCCTATCTACTTGATTCCCAACTTTCAGGGATCTATGTACACATACACCTAGATCCCTCTGTTCATCCACACTCATGCACCTCCCTTGTTTCTGCCACACTGTGGGTATGGCCATGTTGTCCAGCTTGATCAGTCTGCTGTGAGTTGTTTGCGAGTGTTACGTGTACCAGACTGAGTGCTTGTTCCTAAGTACAGTGTGGATGGGTGACATTGACCTAAGAGAGTGACATTGAGCTAACACTGAGCACTTTATAATGAGGCTCTGTCATGGTCCCCTTTTGTCTTTCACTCAGATCCAGGGAACATCTGAGGCACTCAAAAGCTTTTATTTCCACCCATGACTAACTCACAAAGTGAAAACATGGCTTAGTGCCAAGCGTCATTTTCCCATTAGCAATTTGAAGCTGTCTCTAGGTGGGCAGGGGCGTCCTTGCAATACGCATGGAGTAAAAGCTTCACCACTCACTGGCACTGATGACTGACTCACTACATGTCAATGCCAAGCTATTATACACTTTAAATCAGCAAAGTGCCCTCGCCCAGAGAGGCGGTGACAGTGGAATAGCTAAATTAGTTGACTTTCAACGATCTTGGTGCTGTTGCGAATCTCAACAGGGCCAACTCATTTCCCACTCGATGGGGTGAAAAGCATTGTGTACAGCTTTTGTATTAAACACAGCGTAAGAAATGGATTAGAAGCTGGGGGCTCCTTCCCGTGTTGCAGTGAAGGCCACTGCAGCAGAAGAGGGAGCGATGACCTGGTGCTATTACCGCTAGACAGTTAATCCAGAAACTCAGCTAATGCTCTGGGGGACTTGGGTTCAAATCCTCCAATGGTAGCTGGTGGGATTTGAATTCAATAAAAAATAAATCTTGAATTAAGAATCTACTGATGACCGTGGAACCATTGTCGATGGTTGTAAAACCCCATCTGGTTCACTAATATTCTTTAGGGAAGGAAATCTGCCTTCCTTACCTGGTCTGGCCTACAAGTAAGTCCAGAGGCACAGCAATGTGGATGACTCTCAACTGCTCTCCAAGGGCATCTCGGGATGGGCAATAAATGCTGGCCCAACCAACAAAGCCCATGAACGAGTTCAAAAAAAAGAGTATGTACCTGGGAGCTGGAATCCTCTCTGTTGCTGATGCAGCTGTGATCTCATGTGCAATGATGGTGTCCAGTGTAGCCCTGAAGGAGCACAGCAGAATGTAAGGTGCTGTCTTGTTGATGAGAAACGGAAGTTCCTTGATTTTCTGCTTTCATAAACGTCTTTAAGATTATTTGAATATGTGAGAGCTCAGGGATAAGGCAGACAGGAACAGGAGCAATAAAGAATTAGCTCTGTTGAATAAGTTGACAGCGTGCCACGATCCAATAAAAAGACAAAAGCTAATTTGACATGGGCCTATTAGAAAATTAATTTGGTGAGGGACATGCCAGCCGCAGTGCCCTTGTTGAGCTTTGATAGTGAGAGACTGGTATCTGTGCACTCCACATTACCCTGTTAATTCAGACTCGCTTATCCTTCCAGCAGCTGGGGAGAAAACTAGTTTGGGGATTCTCCTGCTTTGAGAGGGGCAGATTTGGCAGAGAGAACGTAAGGACACAATCAAAAAAGTGCTGGTGTTAAGACATTGGGAGCAAAACCCAGTGATTTATGAGGTCAAGAACTATGACTAGTTCTTGCTGCATCCACATCACTGCCCAATACACAATAGATTTCTCCTGTGATCTGATAGCCAGCAACTTGGAGTCATTCATTTGCTTTGGTAAATCACTACTTGATCTTACAGCTCAGAACATGTATGTAGACATTGCTGCTGTTTGACATGGCTTCATAATGAGATTATGGAAACTGGGATCTTCTTTTCTGTCCTACTTTTAGAATAGAAATAGAACCTAGAAAAACTACAGCACAAACAGGCCCTTCGGCCCACAAGTTGCGCCGATGATATCCATACCTACCAGGCCTATCTATAACCCTCAATCCTATTAAGTCCCATATACTCATCTAGAAGTCTCTTAAAAGACCCTATCGAATTTGCCTCCACCACCACCGACGGCAGCCGATTCCACTCATTCACCACCCTCTGAGTGAAAAACTTACCCCTAACATCTCCTCTGTACCTGCTCCCCAGCACCTTAAACCTGTGTCCTCTCGTAGCGACCATTTCAGCCCTGGGAAATAGCCTCTGAGAATCCACCCTATCTATTCCTCTCAACATCTTATAAACCTCTATCAGGTCACCTCTCAACCTTCATCTCTCCAGGGAGAAGAGACCGAGCTCCCTCAACCTATCCTCATAAGGCATGCCTCCCAATCCAGGCAACATCCTTGTAAATCTCCTCTGCACCCTCTCAATAGCTTCCACGTCCTTCCTGTAATGAGGCAACCGTTTGTATTTGCAGGCAGGTTGAATACTGGATTTCTTGTTCAGCTCTTTAAAAGACATTCATCTCTCTCACATACACACACATCCCGCTTTCCCTGTCCCTCATTTGCTCATTACATGCTTCTGTTTGAGTTTGACCCTTTGTGTGAGTTCTTTCAAAAGAATGTCCAGGGTAAGGACTCTGTACGTGTTGACGACAGTCAAGTGCCCAAAGTGAAAATGAGAAAGGAGCCACTGAAAGTCAGTGAGGTTGGGGAGTTGAGGAGATTGGAATTCAGTGCGGGATGTGGACAATGCATCACTCGGATCGATAAAGCAGCAATGTTCCATTGGCTTCTCCCTATCACTCCCAGCTTTCGAAGATGTCTAGAGGCATTTGTATGTGAAATTTGCTCTGAAGTTAAAGACGAGGAACACCATGGTAACCCAACGCCGTGTGTTGTCAGAGGGTTGAGGGAGTGCTTCGGAGAACTGATGTTCCTCACACTGCAAGACAAATTGTCTCCACCTTCAATCTTTATACTGCAAGAAGAGGTGGCACGGTAGCACAGTGGGTTAGCACTGCTGCTTCACAGCTCCAGGGTCCTGGGTTTGATTCCCGGCTCGGGTCGCTGTCTGTGTGGAGTTTGCACATTCTCCTCGTGTCTGCGTGGGTTTCCTCCGGGTGCTCCGGTTTCCTCCCACAGTCCAAAGATGTGCGGGTTAGGTTGATTGGCCATGCTAAGAAATTGTCCCCTTAGTGTCCAGGGATACGTAGGTTAGAGAGATTAGTGGGAATAATGTGTAGGGTATGGAGGTAGGGCCTGGGTGGGATTGTGTTCAGTGCAGACTCGATGGGCCGAAGGGCCTCTTTCTGCACTGTAGGGTTCTATGAAAGAGTAATCCAGAATGGGTGAAAGAGGTAGTGGCTATGCTAGTGGATTAGGAAGCTAGTGATCTGCCCTGATGCTCCAGGAACGAGAGTTTAAATCCCACCATGCCAGCAGGAGTACTCACTGACAGCACTGTGGGTGTACCTACACCACATGGACTGCAGCGCTTCAAGGTGGTGGCTCACAGCAGGCTTCTCAGGGGCAATTAGGGATGGGCAATAAATGCTGGCTGAGCCACAGCGTCACCCACATCCCTTGAATTAATAAAAAGAATTAACAAGTCGATATCAGTAATGGTGACCATAAAACAACTGAAATATTGCAAAACCCCACCTTGTTTACTGATGTCATTTAGGGAAGGAAATCTGCCAAATCTACCTGCTCCGGCCTCAATGTGACTCCAGACTCTCGGCAATGCGGTTTGTTTCAAGATGCCTTTAAGAGATTATTAAGCAGTAAGACATCACTAGAAGGGAAGTGTGTCATTGTGATCTAGTCTTAGTTTGTGTTTTTGCTTTTGAGCAGAGCGCATACGCACAGCTCTGCTGCCGATGTCTTCAAGCTTTCTACCTCTTCCTTTTCATTATACTCCTTTACAGATATGGGTGCTGCTGAATAGGCCAGTATTTATTGCCCATCCATCCCTTACTGCCCTTGAGAAGGCGCTGGTGAACTGCTGCAGTTGCTGTGATATAAGTACGCTCTCAGGGCTGTTTGGAAGTATAATGGTCCCAAGTCTCATGATATGGGTCCATTTATTGTTTACACAATCTCTTATAATACTTTATAGCCTTTATAATACAGCACGGTTGACTCTTAAGTGCCCTCTGAAATGGCTTAGCGACCCAGTCAGTTCTATTCGTGAAGATAGCTGACGGACATCGTGCAGTCTTTGTGTATCCACTGTGACAGTCAACTGATTAATCACTGCAACTATCTTTGAAACAGAACTGTTCCACCTGAAGGAAGTCTTCACCAGTCCTGAGCGGCTTTTGTTGTACAACAGCGAAGATGTGTGTCACCACATTATGAAAATAAATCCCCATAAATTTAGCTCCTAAATGTGCTCCGGAAATATTGCTTCCCGCATCGGGTTTCTCTCTGTCCCTTCACACGTTCTACCATACCGTAACTCGCTGCGTCTATCTAAGTATCTGTCGGGAGAATTGCAGCAAACAGTCAGGAAGGCGAATAGTGGATTGTTGTGTGTGGTTTTATCTAAGGAAGGATAAAAGGTAGAGGGAGTGCAATGGAAGTTCATCACTTAGATTCCTAGGATCGCAGAATTGTCTTGTTTTTTTATTCACTCGTGAGACATGGGCGTCACTAGCTGGCCAGCATTTATTGCCCATCTCTCGTTGCCCAAGGGCAATTGAGAGACAACCGCATTGCTGTGGATCTAGAGTCGCACGTAGGCCAGACCGGGTAAGGACAGCAGATTTCCTTCCCTAAAGGACATTAGTGAACCAGATGGGTTTTTCCAACAATCGACAGCGATTTCTTAATTTTTTTAATTGAATTTAAATTCTAACATCTGCCCTGGCGGGATTCGAACCCGGGTCCCCAGAACATTTTCTGGATGAATCGTCCAGCGTTAAAAACACTAGGCCATCACCTCCCCGTGAGGAGAGATTGGGTCGATTGGCTCTACATTCACTCTATGGCAATGGTACACGGTTGCTCTCACAGCCAAGGAAGGCCCCTAAGCCTGCCACTGAACGTCCAACTAAACTGGTCCACACCAGAGCAGCAAACTAGAAGCTGCCTGCAAAATCCCGATCGTTCCCCCCTATAAGCAGCCTTATTTAAACCTTCTGTTGGGGTTGGATAGCCCCTACCATTCCCAAAAGTGCCTTGGCAAAAATGGCCAGTGTTGGGAAACCACCATATTGACTGGTGCTGATGTTTTCCCGTCCTCACTGGTGCCCAGAACCTCAGCCCAGGATAACAGCAATGCCAATTATCTTGATGGACATTTTGTTTGCAATGGACAGGAGAAAAGGCAAGGCCATCGGCACAGGACAATACTGTAGCTGCACAGGGTAGGGGAGAAGGGAGTGGGAATTGAGCAGTAGGGGTCAGTGATTGCCAGGCTAGAACCCTGGAATTCTAGTAGGATGGTGGAAAGCCTGAGCGACAGGGGGAATTCCAGAGTTCGGAGGAAGTCAGTATTCCCGTGGCCCCTATCAGTTTCCCATAGGCTTTTAGTGGGATCTTGCTGTGTGTTAACTGAACACTGTATTTGCTGAAACTACATTTTGAAAGTACTCCATTGATTAGCGAACGGTTTAACGATCATTTACAAATGATCATGGTGTTGAACAAAAGCGATTGAAATGCTCCTGTCCCATGTTATGTGGCACAGTGTGTTAGCACAGCGCCAGGGACCCGGATTCAATTCCCGGCTCGGGGTCGCTGTCGGTGCGGAGTTTGCACGTTCTCCTCGTGTCTGCGTGGGTTTCCTCCGGTTTCCTCCCACAGTCCAAAGATGTGCGGGTTGGGTTGATTGGCCGTGCTAAATTGCCCCCCTTAGAGTCAGGGGGACTGGCAGGGTAAATGCATAGGGTTATGGGGATAGGACTTGGGTAAGATTGTTGCTGGCGTGGGCTGAATGGCCTGGAAGGATTCTATGGTAACGCGATGATTCTATGGTTTGTGTAGTACTGCAGAACTGTATGTTGTGCCCGTGGACTAGAACTCTTTGTAAATGAGCTTTTCAAGCTGCTTTTGGACATGCTGTGTAAACATCTTTTTTAGTAAATAAGTGGAAAGGAAATATGAGCTCATGTCTACCCTACTCTAAAGCTAGCTGTTGCCAGCCAATCGCAGAGTAGCAGCCGCTGAGAAACCCTTGTCCTCTGGCTCCCCTGCTGGCCCGTAAAGGGAGCTTGGGTTTGCCAGTCTATAGAAACAAGAACCCTGCAAACCTCAAACAAAGATCTGCTGTCTCGTGTGGCTGCTCTCCAAGTGGGTACATTAGTTGGTGGACCTGGTAACGCGCTCACCATTCAGCCAGCCCAGTTGGGTTAGCAGAGGCAGGGAAAGACAGCAATATTCCCCAGCAAAATCAGCAGGTAAAACAATCCAAGACAGACACGAAGCTGAGTACCTGTCAGCGGAATCGTAGAGTCGCTACAGTATAGAAGGAGGCCAATTCACCCCATCGTGTCTGCACCGACACCAATCCCTCCCTATTCCCGTAACCCCCCCCTGCTAATCACCCCCCAAAACTAGGATCAGTTTAGCATGACCAGTCAACCTAGCCAGCATGCCTTTTGGTGAGTGACTCGGAGGGGAACTTGCAGGTGGTGGAGGAAACCGGAGGAAACCCACACAGGCACGGGGAGACTCCACACAGACAGCGACCCAAGCCGGGAATCGAGCCCAGGTTCCTGGTGTTGTGAGGCAGCAGTGCTGACCACTGTGCCAGTGTGCTGTCCCAGACAGATAAAGCATTAAAACCGGGAATTAAACTGAGGAGCTCTCGATGGAATGTAGGAGTTCTCACGGCAGTATATTTCCAAGTCAGGACAGTGTGGAGCTTGGAAAGGAAATTTGCTGCAGGTGTCCCTAGGTATCTGCTGCCCTTGTCCTCCTAGATGGGTAGCAGCGTAGGGTTTGGAAGCTGCTGTGTATGAAACTGAGTTGCTGAGGTATATCGTATGGATGGTACATATTGTGTTAAGATGGTGAAGGGAGTGAATGTTTGTGGATGGGGTGTTAGTCAAGCAGGCTCTTTGTCCTGGATGGAGCTCCTTGAGTGTTGTTGCAGTTGCACCCTTCCAGGCAAGTGGGGAGCCTTCCATTACACTCCTGACTTGCGCCTTGTAGATGGCGGGACAGGCTTTGGGAGGTCGGAAGGTGAGTCACTCCTAGTGGGTCTCCAGTTAAAACCTATAATAAAACCCTACTTTTTGTTTACAAATGAAATAAAACACAAATGGTAAAAGAACATAAGAAATAAGAGCAGGAGTTGGCCATCTAGCCCTTTGAGCCTGCCCCGCCATTCAATAAGATCATGGCTGATCTGAAGTGGATCAGTTCCACTTTCCCACTTTCTCCCCATAACCCTTAATTCCCCTGTCTATCAGAAACCTATCTACCCGTGACTTAAATATATTTAGCGAGGCAGCCGCCATCACTTCAACGGGCAGAGAATTCCAGAGATTCACCACCCTTTGAGTGAAGAAGTTCCTCCTCAACTCCGATCTAAACTGCCCCCCCCCCTTATCTTGAGGCTGTGCCCTCTAGTCCTGCTGTCCTTTCTAAGCGGGAAGAATCTCTCCACCTCTACCCTATCCATCCCCTTCATTATCTTATACGTCTCTATAAGATCCCCCCTCAGCCTTCTAAACTCCAACGAGTACATAAGAACATAAGAAATAGGAGCAGGAGTCGGCCATCTAGCCCCTCGAGCCTGCCCCGCCATTCAACAAGATCACGGCTGATCTGAAGTGGATCAGTTCCACTTGCCCGCTTTCTCCCCATAACCCTTAATTCCCCTGTCTATCAGAAACCTATCTGCCCGTGACTTAAATATATTCAGCGAGGCAGCCTCCACCACTTCAACGGGCAGAGAATTCCAGAGTACAGACCCAGTCTATTCAATCTCTCCTCATAGGCTAACCCCCTCATCCGCTTAGGCTTACGTTCTTTAACGAAAAGCACGCACGCGTCTTAAGGACAAGGGAACGCCACCACCTGCAAGTTCCCCTCTGAGCCGCCCTTAATTTGGAAGTGTATCGGCCGTTCCTTCAGTGCCGCTGGAACCCCCTCCCTAACAGCACTGTGGGTGTACCTCCAGCACATGGACTGCAGCGGGTTCAAGAAGATGGCTCATTGTCACCACCTTAAAGGGAATTAGAGACGGGGAGTAAATGTTGGCCTTGGCAGTGACGCCCACACCCCATAAAATGACTAAAAGAAACCCTTTCTGCTCGGACTATATAATTAGCTTGTGCCTTGTTTTATGTTCTGCTGATGTTTGACACCACACCTCGCAGGATTGATCAGTGACATTTACAGTGACGGCTCACACGTATTGATCGTGTACATGCCCTGTTACTCATTCTTGGCAATTATGCTAATAATCACATCATTTTCAGGTTAGTAATTTAGACTTTGTTGGTTTCCATGGCTACGGAACCCGTACCACCTCCAGATTGGTTCCAAAGTGCCTTCAGCGTGAACCTGCAACGTCGCCATCGCTGAGGCAATTACTCTGTGCTCTTCAGAGAGTGTAGGCGGGTGGGGGTGACGAGATCCTGGTGGTGGGTGGCGTGATGCTGAAAATCCTGGTGCTGGAGGTTTGTTTGGGGGGGTGGGGGGTGGGGGTGTCTTTTGAAAGATCCTGCGCTGGGGCCGGTGACTGGCTTCGAATTTACTCCGGTAACCATGGTGACTGATGCAGCTCCCCGCAGGGAGAAGGCGTTGCCTTTTTTTTTTCTGGGAAAGGAGGTGGAGTAGAGGACTCTATATCCCCCGGACGGTTTGGGAAAGAACCAAGAGCAAAAGCAGCCCGGGGAAACAGGCCCTTCGGCCCGACGAGCCCGCGCCGCCATTTTAACGTGACCAGTCCCCCCCCCCGCTCCCCCCCTCCACCCACGACCCTTACCTATTAGTTTATGGCAATACGCATCGAGGGGAAACTAATTTAGGGACAATTTATTCCCTCCAATCACCGCCTAATCTTCAGGGTGTGGGAGGGAACCGGAGCGCCCGGAGGAAACCCACGCAAGCACGGGGAGAATGCGCACAGACTCCCACAGACACCGGCCCAAATCCGAGGCAGTTTCCCGCAATCGGGCGCTTACTTTGGTGCGAGTGTTTTTTTTTGAAGAGTGTGTTTGAATTGGCTAAAAAATGGCTGCTCCATCATCACCACATTGAATTTTTGCTTTGTCGGTTTTATTTTCTCCTTGGCCGATTCTTTTAAACGCGGCACGGACCCCCCTTCATTTTTATTTGTTGTGTTGTGGAATATGGACGTCGCCGGTAAGGGCAGCATTTATTGTTTACTCCTAATTATCCTTCAACTTGCTGGGCCATTCCAGAGGGCAGTTAAGAGTCAACCACATTGCTGTGTGTCTGGAGTCACACACAATCCATAAAACAAAAAGTTAACCGTACAGAAAGAGGCCACTCGGTCCATCATAGAGCCCTACAGGGCAGAAAGAGGCCCTTCGGCCCATCGAGTCTGCACCGAACACAATCCCACCCAGGCCCTACCCCCATATCCCTACATATTATACCCACTAATCCCTCCAACCTACACATCCCTGGACACTAAGGGGCAATTTCTTAGCACGGCCAATCGACCTAACCCGCACATCTTTGGACTGTGGGAGGAAACCGGAGGAAACCCACGCAGACACGAGGAGAATGTGCAAACTCCACACAGACAGTGACCCCGAGCTGGGAATCGAACCCAGGACCCTGGAGCTGTGAAGCAGCAGCGCTAACCCACTGTGCTACCGTGTCTGTGCTGGATGAAAAATAATAAACTAGCTGCCCATTGGGCAGCACGGTAGCACAGTGGGTTAGCACTGCTGCTCCACAGCTCCAGGGTCCTGGGTTCGATTCCCAGCTCGGATCACTGTCTGTGTGGAGTTTGCACATTCTCCTCGTGTCTGCGTGGGTTTTCTCCGGGTGCTCCGCTTTCCTCCCACTGTCCAAAGATGTGCGGGTTAGGTTGATTGGCCGTGCTAAGAAATTGCCCCTTAGTGTCCAGGGATGCGTAGGTTAGAGGGATTAGTGGGTATAATATGAAGGGATATGGGGGTAGGGCCTGGGTGGGATTGTGTTCGGTGCAGACTCGATGGGCCGAAGGGCCTCTTTCTGAACTGTAGGGTTCTACGATTCTAACGCCACTTCCCAGTACCCAGCCTGTAACCTTGTAGGTTCCAACAGTTCAGGTGCAAACCCAGCTACCTTTCTGAATGGGTTACTGATCCTGGTACCAAACCAGACATGAATTTCAAACACCCATTGCCTACTGGGTGAAGAAGTTTAGACCAGGCTAGACCCGGTAAGGATGGCAGATTTCCTTCCCTAAACAATGTTAGTAAACCAAATGGCGTTTTTACAACAATAAATGATAATTTCATGGTCAGATTGCTTTCAATCCCATACATTTATTAACTTGAATTTAAATTCCATTGCCTGGTGGGATTGAACCCTGTGTACCTGCAGCATTAGGCTGGGCCTCTGGGGTACTATCATTTATCGTTTGATTTATTATTGTCACATGTATACAGTGAAAAGTATTGTTTCCTGCGCGCTATACAGACAAAGCATACTGTCCATAGAGAAGGGAAGGAGAGAGTGCAGGAGAGAGTGTTATCGTCATAGCTCGGACATAGAGAAAGATCAATTTAGTGTGGCATGGGTTCATTCAGAAGTCTGACAGCAGCAGGGAAGAGGCGGTTGATACGCGACCCCAGACTTTTGTATCTTTTTTCCTGATGGAAGAAGGTGGAAGAGAGAATGTCCGGGATGCGTGGGGCCCTTAATTATGCTGGCTGCTTTGCCGAGGCAGCGGGAAGTGTAGACAGAGTCAGTGGATGGGAGGCTGGTTGGAGTGATGGACTGGGCTACGTTCACAACCCTTGGTAGTTTCTTGTGGTCTTGGGTAGAGCAGGAGCCCATACCAAGCTGTGATACAACCAGAAAGAATGCTTTCTACGGTGCATCTGTAAAAGTTGGTGAGAGCCGTAGCAGACATGCCAAATTTCCTTAGTCTTCTGAGAAAGTAGAGGCGTTGATGGGCTTTCTTAACTATAGCGTTGGCAAGGTGGGGGGGGAACGGTCAGGACTGGTTGTTGGTGATTTGGACACATAGAGACTTGAAGCTCCCAACCATTTGTGACTTCAGCACCATGTCACTGTCCTCCCCACGGGTGTGAAGTCCCCTCACCTTCCGAGACTGGTGCTGGGCGATTTTTTTTGCATCCATTCAATTCAAGGGACATCTCATCAGAAAGGTAGCACTCCCCCAATGCTGCACAGCATTTTCTAGAGTGGAGATTGAACCCATATTCTTCTGATTACTGCTGAAAAAAAGAGATTTTCTAGAACTAACAGGACGCTGCCAAAAAGACATTCTGCCTGTTACACAAATGATAGATGTTAAGATGAGCGTTTCGGTGCCAGCCAGATGCTCGGTATGAAGGGGATGCTCGGTATGAAGGGTGTACGTCACAATGACTGATGGATCCTGTCAACAGCGCATCCCACCAGCTGTGCGCAGTAGACAAAGTACTGACCGGTACGTGCTTACAAAACTCCGAACACAATGTCCAGCATTAGAAGTGATTCTGAGATTGGTTAACACTTGCATTGAAAGCCAATTTAAAATTATCCATAGGGCTAGCAGTGTGTCTCGCTTATAGAACATAGAACATCTCAGCGCAGTACAGGCCCTTCGGCCCTTGATGTTGCGCCGACCAGTGGAACCAATCTAATGACCCATTATGCATGCTAGAAGTTAAATATATTCAAACTCCAGGCCCTGTCCTTCATAGACAGAAGGAGCTTGCCCACACATTGCGCCTTTTTAACTAAATGAAAGTTTGGTGTACAGCCATTCCAATTTCATTCCACACGTCAGTGCATTGACCAATCCGAGTCAACCGTTATGGCGTGGTTTTAAACAACATCTTGCCAGTTAACTGTTCTCTGGTGCACTCTCCATGGCAACACACCTACCAATCAGAGTCCCATCTGACACACAATCAGCACTTTTCTCGTATGCAGTATTCCCTTTCCAATTCTTGCAAACTGTCCCGATGAGCACAGGGCAAAAAGCTTCATCAGCGATACTCAAGCTCTCCATTACTAAATGACTATTATGTTAATTTATCTGTGGCCTGTCTGGAGTTGCAGTTAACTCCCAGACTCAACTTTCACATCATATTGGTAATCTGAGCAGGCAGCTCATTGGTTCCCTTGGTGAGGCAATGACAGCCGCAGAACTGCACCCACGCCGGTTTGTATGTGTCTACTGTAAAGCGGGGACTGATACTGGAGAACGGAATATCTTCCTCCACTTTAACGTACACCTGGGGCCTTGTTTGACCTACTACACCCTACCTCAGAATACATTAAAGTGAAACTTCCCATTTCCAATTGCTTCGTATCTATTAGACAAATCAAAAGGTCCCAGACCTATCTTAACCACTCCTTTTGTGTCAATGGGATTTGGAATTTGGGGAAATCGCTTTGGGTTAGATACTTTAGTTTTGAGCTACTTCCAGGTTTCCTGTCACGGTGTCTTTATTTCTTGATTTTTATGGGACGTGGGTACCACTGGCCAGGCTAGTGTTTATTGCCCATCACTAATTGCCCTTTGAGAAGGTGCAGGTCAGCTGCCTTCTTGAACTGCTGCACTTCCTGAGCAGTTCCAGGATTTTGACCCGGTGAGGGTGAAGGAACAGCGATCTATTTCCAAGCCAGGATGGTGAGGGACTTGGAGGGGAATCTCCAGGTATCTGCTGCTCTTGGAAGATACTGCCTAAGGAACCTTGGTGAGTTCCTGCAGTGCAACTTGTAGATGGTACGCATCTACACATAGCCAGTGTGCGCTGGTGATGGAGGGATTTAACCTTTTATGGGGTAGTAAATTTCATATAAGTGTGCTGACAGAATATTTGTGCCACTGACTTAGAAGGCTATGATTACTACTTTGAAGTGATTCTTATAGTAAACTACAATCCCTCTGGAGCTTTTCATGCCCACTGCAAAACCTGTTCCCGCAGTGCATACCGGGTCATACAGGGTGGCACAGTGGTTAGCACAGCTGCTTCACAGCTCCAGGGACCTGGGTTCGATTCCCAGCTCGGGTCACTGTCTGTGTGGAGTTCGCCCATTCTCCTCATGTCTGCGTGGGTTTCCTCCGGGCGCTCCGGTTTCCTTCCACAGTCCAAAGATGTGCGGGGTTAGGTTGATTGGCCGTGCTAAGAAATTGCCCCTTAGTGTCCTGGGATGCGTAGGTTAGAGGGATTAGTGGGTATAATATGTAGGGATATGGAGGTAGGGGCTGGGTGGGATTGTGGTCGGTGCAGACTCGATGGGCCGAATGGCCTCTTTCCATGCTGTAGGGTTTCTATGATTTCTAATCCAGTGATCTTATTGCGCAAAGTGAACTTAGACCTGTGCAGCTTGTACCCAACTAGCAGACTCTGGGTGACCAGAAAGGACGCTCTATCTGAATTCTCCAATAACTCTAATGCATTGCAGTTACTGCTTTCCAGGGATTGCAACAAAAGAACCTTTGTACTGTCACTTAACGGAGACTTTTTTTGAAGGAGAGGGTGACTTCGAGTTGAATGTCAGTAAAAGTTAATTGATTCTGAAAGTGAAATATTGATCAGATGCCTCTGGTGTAATGCGACAAGCTGAGTATTAGGGCAAGTTGTCTGGCGCAATGATGAATGGCGAGGAATAAAAAGCTCCTTCGATTTACCTTTGTCCATTTCTTTCCCAGTCAGCAGTCTCCGAGAGTAAATCAACCAGCTTTTGCCAGTCGGTGCATTAACAACAGAAGGTTTCTCGGGAACCGCCAGGCTTAAAATAATTTGGGCAATCAATTTTGTCTAATCCCAGTCGATAGTAATCAACGGGCAGAGGCTTTTGTCAGTGTTTTTGTGCGAGTGCCAAGATGAGATAGTGAACGACAACGCAGCCATCGCCAACGGTACTCCATTCAGATCCAGGCTGGCACCGTCATCACTGGAAAGCGAAGAGGAAACGAGCCTAAGAGTCAGCTCACCTGGCGCCACATTGCAAGGCACCATTCCTACCTTTACCTTGTAACAAGGAAAGCAGGCTTCATTTCTAGAGGTGTAGAATTAAAAAGTAGGAAAGTCATACTAAACCTGTGTCAAATCTTGGTCAAACCACATTTAAGAGCAGGGTGTGCAGTTCTGAGTGCCATATTAACGAAAGGATATAGAGTTACCGGAGGGTACAGAGAAGATTTACAAGGATAGTGCCAGAACTGTGTCGGTATACAGATCAGGAAAGGATTGGCAGGCTGGGTTTCTCCTCTGTTGGAAGCTGAAGAAGTCTCACAACAGCAGGTTAAAGTCCAACCAGTTTATTTGATAGTAAACCCACGAGCTTTCGGAAACGCTGTTCCTTCATCAGGTGTGGGCTCAGGGGATTATCTAAAAGGTCTTCAAACCACTGGGAGGTTTTGATAAAAGTGGAGACAGAGTTGGCAAGTCCACAACTGCTGCAGGCAGGGCATTCCACGCCCTTACTACCCTCTGAGTAAAGAACCTACCTCTGACGTCCGTCCTATAATTATCACCCCTCAATTTAAAGCTGTACTGCACATTCTATTCTTAAACGTGGTTTAACCAAGATTTGACACAGGTTTAGTATGACTTTCCTACTTTTTAATTCTACACCTCTAGAAATGAAGCCTAGAACATAGAAAAACTACAGCACAAACAGGCCCTTCAGCCCACAAGTTGCACCAAACACGTCCCTACCTACTAGGCTTACCTATAACCCTCTATCTTACTAAGTCCCATGTACTTATCTCTTAAAAGACCCCAGCGAGTTCGCCTCCACCACCACTGACGGCAGCCGATTCCACTCACTCACCACCCTCTGAGTGAAAAACTTACCCCTGACATCCCCTCTGTACCTGCTCCCCAAAAGCCGAGCGTTTGTTTAATGGTCTTGCTCGCCTGGAGCACAACTTGGGGTATTCACTCTCTGAGATGCCTTTGCTGCCTGTAGGGTCTCTCTCTTCTTCAGGACAAACTTGAGCAGGACTGGTTCGAAGTAGAAGCCTCTTTGTTAAGCATCCTTTAGGATTTGCGTTTTACAGAAAGCGTAAGATACTAATTTACTTGTACGAGAGAGACAGAATACAGAGTCGATCCGAAAGCTTGTACAGGGTTCAACACAGCCGAACAGAACTGGACTGAAAACCTACAGAGTATATCTTATGAAATTACCAGATACAAACGATGTCTAACTTTCAAAAAACAGTTCGCTTTGGTGACCTTGAAGCTTGTTTATGACAAGAATCATTCCTGCTTCACAGTACGTTTTCGAATGTAGCTAAGTTTCCAGGCTAAACCCAGAATTCCAAGCTGTTGTAGCCAAATCAGTTTAACTTAGCTTCAACGCAAGAGCACAGTTAGAATCATAGAACCCTACAGTGCAGATGGAGGCCATTTGGCACCGAGCCTGCACCGACCACAATCCCACGCGTTTACCCTAGTTAACCCCCTGACACTAAGGGGCAATTTAGCATAGCGGCACGGTAGCACAGTGGTTGGCACTGCTGCTTCACAGCTCCAGGGTCCTGGGTTCGATTCCCGGCTCAGGTCCCTGTCTGTGTGGAGTTTGCGCATTCTCCTCGTGTCTGCGTGGGTTTCCTCCGGGTGCTCCGGTTTCCTCCCTCAGTCCAAAGATGTGTGGGTTAGGTTGATTGGCTGTGCTAAGAAATTGCCCCTTAGTGTCCAGGGATGTGTAGGTTAGAGGGATTAGTGGGTATAATATGTAGGGATATGGGGGTAGGGCCTGGGTGGGATTGTGTTCGGTGCAGACTCGATGGGCCGAAGGGCCTCTTTCTGCACTGTAGGGTTCTCTGATTCCATAATCCAGTTAACCTGCACATCTTTGTGAACTGTGGAGCACTTAGAGGAAATGCATGCAGACACAGGGAGAATGTGCAAACCCCTCACAGACAGTGGCCCGAGGCCGGAATTGAACCCGGGTCCCTGCTGCTGTGAGACAGCAGTACTAACCACCGTGCACAGTAAAATGGTGCCTTTTAATTCAGACAGACCATACAGAGGATCTCACACTGCCCCGTCTAGACCAATATCTTTCCAAGAAATAAGCAACATCACTATTCTTCCTATCAAAACATACCACCTCACAATTAACTAGGTTGAACCTCATTTGCCAAATAGTTGTGCAATCAGCCAACCAACTAACCCTATATCGAAAATATAAGGACGTGGAGGTTTTGGAGAGAGTGCAGAAAAGGTTTACCAGGATGTTGCCTGGCATGGAGGATCTTAGCTATGAGGTGAGATTGGGTAAACTGGGGTTGTTCTGTCCGGAAAGACGGAGGTTGAGGGGGCGATCTAATAGAAGGTTATAAAATTATCAAGGGCATAGACAGGGTGAAGCTTTTTCCCAGGTTGGAAATGACAAACACAAGGGGTCACAAGTTCAAGGTAAGAGGTGGGGGTGCAAGGTTCAGTACAGATATGCGGGGGATGTATTTTACACAGAGGGTGGTGGGGGCCTGGGATGCACTGCCAAGCAAGGTGGTTGAGGCGGACACGCTGGGATCATTGAAGACTTATCTAGATAGCCACATGAACAGACTGGGAATAGAGGGATACAGATGGATGGTCCGGTTAGGAACACATGATCAGTGCAGGCTTGGAGGGCCGAAGGGCCTGTTCCTGTGCTGTTTTGTTCTTTGTTGTTGTTATCAGAGGCTATCTCCAGCAGGATAACGCCAATCTTGAGATAAATATTTGGGACATCCAATCTCTCATCTAACCTCTGAATCTTGGAAGAAATTGGAAAGGCTGTCATGGCGTGAATGTGATTGAGATCTGAATTAAAAACACTCCATTGATATTTTCCCATTTAGGTGTTGTGGGGTAAAACTGATCCCTTTCATCCAGTAAAACGATAGACCCTGATTTACCCTGCAGTCACTAATAACCCACCCAACATTTACAATGGTAATATAATGGACACTAATAATTCATTGCAGCAATCCATTTGTTGTGTTACTTTAAAATGAGTTTCAATCGAAAGCCAATTAATTAAGTGTGAATAAATAACGTTCACTCGAACAGGCCTGATGTGTCACTGGGATTGGTATAATTCTGGATATTAGACTCTAAGTAAATTCAGTGCTCCTGCAGAACCATAGAACCCCTCCACTCGCAAATGGAGGCCATTCGGCCCGCGGAGTCGGTGCAGACTCCTCCTGCACTTTAGGGATTCTATGATGACGTGCAAGCTCCGCAAGGGCATTGGAGGCACGGTAGCACAGTGGGTTAGCACTGCTGCTTCACAGCTCCAGGGTCCTGGGTTCGATTCCCGGCTCGGGGGTCACTGTCTGTGTGGAGTTTGCACGTTCTCCTCGTGTCTGCGTGGGTTTCCTCCGACAGTCCAAAGATGTGCGGATTAGGTCGATTGGCCATGTTAAGAAATTGCCCCTTAGTGCCTTGGGATGCGTGGATTAGTGGGTATAATATGCAGGGATATGGGGGTAGGGCCTAGGTGGGATTGTGTTCGGTACAGACTCGATGGGCCAAAGGGCCTCTTTTTGCACTGTAGGGTTTTATGATCTTATCATTCACCCAAGGCCTTGGGTGACCTGGGGGGGAGGGGGGGGGGTGCAGTTTAGATCAGAGTTGAGGAGGAACTTCTTCACTCAAAGGGTGGTGAATCTCTGGAATTCTCTGCCCGTTGAAGTGGTGGAGGCTGCCTCGCTAAATATATTTAAGTCACGGGTAGATAGGTTTCTGATAGACAGGGGCATTAAGGGGAGAAAGCGGGAAAGTGGAACTGATCCACTTCAGATCAGCCATGATCTTATTGAATGGCGGGGCAGGCTCGAAGGGCTAGATGGCCGACTCCTGCTCCTATTTCTTATGTTCTTAAGGCCTCTCACAATCAGCAGAAATGGCTGGGGTCGGGGGGGAACGGTGTGGTGCACCCTGAGTATCACTCATCCAGCTCTCTGGGCAAGTTCTGGAGTTTCCTGGCTGCTATCTCTTCCTCTCTATTTCCTATCACTCGTTTCCCCCCCCCAATACACTGTCTCACCCAATGGTTCAGTTGTGAACCACTGTTCACTTTGTACGACAGAAGCACTGACCTTTCCAAACCTTTGACCCCCACCCCATCAGGCGGATTCCGGGTCCTACTGATTCTCCTTTGCACAAAGTTAACCCAAAGTGGTGCTCCTGGCCTCAGAGCGTCTCCTTGGCCCGTATGAACCGGCATTGAGGAGCCAACACTGCTGGACCCTACTGGCAGGGTTTAAAAGCAGCAGCTTGGGTATCTGATCACCCAGGAATCAATCAGGCCTCTCATAGTCACTCTGTGTAACCTTCTGCTCCACCTCCCCAGCCCCTTGCACAGCTAAACACAGACAAATGCAGAAAATCTTGGGCCATTCCTCCTGAACTCCCTCAGACAATTGAGAAACCTGTGATCCGTCAGGTACTTAAATTCCTCCTTCCTTCAATGTGTCCACTTACTTTTAGATGATTGGACTACATAAGACTGGGCGCGGGGGTTCTGTAACTGGGCGCGGGGGTTCTGTAACTGGGCGCGGGGGTTCTGTAACTGGGCGCGGGGGTTCTGTAACTGGGCGCGGGGGTTCTGTAACTGGGCGCGGGGGTTCTGTAACTGGGCGCGGGGGTTCTGTAACTGGGCGCGGGGGTTCTGTAACTGGGCGCGGGGGTTCTGTAACTGGGCGCTGGGGTTCTGTAACTGGGCGCTGGGGTTCTGTAACTGGACAGTGCTGAGCAGGGATATCTGGCACAGTTTTGCTGCTTTGTGGGGAAATTATTTTTTGAGTATTTTGAGCCAAACTTGATTCGTCCGTTGACTGGCTTTGTCCTCTGTTATTGATTAAGCAGAAGCAAATGAATTACCCGGCTGCACAATTAATTAAACCTACAGTTGAACAATGTGACAGGCAGCGTAGTAACGGAACTGGGCTGCCTTCCATCAGCAAGGTCAATGGATTCATTAAATGAACAAACTGATTAACTCTTTTTTTTAAATTACTGCTGCGTGTGAGAGTGTGTGCAAACAGAGGAAGGGGACTGAATGGAATAGTACGGATAACAGGTGCTGGCTTGTTACACCTTGGTTTATATCATCCCGCACTGACACCAGGGGATCACTCTCCCTCCCAGTTTCTGTCTCTGTGTTTTATTTTGTCTCTGTCTCTCTACCCATCTCTCTGCTCTGCTCCCAGTCACACTCTCGGTCTTCTTTCCTGTTCCTCCTCTTCCCCATCTCTCCCTCTACCTTTCAGCTTGCTGGATGACTCCCCGAGCTGAATGTGATGGTCTTGACCATATCGGCTGTAGGCAGAAGAAGCAGTATTGAATGCTTTTAATTCCGATTATATTCTCTGCTCGGCCTGAGAGTCTCCAGTTAAACTATCCCTCAGTGCCAAAACTTTTTATCGACTAAATTTCACCATTAGATCAGAGGGTGAGGAGAACGAAGGTGTTGGCTACAGATTGGTGTGTTCAGACTCTTCGAAGACCTCAGTAGGTTAAGTGTAAGCTTTTATTAACAATTACAACTTTTTACTCATGTAAAGCGTGCAAGCTAAAAACTACCCCCACAGTTAGGTCTTAATCTGTCTCTGCTCAACACCATACTGACCCTCACTCTGGGTCATGTCCCTTCTTACAGTACTGTGTGGGCAGTACTGTACTCAAGCCCACATTAACCCTGTATGTGTGCCCGACCCTTACTCTATAGCGTCATGTATCAGGATGGATAATTGGAGGGTGAGAAGGGTGTGGCTTTTAAGTTTAAATCCTGCCACGGCACTCAATAAAAAATATCTGGAATTAAGAATCCACTGGTGACCACGAAACCGTTGTCAGAAAAACCCATCTGGTTCACTGATGTCACTAATGGGAAGGAAATCTGCCGTCCTTACCCGGTCTGGCCTACACGTGACTCCAGAACCACAGCAATGTGGTTGACTGCCCCCTGGAATGGCCTGGCAAGCCACTCAGTCCAAGGGCAACTAGGGACATGGGCAGTAAATGCTGGCCAGCCAGCAACACCAATGTCCCACGAATGAATTAAAAAAAAAGCTCTATTGCTAAAATTGCGGCTAACGCCAAAGTTAATTTAAAGTTCGTGAATGTAATGATATGAACCACCTGGGCCACAGTGTGAGCTCCTCACCGCTGCCACTCCATTCCATGGTGTGATCGGTAATGTGGTTCAGCTAAGGGCAAAGCAAAATCAATTTGGATTCAAAATTCTCCTGAACGATTCAGATTGTACTTTTACTATTTATTTGTCTCTGTGTGAACGTTTGCAAGAAATTGTTAGCTTGGGTTCTCCTGCTCGTAGCGACCAGTGCAAGTCTAGGTATGTGTGACTGTGGGTAGTGAGCTAGTCCTTCACACACTGTGTATTTCTGGACCTAATGCAAAATGGATTTTAAAAAAAATACAATCGGGCAAATTCTCAGAAGGAACACGCCAACTCTTCCTTGACAGGAAAATGACTTGAGACCTCTTGAGGTCGTAAAAAGGTCCAATAAATTTGGGTATTTTTCTTCTGTGGGCTGCACAGTGGCAGAATGGTTAAAACCGCTGCCTCGTAGCACCAGGGACCCAGGTTCAATTCTAGCCTCCGTGGACTGTGTGGAGTTTGCACAAGATAAGCGGGAGGGGGGGGACAGTTTAGATCGGAGTTGAGGAGGAACTTCTTCACTCAAAGGGTGGTGAATCTCTGGAATTCTCTGCCCGTTGAAGTGGTGGAGGCTGCCTCGCTGAATATATTTAAGTCACGGGTAGATAGGTTTCTGATAGACAGGGGAATTAAGGGTTATGGGAAGAAAGCGGGAAAGTGGAACTGATCCACTTCAGATCAGCCATGATCTTATAGAATGGCGGGGCAGGCTCGAAGGGCTAGATGGCCGACTCCTGCTCCTATTTCTTATGTTCTTATGCACATTCTCCCTGTGTCTGCGTGGGTTTCCTCCGGGTGCTCCGGTTTCCTCCCACAGTCCAAAGATGTGCGGGTTAGGTTGATTGGCCATGCTAAATTGGCCTTTAATGTCAGGGGGATTGGGAGGGTAAATGAGTGGGGATAGGACAGGGTCTGGGTGGGATTGTTGTCGGTGCAGACTTGATGGGCCGAATGGCCTCATCCTGCACTGTAGATTCTACGATTTTGTGTTTCTCTCAGACTTTGTCTTCTGATGTCAATTGGCACCTGAATGATTGGTGCCTCCTTTCGGACAGGCAGGGAACTAAATGGCTTCTAACCTCTGACCATCAGTCAGCGCTGTTCTTTGCAAACAGAACCTGCTGTCTGTGATCGAAGGGCTCTTAAACGGAGCTGGAACTTCCACTGGAAGCGACTCAGCAGAGCTATGGGAGATGGAGGCGAACATCTCTCCAAAGTCAGCACCGAGGAGTGGTGTTGTTTTACCATATCTGTAATAGCTCCAGGAGGTAAATATTGACTTAGGAGGCATCTGACCTCGTCAGATAGCCACACAATAGACAACTCCGCATCACCCAGTAATAAAGTTTCCTTTTGGAAATGGTTCTCTAGCAGCACGAGTGCACTGGCTGCTGGCGTGCATTAGTGGCCCTGAGTCCAATAACAGGTCATGAGTGTCTGGAACAAGCTGCCAGCGGTAGTAGTAGAGGCAGATATAATAAAAAGCATTTGGATAGTTACATGGGTACAATGGATAGAGAGGGATATGGGCCAAATGCGGGCAATTGGGATTAGTTTAGTGGTTAAACAAAAGGGGGGCAGCATCTAAAAGTTGGGCCAAAGGGCCTCTTTCCATGCTATAAACCTCTATGACTCTGAGGTAATGAGGATGTAGTTGGTGGCATTATAAATACCACCTTACAGTTACCGCAAATTACTTTCTGTGACTGGTCATTTTTCACTGGACGCTTTGGATCACCATGAGAATTGTTGAAGTTTAATTCATTCAGGCAAGCGAAGAGTATTCCGTCACACTCCCGACTTAGAACCAGAGAGAACTTACAGCACATAAAGAGGCCATTCAGCCCACCTTGTCTTCACCGGCCAAAAAAAAGAGAAAAAGTAAATATCCGCACATTTTAATCCCACCTTCCAGCACCGGGCCCATCACCTTGTAGGTTACAGCACTTTTAGGCACAGATCCAGGTACCTGTTAAATGAAACAAAAACAGAAAATGCTGGAAAATCTCAGCAGATCTGACTCTCCACAGATGCTGTCAGACCTGCTGTGATTTTCCAGCATTTTCTATTTTTGTTTCCTATTCCAGCGTCCGCAGTAGCCTGTTGTTCCAGCCTCGACCACCAATTCGGGCAGTAAATTCCAGAGACCCCACCATTCTCTGAGTGAAAATACTCCTCCCCTTTTTCTCCTTAGACTGGGACCTTGTAGGGGGTGGACAGGCTTCAGAGAGTCAGGAGGTGAGTTAGTCACTGCAGAAACCCCAGCCTCTGACCTGCCGTTGTAGCCACAGTATTTGTATGGCTGGTCCAGTTCAGTTAGTGGCCCCCAGGATGTTGATAGCGGGGGCTTCAATGAGGTAATGCCATTGAATGCCAAGGGGCGATGGTGGCATTCTCTCTTTTTAGAGATGGCCATTGCCTGGCACTTAGTGACACAAATGGCAGCACGGTAGCACAGTGGGTTAGCACTGCTGCTTCACAGCTCCAGGGTCCTAGGTTCAACTCCCGGCTCAGGCCACTGTCTGTGTGGAGTTTGCACATTCTCCTCGTGTCTGCGTGGGTTTCCTCCGGGTGCTCCGGTTTCCCCCACAGTCCCAAGATGTGTGGGTTAGGTTGATTGGCCGTGCTAAGAAATTGCCCCTGAGTGTCCAGGGATGTGTAGGTTAGAGGGATTAGTGGGTATAATATGTAGGGATATGGGGGTAGGGCCTGGGTGGGATTGTGTTCGGTGCAAACTCGATGGGCCGAAGGGCCTCTTTCTGCGCTGTAGGGTTCTATGGTTCTTCTGTGTTCTATCTAATGTTACTTGTCAGCCCAAGCCTGGATATTGTCCAGACCTTGCTACATGCAAACATGGACTGCTTCCATATCTGCGGAGTCGTGAATGGTGCTGAACATTGTGCAATTATCAGCAAACATCTGACGTTATGATGGAGGGAAGGTCATTGGTGAAGCAGCTGGAGCTAGTTGGGTCTGGGACACGGTCCTGAGGGACTCCTGTAGTGAAATCCTGGAGCTGAGATGATTGACCTCCAATTAACATAACCATCTCCCTTTGTGCCAGATATGACCCCCAACCAATGGAGGGTTACCTCTTGACTTCCATTTTACAAGGGGTCTTTGATGTCACATTTGATCGATGCTTCCTTGATGTCGAGGGCAATCTCTCTCACCTCATCTCTTAGAACCCCTACAGTGCAAAAGGAGGCCATTTGGCCCATCGAGCCCACACCAACCACAATCCCACCCATGCCGTATTCTTGTAATTCACCTCCCCCCCCCTTGTTTACCCTGCTAATTCCCTGACACCAGGGTCAAATTAGCACAGCCAATCAATCTAACCCCTACATCTTTAGGGTG
Source organism: Carcharhinus amblyrhynchos (assembly GCF_965287045.1). Taxonomy (NCBI): domain Eukaryota; kingdom Metazoa; phylum Chordata; class Chondrichthyes; order Carcharhiniformes; family Carcharhinidae; genus Carcharhinus; species Carcharhinus amblyrhynchos. Next base: position 43,364,156 of record NC_137346.1, on the reverse strand, counting down.
TGGGAGGAAACCCACGCAGACACGGGGAGAACGTGCAAACTCCACACAGACGGTGACCCAAGGCTGGAATTGAACCCGGGTCCCTGTGTGGCAGCAGTGCTCACCACTGTGCCGTTCTATTGTCCACGTTTGACGCAGTGCTGCAATGTGGTCGAGAGCTACACGGTCCAAGTAAAACACGGACTGAGAGCATTACTGGTTATATGCCGCTCAGTGGCATCTAGGGTATTTTAACAGTAACTTTGTTGAAGTGTTAATGTAAGCCTGTTTGTGACACTAATAAGTAAACTTATTTTTCCACCACTTGGCTGATATTTGAGCAGTTTGCTAATTGATGGAGCAGTGATTAACTAGATTGGATTTGTCCTTTTTGTGGACAGGACGTAGTGGATGTTTTCCACAGTAGTTGCCAGTGGTGTAGCCTCACTGGGATGGCTTGGATACAGGCAAGGTTAGTTCTGCAGCAGAAGTCTTCTGCATTGTTGCCAAGATGTTGTCCAGGTCACAGCCTTTGATCTATCCAGTGTGGACGGTGAGCCGAAGGAGGAGGTAATACAGAACCTTTAATATAACCTTTAGCTGGCACGGTGGTTAGCACTGCTGCTTCACAACGCCAGAGGTCCGGGTTCGATTCTGGCTTGGACGACTGTTTGGACTTTGCATGTTCTCCCCGCGTCTGTGTGTCGGTTTCCCTCCCACAGCGTGTGTTGGCTGGATTGGCCACTCGAAATTGCCCCCGGATGTCCCAAGATGTGTAGGTTAGGGGGATTAGCAGGGTAAACGCGTGAGGTTCTGGGATGGGGTTGGCCTGGGTAACATGCTCTGTCAGAGAGTTGGTGCAGTCTCGTTGGGCCGAGTGGCCTTCTCCTGCACTGTAGGGATTCTGCGACCCTGCACAAGAGATTTCTGGTCTGAAATAAACCTTTCCGTGGTGTAATGCTGGAGTGATCCATTCACGACTTACCTGTCTATCTCCATTGCAGTTGTCCCAATAGTCCAAAAACAAATATGAGCCTTGACTCAGCAATAGCACTTGCTCTTTTTGGAATCCAAAGGGTTTTAGATTCAAAACTGACTCCATTGACTTGAGCCCTTATCCAGAGTGACACTTTGTGCCATGCTAAGGGAGTGCTGCACAGTTGGAGATGTTGTCTTTTGGATGAAATGATAAATTGAGGCCTTTGGAGGTAAAAGATTTTTTTATACTCCATTATAGATCATAGAACCCTACAGTGCAGAAAGAGGCCCTTCGGCCCATCGAGTCTGCACCGAATCCCACCCAGGCCCTACCCCCATATCCCTACATATTGTACCCACTAATCCCTCTAACCTACGCATCCCTGGACACAAAGGGGCAATTTCTTAGCAGGGCCAATCAACCTAACCCGCACATCTTTGGACTGTGGGAGGAAACCGGAGCACCCGGAGGAAACCCACGCAGACACGGGGAGAATGTGCAAACTCCACACAGACGGTGACCCCGAGCCGGGAATCGAACCCAGGACCCTGGAGCTGTGAAGCAGCAGTGCTAACCCACTGTGCCACCGTGCCACCCATTGGAAAAAGACCGCTACTTAAAACAGACTCGAACAAAAATGACTTCTCACAGTCTGTGGAATTCACTGTCCGAGTGTGTGGTGGATGCCCAGACTTTGAATAAATTTAAGGAAGAGGTGGACAGATTTTTAGTAAGGGGTTGAAGGGCTGTGATGGATGGGCAGGACAGTGGAGTTGAGACTCAGATGAAATCGGCCATGATTGTATTAATTGGCAAAGCAGGCCCATGAGGCTCAGTTGTCCACTCCTGCGCCAAGTTCTTATGTTTACCCCTCGACAAACGTGGATTGAGATTAGCTCACTGCTGCCTGTGGGACTTAACACACACAGAAATTCGGAAGAAATTGGAGGAGGCAAATTCGATAGGGTCTTTTAAGAGACTTCTGGATGAGTACATGGGACTTAATAGGATTGAGGGCTATAGGTAAGCCGAGTAGGTAGGGATATCATCGGCGCAACTTGTGGGCCGAAGGGCCTCTTTGTGCTGTAGTTTTTCTATGTTCTAAATGTCTTTACCCAAAGGGTGATAAGATTGTGGGATTGGAGTGCTAAGAAGGAGGGAATAGATGGCTAAAATGATAGATATGGATGGAAAAATGATAGGGGAAGGCTCAAGTGGAGCATAAAAATTGGCGTGGGTTTGGGCCGAATATCTGGTTTCTGTGCCGCCTCTGTGTTTAATATACAACAGGAAGGGACAGCGCATGTGAATATAAGGGTACCACGGTGAGTGTGATCAAGGTCGGGGAGGTGGCTTCAAGTTAACTGAAGGCAAAGGGTCCTGGTGAAAGGGGATTTAAAATCCAAAGATAAAAGTTGAGGCTATGGAAAAGTATATTTGTGTGCGTGTGTGTGCGCGTGTGTGCGCATGTGTGTGCGCGTGTGTGTGTGTGCGTGAAATAAAGAAAGTGGAGTTTGACAGGAATGGCCAGTAAGCCAAGAATGGCCAAGGAGGGAGTAGCAGAGAAAGACAAAAAACTGAAGTCGCTTCAGCTGAATGAGTGGAACATCAGGTTAGTTGTAAAGATTCACATCCTAATCAGTAATCTGTAAACTGTCTGTGCTGTTATATGCTCTGTCTGAGGCCAGAACTCTCCATTCGCCTGACGAAGGGACAAACCCGAAAGCTTGTGAGCTTACTATCAAATAAATCGGTTGGACTTAAACCTGGTGTTGTCAGACTTCTTACTGCGAATGGAACCTCCCCAGCGAGATAGATCAACTTTATCGCACAAATAGTGATAAATAATTCAGATCGTTTTACCATTACAGAGAAAATATGGAGCTAAATAATAAGGTGGGGTTAGAGAGGATAGATTCAGAAAGAATGTTCCCGATGGTGGGGGAGTCCAGAATTAGGGGTGAGTTTGAGGATAAGGGGGTAGAACTGAGGGGAGGAGAAATTCCTTCACCCAGAGGGTGGTGGAAGTGTGGAATTCTCTCCCACAAAGTGTAGTTGAGGCCAAAACCTTGTCAGATTTCAAGAAGACATTAGATATAACTCAGGGGATATGGAGGGGGTGGGGGATTAGGATATTGAATGTGATGATTAGCCATGAGCAAAATGGATGGCAGAGCAGACTCAAAGGGCTGAATGGCCTACTCCTTGCTTCTAGTTTCGATGAGGGATTGCGGAGAGCAGCAAGGAAATTGGAGTCAAAGGCCAAGATCTGCCCTGATGGCATTGGATGGCAGGGCAGACTCGATGGGCCGAGTGGTCCACTCCTATTTCTAATGGTGTAATGTTTTGTGCTGGCACATTTCCTACATTTTAGCAGTTTGGCATTTGAGGGAGTACTCGGCTCTATCTGCAGCGTTATCTTATTGCAAGAATTAATCAGTAAAATCCATTTGGAAATAAAAGTACTTTCCCACACCAGTGAAGCCAAAGTCTCTTCAATCGCAACTCCGAGCAGTAAATCACGTTGAGTGGTTCCATACACAGCTGACAGGCAGTTTATTTATCCCTGGTTTGTGTGTTGAGGAATGAAGCTCTTTCTCATGAATTAGAAAACATTGCCTTTGTGCTTTGTGTACAAGGTGTTCCAGAACACAATGACGAGAAGATAGGGACGTTTGTAATTGCCACATCAACAGAGCTAATTTCACAGTTGATATTTGTGTGTGTTGCCCAGCTGCAGTGTCCTGTGCGTAGCTAATTGTGCAGACGTTAGCTGAGAGGGATAAGCCACAAAGCAGGTACCTGCCGTCTTTTTACAACAGCAAACCTACCGAGAAAAGGTTTCGCTTTCCACCTTTGAGCCCTCGCTTTTCCCCCGAAGGAACGGCTTGTATCCGTAACCCTGTGGTCGCGTCCCGATCTTTGTCAGCTCCCGTTTGACTGGGGCTGGCACAGTGGCACAGTGGGTTAGCACTGCAGCTTCACAACTCCAGGGACCTGGGTTCGATTTCCCGGCTCGGGTCACTGCCTGTGTGGAGTTTGCGCATTCTCCTCGTGTCTGCGTGGGTTTCCTCCCGCAGCCCAAAGATGTGCGGGTTAGGTTGATTGGCCGTGCTAAATTGACCGTAGATGCATAGGGTAGAGAGGATTAGTGGGTAAAATATATAGCAATTGGGGGTAGGGCCTAGGTGGGATTGTAGTCAGTGCAGACTCGATGGGCTGAAGGGCCTCTCTCTGTATTGTAGGGTTTCTATGATTTCTATGATGATTTCAAGTTTGCTTGCACTTGACTTTTGGTGGAGCACTCTTCAGGTCAGTGTTTGCAGCCACCTTGCACTGGAAGGGTTTACTGGAAATACTGAACAGTATTGTTGTTCCTGGGTTTGATAGTATCTGGGTTTCCCCTGCAGCGAGTTCCAGATTTCTAACAAGCTGCAGAGGCAGGCGGGGTCAGCCTGTCAGTTTGGGGGGTGGAGAACATAGAACACTACAGCACAAACAGGCCCTTCGGCCCACAAATTGCGCCAATCATATCCCTACCTACCAGGCCTATCTATAACCCCCAATCCCATTAAATCCCATATACTCATCCAGAAGTCTTTTAAAAGACCCCAGCGAGTTTGCCTCTACCACCACCGACGGCAGCCGATTCCACTCACTCACCACCCTCTGAGTGAAAAACTTACCCCTGACATCTCCTCTGTACCTGCTCCCCAGCACCTTAAACCTGTGTCCTCTCGTAGCGACCATTTCAGCCCTGGGAAATAGCCTCTGAGAATCCACCCTATCTATACCTCTCAACGTCTTATAAACCTCGATCAGGTCACCTCTCAACCTTCGTCTCCCCAGGGAGAAGAGACCGAGCTCCCTCAACCTATCAGCAGAGTCAAACATGAGAGGAATCAATAAATCGTATTGATCATCATTGTCTTTGGGCATTAGGAAGGATTCATGAGAAAAGTCAATGGAAGGGCCAAGGTGATGGGCTGAGTGGTCTTTTCCTTGTTTTTATATATACATTTGTGGGACATGGGTGTCACTGGCTGGCCAGCATTGCTAGTTGCCCAAGGACAGTTGAGAGTCAACCACATTGCTGTGGCTCTGGAGTCACATGTAGGCCAGACCAGGGTAAGGACTGTAGATTTCTTTCTCTAAAGAGGCATTATTGAACCAGATGGTTCAATAATAATGGGGGGGATTTGGGCTCTGGGGTGGGGGGGGCTGTGGAGCGGGATATGGGCTGTGGGTGAGCAACAGTTTCATGGTGATCAGCAGATTCTTAATCTAGATTTTTTAGAATTGAATTTAAATTCTATTACCTGCCGTGGTGGGATTTGAACTTGGGACCCCAGAACATTAGCTGAGTTTCCCTCCTGTTCCGTATCTTCTTGTGCATTTCACAGCGAACCTTGGAGGAAGAAGCAGCAAAGTAGGAGGTTGTGAAACCGGGATACTTTGTGACACAGTGAGAATGCCTTCCAAAATATTGAACAGTGTTAATGTGGATTTCTTAAGAGATTCATTTTCTGCAGAAGGAACTGACAGTGTGCGTTTGAACCTGAATTTAATCTCCTTGTCCCGCAGATGTTCATTGTTGATACTGTGGTGGGGGATAACTGTAAGCTGCACGAGTTCAACATCACTGGATCCACCTACGCTCCAGAAGGCGAAGTGTAAGTATTCCAACAAAGCCCGTGACTGCAATGCTCTTCACATCAAACACTCTGTAAACTCAGTGTGGAACAGGGGGCCATCGACAGCTGGTGGCAATCGACAAGTAATACACCAATGTTACTGACTGCACCATGGGTGGGTATTAGATCACTGGGACGGCATCTCATTCAATGATGGTGATACCTGCTGGATACAGTTTTCAGCAGTTTTGAGCGATGGGGTGTGTGGGCTGTGGGTGAGGGGCTGTGGGGGGATATGGGCTCTGGGTGAGGGGGCTGTGGGGGGATATGGGCTCTGGGTGAGGGGGCAGTGGGGGGGATATGGGCTGGAGGTGAGGGGGCAGTGGGGGGATATGGGCTCTGGGTGAGGGGGCTGTGGGGGGGATATGGGCTCTAGGTGAGGGGGCAGTGGGGGGGATATGGGCTCTAGGTGAGGGGGCAGTGGGGGGGATATGGGCTGGAGGTGAGGGGGCAGTGGGGGGGATATGGGCTCTAGGTGAGGGGGCAGTGGGGGGGATATGGGCTCTGGGTGAGGGGGCAGTGGGGGGGATATGGGCTGGAGGTGAGGGGGCAGTGGGGGGGATATGGGCTCTGGGTGAGGGGGCAGTGGGGGGGATATGGGCTCTGGGTGAGGGGGCAGTGGGGGGGATATGGGCTGTGAGTGAGGGGGCAGTGGGGGGGATATGGGCTGTGAGTGAGGGGGCAGTGGGGGGGATATGGGCTCTGGGTGAGGGGGCAGTGGGGGGGATATGGGCTCTGGGTGAGGGGGCAGTGGGGGGGATATGGGCTGTGGGTGAGGGGGCTGTGGGGGGATATGGGCTGTGGGTGAGGGGGCAGTGGGGGGGGATATGGGCTGTGGGTGAGGGGGCAGTGGGGGGGGATATGGGCTGTGGGTGAGGGGGCAGTGGGGGGGATATGGGCTGTGGGTGAGGGGGCAGTGGGGGGATATGGGCTGTGGGTGAGGGGGCAGTGGGGGGATATGGGCTGTGAGTGAGGGGGCAGTGGGGGGGATATGGGCTGTGGGTGAGGGGGCAGTGGGGGGGATATGGGCTGTGGGTGAGGGGGCAGTGGGGGGGATATGGGCTGTGGGTGAGGGGGCAGTGGGGGGATATGGGCTGTGTGAGGGATGTTGGGGGATATGGGCAGTGGGGGGGATATGGGCTGTGTGAGGGATGTTGGGGGTTATTGTCTTTCAGTGTGGGAGCTATTGGTGGCGATAGAGATGATGGCTGGAGGCAGGTTTAATAATGGTTGTATTGTGCTGGCTGTGCCTCAGTGATGGCCGTGCTTATCCGTGTCGTGATTTGCTGAGCACTGGACTGCGGCGAACACAGCCCTGGGCATCTCATCCCCCACCCCGGCCAAACAGCCAGGGTGAGCCCACCCCCCCACTCCCGCAGCTTGTCCCACAGGAAGTGAATGCTCAGAGGGGCATTGATTGGTTTAAGGTGGAACTCCTGACCCCTGTTGGACGGACGGTCAGGGCTGAGGCAGGTGTGGCCATTGCTGGAGTGCAACAGTCACCAGCACTGAGTGAATGGGAAGGGGGAAAGGTGGTGTCCCTGGGGGCCTCACTATAGAAGCTCTGGTCAGTGGTTGTGGGGGTTTGGGGAGCTGATGTAGACAGGCCTTTGGGGGATGGCTGGGGGGGGGTTGGGTGCTGGTTACTGATCAATGGGTGCCCTCCGATATCACTTTGAGGTGGCAGCACCCCTCGTCCCCCCCCCCCCCCCCCCCATAATGAGAGCTGCCTGGCATGGTGACCCCTGCTGCTGGTAGGATGAAACCATGGGCAGGTGGGCCACCTGATGCCCCCTCTGTCGCTGGTAACAGTACGGCCGTGGGCAAGGCACCCATAGCTGCCCTACCTGCAGAGCTGCCACCCTCAAGGTGTTGGGGTGGGCTCAGATCAAAGTCAAATTGTGCCAGTTATTCTGCTTTGGGGTCAGTGGCGATGTGTTGGTAGCGTATTACTGGGAGTTAGCTTGTTGGCATTGAAAACCCTGAGACTGACTGCGGGGAAATGTTAAAGTTAGAAAGAAAAATGCTGTCAATAAATAAACATTCTGATCACTGGGACCTCTGGCAGCTCCCTGGATTCCATTAAACAAAAATGTATTTTTGGTACAGTTTATATTTCTTCCCTTGACCCAAACAGGGATGTAATTGAAAGACTGAGGTTTGGTCCCAGGCTGTACGTTATTCACCATGGAGCTGATCTGTTATTGGAAGCTTTGAGCTCATTTCACTTTGTACTGATGGGATTGGCTCATCCATCTGCTGCTGCTACCTTCGCCGGCACTGAGACCCGGGTCCCAGTTCCTCCTGGAATCCAGCTCCCACCTTCAGCCACAAATGTTGCACAGTTTTAGTTCAACCGATTGGGCAAATCACAGAATAGAACACGTTCCCGCCATCTTTGTGCAGGTTTTGCACAGTCTGTAAATGCTCAGTCAGTGCTCAGTCTGACAGGCTGTCGGTTACAGTCATCATCGATTGTGTTCTACTGAAGGTGAAACTTTGACCCATTGCCTGAGTTATTGGATATTCAGCATCTCAGAGAAGAGAAGATAGTCCAGCCTTACTGTTTGTTCAACCTCCTGTCCCTAAACATACACAACTCCTCCTTTCTGTCTCACTTTTGTCCTGTTCTTATTTATTCTCTGTCTCTCTCCTTTCTCACTCTTGCTAATTTTCCCATTTTCTCTCTTGTTCACATTCTCGCTGCCCTCCGCCCGCATCTTAAACAGTCTTATTCTCTCTCCCCCTCCCCGCCCTCGATCTCTCCCCCTCCCCGCCCTCGATCTCTCCCCCTCCCCGCCCTCGATCTCTCCCCCTCCCCGCCCTCGATCTCTCCCCCTCCCCGCCCTCGATCTCTCCCCCTCCCCGCCCTCGATCTCTCCCCCTCCCCGCCCTCGATCTCTCCCCCTCCCCGCCCTCGATCTCTCCCCCTCCCCGCCCTCGATCTCTCCCCCTCCCCGCCCTCGATCTCTCCCCCTCCCCGCCCTCGATCTCTCCCCCTCCCCGCCCTCGATCTCTCCCCCTCCCCGCCCTCGATCTCTCCCCCTCCCCGCCCTCGATCTCTCCCCCTCCCCGCCCTCGATCTCTCCCCCTCCCCGCCCTCGATCTCTCCCCCTCCCCGCCCTCGATCTCTCCCCCTCCCCGCCCTCGATCTCTCCCCCTCCCCGCCCTCGATCTCTCCTTTAATCATTTATCTTCTCCCCTTTTTGGTATTTTCCCTTATTCTATTTGTCTCAGTCAGAAAAAGGCACCTATCAATTTTCCAGCACACTCATTCTCTTGGTGTTGCTGTTATGGCATCTTATGACTCACCAACACTCCTCCTATTTGTTTAAAATTCTTCTCTTGTATCTTTCGACAGCGCGAGTGAAAAAAAAAGTGAAATCTGAAATACACACAAAAATTGTTGGCAGTGTTTTGCAGGCAGCACACAGCATCTCTGGAGAGCTGAGAGGGTAATGCGTGGACCCATGGTCAGTTCTCAACTGGTTGGATGTCGGGCGGCACAGTGGTTAGCACTGCTGCCTCGCAGCGCCAGGGATCCAGGTTCAGTTGAGTCACTGCCTGTGTGGAGTTTGCACATTCTCCCCATGTCTGCGTGGGTTTCCTCTAGGTGCTCCCGTTTCCTCCCACGCTCCAAAGATGCGCGAGTTAGGTAGATTGGCCGTGCTAAATTACCCCGAGTGTCAGGGAGATCATCAGGGTAAATAAATGGGGTTCTGGGAATAGGGCCTGGGTGGGTTTGTGGTCGGTGCAGACTCGATGGGCCAAATGGCCTCCTGCTCTGGAGGGACCCTCTATGATTCTGGTCTTGTCCAAGTCTGAAATGCAAGGGGGGAGTTCTTCCGTCCAGCCGCCATGGGAATTGTAGCGGGCGGGGGAGGTCTATTGACCTCAGCCAGGATTCTCCGGTTTTGGGGTGAGAGCGGCTGGGGAACCCCACCTGCTAGCTTCCCTGTCCTTTCCAAGAGAGCTGACTGAGCTGCTCAGTATTGCCAACCTCCCCGAGTACTGTTTGGTACGACATGGTGTTTTGTGATAACCCATCTGCCACAGCACAGTCGAGAGTAACGTGTTGTAGTTCCTTATGATAAACTCTCTTTTTAGCCCCGATACTAATATAACAGCGTCTGTTGAAGCCTCGCTATCTAGTGAAGAGCCTGTGTTAAGCCGCACTATCTGTAACACTGACTCTTTGTAATGTCCTCCTTCAATGCTGGGCACCCAATTCAGAAGCAATAGGCTTGAGTGATTGGTCAGAGTTTGGGTTTGGATGATTTAGAATGTGATTGCTGTGTAGTCTCCATGAAGGACAACACAGGGAGTGTCCAGAATCAAACAGAAATGATGTTCCGTCCCCATCCTTTCACAATACAAACTAAGTCTCAAAAAATGCGTTTCCCTACCTCCCCTCTTGGAACTATTTCAAGTTGGCACCATTGTTAGCCCAGAGACCAAAAATGAGTGTTCCCATCTTCAAATATCATTACACAATGCGCAGAAATTGCGTGAAAGCCCAGAGTGATAGCCTATCTCCCAGTCATCAGTGCTAACCCTGCTGAGCTCAGTATAGATGTGATGTGGATGTGCCGGCATTGGACTGGGGTAAACACAGTAAAAAGTCTGACAACACCAGGTTTTAGTCCAACCGATTTATTTGATAGTAAACTCACAAGCTTTCGAGGGGACTCCCTCTTCGTCAGGTGAATGGAGAGTTCTGGCCTCAGACAGAGCATATAAAGCACAGACAGTTGAAAGATTACTGATTAGAATGCGAATCCTTACACCTAACCTGCTGTTCAAGTCTTAAAGTGGTCAACAATGTGAGTGGAAGGAGCACTGATCACAGGTTAAAGAGATGTGTATTGTCTCCAGACAGTACAGTAAGTGAGGTTTTGCAAACCCAGGCAAGTCACGGGGGTTACAGATAGTGTGACATGAACCCAAGATCCTGTAACTATCTGTAACCCCCGTGACTTGCCTGGGTTTGCAAAACCTCACTCACTGTGCTGTCTGGAGACAATACACATCTCTTTAACCTGTGATCAGTGCCCCTTCCACACACATGATCGGCCACTTTAGGACTTGAACAGCAGGTTAGGTGTAAGGATTCGCATTCTAATCAGTAATCTGTAAACTGCCTGTGCTTTATATGCTCTGTCCGAGGCCAGAACTCTCCATTCACCTGACGAAGAGGGAGTCCCCTCGAAAGCTTGTGAGTTTACTATCAAATAAATCGGTTGGACTAAAACCTGGTGTTGTCAGACTTTTTACTGAGCTCAGTATAGCACAGTGGGCCTCACAGCGCCAGGGACCTGGGTTCAGTTCCCGGCCTTGGGTCACTGTCTGTGTGGAGTTTGCACGTTCTCCCCACGTGTCTGTGTGGGGTTTCCTCCGGGTGCTCCGGTTTCCTCCCACAACCTAAAGATGTGTGGGTTAGGTGGATTGGCCATGCTAAGTTGCCCCTTCGTGTCAACAGGACTGTCCAGGGTAAGTGCATGGGGTTATGAGGTTAGGGCCTGGGTGGGATTGCAGTTGGTGCAGATCCAACGGGCTAATGGCCTCCTTCTGCGCTGTAGGATTCTATAATTCAGCGTTGGATAAATTCAGACCGGATAAGGTTAATGTAGCAAAGGGATGGGTGATTTACTTGGATATGTTGGAGAACGCTCTATTCAAACACTCATTAATTCTTCATATGGAGGAGTTTCACACTGCAACTGGCATTCATAGCCAGCACTGGAAAAAGATTTGTCAAATGTTAGTCTTCAGGTTGTACCAATGATATTGTAAGTGTCATTACAGCGGTAGTGTTGGAACTCCTGGTTGTGTGTGAAGTTGTACAGAGATGGAGATACCAGGTTAGCAGCAGTTGACCTTCAGGTCACCTTTCCCAGTGATGATTTCCTGGAGGTTGCAGCAACAACTTATTTATTGAGAGCAAAAATAGCATCATGTTTCAGTCCCTGAAAAATCACAGCAATACGGTGGAAAGATTGCTGCTATGTATCAGAGTAATTGGGGCTGTCAGCAGGGATTTCCACCTTTCAGCTGTTAACTCCATGTTAATGATCAAGTCGTCTACGCCATGTATCTTTCAGCCCATTGGCTCAAGAAGTGTAGCCTGAAAGAAAGTTAACCTACCATCAACGCAGAGTCACAACAAGGATAATTTGTTGGCCAGAGATGACATGAGTCTGGCTTCTCTCTGGTTCCTTGCAACGACAGCGAGGCAAATCTACTTCAGTTCCTCTGCGAAAGGTGGTGCAGATGTTCAAGAGAGAACATTACCGACATAACACTCTTTGCTGGGCTTGGAACCTGGCCAAATGTGTGGGACTGGAAGTTGTGCAGAGAAGTAAAGTTTATTTATTAGTCACAAGAAAGGCTTACTGAATACTGAATTTCCCTAGTCACCAATGTATCCCTGTTCGGATACATTGAGGGAGAATTTAGCATGGCCAATGCACCCAACTGAGGGAGAGAGTAAGAATGGGAGGAAACCGGGACACCCGGAGGAAGCCCACGCAGACACGGAGAGAATGTGCAGATTCCGCACAGATAGTGACCCAAGCCAGAAATTGGACCTGGGTCCCTGGCGCTGAGAGGCAGCAGTGCTAACCACTGTGCCACCGTGCTGCCCAAGAACACACACGTACAACGTGCTAATTACCAGTCTTTAATACACAAATATTGAAGCTTTTGACCATTTACGCTTCTTCACCATTGATGTAGACAGGGGCACGTTCTCCACCACGCTCCTGAAGATGGATGGATATCTCCTTCGTTTTACTGACACTGAGGGAGAGATTATTGCCATTGCAGCACTTCACAGATTCTCTATCTTATACCTACCCCCTTACCAAAAGCTTTGCTAAGATCTATGTAGACTACCTCACACGCAAGGTTTAATCAAGTTGGTAGAACACAATCTTCCCTCCATAAATCCATGGTGACTGTTCCTGATTAATCTCTGCCATTCTAAATTATGATTTCATCTGTCTCTTGCCACATTTTTCAATCACTTCCCCACTGCAAACTTTGAGGCTGACCAACCTGTAATTATTTGGGCTGTGTGTGCTGGAGTGGTTAGCAGTCCTCTGGCATCACACCTGCTCCTGTACAGAGAAGGCATTGGCATCGTAGTATTGTCACTGGACTAGTAATCCAGAGACCCACGGTAAATATCTGAGATCCAGGGTTCAAATCCCACTTCTTCAGATGGTGAAGGCTGAATTGAATTGGAAATCTACTAATGACCGTGGTACCACTGCTGATTGTTGTAAAAACCCATCTGGTTCACTGATGTAATTTAGGGGAGGAAATCTGCCATCTTTACCCAGTCTGGCCTACATGTAGCTCCAGACCCACAGCAATATGGTTGAATCTTAAAATACCCCCATTAAGGGCAATTAGAATTGGGCAATAAATGCATATAATATGTACAAATAGGTATAATGTTTGTAACAAAAGATTACGAAGGGCTTGGACAGAGCGGATAGTCAGAAGCTTTCTCCCAGGGTGGAAGAGTCAATTACTCAGGGGCGTAGGATTAAGGTGCGAGGGGCAAGGTTTAAAAGAGATGGACGAGGCAAGTTTTTCACACAGAGGGTGCTGGGTGCCTGGAGCTCACTGCTGGGGGAGGTAGTGGAAGCACATACGATAGTGACTTTTAAGGGGCGTCTGGACAAGTAGATTATTAGGATGGGAATAGAGGGATATGGTCCCCAGAAGGGTTGGGGGGTGGGGTGGGGGGGGGGGTAGCGTGGGTGGTCCATGTCTGGAGGATCAAAGGATCCTGTGCTGTAATTTTCCTTGTTCTGTCCCAGCCAGCGATGAATGAATGAATAAAAAAAGTGGGTGAATGAGTACAGAAGTGCTGTGAGTTGGCACGGGGCATGTGAGTGGTGGGGGGGGCACTGTACTGGCATGGAGGATATGGCGGGATTGAGGGGCCACTGGGGAGCACCAGATAGAGGAGCAGAATTTGGCGTGGAAGGTTTGTCTGAGACCTTTTGAAGTTATCTTTCAAAGGATTCCTGCTCGCAGGTTATGGATCACAGCTTCTCCCGGGGGCCGAGACTTCACAGACACTGCAGGGTCCTCGGCGATGCCTACTCCTGCAGTCGAACCATCCAGCTCAGGGTACTAGCTCGCCTGCCTACCCCTGCTTCCAATGCTAGTGAAAGCTGGAAGGGCTGGGAGCGGGGTCCTAGTTGACGTTTAAAAAGTTCTGCAGAGTATCCCCAACTCTGTGGAAATCTCCATCCCTCTCTCTCTCCACAGATGCTACCAAACCTGCCGAGTATTTCCAGCGTTTTCTGTTTTTATTTCAGTTGAGTTTACTGAACACTGACTAGAAACATTTTCCTGAGTGTAATTTTTTAAAAACCTCTACCTCTTTCACACTGCTCCTGCCCCAGTTCATACTGGGCTCATTGAAATTTCTGACTATCTGTCGTTCTCAGAAATTTGCCTCTATTTGTTCTCTCTCTTTGAGGCTCTCCAGTACACTCCTCAACTCAACCCGTTTGGCCTTATTTGATAGTAAAAGACTGAGGAGCGCGGACAGAGCGGATAGTCGGAAGCTTATTCCCAGGGTGGAAGAGTCAATCACTCGGGGGCACAGGTTTAAGATGTGAGGGGCAAGGTTTAAAGGAGATGGACGAGGCATATCACCCACCCCCACCCACCCCCCACCCCCCCCCCACCCCCCCCCCCCCCCGGCCTTCCAACGATCATTGTTTCTTCAACTAAAACTGTCACACCCCCAACCCCTCCCTCCCCCCCCTCCACCCCCCCTCCCCCCCCTCCACCCCCAACCCCTTCCTTCCCCCCTCCGCCCCTCCCCCCCTCCGCCCCCTCCACCCCCAACCCCTCCCTCGCCCCCCTCCACCCCCAACCCCTCCCTCGCCCCCCTCCACCCCCAACCCCTCCCTCGCCCCCCTCCACCCCCAACCCCTCCCTCCCCCCCCTCCACCCCCCCTCCACCCCCAACCCCTCCCTCCCCCCCTCCCCCCCCTCCCCCCCCCCTCCACCCCCCAACCCCTTCCTCCCCCCTCCACCCCCCCTCCCCCCCTCCCCCCCTCCACCCCCCTCCCCCCTCCACCCCCCCTCCCCCCCTCCACCCCCAACCCCTTCGTCCACCCCCAACCCCTCCCTCGCCCCCCTCCACCCCCAACCCCTCCCTCGCCCCCCTCCACCCCCAACCCCTTCCTTCCCCCCCTCCACCCCCAACCCCTCCCTCGCCCCCCTCCACCCCCAACCCCTCCCTCGCCCCCCTCCACCCCCAACCCCTCCCTCGCCCCCCTCCACCCCCAACCCCTTCCTCCCCCCCCTCCACCCCCAACCCCTCCCTCGCCCCCCTCCACCCCCAACCCCTTCCTTCCCCCCCTCCACCCCCAACCCCCTTCCTTCCCCCCCCTCCACCCCCAACCCCTTCCTCCCCCCCTCCACCCCCAACCCCTCCCTCCCCCCCTCTCCACCCCAACCCCTTCCTCCCCCCCACTCCACCCCCAACCCCTTCGTCCCCCCCTCCACCCCCAACCCCTCCCTCGCCCCCCTCCACCCCCAACCCCTTCCTCCCCCCTCCACACCCCTCCACCCCCCCTCCACCCCTCCACCCCCCCTCCACCCCCCCCACTCTCTTCTCCTCTGAAAACCCCCCAGCCAGGAATACTGTTTACTGCTACAGAAGAAACATTGGAGAGTAATTAACCCCAGGCAGTGTTCTGGAATGCCGCTGAGCTAAGTGAAGTGTTTTGTCCTTCGCAGGTTAATGGGGGATAAACCCTGTCAGTCTGGTGGTTACACCGGGCTGGTGGAGCTGGCTACTATCTGTGCACTGTGTAATGATTCCTCGCTGGATTTTAATGAGGTGAGTACAGCTTTATTTGTTTTAACAGCAACATTCAGTTGTAAAAAGCACCTGCTGAGGACTTCATCTAAGGACATTGTACCCAGGGGCATTTATACTGTCCTGAAGTTTATTCTGTGCCCATTAATCATGTTTCCTCAATTACAGCTCAAAATCTTTCTCTTCCTTTTATTGTCCTGAATCCCTGACAACACTCTCACCCACTGAGAGCGGATGTTATTTGGGGGGTGGCTGTGGCTGTGTGAGACTCGAGTGGGGGGGGTCGGTGTTTATCACTCTTTGCAGCATGGTTATGTGTCTGTTTCGCAGGGTGGAGGGGGTGCATGTGAGTCTTTTTGTGGGGGGAGGGGGTCTATGTGTGTGTCTGGAGGGTGTATGTGTGTGTTTATGACGGGATGTGTGTGTCTGTTTGTGGGGGGATGTGTGTGCGTGGGGGTGTGTGTACCTGTCTGTCTTGGGGGATGTGTGTGCTCCTGCGGGAGGGATTTTGTGTGTGTGTGTGTGTCTGTGTGTGTGTGTCTGTCTTGGAGGGGACGTGTGTGTAGGGGTGGAGGCAGGGGAGTGTGTGTCTGTCTGTGTGGGAATGTGTGTGTTTGTATCTTGGGTGTGTGTGTCTGTGGGGGGAATGTGTCTGTGGGGGGAATGTGTGTGTGTGTGTGTGTGTCTGGGGGGGATGTGTGTGTGTGTGTGTGTCTGGGGTGTGTGTGTGTGTGTGTGTGTCTGGGGGGGATGTGTGTGTGTGTGTGTGTGTGTCTGGGGGGGATGTGTGTGTGTGTGTGTCTGGGTGGGATGTGTGTGTGTGTCTGGGGGGGATGTGTGTGTGTGTGTGTCTGGGGGGGATGTGTGTGTGTGTGTGTCTGGGGGGGATGTGTGTGTGTGTGTGTGTCTGGGGGGGATGTGTGTGTGTGTGTGTGTCTGGGGGGGATGTGTGTGTGTGTGTGTGTCTGGGGGGGATGTGTGTGTGTGTCTGGGGGGGATGTGTGTGTGTGTGTGTGTCTGGGGGGGATGTGTGTGTGTGTGTGTGTCTGGGGGGGATGTGTGTGTGTGTGTGTGTCTGGGGGGGATGTGTGTGTGTGTGTGTGTCTGGGGGGGATGTGTGTGTGTGTGTCTGGGGGGGATGTGTGTGTGTGTGTGTGTCTGGGGGGGATGTGTGTGTGTGTGTGTGTGTGTGTCTGGGGGGGATGTGTGTGTGTGTGTGTGTGTGTGTGTGTCTGGGGGGGATGTGTGTGTGTGTGTCTGGGGGGGATGTGTGTGTGTGTGTCTGGGGGGGATGTGTGTGTGTGTGTCTGGGGGGGATGTGTGTGTGTGTGTCTGGGGGGGATGTGTGTGTGTGTGTTTCTGGGGGGGATGTGTGTGTGTGTGTGTCTGGGGGGGATGTGTGTGTGTGTGTGTCTGGGGGGGATGTGTGTGTGTGTGTGTCTGGGGGGGATGTGTGTGTGTGTGTGTCTGGGGGGGATGTGTGTGTGTGTGTTTCTGGGGGGGATGTGTGTGTGTGTGTGTCTGGGGGGGATGTGTGTGTGTGTGTGTCTGGGGGGGATGTGTGTGTGTGTGTGTCTGGGGGGGATGTGTGTGTGTGTGTGTCTGGGGGGGATGTGTGTGTGTGTGTGTCTGGGGGGGATGTGTGTGTGTGTGTGTCTGGGGGGGATGTGTGTGTGTGTGTCTGGGGGGGATGTGTGTGTGTGTGTGTGTGTGTGTGTGTCTGGGGGGGATGTGTGTGTGTGTGTCTGGGGGGGATGTGTGTGTGTGCGTGTGTGTGTGTCTGGGATGGTGAGAGACACTCTGGGGATGTGAGAGTATGTTTGCTGGGTTTGTGTCTGTGACTGGGTGAGTGCAGGACAGCTCATGTTAGACTGCAGGGATGTCTGCGGTTGTTTGTGATGAGTCAGAAGTAAGGTTCTTAATTAATCTTGTACTTTGTAACATCAAATGACATCCATCATTCCAAGTGGAACGTAGCCTGAATCTTAACTCCGTGGAACTCGATTATAGAGTGACAAATATTCTTCTCATTCTCCAGTCAGTCATGTGTTGGGAATTGAATAGCAGTTTTCACTCACTATCTGCCTCTGTGTGAATGTAGTTAACGCGTTGGATTTCTTGGCTTCTCTTTCTTGCTCTCCCCATTCCCTTCATTTTTAATCGGTCCTTTCCCAGTTCTGATTGGATTCAGAACATTGGCCTTTTGTCTTTCCCACTCACTGACTGATTCTTTTAATATTGTGCACCATGTGTCTCTTAAGTTTTACTCAATATTGTTTCACTTCTGTCTTTAATTGTTATTAGTATTAATATTCACGTTATTGAGAATTTATTATTGAACAATCCTGAGTCTGCTACGAGCTACACTAATAACCAACTTAAACTGACCAGTTGCACACGAAACCTGGAGAAACACGCGTCTACAGTGACCGTTCTCTGCACACAAAAGGAATATGCTCAAGCATCTTTAAGTTACTCGGGAGCTTGGAGAACCCAGAGTTTTCCTGTTGCCTTCTCCACAGCAGCGCCTCGGCCAACCAGAGTCGAAATGCCAACCAGTTAGGAAAAGTAGAATTTATTTACTAGTCACAAATAGGCTTACATTAACGCTGCAATGAAACTACTGCGAAAATCCCCTCGTCGCCACACTCCGGCACCTATTCGGGAACACTGAGGGAGAATTTATCATGGCCAGTGCACCCTAACCTGCACATCTTTGGACTGTGGGAGGAAACCCATGCAGACACGGGGAGAACATGCAAACTCTGCACAGACAGTGACCCAAACTGGGAATCAAACTCGGGTCCCTGGCGCCGTGAGGCAGCGGTGCTAACCACTGTGGCACCGTGCTGCACACCCCCCCTCCCCTCCCCTCCATGGCCCCCTCTTTTCTCCTGTAGTCTAATTTGTTGTTTTTGTTTGAAATTTGACATTTTTGTGTTTGTTGTAATCAGTGCGAGACAAAACATGTCGCCAACCCTGGCAATGTCTCTTTTCAGCAATATTCAAGATTCTGTTATATATTAACAGTCTCACGTGCAGACACTTTCCGTCTACCAAGTCTTTCTTTCTGTTTTTCTGTTTTTGTCACACTTTTGAGCTTTCTCTCATTAAGAAGTTTCCAAACCAAACAGGAATTTAGAAGAATGAGGTGTACGAGATGATAAATGGTATGGATAAAGTAGGCATGGAGCGGATGCTTCCGCTGGTGGGATGTTCTAAGATAAGAGGTCATAGTCTTAGGATAAGGGGCGGCAAATTTAAAACAGAGCTGAGGAGAAACTACTTCCAAAGTAGTTGTGAACCTGTGGAATTCGCCACCCCAAAGTGCGGTGAATGCTGGGACAGTGAGTAAATTTTAGGAGGAGTTAGACAGATTTTTAATTGGTAATGGGCTTGAAGGGTTATGGGGAGAAGGCAGGAAAATGGGGATGAGGAGCCTATCAGCCAAATGGCAGAGCGGACTCGATGGGTCGAATGGCCTAATTCTGCTCCTATGTCTTATGAAGTTATAAATTATAATGTAAGCTTTCCAGACAGCGATTGCATCCTCTGGTCAGGGAGAAGCTCCTTTACCAAATTGCAGTGAATTCTTTTGCTATTGAAATGTTAAGCTACCTTGAAGTCAGAGAATTATACAAAAATATGGAGATAAAATGCAATTCCAAAGAGGGATTGGCATATAGTCTGGTTTAATTATCTCCCGTCTGCTAATGGTGCATCAGCTGAAGATTACACGTGGTGCTAAGTCCCGTGGGAGAGTATCCATCACAGTATCTCCTGTAAAATGGATGAGAAGATTTTGAGCTTTGCATGATGACCAAGCTCTTTCCACCAAAGAGAGGAAAGCTGGAAAAGCTCAGCAGGTCTGGCAGCAACTGTGAGGAGAGGAACTGAGTTCATGTTTTGAGTCCATTTGGCTCTTTATCAGAACTGAGAGAGGGAGAATCTGTTAGGTACTATACTGTAGCTGGAAGAGATTGCCATTAAAGTGTAGCAATCCTAAAAGAACAAGAGATAGATGACCAGGCAGGCAATGGAGTGATTTTGCATTGGGATAGAAAAGTATGAAATATAAAAAAGGCTTAAGATGGAAGAGAAAGGTCATAGAGGTCATAGGACTAGGGGGCACAGCCTCAAGATAAGGGGGGGGGTGCAGTTTAGAATGGAGTTGAGGAGGAACTTCTTCACTCAAAGGGTGGTGAATCTCTGGAATTCTCTGCCCGTTGAAGTGATGGAGGCTGCCTCGCTGAATATATTTAAGTCACGGGTAGATAGGTTTCTGATAGACGGGAATTAAGGGGAGAAAGCGGGAAAGTGGAACTGATCCACTTCAGATCAGCCATGATCTTATCGAATGGCGGGGCAGGCTCGAAGGGCTAGATGGCCTACTCCTGCTCCTATTTCTTATGTTCCCATAGTCTAAATTTGATTAACTCAGTGTTGAGTCCTGAGGACTGTAATGTGCCAAATGGGAAGATGAGATGCTGCTCCTCCAGTTTTGCGTTGGGCTTCACTGGAGCACTGCAGCAGGTCAAGGATGGACCTGTGGACATGAGAGCAAGGTGTTGACTTAAGATGGCAAGCAACTGGAAGTTTGGGTTTGAGTGTGGTTCTGACAGTATGATCTAAACCTTGTGATGATATCTCGGTGTGCAGCGCTGATCCGTCTCTCGTTTTTACTCTTCTCCCAGGCCAAGGGAGTTTATGAGAAGGTCGGTGAAGCTACGGAAACTGCGCTGACCTGTTTGGTGGAAAAGATGAACGTTTTCAACTCTGACCTCAGTGGCCTTAGCAAAGTGGAAAGAGCCACTTACTGCAACAATGTGAGTAACGGCTGTTGTCTGGCCACGATTATAATATGGAGAAACAAGGCTGTGGTGATTGTAGCATGCTTATTTACAGCAAAGTGTTTCTGGGAGGTGCGACCAACCGTCTTTGGCTTTCACCAAGTCACAGAAGTGCAGGGAAGCCCCCACGTGCACCCGTGACCTTCTCTCGCTGGGCAAACCAAGGTAACTTAAATGCCATGAGGCTGAATTTCCATGGCCATTAGGGTGGCACGATGACGCAGTGGTTCATACTGCTGCCTCACAGTGCCAGGGACCCAGGTTCGATTCCAGCCTCGGGTCACTGTCTTTGGGGAGTTTGGTACAGTTTACAGGGGAGCGATGGCTTTATTTAATTTACACTTTTATTCCCTGAACTTTGAAGAGTTTTTCATTGCCTGTGTGTTCATTTATTGAGGTGTGAAGTGGGTAATAGTTATTTGTCATTGATATTGTGAATGGCTCGATTAGTTGACAACTTCATGAGAATGATAAGGGGGCAATGTATATCAAACCTGTGTCCAGGTTTCCTCCGGGTGATCTGGTTTCCTCCTGCGATCCAAAGATGTGCGGGATAGATTGATTGGCCATGCTAAATTAATCCTATTGTTAGGGGATTAGCAGGGTAAATATCTGGGGTTACAGGAGTAGGACCTGGGTGGGATTGTTGTCAGTACAGACTCAATGGACCAAATGGCCGCTTCCTGCATTGTAGGGATTCTGTGATTCCATGGCAACTATTATCCACTTCACACCTCATAATCCTGTCAAAATAAACACAAGGAGATTGAAAAAAACTCTTCAAAGAGTGATCAGGTTATTAAAAGGCGATAAAGTTGTCAATCAAACAAGGCTAGCGCTCCTCGGCAAACTGACAACTGTATCCACAGAAGCAGTTAAAACAGATAACCAGGCATTCATATTCTCCCAGAGGGCCTCATTATGAATGCTCGGCTGAGCACCAAGAATGGCTATTGCACTGGGCTCAGTAGGTAATATTGGTACAGTTTGCAGGGGAGTGATGGCTTTGTTTAATTTACGCTTTTATTACCTGAACTTTGAAGAGTTTTTCATTGCCTGTGTGTTCATTTGCATCAGATTAAGGTGTGAAGTGGTTAGTAGTTATTCGTCATTGAATGGCTCGATTGGTTGACAACTTCATGAGAAGATAAGGGGGCAATGTATATCAAAGGGCATTTTAAATGGCTGTTTCTTTTGGTTTCCCACACACGAGTAAAGTTACATTGTGTTTCACAATCCTTTGAGGTGCTGTAATTCTGTGGAGTTCCTCAGTGGCTTCTAATCTGCGGCTGACCTTCTGACACAGATCTCACTCTCTCGTAGGTCATCAAGCAGCTCATGAAGAAGGAGGTGACCCTGGAATTCTCCCGCGATCGCAAGTCCATGTCGGTCTATTGCTCTCCCGCCAAACCCACAGTGGGATCAGGAAACAGGATGTTTGTGAAGGTAAGAGGTCACCACTCAATGACAGAGAGAGGACCAGGTCAGGTGCGCAGAGTTGGGACATTTTCCAGCTAAAAACCCGGAGTTGGAATTTTTTTGTCCTGAGTAGGGGGTGGGCGGGGGTGCAGACGAGATTAGTAGTCAGGCCCTTTGCCCCTGAACCGAGCCTGGAGGTTGCCAGGTGAGGACTCAAGCTGGGTGGGAGGCCAGTGGGTGAGCAGGTCAGCAGGGTGGGAGGCCATTGGGTGAGCAGGTCAGCAGGGTGGGAGGCCATTGGGTGAGCAGGTCAGCAGGGTGGGAGGCCATTGGGTGAGCAGGTCAGCAGGGTGGGAGGCCATTGGGTGAGGAGGTCAACAGGGTGGGAGGCCATTGGGTGAACAGGCCAGCGGGGTGGGAGGCCATTGGGTGAGCAGGTCAGCAGGGTGGGAGGCCATTGGGTGAGGAGGTTAACAGGGTGGGAGGCCATTGGGTGAGCAGATCAGCAGGGTGGGAGGCCATTGGGTGAACAGGTCAGCAGGGTGGGAGGCCATTGGGTGAACAGGCCAGCAGGGTGGGAGGCCATTGGGTGAGGAGGTCAACAGGGTGGGAGGCCATTGGGTGAACAGGCCAGCGGGGTGGGAGGCCATTGGGTGAGGAGGTCAACAGGGTGGGAGGCCATTGGGTGAACAGGCCAGCGGGGTGGGAGGCCATTGGGTGAGCAGGTCAACAGGGTGGAAGGCCATTGGGTGAACAGGTCAGCAGGGTGGAAGGCCATTGGGTGAACAGGTCAGCAGGGTGGAAGGCCATTGGGTGAACAGGTCAGCGGGGTGGGAGGCCATTGGGTGAGCAGGTCAGTGGGGTGGAAGGCCATTGGTTGAGCAGGTCAGCGGGGTGAAAGGCCATTGGGTGAACAGGTCAGCAGGGTGGAAGGCCATTGGGTGAGCAGGCCAGCGGGGTGGAAGGCCATTGGGCGAGCAGGTCAGCGGGGTGGAAGGCCATTGGGCGAGCAGGTCAGCGGGGTGGAAGGCCATTGGGTGAGGAAATCAGCAGTGTAGAAGGCCATTGGCTGAGGAAGGAAGCTGGGCTAAGGCCACTGAATGAGAAGGTGAACTGAGCAGGGGGAATCCTCAGCACTCCGACACTTTGTGAAAGATTGAAAGAAGGCAATAAGACAATGCATATCACTCCAGCCTCCACCTCGCCCCCCCACCACAACCTCACCCTGCCCAGACACCCACATACTCCCCCACTTCCACCCTCCCAAACCATTGTACCTCATGCCCCTGTGCCCACTCCCTGCGGCACCCTCAGTGCCAACCTCTGTCCTTGTATCCATAGTAAACAATTGACACTCAAAACTCAACTATGTGAAAGTAAATAAGGGGCAGGTCTATTTTAATACCAGACAGCTCCCTTTGGCAGTTTATTTTGACAGGTCTGTAAACGGTTTTGATTAACCTGACACTAATGAGTTCCTGCACGTTTTTGCCGACTGCGCACTCCTGACTGATCGAAATCGCACGTCAGTGGAGGTAGCTGGAAAGGTCGGTGTCTCCGTAAGCCGTGCACACGTCTCCCCCCCCCCCACACAACCCGAGACAATTCCTGGCCAAACGAGAACGGGAAGTGCCGTGTTCAGGAATGGGGCTCCCGATTCCGGGGCTCGTCCGCAGAGGGAAGGCCCTGTGTCCCGGTGAGAATCCCAGAGGGTCAGCCAGCACTGATTAGACTCTGACTCCCCCGCTGCCAGTCAGTCAAACAGCAGGTTAAAGTCAAACCACAGGAGGGGAAGAAAAAAATCACAAGAAAATTTGAAGGGCGTTTTGAATGAGGCAACATCACCGACAGACTGAAACTTAATAGCTTTCTCACCATGAGGAATTTCCAATGCTGACAAAAGGACTGGAATGCTGTATTCGCCCTTCAATTCTTGCCATAGTATTATTTTTGCGGATTTTCTTGCCTTGCCATTATAATACACATTTAATGTAGACATTCAGAGGCGTCAGGAGAGGTCCAGAATTGTCTTGGAAAAGCTAGTTTAAACACGAAGTAAAAACCTGGCAGGGTGACTGACTGTTTAAAAGAAAATGCGATCAATGTTTTATTTAATCTTTCGCTTTATGAATTGGTACTGCCTTTGGAGCAGATCCACAGGATCAGCGGCACAGGGGGTTAGCACTGCTGCCTCTCAGCGCCAGGGAGCCGGGTTCGATTCCCGGCTTGGGTCACCGTCTGTGCGGAGTCTGCACATTCTCCCCGTATCTGCATGGGTTTCCTCCCACGGTCCGAAAGACAGGCAGGTTGGCCGTGCTAAATTCTCCCTCAGTGTGTCCAAGCAGGTGCCAGGGTGTGGCGACTCGGGGATTTTCGCAGTAACTTCATTGCGGTGTAAACGTAAGCCTACTTGTAACACTAGTAAATAAACTTTATAACCTAACAATTTAGGTCGGAGATCCGGGAGTCCTGTTTGATCTTCCCACCCATTCACTTTGAAGATGGGAAAATCCTACCAGGTTTACACAGTACCCAATATTCACACCCGGCAGGCTGGCGCATTTACACACTGCCATTTATTATACTAACAGCCCTTGAATCTAAAAGGCTGTACCATGTAATGATTTACCTAATTGGTTTTTCAGTTGGGTCCATTGTATTCATGCTTTCTACTGTAGCAGCCCTTGTAAAATATGGGTGCCCCCTTGGCAGCTGTCCAGATGTGCTGTGTGTATACTGCCGCCTGGTATCTGCTTACCTCCCGGATGTTTATGGGAGCTGTGCTGGGATTTCCTCACACTCGTTTGGCAGGAGATGAGACCAGGAGTGCCATCTGTCACTTTCACAGGAGTGACTTCACATTAGACCCGGTTCAAGGCCTCATTTTAATAAAGAACAGAAGAAAATTCCAGCACAGGACCAGGCCCTTCGGCCCTCCAAGCCTGCACCGACCATGCTGCCCGACTGAACTAAAACCCCCTACCCTTCCAGGAACCATATGCCTCTATTCCCATCCTGTTCACGTGCTTGTCAAGACGCCCCTTAAAAGTCACTACCGTATCCGCTTCCACTCCCTCTCCCGGGAACGAGTTCCAGGCACCCACTACTCTCTGTGTAAGAAATCTTGCCTCGTACATCTCCTTTAAACCTTACCCCTCGCAGCTTAAACCTGTGCCCCCTAGTAATTGACTCTTCCACCCTGGGAAAAAGCTTCTGACTATCCACTCTGTCCATGCCCCTCATAATCTTGTAGACTTCTATCAGGTCTCCCCTCAACCTCTGTTGTTCCAGTGAGAACAAACCAAGTTTCTCCAACCTCTCCTCGTAGCTAATGCCCTCCATATCAGGGCACCATCCTGGTAAATCTTTTCTGTACCCTCTCCAAAGTCTCCACATCCTTCTGGTAGTGTGGCGACCAGAATTGAACACTATATTCCAGTGCAGCCTCACTAAGGTTCTGTAAAACTGCAACATGACTTGCCAGTTTTGAAACTCAATGCCTCGGCTGATGAAGGCAAGTATGCCGTATGCCTTCTTGACTACCTTCTCCACCTGCATTGCCACTTTCAGTGACCTGTGTACCTGTACACCCAGATCCCTCTGCCTATCAATACTCTTAAGGTTTCTGCCATTTACTGTATATTTCCTATCTGTATTAGACCTTCCAAAATGCATTACCCCACACTTGTCTGGATTAAACTCCATCTGCCATCTCTCCTCCCAAGTCTCCAACTGATCTATATCCTACTGTATCCTCTGATGGTCCTCATCGCTATCCACAAATCCACCAACCTTTGTGTCATCCACAAACTTACTAATCAATCCAGTTACATTTTCCTCCAAATCATTTATATATATTACATAGAGCAAAGGTCCCAGCACTGATCCCTGAGGAACACCGCTTGTCACAGCCCTCCATTCAGAAACACACCCTTCCACTGCTACCCTCTGTCTTCTATGACTGAGCCAGTTTTGTATCCATTTGCCAGCTCACCTCTGATCCCATGTGACTTCACCTTCTGCACCCTCTCCCATGAGGGACCTTGTCAAAGGCCTTACTGAAGTCCATGTAGACAACATCCACTGCCCTACCCTCATCAATCATCTTCGTCACTTCCTCGAAAAACTCGATCAAGCTAGTGAGACACGACCTCCCCTTCACAAAACCATGTTCCCTCTCACTAATATGTCCACTTATTTCCAAGAGGGAATAAATCCTGTCTCGAAGAATCCTCTCCAATAATTTCCCCACGACTGATGTAAGGCTCACTGGCCTGTAATTCCCTGGATTATTCTTGCTACCCTTCTTAAACAAAGGAACAACTTTGACTATTCTCCAATCCTCTTGGACCCCCCCCCCATAAGAAGTCTCACAACACCAGGTTAAAGTCCAACAGGTTTATTTGGTAGCACAAGCCACTAGCTTTCGGAGCACTGCCCCTTCATCAGGTGAGTGGGAGTTCTGTTTAGAAACAGGGTATATAGAGACACAAACTCAATTTACAAAATAATGATTGGAATGCGAGTCTTTACAGGTAATCAATCTTAAAGGTACAGACAATGTGAATAGAGAGAACGTTAAGCACAGGTTTGACTTGTGTTTAACGCTCTCCCCACTCTGTGTCTGTACCTTTAAGACGTGATTACCTGTAAAGACTCGCATTCCAACCATTATTTTGTAAATTGAGTTTGTGTCTAAATGTGCGCTATTTGTGGACTCAGCTCCTCATTCGCCTGAAGAAGGAGTGACACTCTGAAAGCTCGTGCTCCCAAATAAACCCTGTTGGACTTTAACCTGGTGTTGTGAGACTTCTTACTGTGTTTACCCCAGTCCAACGCCGGCATCTCCGCATCATGACCTCCCCTGTAGCCAGTGAGGATACAAAGATTTCTCTCAAGGCCCCAGCAATTCCCTCCCTTGCAGAGAATAAAATCTGCCTCTAGCTGAGGCACTTATCGGAGCTAATGTTTTTCAACAGCGAGACGATTGTCTGCTTCTCCCTCACCCACTGCCTTGTTAATTGGCCTCCTTGATTTCCTCTTGTCCCACTTGCGTTACACAAATTAATTTTGGAGGCTGCCCCAGGAAGGTGTGTTTGCGCTACCCCCCAGTGAAAGCCACTATACCCAGAGGTTTGAGTTGTGGTGTTAGATGTATCTGTCCTGAACCCATGGGTCCTTGGCAGCGGGGTGGATAAAGAAACCAGAGTTCCTGTCATGTGCTGTCAAAGTGAAAGATTTGGTCTTAAGTCCACAAACAGAAAAGCTCGCCATAGTTAGTGGTTTGCAATGGTCAGAACCACCACTCATTGACAACTTGTGATGAGCAGAAGAACAAACCTTCATTTCTTTAGCGTCGTTCATGACATCAGAATATCCCACAGTACTTAGCAGCCAATGAAATAATTCTGAAGTGTCGTCAGTGTGGGGAAACGAGGCAACCAATTTACACACAGCAAGATCCCACAAACAGCATTGAGAGCAGTGGTCAAACCATCTGCTGTTGGCAGTGTGGTTTGAGGGATTAGTTTTGGCCAGGACGCTGCAAGGGAGGGAGGAAGATGCTCTTTCAGAGCATCAGTGGAGATTTAATGAGCCAAATGATGGCCTCCTGCACTGTAGGGATTCCGTAGTTAATAATTTGATTTGATTTATTATTGTCACGTACTGGGATACAGTGAAAAGTATTTTTCCTTGTGCACTTTACAGACAAAGCATACCATTCGTAGAGAAGTAAAGGAGAGGGTGCAAAATATGAAGTTATAGCCAGAGAATCATGGAATGCAGAAAGAGGCCATTTAGCTAATCATGTCTGCACCAACCACGATCACTCCCAGTCCCTATCCCTGTAACTCCATTGTATTTACCCTGACACTAAAGGGCAATTCAGCACGGCCAATCAACCTAACCCCGCACATCTTTGAACTGTGGGAGGAAACCGGAGCACCCGGAGGAAACCCACGCAGACACGAGGAGAATGTGCAAACGTGACCCAAGGCGGGAATCGAACCCAGGTCCCCGGAGCTGTGGGGCAGCAGTGCGAACTGAGGGGTATTGACAGGGTGGAGGTGGAGAGGATGTTTCCTCTTGTGGGAGGATCAGGAACTAGGGGTCACTGGGAAAAAAAAATAAGAGGTCACTTATTTAAAATGGAGATAAAGAATATGTCTTTAACACCAGGTTAAAGTCCAACAGGTTTATTTGGTAGCTCAAGCTGTCAGAGTGTCACTCCTCCTTCAGGTGAGTGAGGAGCTGTGTTCATAAACAGCGCACGCATAGACACAAACTCAAGGGCAGCACGGTAGCCCAGTGGGTTGGCACTGCTGCTTCACAGCTCCAGGGTCCTGGGTTCGATTCCCGGCTCGGGTCACTGTCTGTGTGGAGTTTGCACATTCTCCTCGTGTCTGCGTGGGTTCGCTCCAGTTTCCTCCCGCAGTCCAAAGATGTGCGGGTTAGGTTGATTGGCCGTGCTGAGAAATTGCCCCCTTAGTGTCCAGGGATGTGTAGGTTAGAGGGATTAGTGGGTATAACATGTAGGGATATGGGGGTAGGGCCTGGGTGGGATTGTGTTCGGTGCAGACTCGATGGGCTGAATGGCCTCTTTCTGCACTGTAGGGTTTCTATGGTTCTTTCAGAGGGTGGTGAGTCTCTGGAACTGCGTTCCTCGGAAGGCAGTGGAAGCAGAGTCTTTGAATAATTCTAAGGCAGAACTTGATTAATAAAGGGGTCAAAGGTTACCAGGGGTCGGCGAGAATGTGGGGTTGAGGTTACAATCAGGTCAGAGATGATTTTGTTGGATGAGGGAGCAGGCTCGATGGGCTGAATGGCCTCTTCCTGCTCCTAATTCATATGTCCATAAGTTATTTTTTTACCACTTGTGCGAAGCACTGAAGGATGTTTGATGACACTGTGTATAAATGAGATGTTGTTGAAATGGGTGTGCAGGATTTGGGAATGATGAATGTGGGAAGCCAGTGTGGAGTGCGTTGGAATAAGGAAGTCTAAGCGTACGTTGAGGATTTCACCTGTAGATGGGCTGAGGCAGGAGCCATGTGAGGAAGATGGAAATCGGTGGCTTTTCAGCGGATCCGTGATAGGAAACCCAACTCATTAAGGTTGCAAACAGCCTCATAGCTTCCAGGGAAAGAGGTGACATCAGTAGCTAAGAAACACAGACTGTGATTTTCCAGTCCCGACGTGCCGGGTCCCGAGACGAGCCAGCCAAAAGTCCATTGACTTCGGCAGGGCTGGAAAATCCCACCTGCAGGCAGGGCTGGGAAATCCCATAGGTTGTGGTGAGGACAGAAGACGATGGCTTCTGTCATCTTGATATGTAATGGAAGGAATTTCTGCTCATCAAGCACAAGATGTCAAACTAACAGCCGATCAACTTACGCAAGGATATTTTGGCCTTGGAGGGAGTGCAGGGGAGGTTTACTAGGCTGATACCAGAGTTGAGGGGGTTGAGCTATGAGGAGAGGCTGAATAAACTAGGCTTGTACTCGTTAGAGTTTAGAAGAATGAGGGGAGATCTCATTGAGACGTATAAGATGATGAATGGGATGGATAGGATAGAGGTGGAGAGACTCTTCCCGCTCAGAAAGGACAGTAGGACTAGGGGGCACAGCCTCAAGATAAAGGGGGGGCGGTTTAGAACGGAGTTGAGGAGGAACTTCTTCACTCAAAGGGTGGTGGATCTCTGGAATTCTCTGCCCGTTGAAGTGGTGGAGGCTACCTCACTAAATATATTTAAGACGCGGGTTGATGGGTTTTTGATAAGCGAGGGGATTAAGGGTTATGGGGAGAGGGCGGGAATGTGGAACTGAGCCACGACTGATCAGCCATGATCTTATTGAATGGCGGGGCAGGCTTGAGGGGCTAGATGGCCTACTCCTGCTCCTATTTCTTATGTTCTTATGTTCAACCGATTGACTTCAGAGCCAGAGTGATAGCTCTGAGCCAAGATGACATCTAAACAAGTTTTAGAAATATCTCCTCCTGTGTATTCATCCAGCACCCCCAGCTTTTACACTACGCACACAACTGGAAGAGCCGTTAGGGGGCACATGTGTACCAAGCACTCTCAGGGGCAGGCTGCAAAAGGCGCCACGTGAGTGGATGCTGGCGATATTATTCCTTTCATTTGGTTTCTCCCCTCCCTTCTAAATACAGTACCATGACCCTGGGCTATGCGGAGACTTGCAGACAGGGGTTACCCAGAGAGAATCAATGTAATTTAAATCAAAAGGCCAAACAGTACTTAGTAAATATTGACACACACAGTCTCACATACCCTCTCAAAGTCTCTCCCTTGCGCACACTCACAAAGCCACATGCGTTTTGATTTGATTTATTATTGTCACATGTCTTGGGATACAGTGAAAAGTTTCTTGCACGCTATACAGACAAAACATTCCATTCGTAGAGTACATCGGGGAGAAGGAAAGGAGAGGGTGTAGAATGTAGTCTTACAGTCACTGCTAGACAAAGATCAACTTAATATAAAACAAGTCTATTCAAAATCTAATGGCAGCAGGGATGAAGCTGTTCTTGAGCCAGCTGGTACGTGATCTCAGACTTTTGCATCTCTTTACTGATGGAAGAAGGTGGCGGAGAGTATGGCACACATACACGCACCTCTCTCATGCACGTACAGACACACACACACACCTCTCTCATGTACGTACAGACACACACACACCTCTCTCATGCACGTACAGACACACACACCTCTCTCATGCACGTACAGACACACACGCACCTCTCTCATGCACGTACAGACACACACGCACCTCTCTCATGCACGTACAGACACACACACACCTCTCTCATGCACGTACAGACACACACGCACCTCTCTCATGCACGTACAGACACACACGCACCTCTCTCATGCACGTACAGACACACACACACCTCTCTCATGCACGTACAGACACACACGCACCTCTCTCATGCACGTACAGACACACACACCTCTCTCATGCACGTACAGACACACACACACCTCTCTCATGCACGTACAGACACACACACACCTCTCTCATGCACGTACAGACACACACACACCTCTCTCATGCACGTACAGACACACACGCACCTCTCTCATGCACGTACAGACACACACGCACCTCTCTCATGCACGTACAGACACACACGCACCTCTCTCATGCACGTACAGACACACACACCTCTCATGTATGTACAGACACACACACACACCTCTCATGCATGTACAGACACACACACACCTCTCTCATGCACGTACAGACACACACACACCTCTCTCATGCACGTACAGACACACACACACCTCTCTCATGCACGTACAGACACACACACACCTCTCTCATGCACGTACAGACACACACACCTCTCATGTATGTACAGACACACACACACACCTCTCATGCATGTACAGACACACACACACCTCTCTCATGCACGTACAGACACACACACACCTCTCTCATGCACAGACACACACACCTCTCTCATGCACGTACAAACACACACACACCCCTCTCATGCACGTACAAACACACACACACCCCTCTCATGCACGTACAAACACACACACACCTCTCTCATGCACGTACAAACACACACACACCTCTCTCATGCACGTACAAACACACACACACCTCTCTCATGCACGTACAAACACACACACACCTCTCTCATGCACATACAGACACACACACACACCTCTCTCATGCACGTACAGACACACACACACCTCTCTCATGCACGTACAGACACACACACACCTCTCTCATGCACGTACAGACACACACACACCTCTCTCATGCACGTACAGACACACACACACCTCTCTCATGCACGTACAGACACACACACACCTCTCTCATGCACGTACAGACACACACACACACACCTCTCTCATGCACGTACAGACACACACACACACACCTCTCTCATGCACGTACAGACACACACACACACACCTCTCTCATGCACGTACAGACACACACACACACACCTCTCTCATGCACGTACAGACACACACACACACCTCTCTCATGCACGTACAGACACACATCTTTTTTGATGTCTTTTTTGATAGACAGGGGAATTAAGGGTCATGGGGAGAGAGCAGGAAAGTGGAACTGATCCACTTCAGATCAGCCATGATCTTATTGAATGGCGGGGCAGGCTCAAAGGGCTAGATGGCCTACTCCTGCTCCTATTTCTTATGTTCTTTCTCATGCACATACAGACACACACACCTCTCTCATGCACATACAGACACGCGCACACCCACACATCTCTGTCATGCTCTCACACACAAAGACACACACACACACACACACAGAGCATTGCTTAAGAGGATGCACACTTGGGGAATTCTCTTTCGACACTGTTAGCAAAAGTGGAAGTGAAACAGTGAATAGTAACCAGAGGGGATGGGACAATGAGGGGTAATATACTGAAACCGTTAACCAAATAATGAAATCTTGGAAAGCAGCAGCTGGCCTGTGGTTGCTGGGCTTACCCAAGGATACAAAGGGAAGCCAGCATAGATTTCTTAAAGGAAAGTCATGTTTAATTAACTTGCTGGAGTTTTGTTTTGAAGAGATGAAGAGACGGTCGATGAGGACAATACTGTTGATGTGAGGTACAAGGGCTTCCAAAAGGTGCCTGATGCAGAGTCACACAACAGAAGAGAGGTTACAGCTCATAGAATAAGTGGAAGATGGATATAGAAATTGCAGGGTGCCAGGAAACCATGACTGGGTATTTTTTTGGGCAGGGGGAAGGTTTGTAGGGGTTGGTTTTGGGATCCTTGCCTGTCCTGCTGTATATTAATGACCTAGACCTTGGTATATAGGGCACAATTTCAAAACTTGGAAGCATTGTGAGCTGTGTCAGGGATTGTGTAGAACTTCGAATGGACACAGACAGGAAGCAGAAGAACCTTGGTGTATGTATCTGTGTGCGTACATCAGTGAAGGTGGCAGTACAAGTTGAGAGCGTGACTGACAAAGCACACAGTATCCCAGGCTCTATTAATAGGGACATAAAGTACAAGGGCAGAGAGGTTATGTTGAACTTGTGTAAATGACAAGCTCAGCCTCCAGTGAGGCTAGTAATTTATACAATGATGAAGACAGATTGAAGAAACTGTTTTCCCTGGAGGGAGAAAAGGCTGAGAGGAGATTTGATAGAGTCAAAAACATGAGGAGTAGAAGGGAAAAACTGTTCTTGCTGGTGGAAGGATTGAGAATGAGAGGGCACAGAATTAAAGTAATCAGCAAACGAAGCAGAAGTGACACAAGGAGATGCTTTTCACATAGAGGGGGTTGAGCTACGAGGAGAGGCTGAATAAACTAGGCTTGTACTCGTTAGAGTTTAGAAGAATGAGGGGAGATCTCATTGAGACGTATAAGATGATGAATGGGATGGATAGGATAGAGGTGGAGAGACTCTTCCCGCTCAGAAAGGACAGTAGGACTAGAGGGCACAGCCTCAAGATAAAGGGGGGGCGGTTTAGATCGGAGTTGAGGAGGAACTTCTTCACTCAAAGGGTGGTGAATCTCTGGAATTCTCTGCCCGTTGAAGTGGTGGAGGCTGCCTCGCTAAATATTTTTAAGACGCGGGTTGATGGGTTTTTGATAAGAGAGGGGATTAAGGGTTATGGGGAGAGGGCGGGAATGTGGAACTGAGCCACGACAGATCAGCCACGATCTTGTTGAATGGCGGGGCAGGCTCGAAGGGCCAGATGGCCTACTCCTGCTCCTATTTCTTATGTTCTTATGTTCCCTTGTATGGAATGCATTATCTGAGAGTGTGGAGGAAGCAGATTCAATTGATGCATTCTGAAGGGAATTAAACTATCTGAGAAGGAAGAAAGTGCAGGGTTGCAGGGAGAGAGTAGGGGAATGGTACTGGGGGAATTGCTCATTCGGAGAGTTAGTACAGACGTGATGGGCTGAATGGCCGCCTGCTCCATTACCCATTCGTGATGTAACTTAGAACAGCTGAGAAAAGGCAGTTTTAAGAAATAAATGATGAGAGGTTTCAATTTATAATTAGCACCAGGAGAGGGCTAAGAGATATCAGAATACTTGCTAATGAGAGTGGTCAAGGCAAAGATTATTGCATTCTTGAATGAGAGGTGATGATGATACAGGGATGATGGGGAGAGGAAGACAGTGCTTTAACCTCTTCTGAGTGAAGTAACAATATATTGTTGAGTCATACAGATTGGTATCCACATACATCCAAGTCCCTGTGGATCATGTTTTGGGATTTGAAGCAGCCTTTAATTCTAAACTGAGCTGCGTTGTTTACCCTGAGCTACTTTACTCATTTTTACCAGTTCATGGTGCGTGCTTAATGCAGTGTTTGTATTTTAATAAACCGAGGGGAACACAGAGTCCAGTTCTTCTGACGATACAAAAATACAAGAACATAAAGTTACAGGTTTGTTAATGTCACAAGTAGGTTTACATTAACACTGCAATGAAGTTACTGTGAAAATATCCTAGCCGCCACACTCTGGCACCTATTTGGGTAACACTGAGGGTGAACTTAGCGCGGCCAATGCACCCTAACCAGCACACCGTTCGAAACTGTGGGAGGATCTTCCGTGAATGTCTGTATAGTCTGTTGTATGTTTTATTGATGTCTCCTTTTCACATCCACAGGTGATTGGGTCCGCCTTGTTGTCCAACGCGGGGCATACACGCGGTGGGTCGTGCGAGGGCTGCTCTTGGACGTTGCTTCGAGAGTTGCCTAGTGCT
This sequence comes from Carcharhinus amblyrhynchos, assembly GCF_965287045.1. NCBI lineage: Eukaryota > Metazoa > Chordata > Chondrichthyes > Carcharhiniformes > Carcharhinidae > Carcharhinus > Carcharhinus amblyrhynchos. The sequence goes on along the minus strand of NC_137346.1, from coordinate 43,329,612 downwards.
TCACGTCGTTAGTGTACGCTTAAACTGGACCAACTGACGGGCAACACGACAGCTCAGTGACTGTTTGCTGTACAGTTACAGGGACCCGGGTCGGATCTCCGACTTGGGTCGGTGTCTGTGCGAGTTTGCGCATTCTCCCCGTGCTTGCGTGGGTTTTCTCCGGGTGCTCCGGTTTCCTCCCACACCCCAAAAACGTGCTTTTAGGCTGATTGGTGTCAATAAATTATCCCTAAATTGGATCTCCCTTAATCTGGAGCTCATATAATTCTCTAAATTTGCACCCCTTTATTGTGGAGTCCACGAAATGTAGACAAAAGACGTAGGTAGAAGGAGGATTGGAACGAGGCAATCACTGAGTGTTAAAATGGGCGGCGCGGGCTTGTAGGGCCAAAGGGCCTGTTTCCCGTGCTGTGTTGTTCTTTGAAACTGGAGCACCCGGAGGAAACCCACGCAGACATGGGGAGAATGTGCAAACTCCACACAGACAGCGACGCAAGCCGGGAATCGAACCTGGGTCCCTGGCGCTGTGAGGCAGCAGTGCTAACCCTTGTGCCACTGTGTCGCCCTGTAGGACCCAGATTAGAATGTATTGCAGTCCCATTCAATAAGATGATGGCTGAACTAAGACATAACTCCATTTCCTTATCCTTTCCCCATATCGATTGAGTCCCTTAGCCCCTGAGGGTCCAGCCATCTCACGTATCAACTCAACAACCGAGTGTCACAAGTTCAAGAATTCCAAAGACATTCCCACTGAAGAGTAGGATTTAGAGTTTGTCTGAGTTTTATGTTCAATTGAAATTACAGCAGTGGGCACAAAGCTTTCGGCTCATAAGACGGTCAAAACCAACAGTTATCTGAAACCTTGCAGCAAACCAGTTACCACTTGTCTGATGAAAGCACTTTGTTCCTCAGGGGGCTCCAGAAGGAATCATTGAGCGTTGCAGCTTTGTCCGGTACGGGAGCTCCAAGGTGCCCCTGACACCCCGTCTGAAGGAAAAGATACTGTCCGTCATCAAGGAATGGGGAACAGGACGGGATACCCTCCGCTGCCTGGCGTTAGCGACCCGTGATCAGCCACCCAGGAAAGAGGACATGGACTTGGAGGACTCTTCAAAGTTTGCCCAGTACGAGGTGAGAGTTGCTTCACTTCACTCTGTGGTTAAAACGTGGAGGTGGGAGGACAGGCGATGAGGGATGGGAGCAGAACGACCTTGTCCTGTCCTTATTAACGTACCTTAACCACCGGCGTCACAAGGGCACTCTGCCTGGTACTGACCTGAGCGTTCCCAGCCCCACGTAAACTAGTCTTGTGTGAGAGCGGAGAGTTGGGGTCTGTTTGGAAGCGATAATTCCACAGATTCACTACCCTCAGAGGAAAAATTCCTCCTCATCTCTGTCTTAAGTGGGTGATCGCTGACTCTGAGATTATGTCCTCTAGTCCTAGACTGTCCCACAAGAGGAAACATCCTCTCATCATCTACCCTGTCATCCCCTGAGAATCCAACATGCCTCAATAAGGTCATTTTTCTAAAGTCCAATGAGTGCAGGCCCAACCTACTCAACCTTTCCTTGTAAGAAAATTCCTCCGTTACCCTGGATCGAACCAGTGACCCTTCTCTGGAGTGCATCCCATGCCAGGACGCCTTCCCTTCGAAACAAGGTCCAAAATTGTTCATCGCATTTCCAGGTGTTGATCGCAGAGTTGTTACAGTGGAGAAGGAGGCCATTCGGCCCATTATGTCAACGACTATCTAAACAAGCATAATGACTTTTCCCCATGGTTTCTATTCAGGTAATCACTTACAGAACTGCAGACTTGTTTGTTTAGGATATCTTCACCATGCATTGTTTTTCTGTTTGGGGAATGTGTGGGGAGCGGGGGAGGTGGAAGGATTCCTGAGTTGATTATCGGCCTGTTGAACTGCGTTACAAACGCTCCTTCCGCGGCCAACAATGGTGTCTTTGACTCCAGGGACGTTCTCCTTATCGCTCAGCCAGGAGGCATCCTCAGGCCCCCTGGAGTGGACCCTGAATCCACACCTTTCTAACAGGACACTGCGTCAAGTCTGACGTCCGAAGGTGAAGGGACTTAATTCCTGAACAAAGCGGGTTTTCCAGAATCAGTTGCTTTCAAATTAATGTCGTCCACACAATAAAAATCTATCCTTTTCCCGTCTGCTCCAGTTGTGTAGTCTAACACGGTAAGCGCTCATGCATAGAAGCCTGAATTTCCTGCTTTTCGTTTGGCTGGAGATCTCTTAAGTGTGTAATAACACAGTCAATTGCAGTTAAATATGTACCCAAAGCAAGCTGAAGAATTTGAGCCGATAAACCACTTCCCATTCACCCCCCACTGCGCAGAATTCCCAGTCCAAGCACAACACTCCAGTGCAAAGTCCTCTTCCAGGCATAAAATGTTCCGTAATTTATCTTATTCCTAATACTCATCTCACTAAATATAGCCCGGTGAATTACAACTACAGAAAACAGAATTACGTGGCAGCTTTTATTCAGAGTGAGGCAAATCCAGACGCCAACTCTGAGCGTGTCTTAAAAATAACTGGTGCTCAGATTCTGGGGCGGGGAGCGGGTTCAGGTCCCTGGTTTAATTCCTTCGTAGAGGATCGCCTCGTAGCTTAGAGCTGGGAGCAAGCCGTGGTAAAGTTGGTAGCGTTCTCAGCCTTGTGTCTAGATTCTCGGTGTCTCAAGTCCTAGTCGGGAACACGGTCTGGGAACCGCTGTGGGAGTGCTGCGCTGTTGGGGATGCTGTTTTTTTTTCAGAGGAGATGGTAAACCAGGGCCCTGTCTGACTTCGCAGGAGATGTAAAAAAAAATCCCAAGGCTATGGGATCAGGATAAGATTCCCTCTCTATCTCTCAACCATAAAGAGTTTATTTATTAATGTCACAAGTAGGCTTACATTCACACTGCGATGAAGTTACTGTGAAAATCCCCTAGTTGCCACACTCTAGTGCCTGTTCAGATAAACTGAGGGAGAATTTAGTATGGCCAACGCACCTAACCGGCATGTTTTTTGGACTGTGGGAGCATCCGGAAGGAATCCCACACAGACACAAGGAGAACATAAAAACTTTGCACAGTGACCTAAGCCGGGATTTGAACCCGGGTCCCTGGCGCTGTGAGGCAGCAGTGCCACCGTCATTTATCCCATTGCCGTTTGTGGGAGCTTGCTGTGTGCAAGTTGCTGCGTTTCTTACATTACAGCAGTGACAAGCTGTAAACTGCTTTGAGATATCCCGACACAGGCTGTCTTTGTTGAAGAGGTTTTCCTGACTGAGACAATGTTGGTAACAGCTTCATGCTGAGATGACGGGTTGGATGGCGGGCTATCCCACTTGTTAACGTGGAGATCATTCTTATAGCAATAGAACAAAGAACAACACAGCACGGGGAAACAGGCCCTTCGGCCCAACGAGCCCACGCCGCCGTTTTAACATTGAGTGCCCCCCTCTACCCGTGACCTTTGTCTACGCCTACTGGGGAAGACTGAGGGGAGATTAATTTAGGGACAATTTGTTAACACCAATCAGCTTAAGAGCATGTTTTTTGGGGTGTGGGAGGAAACCGGAGCACCCGGAGAAAACCCACGCAATCACGGGGAGAATGTGCCAAACTCCCGCAGACACCGGCCCAAATCCATGTGTCTGCACAGCAAACGGTGATAGTCACTGAGCTGTCGTGTTGCCCGTCAGTCGGTCCAGTTTAAGCGCACACTGACGACGTGAAGCACTAGGCAACTCTCGGAGCAACATCCAAGAGCAGCCCTCGTATGACCCACTGTGTGTATGCCCCGCGCTGGACAGCGGTCAATAGTGAGAGATAATCTGAGAACGCTGATGGATATTACTCTGTTTCTCCAAGTTCGACGAGTTTAGCGGCCAGGCTGTATAAGGAGGCTAACACGGTGCCCAGCATCCTGTGATTAGGTTAAAGTTGGGATGATTCTCCTCTTCCTGTTCATGGTGACAGTGAGGGGCCACAGAATGGCTGCAGTGCAGAAAGAGGCCATTCAGCCCATCATGTCTGTACCGGCTCTCCAAACAAGCATCGTGATTTAGTGCCATTCCCCTGCCTTTTTTCTGTGCCTCTGCCACATTGGTTTTATTCGAACAGCATCTAATTCCCTCTTAAATACCTCGGTTGAACCTACCTCCTCCACACTTCCAGGCAGCGCACTCCAGACCCCAACCGCTGGCTGTGTGAAAAAGTTTTTTTTCCCATCGGTTTTGCTTCTTTTGCCAAAAATTTTACATCTGTGCTCTCTCATCCTTGATCCTTTTACGAGCAGGAACAAGTTCTCGCTATCTGCTCTGTCCAGATCTCTCTCGATTCTGAAAACAGTCTCAATCTTTCCGATCTAGCCTCTTAACTGGAGTTTCTCATCCCTGGGACCGCTCTTGTATAATCCTCTTCCACACTCTCTCCAATGCCTTCACATCCAGAACTGTACACAATATTCCAGCAGAGGTCTAACTCGTCTCTTGTGTAAGTTTAGCGTAATCGTCTTGCTGTTGTACTCTACGTCCCTATTAGTAAAACCCTGAATACTGTGTGCTTTATTAACCGCTCTCTCCAACCGTCCTTTGCCTCAGAAGATCTATGTATAAATACTTAGAGCTCCCTCTGCTTCTGTACTCAGGTAGGAAAGTGGTAACGTTTCTCTGTGTTTTCAAAATGAAAAATATAAATGCAAGGAATGAAATGATTGTGTTGAAATTTGAAGCTTATTTTATTACTCTCACAAGCGGGCTTACATTAACACTGCAATGAAGTTACAGTGAAACCACCACCCCCCCCCCCCCCCCACCCCGTCACCGCACTCCGACGCCTGTTGGCGTACACCGAGAGAGAATTTAGCACGGCCAACGCACCTAACCAGCACGTCTTTCGGACTGTGGGAGGAAACCGGAGCACCCGGAGGAAACCCACGCAGACACAGGGAGAATGTGCAGTCTCCGCGCAGACAGTGACCCGAGCCGGGAATCGAACCCGGGTCCCTGGCGCTGTGGGGCAGCAGTGCTAACCCACTGTGCCACCGTTTACACAGCACCGTCATCAGGACATCCCAGAGTGCTCAACAGCTAATTGACTGCTTCTGAAGTGCCGCCACATTTGCTGGGCGAGCAGTTTGTGCACAGCAAGATCCCACGTGGATAGATGTTGCCGCAGGGATAAATATTGACAGCAGGGAGAACTCCCACAGTTCACTTCAAAGAGTACCGTGGGATCATTTATATCCACTGAGGACAGCAGGACAAACCTCCATTTGATGTTTGGTCTCTGATGGTGCAGCACCGCATGGGAGTGACAGTTCTGATTACGCGCTCAGGTTTCTGTTAACGCCGAGAAAATTTGTGTTTATGTACAATCGGTGAAAGGTTTGCCCAGAAAGTTTGGACGAGTATTGTCTCAGCTGTCTGATGAGGGGCGGCACGGTGGGTCGGCACTGCTGCTTCACAGCTCCAGGGTCCTGGATTCGATTCCCGGCTCGGGTCACCGTCTGTGTGGAGTTTGCACGTTCTCCTCGTGTCTGCGTGGGTTTCCTCCCACAGTCCAAAGATGTGCGGGTTACGTTGATCGGCTATGTTAAGAAATTGCCCCTTAGTGTCCAGGGATGCGTGGATTAGTGGGGTAAAGTATGTCGGGATATGGGGGTAGGGCCTGAGTGGGATTGTGTTCTGTGCAGACTCGATGGGCCGAAGGGCCTCTTTCTGTACTGTAGGGATTCTAAGTCTGATATCTTCTGTGGAAGCACTAATTCCTTTCCTTTCCCCCATTAGACCGAGCTCACGTTTGTAGGCTGCGTCGGGATGTTGGACCCACCAAGAAAGGAGGTTGTTGACTCTATTAAGATGTGCGAGAAGGCGGGTATCCGAGTCATCATGATCACCGGCGACAACAAGGGCACCGCCATCGCCATCTGCCGGCGGATCGGGATCTTTGGCGAAAACGAGGACGTGTCCGAGAAAGCCTACACCGGCCGGGAATTTGATGACCTTTCCCCGGAGGATCAGCGCGAGGCCTGTCGCTCCACGCGCTGCTTTGCTCGTGTGGAACCATCGCACAAGTCCAAGATCATCGAGTACCTCCAGTCTTTCGACGAGATCACGGCCATGGTGAGTTTGGTGGGGTTTTCTTGTTGAAATCCGCGCACGGTTTGACGAGTCAACGCGTTTGCTACATCACGGGCTGGAAGTACGTCACTCGCTGTAGTCCTTGTGCGTCTTCCAGCGTCTCGCTCAAGAGAAACACTGTCAAGGGTCACGGACTAACCCCAATCTCTGCTTCCATTGCTTCGTATGGAAATCCAGTGAAAATATTTGACTTTCTGCAAAGGAGATATTGACAGAAAATGGACAATACTTACTGTGTGATCAAAGCTCCTGTGATAGGGTAGAGGTAGAGAGATTCTTCCCGCTTAGAAAGGATAGCAGGACTAGAGGGCACAGCCTCAAAATAAGGGGGGCACGGTTTAGAACGGAGTTGAGGAGGAACTTCTTCACTCAAAGGGTGGTGAATCTCTGGAATTCTCTGCCCGTTGAAGTGGTGGAGGCTACCTCGCTGAATATATTGAAGTCACGGGTAGATAGGTTTCTGATAGACAGGGGAATTAAGGGGAGAAAGCGGGAAAGTGGAACTGATCCACTTCAGATCAGCCACGATCTTATTGAACGGCGGGGCAGGCTCGAAGGGCTAGATGGCCGACTCCTGCTCCTATTTCTAATGTTCGTATGATACTCAGTGTAAAAGATTTTCCAGCATCCATTGTGGTCACCTTGATTTATCTAGCCAGTTTAAGTCCTTCATATTTAATATTCAACAAATTGCATTTATGGTGTGGAGTTTGCACATTCTCCCAGTGTCTGCCTGGGTTTCCTCCCACAGTCCAAAGATGTGCGGGTTAGGTCGATTGGCCGTGCTAAAATTGCCCCTTAGCGTCCCGGGATGTGTAGGTTAGAGGGTGTAATGTGTAGGGATACAGGGGGTAGGGCCTGGGTGGGATTGTGGTCGGTACAGACTCGATGGGCCGAAGGGCCTCTTTCTGCACTGTAGGGTTCTATGTTCCATGTTATAAAATGTCACTTTGGGGAGTCAGAGGTAAATGGGCAGCACAGTGGTTGGCACTGCTGCCTCCCAGCTTCAGGGACCCGGTTCGATTCCCAGCTTGGGTCCCCTAGAGCGCATGTGTCTCTGGGTGCTCTAGTCTCCTCCCACAGTCCAAAGATGTGCGGGTTAGATGGGTTGGTTGTGCTAAATAGCCCCTAACTGCCAGGGGGATGAGTGAGGGGCAAATGCATGGGGTTATGGGGATAGGGCCTGGGTGGGATAGTGTTCGGTACAGACTCGATGGGCCGAATGGCCTCCTTCTGTACGGTGGGGATTCTATGAGAGCCGAGTGCAAGGAGACGACGAGGCAGGGTTTGGAAGGACTAACCCAAAATCTTGGTCAAACCTCTAGGTTTTAGGGAGGGGAGAGAGCAGGCGAGGCAGGCAGATTTACCGGGCTGAGTTCCCGCACAGCTGAAGGTGTCTGCGGCCAGCGGTGAAGCGAATGGGCTGGGGGGATTACGGGCTGTGTCCAGTGAGATAGTTCACACATCGAGCACTGCAGGGGATTCACTGGCTGCCAACGTAAACGTTTACTGGCCAGGACCTCATCTGGCCTGATCTGGGTGAAAGAAAGGACTAGGAATTTTCCGAGCCCCATTCCCGTGCCAGAGAGAGCCAGAGCTGTTTTACAGACAGTCAAATCCTCCTGAAGTGTGGGTGATGGTGATCAGGGGAAAGCTAGCAGGCAGCAATATCCTACTCACAGCAGAAATGTATCAACAGATAGGACGCTAATTTTTTAATGCAGTGGGCTAGAGGGGTGATGCGTGGGATTTGCACAAGGGTTTGCGCCCTGCTAACGTCTCCCAGCGCCAGATTTTGAGTGCTGTCTGCTCCTCGAACACTATTAGCAAACCCGGGACTGAGTTCCCAGTGCAAGCTCCCACCACCCCAAAGTGTTTCACTCGAGAGGAGATGGCACTCGCTTCCCCTCTTTCGGGAAGCTGGCAGCCTGACCTCGCTGCAGTGAAGGGGGAGCAATCGGGGGCCCCCCCTCCCCCCTCAAGGGGGTCAGGGTGGGGAGGAGGAGGGGGGTGGGGGGGGGGTGCTGCTAAACCTAGCGCTGTCCACGGAGGCAAAGTGCTCACCGCCAGGGGGCACCTTTGCACTAATCATCGGGCATGGGGCATCGCCAATGGCGGGAGAGACCTAGGTGGGGGCTGGGGTCTCGGGGGACAGTGGGTGAACTCGGGGTTGGGGGGCGCGGTTTCCTGGTGCCACTCTGCATGGGGATCGGTCAGCCAGCGATCAGGCCGGGGAGTTGGGGGGGGCGGGGGAGTGTCAGCCTGGTCGGGGTGGGGGTGGGAGTTGGGGGTGGGGGGGGGCAGTGTCAGCCTGGTCGGGGTGGGGGTGGGAGTTGGGGGTGGGGGGGGGCAGTGTCAGCCTGGTCAGGGTGGGGGTGGGAGTTGGGGGTGGGGGGCAGTGTCAGCCTGGTCGGGGTGGGGGGGGGAGTTGGGGTTGGGGGGCAGTGTCAGCCTGGTCGGGGTGGGGCTGGGAGTTGGGGGTGGGGGGGGGCAGTGTCAGCCTGGTCAGGGTGGGGGTGGGAGTTGGGGGTGGGGGGCAGTGTCAGCCTGGTCGGGGTGGGGGGGGGAGTTGGGGTTGGGGGGCAGTGTCAGCCTGGTCGGGGTGGGGGTGGGAGTTGGGGGTGGGGGGCAGTGTCAGCCTGGTCAGGGTGGGGGTGGGAGTTGGGGGTGGGGGGCAGTGTCAGCCTGGTCGGGGTGGGGGGGGGGAGTTGGGGGGAGTGTCAGCCTGGTCAGGGTGGGGGTGGGAGTTGGGGGTGGGGGGGAGTGTCAGCCTGGTCGGGGTGGGGCTGGGAGTTGGGGGGAGTGTCAGCCTGGTCAGGGTGGGGATGGGGGTGGGGGGAGTGTCAGCCTGGTCAGGGTGGGGATGGGGGTGGGGGGAGTGTCAGCCTGGTCAGGGTGGGGATGGGGGTGGGGGGAGTGTCAGCCTGGTCAGGGTGGGGATGGGGGTGGGGGGAGTGTCAGCCTGGTCGGGGTGGGGGTGGGAGTTGGGGTTGGGGGGCAGTGTCAGCCTGGTCGGGGTGGGGCTGGGAGTTGGGGGGAGTGTCAGCCTGGTCGGGGTGGGGGTGGGAGTTGGGGGTGGGGGGGAGTGTCAGCCTGGTCGGGGTGGGGATGGGAGTTGGGGGGAGTGTCAGCCTGGTCGGGGTGGGGGTGGGAGTTGGGGGGAGTGTCAGCCTGGTCGGGGTGGGGGTGGGAGTTGGGGGTGGGGGGGAGTGTCAGCCTGGTCGGGGTGGGGATGGGAGTTGGGGGGAGTGTCAGCCTGGTCGGGGTGGGGGTGGGAGTTGGGGGGAGTGTCAGCCTGGTCGGGGTGGGGCTGGGAGTTGGGGGGAGTGTCAGCCTGGTCGGGGTGGGGGTGGGAGTTGGGGTTGGGGGGCAGTGTCAGCCTGGTCGGGGTGGGGGGGGGAGTTGGGGGGAGTGTCAGCCTGGTCGGGGTGGGGGGGGGAGTTGGGGGGAGTGTCAGCCTGGTCGGGGTGGGGGTGGGAGTTGGGGTTGGGGGGCAGTGTCAGCCTGGTCGAGATGGGCGGGGGGGCGGCGGTGGTCAAGGCTGGTCCATGAATGGTCGGAGGGGGTGGGCTGCGATCGAGCCGAGGGAGGGTTGGGGAGACGGCACTGTGCCCCCGTATATGTGGCTGACCAGTCACTGAGCTGGCCAGCAAAGGGGAGGCTGACAGTTTGGGGCGCTGCACATGACGTGGAGATGCCGGCGTTGGACTGGGGTAAACACAGTAAGAAGTCTGACAACACCAGGTTAAAGTCCAACCGATTTATTTGATAGTAAACTCACAAGCTTTCGGGGTTTCCCTCTTCGTCAGGTGAATGGAGAGTTCTGGCCTCAGACAGAGCATATAACAGCACAGACAGTTTAGAGATTACTGATTAAAATGTGAATCTTTACACCTAACCTGCTGTTCAAGTCTTAAAGATTCACATTCTAATCAGTAATCTCTAAACTGTCTGTGCTTTATATGCTCTGTCTGAGGCCAGAACTCTCCATTCACCTGATGAAGGGACAAACCCTGAAAGCTAGTGAGTTTACTATCAAATAAATCGGTTGGATTAAAACCTGGTGTTGTCAGACTTTGCACTGCACATGCGCAGAGACCCCCGGGTTTCACCGTCCCGAGCAGGAACAGACCCCACCTCCTGATTTATAATGATATTCACACTGGGAGCTCTCTGTAGTGCACAGAGTGTGGGAGATTCTGGTGTGAATTCCCACTGAAAAAAACCAGCGCGAATTACTCCAGTTTTCCTGCAAATTCAACACTTTGAATATTTTTGGGAGAATTCCAGCTACGATGTGTCTTAGTGAAGGATACGAGTTTTCAGGACACTGGGAGAACACTCCAGCTTTCCTTCAGAAAGTATCTGGAGATCTTCTATGTCCACCTCAACAGGCAGGCAGTATCTCTGACCCCCTCAGTGCGTGAAATAAAAAAGAACTCAGCAGGTCTGGTAGCATCGACGGAGAGAAAAACCGATGTAACATTCCCGGTCCAAGATAAATTATTTGGAATGCTTCCCTCAGTGTCTTCCTGGAATCATACGTTGAGTCTTCAAGCGAGACTTAAACCCAAAGACTTCCTGATTCTCAAACTGAGTTGGCATTGAACAGGGTGAAGCAGGTTCCATGAAGATGAGTAACCTTCTGGGAGAAGTGTAACTGCTGCGTTGTAATAGCCTTTCTCTCTGTAGACTGGCGATGGTGTTAATGACGCTCCTGCTCTGAAGAAGGCCGAAATTGGAATTGCCATGGGCTCTGGCACCGCGGTAGCCAAGTCGGCAGCAGAGATGGTGCTGTCAGACGACAACTTTTCCACCATCGTCTCGGCGGTTGAGGAGGGCCGAGCCATCTACAACAACATGAAGCAGTTCATCCGTTACCTCATCTCCTCGAACGTGGGGGAAGTTGTCTGGTAAGAGCGTTTTTTTTTTCCCCGTGGTTCGATGGGCATATAACCCTCGCCATGTTGGCCCACCGGCTTGGCATAACTCTGCTTATCGTTCTCTCGCCTGATGTAGATGAAGCCTGTTTCCTGGAGATACAAGGGTAGGAATGAATTTGACCCCAATCAGAACGAGGGTGCAGAGGTTAGGATTAGGGGTGTGCAGCAGGGTATAGCAACTGAGCAGCGAGGTGGTCCACACCCAATGTGCACAGACGTTGGTTCCCCAAATAAAATCCTCGGCTCCGTTCTTCATTCACAGTTGAATGCCTGGACGCGAGGCTCCTTGAGTTTATTGATGCCTCTAACAAGAGTTTCTTCCAAGGTTCCTGATGCCCGAGATTGATGTTTGGCTGTCTATCCACTCGGAACCTGAAAACGAAGCCAAATTAACCTATTACCCCCTAAACTTCCACCTTTGACTCCATAGACATGTCTCTGAAGCAAGGGGATGCCATGATTAATAATTCTGATTGTAATATGAGAAAGTACTGTTCCCCCTTCACCCCCACCCAGCCACCCTTGTCATGTCCATCCAAGATGTGTGTTGCATTAACTAGTGTACACTTATACCCCCTGCAAAATATACTAAATTCCACCAAGAATTCCTGCTAGTGTGATTGGCAGGAAAAGAGCTTTGTAGCTATGGATAAAACCTGGCGATTGACATTTACCAACAGTTGATTGGCCATGCTAAGTAACCCCTTAGTGCCCAAAAATGTGCAGGTAAGATGGTGAGTGGATAGGGCAGATGGGAGGGCGTTGGTGGGATACTCTTTCACAGAGCTGGTGCAGACTCGACGGGCCAAATGGCCTCCCTCTACACCCTAGGATTAAATGGTTAATCCCCTTCAAAGTCTGTCAAATGATAACAAGGTGGGCTGCACCAGCCCTGCCCTTCACATCGTGTCACTTGGTCAGGGCCACTGGCGAGGTCTTACTAGTTGACTGACAGACGGAGATGTTTCAGTGCCATCTCTGATGACTGGCGCGAGGTCAGCTTTGGAGGGAGATTGACAAAAACTTGGGCAGGATTTTCTGGCTGCACTCACCCACCTTTGCATGGTCTGTATCCCACCTACTGCGATTCCCATAGTTGGCGGGGGGGAGAACTCTGCCTTTTGTCTGTGCAATGGTCTGACACTTACACTGTTAATGTACTTTTACCTGAGTTAACCTTCACCCCATTTTAAACTGTCATCACTTTTGTCCCCCCTTCCCATTTAGCATTTTTCTCACAGCGATCCTGGGCTTGCCCGAGGCTCTGATCCCTGTCCAGCTGCTCTGGGTAAACCTGGTAACGGATGGGCTGCCTGCCACGGCACTGGGCTTCAATCCTCCTGACCTGGAGATCATGAACAAACCACCTCGCAACCCCAAAGAGTCGCTAATCAGCGGCTGGCTATTCTTCCGCTACATCGCTATTGGAGGTGAGGATCTTTGAAAGTTTCCATTGAAGTGTCAAAACAGTAAGATCACAATTGTCTTGACTTTGAGTTCAAATTAACTAAAGTTCTTGAGAGTTTCTCAGTTAGGCTTATTAACTCCCCCTTTATTCCTTGATAAAATAGGAATGTAGGAATTAGAACAATACAGCCATTCGGCCCTCCAAGCCTGCACTGATCACGTGTTCCTAACTCGCCCATCCGTTTGTATCCCTCTATTCCCAGTCTGTTCATGTGGCTATCTAGATAAGTCTTCAATGATCCCAGCGTGTCTGTCTCAGCCACCTTACTTGGTAGTGCATTCCAGGCCCCCACCACCCTCTGTGTAAAATACGTCCCCCGCATATCCTTATTGAACCTTGCCCCCACCTTACCTTGAACTTGTGACCCCTTGTGTTTGTCATTTCCAACCTGGGAAAAAGCTTCCAACTGTTCACCCTGTCTATGCCCTTCATAATTTTATAAACTTCCATTAGGTCGCCCCTCAACCTCCGTCTTTCCAGGGAGAACAATCCTAGTTTACTCAATCTCTCCTCATAGCCAATACCCTCCATACCAGGCACCATCCTGGTAAACCTTCTCTGCACTCTCTCCAAAGCTTCCATGTCCTTCCAGTAGTGCGGTGACCAGAACTGGACGCAGTATTCCAGATGTGTCCTAACCAACTTGCTGTATAACTGTTCATTGTCATATGCCAACTTTTATACCCTAGCCCCGTCCAATAAAGGCAAGCATGCCACATGCCTTCTTCACCACCTTTTCCACCTGTGCTGCCACCTTTAAGGATCTGTGGACTCGCACACCCAGGTCCCTCTGTGTGTCTATACTCCTGATGGTTCTGTCATTTATTGTATAACTCCCCCCTGCATTAGATCTACCAAAATGTATCACTTCGCATTTATCTGGATTAAATTCCATCTGCCGTTTCTCTGCCCAATTTTCCAGCCTATCTATTATCCTGCTGTATTCTCTGACAATGTTCATCACTATCAGCAACTCCAGCAATCTTTGTGTCGTCCGCAAACTTACTGATCACACCCGCTACATCATCTTCCAAATCATTTATATATATATCACAAACAGCAGAGGTCCCATTCAGAGCCCTGCGGAACACCACTAGTCACAGACCTCCAACCGGGAAAAGACCCCTCCATTGCTACCCTCTGTCTTCTATGGCCAAGCCAGTTCTGTAGCCATCCAGCTAGTTCACCCTTGTGATTTAACCTTTTGCACCAGCCTGCCATGAGGGACCTTGTCAGACGCTTTACTAAAATCCATGTCAATGTCATCCACCGCCCTTCCCTCGTCAATCATTTTTGCCACCTCCTCAAAAAACTCAACCAAATTTGTGAACTTAGGAGCAGAAGTGGGCGATCCAGCCCTTCGAGCCTGCTCCACCATTCAGTCAGGTCATGGCTGATCTCCCCCTGGTCTCAAATCCACCTCCCCACCTGTTCCCCATATCTCTCTTTCCCTTTTTATTAGAAATATATGTATCTCTCTCTTGAACCTAGTCTTTGATTCAGACTCCACCATACTCTGGGGCAATGAATTCCACAATTTCAACACTCTGTGAGAAATAGTTCCTCCTCTCAACTTGCACCTGTGATCTCTAGATTGCCCCATAAGGGGGAACATTTGGTCTACCTTTACTCTCTCAACCCCTTTTAGTGTTTTCTGTACACTCGATCAGATTCCCTCCAGCGAGTATAAACCTAAACTGTTCAATCTAATTTGACAAAGATCTCTCCCAGTGTTCCCATAGCAATCAGAACTCAATCTGCTTAGCACTGCTGCCTCGCAGCACCAGGGACCCGGGATCGATTCCCGGCTCGGGTCACTGTCTGTGTGGAGTTTGCACGTTCTCCCTGTGTCTGCGTGGGTTTCCTCCGGGTGCTTCAGTTTCCTCCCACGGTCCGAAAGACGTGCTGGATAGGTACATTGGCCGTGCTAAATTCTCCCTCAGTGTGTCCAAACAAGCGCCGGAGTGTGGCGACTCGGGGATTTTCGCAGTAACTTCATTGCAGTGTTAATGTAAGCCAACTTGAGACACCAATAAATAAACTTGAAACTTGTAACCCTCTGGACAAGGAGACGGGTAACTAGTCTAACCTGTCAGCCTTTGCTTTGGTTCAGTCACTTGTCTCTGGGATGATGTTGATGCTTGGCCAGAAACCTTGGGGGGGAAAAAAAAACTCTTTCTCTCTCCAACACTGGGAAGCAAATAGTTGGAGAGAGACTGTTTAAAAGACTCTGGGCACCCACCTGTCTGGCTACACCAAGGCTCAGTTCAACAGGTGGAGAGAACAGCCTGTGGGTGTGTGGGCTGAGCTTGGGAAAGGTGTCTCGCTGTCTGTGGGAAGAAGCGAAGGAGATTTAAATCTGCAGCGAGCTGGCGTCGAACAGTGTGCCTAGCACCATTGTTCAACAGGAGAATCTCAGCCTCAGGGCTGTCCAAACATTTTGTCTTCACTGGTTTGCGTAGGTGCCTACTAGTTAAGCATCCTCAGGCCGTCCACGTTCTAAGTTTGAATCCACGTCCCACTAATTTGCACGTGTTCCAAGCTGCCTGGATTAACAGATCCCATCTTCTGACTGAGTGTTTCATTTACCAATGAGGGAGTGTGAATAGGAAAGGTGCTTTGCAAATATCCAGCTCCCTGGACAGTGGAAGAATGAGGAGAGGCGATATAAAATAAAAGGTGCAACTTTAAAAGGAGTTGCAGAAATAGAAAAGAGGATTGATAAATAGTAGTTGCTCAATAATAACATCCAAGGGAGGCGATGGCTTAGTAAGAATGTAAGAAATAGGAGCAGGAGTCGGCCATCTAACCCTTCGAGCCTGCCCCGCCATTCAATAAGATCACGGCTGATCTGAAGTGGATCAGTTCCACTTTCCCGCTTTCTCCCCTTAATTCCCCTGTCTATCAGAAACCTATCTACCCGTGACTTAAATATATTTAGCGAGGTAGCCTCCACCACTTCAACGGGCAGAGAATTCCAGAGATTCACCACCCTTTGAGTGAAGAAGTTCCTCCTCAACTCTGATCTAAACTGACCTCCCCTTATCTTGAGGCTGTGCCCTCTAGTCCTGCTGTCCTTTCTAAGCGGGAAGAATCTCCCTATCCATCCCCTTCATTATCTTATACATCTCTATAAGATCCCCCCTCAGCCTTCTAAACTCCAACGAGTACAGACCCAGTCTATTCAATCTGTCCTCATAAGCTAACCCCCTCATCTCCGGTAGTGTAATAGTGTTATCATCCCTGGACTATTAATCCAGAAATTCAGCTCAGGTTCTCGCGACCCGGGTTCCAATCATGCCACTGCAGATGGTGGAATTTGAATTCAAGGGAAGAAAAATTATCTGGAATTAAGAATTTACCGATGACCATTGTCAATTGTCGGAAAAACCCACCTGGTTCACGAATGTCCTTTACGATAGGAAATCTGCCATCCTCACCTGGTCTGGTCTACATGTGACCCCAGAGCCCAAGAGGAAGGTTGACTCTCAACCTTCCTCTGACATGGCCTAGAAGCCACTGAGGGCAACTGGGGATGGGCAATAAGTACTGGTCCGGCCACCGATGTCTTATGAATGAATTTTTAAAAAAAAATTGTTTATGTTCATAGAAAGGGAAAAATATAACGGTTACGGGGAAAGAGCAAAGGAGAGGATTAATTGGATAGCCTTTCAAAGGGCCAGCACGTGACAGGCCGAATGGCTTCCTACCATCCTCTATGATGCTAATTTGAAGTTCCATCAGATGAACCCAGCATACAGAAAACAGACTCAGCAACCCCCCACCCCCAGGGTTCCTTTGGCCTACAGGTTATGGGTTGGACACTCTTTGTTGAAGATACACTTCAGCGTGAACAGAGGAAGCAACGCACGTTCACTCGATCAGACCGATCTCTCATTGGCCGCTTTTGCTTACCCCTCCCCCCCCTTTGCTGGTCTTTTTCAGTGTACGTCGGCCTGGCAACGGTGGGGGCGGCGACCTGGTGGTTCATGTACGACGAAGACGGTCCACAAGTCACCTTCAACCAGCTGGTAAGGGAGTTTCAATAAAACCCTTTATTCTGTCATTCTGTTGGCAAGTGGGAGTTAGGTGGGCAGGACAGGGCCTTTCATGTATTGGTGCAGATACAATGGGCTGAAGGGCCTCATCTGCACTGTAGCATTCTGTGATTCTGGAAAGGAGGGAGAGAGAAAGTTTAGCAATAGACCACTTGAAGAGATACCTTATGATAGTTATCCTTCTTACAGATGTTGAGGTTTCTTTCTTTAGTATATTATTGGCTGTCTGTTGGAAAGTCTGAACAATTGATGTTACTTTAATTTCCAGCAATTGAAACTAACTGACTCCGACTGGGAGAAAAACATGCATTAGACGCTTCCTCTGAATCCTGCTCTGGTTCCTGCAGTTGCTGTGTTATCATTGCATGTTGTGAATAGTGCAGTGTGGGCACAAGTATTTCTTTTTGGAATGGAAGTTGGAGCTAATGATGCTCCTTCAGCAGAGCTGTGGGATCTTTCTCATCTGTCTGAGGTGGCCTCATAGAAACCCTACAGTGCAGAAAGAGGCCCTTTGGCCCATCGAGTCTGCACCGAACACAATCCCACCCAGGCCCTACCCCCCATATCCCTACATATTATGCCCACTAATCCCTCTAACCTACACATCCCTGGACACTAAGGGGCAATTTCTTAGCACGGCCCATCAACCTAACCCGCACATCTTTGGACTGTGGGAGGAAACCGGAGCACCCGGAGGAAACCCACGCAGACATGAGGAGAATGTGCAAACTCCACACAGACAGTGACCCGAGCCGGGAATCGAACCCAGGACCCTGGAGCTGTGAAGCAGCGGTGCTAACCCACCGTGCTACCGTGCCGCAAATCAGTCATCAATTTGATGACTGATTTGAAAGTCAGCATCTCTGACAGTGTAGCATTCCGTCAGTATTGCACTGAGGTGAGCCAAGTTACGTGTTGGACAGAAGCTTCTGCATTGGGGCTTGGCCCCTCTGACTCAGAGCTGAGAGCACTCCCCCCTAAGCCCAGGCTGCCACCACTATCAACAGTGTTAAGCTACAGTAGGCATTCTCCCGCGGTGTGTTGGTCTCTGCCTGCAGTCCAAAGGTGCGCGGGTTAGGTGGGTTGGCTGTGCTAAATTGTCAGGGGGACTAGCTAGGGTAAATGCACAAAGTTATAGGGACAGGACCTGGGTGGGATTGTGGTCGATGCAGACTCGATGGGCCAAATGGCCTCCTCCTGCACTGTAGGGATTCCACGACAGTAAGTGCTGACGCAGATACGTGTGATTGTAATAATCCACTTGGTGTTTATAAATCAGCTCACCTCACTCTCCCTCTCCTCCCTCCCTCAGCGGCACTTCATGCAGTGTACTGCGGACCACCCGCTGTACCAAGATATCGAGTGTGACATCTTTGAATCTCGCTACCCGACGACCATGGCCCTATCCGTGCTGGTGACCATCGAGATGTGCAATGCACTGAACAGGTGAGTCCGACCCAGAGCCACCGTAACCCAGCTTCATTCTTCAAATCGGCGTGGCGGGGTCTGTACCCGCAGGCGCCATCCTCAGTGTGACCAACTCACATCACAGAGGGAAGCCTGTGCCAATTCTCACTGACTTTGCAAACTTCTGTGTTACCCCGGTTTGTGACAAAGACAAAGTAAGACCCCAGCTGCTTAGGGACGACCCCTGTTCTAAAATATTATACTCTTATTCAGTCGTTGCATCTTTGATTCCGAACATCTTGCTGTGAAGATTTACTTTCCAAGTGATTAACGTTACGGAATCCTCATTCAAGCTGCAAAATTTATTATTCGCAGATATTTTTTCCACCTATTTTGACATCTTAGAAATATTTGACGTCAGGTAACGCTGTGCAATGGTTTGTAAATACAGTGAAAGTTATCCATTCATGGGTTACTGTTACATCAGCCTGGTCTGTGGTGAGTGTCGGGAGCTGCTCTCTCTGTTTGGGGTACAGTGTACTGTGTGTCTGCAGTAAGCTGCCTAAAGGCACCAACACAGTGGGCTCAGTGTTTGACAGCGAAGGATATGCTTCCTGTAGATATCTCTCCACTCACACTTCTGCTCCCCGTACTCTCAGTAACCCCTCTGTGCACACACTCACTCAGCTCACGCTCTGTACTCCCTCACCAATCTCAGTAACTCCACCACACACATAGTAATCTCACACATAGAAACCTGCCCCCCCCCCGCCTCAGTCAGTAAACCTCCCTACTCATATTAGACCCCTACCCTCCCCACCTTCCCATCGCCATATACAATGCCCATCGCAACCCCCTTCCCCACACTCGATGGCCCTGTTCCTCCGCGCACTCAGTGACCCCCCCTCAACCCCAAGACTCACTGACCATCCCACCCATCTCCCGTGTCAGTTATACCCCGCCGCCCCCCCATGCTCGGTGGAGACCCCCCTCCCCCATCCTCCCCATGCCAAATTCTGTGTCTTTAAACCACTCTTTGATCATCTGCATAAATATTGAAGAGGGCTGGTGATAAACAACATCCTTGTCAAACTCCTCTTCCAGTTTTGTGTGGTTCCAACTTCCCTTTGGCTACTCTCACTGTTGCTTTGTCCCACGTACAGATTTCTTCCGAGTCGCTGATCTGTCCAGTCAACTCCGATATGCACTATCAACAGCTTAATCTAGTCAACCCAACTGAATGTATTTTCAAAATCCACACTCTAAACTGCATTCTGTCTATTCACCTTCTTCCTCCTCAAACCGGTCATCTCCATCGTACTTCAGTGCCTTCTCATCCATGCTCTCGGCCAATCCATCTAACCTACACACTAAGGGGTATTTGGCACAGCCAATCCACCTAATTGGCATCATTGGACTGAGGGAGGAAACTGGAGCACTCAGAGAAAACCCACACAGACACGGGGGCGATGTGCAAACTCCACACCGACAGTGACCCAAGGCTGGAATTGAACCTGGGTCCCTGGCGCTGTGAGGTAGCAGTGCTAACCATTGTGCCAACGTGCTGCCCAGACCTATTTGTTAGCTAACAGTCAGCACACCCACGACACAGGGACAATCAGACTAATTGTAGGAAAGTTAGAACGTTGGCAGTTCCTTTGACTTCTTTCTTCGGGTGATCATCATTATTTGCTTGAAGTTCTCTACGAAGGAACTTCTACTAAGTGACTGTACAGCACGCATCCAGATCAGGTTGATGAAACGTCTGATCGAAATGGAAACTAAAAGCGAAAACAGGAGTGTGGGAAGAGCGAGGTTATGGGAGATTAGGACAGTATTGTTGGAGAAGGAGGATGGTGTTGAATGACAAAATGAGCAAGGCCTTAAGCTGGTGGGTTTTTGCAGAAGGACAGGACTCCTGATAACACGTGCATCATTTGGACATCAGAAAAGAAGATGATACATGTGGAAAATTTCTGGGAATACAAGACGATTTCAACGGGATTTTGTAACGGAAGACAAAGACACAGGAGGTCTTGTGACGCAGCGGTCCCTGCCTCTGGGTTTGAATCCCACCCTTGGATTTGACGGCCATGGGAAGTATGTTCGTAACGTGGCCAAACAGGTTGAGTGTCAACCTGCAAATCCTCCCAAATATAGCGGTGGCTAGCAGGAGAGAATCCTAGTCAGTTAAACTCAACGTGGAGTTCTGCCTCTCAATCTCTAAGCCCCCTGGCAACAGGCTATCAATCTGTTCCCAGAATTACTAGCTATGGAAACAGTTGAAAGTCTGCCTTAGTGCACCACTAGGTACAGGATGGGAAAGATACAGGAATAGCGTGGAAGGCTTAGCCAGGAGAGATACTGACTCAGGTCATAATCTTGTGGCAGTGAACAGAGTATCTCAGAGCGGCACGGTAGCACAGTGGTTAGCGCCGCCGCTTCACAGCTCCAGGGTCCTGGGTTCGGTTCCCGGCTCGGGTCACTGTCTGGGTGGAGTTTGCACATTCTCCTCGTGTCTGCGTGGGTTTCCTCCGGGTACTCCGGTTTCCTCCCACAGTCCAAAGATGTGCGGGTTAGGTCGATTGACCAGGCCAGGAAATTGCCCCTTAGTGTCCAGGGATGTGTAGGTTAGAGGGATTAGTGGGTATAATACGTAGGGATATGGGGGTAGGGCCTGGGTGGGATCGTGTTCGGTGCAGGCTCGATGGGCCGAAGGGCCTCTTTCTGCACTGCAGGGTTTCTATGATTCTGAAAAAATCCAAGGTGGAATACAACCAAAAATGGCGGAATCTGGAGAAGATGAGTAAATGAAAAGTTGCAAGGAATCCAGCAATGTGAACGAGCAACAGAAACAGGCGAAAGAATGAGAAAAATAGCACAGGGATTTTCCGAGGAAAATGATGAAGAAACCATGGATTATAACGTCACTGTTGTCAAAGATGGGAGGAAGGAAAAAAATGGAAGAGTGTCAATAATGAAGAAGACAAATTTAAATGTAGACGTTTGAGTAACAAGAGAAACAGCAAATGCACAAGGGCAGTGGTTAAAAAAGCAGTGTGATATCGTCAATCGACTGGGAAGCGAAGATCTTACGTATGCAGCAGCGTAGGAGATTAGCGGGTCTCGACAGATAGGACCGAAAACCACAACAGTCGAGCGTAAGGAAGGTGTTTTATTAACAAACCCTGGTTAAAATAGGGAGAAGGTGGAGGGAGCGCTATAGGCAAAAAATGAAAAGTGATTGTGTTTGAGGAAGAAAGCAAAGAGACACTGATCTCATTGGAGCAGAAATCCTAGATAGTGAGACAAAAGCAGCAAGAAATGAGATAAAAACTGACCAAGCAGCTGGCTAAATGAAATACCATCGGAGCTGATCAAAAAGATGAGAGCTGCAGAATATCAATATTTATAAAACATTACAAATATATCAAACATAATATAGTGCCTTCAAATCAAATCATCCAGAAACTGTACTCATTTGTCTGCATTATGGTGAGTTACGTTTGGAACCATTATTTGATTTAGACTCAGGAATACAAATACCAGAGAGCCCAATCTGGCCTGACCCAGGCCCTCGGTGACCCAGGCCCTCGGTGACCCAGCCCTTGCTAACGTGTTGTGAACATTAAATGAATAGAATAAAGGTGAAGTTCTAGATATTCCTCTGTCTTGCACGTGTTTAACATTTCCCTGTATTCATGAGTCAAACTGGACTGTCACCTTATGGGGCCTGAATGGGAGTAACTGTACGCTAGGCTGCTGAATTGGATAATTAAATGACCACACAGAGTCTCCCAATGTTTCTGTTGTATTGATAATAACATCTTTCACATAAATCAAACGTCCCAAAGGCGTTATGTAAAACTAAGTGGCCAAATCTATTAGTTATCCGATGAAGATGTTCGCTGAGAATTTAATGGTAAATTATCACATGAATTCACACAATAGCGTCAATCGATCCATCACCGGTTTCAAAATTAAAACCTTTCATTTTGTTCTCCGATGCTTTTTGAGCTTTTCCAACATCTCTTTTTGTTTTATCTGCAGCCTGTCTGAAAACCAGTCGTTGTTGAGGATGCCCCCATGGGTGAATATCTGGCTCCTGGGGACCATCTGCATTTCTATGTCACTGCATTTCCTCATTCTCTACGTGGAGCCATTGCCTGTGAGTACGAGTACGGAGTTGGGTGTGAGGCACTAACAGGAGAGGTAGAGAAGCTCAGAGACCAGAGCCGTGTTGCGTTGTTCCATTTCTGCCATCCCAAGATCAGTAGCCCCATCTAGTACTGGACGTGTGTCACGGAAAGGTGATGCCCAAATGAGGGACGTACCACGTCCATTGCAGTGTCCCTCCTTAACTCAGATCCTGTGAATCTGTGCAGGGAAACCAAGACATAACGTGGAGCGGCCCAGTGGCGCAGTGGTTAGCACTGCTGCCTCACAGTGCCAGGGACCCGGGTTCAACTCCAGCCTTGGGTGACTGTCCATGTGGAGTTTGCATGTTCTCTGTGTAGGTTTCCTCCAGCGTGACATTCCAAAGGTGTTTAGGTTGAGATGATCGGCCATGCTAAATTGACCATTGGCGTCAGGGAGATCGGCAGGGTAAATCCCTTGGGGGTAGGATTGTGGACAGTGCAGACTCCATGGGCTGAATGGCCTTCTTCGGGACCCTCTGCAGCCAGGGTCGGAAATCAGCTGGGTTCCGAATCATTCCAAAGCTGTGCGTTCAGTCTTAAATTTTATATTCCCATCGTAAATGCTTGTGTCTGCAGTTACAGTGGAAATTGCCAGTGTAAACCGGTCACATTAAACGCTACTGCCAACGAAAGTACTATCTTCAGTCGAGGGAACTGAAGTTCATTCTCACGATGAGTTTGGACACAGTGATTTACACTGCAAACAGTTGCTGGGAACGAGATATAGAATTAAGACCTTTAATAATGCCGGACAGTAGAGAGCTTCAGGTGTTGCTACGCTGACACTGTTTTAGTCACGTGCACTGTATTTCACAGACAACACTTAGATAAAATGTGGGTAAATATACTTTACACGTATATTTACCGAACAAATATCCTTATTCAATAACCAAGGAAGCAAAGCTCTCACAGCATTGAAAACCTATTCTCTCACACACTTATCTTATCTCCCCGTATTACCATCAAGCGCACAGTTTAAAATAACCCAGAAGCAATGCACAAAAAAGTACTGAGACCACGTGACCAACGGCACTGCTTGTTGCCAATTCTAATGAACTAATCAGATGTAATTAGTAAGATCTCACTTAAGAACATAAGAACATAAGAAATAGGAGCAGGAGTCGGCCATCTAGCCCTTCGAGCCTGCCCCGCCATTCAATAAGATCATGGCTGATCTGAAGTGGATCAGTTCCACTTTCCTGCCCTCTCCCCATAACCTTTAATTCCCCTGTCTATCAGAAACCTATCTACCTGTGACTTAAATATATTTAGCGAGGCAGCCTCCACCACTTCAACGGGCAGAGAATTCCAGAGATTCACCACCCTTTGAGTGAAGAAGTTCCTCCTCAACTCTGATCTAAACTGCGCGCCCCCCCCCCCCCCCCCCCAACTATCTTGAGGCTGTGCCCCCTAGTCCTGAACTCACTTCCCAGTTTGCTACATGAGACTTTCATTTATTGATCCATGGGCATGACTGGGCAAGGCTAGCATTTGTTGCCTATCCCTACTTGCTGTTAACTAAGTGGTTCGCTAAGCCACTTCAGGCAGGTAAGACCAGCATTAACATGTTGGGTGGCCCAGTACCCCTCAGCGCCAGGGACCCGGGTTCAGTTCCCGGCTTGGTTCACTGTGTGGAGGTTGCACGTCCTTTCCACGTCTCAATGGGTTTCCCCCCACAAGACATGCTGGTTAGGTGCGTTGGCCGAGCTAAGTTCTCCCTCAGTGTACCCGAACGTAAGAAATAGGAGCAGGAGTCGGCCATCTAGCCCTTCGAGCCTGCCCCGCCATTCAATAAGATCATGGCTGATCTGAAGTGGATCAGTTCCACTCTCCCGCCCTGTGGAGTGTGGGAGACTAGGGGGATTTTCATCGCGGCGTTAATGCAAACCTGCTCACGACACCAAGATAACTGAGAAAGCTTTGAGTGGAATGTGCAGCTGTGAGGTACGCGACGGTGTTGCTGCGACGGGTCGGTGACTCCGGTTCTCTTTTCTCCCTCCGCAGCTGATATTCCAGGTGACCGCTCTCAACTGGCCCCAGTGGATCGTGGTCCTGAAGATATCCCTGCCCGTCATCCTGCTGGACGAAACGCTCAAATACATATCCCGCAACGTCATCGAGGGTAAAGACCCCGTTGTAGTCTGTCAGACCAATAGCGGGCTTCCGGCATGCTTCGGGGACATTTCCTGGCTCTTTGTCTTGGTTTCCGCCCCTCTCATTTGCTGGCTTTACTGTTTGCTCTAACCCGCAAGGACCTGCCTGCAGCACTGACCAGAAGGAACTGGTTTCTCGATGCCAGCTTGCTTTATTTTTTCTCGTGGGACTTGATTATACTCTCTGTCTGTCCTAAAACGGATCGCCTTGGGTCCTATTGAATGCGCTTGTGTCTGTGGGACTGTGTCGCCAGGAGGAGGGGGCATTCACGGCGATTTCCAGGCCTGGGATTAGCTGCAGGGCTTCTTCAGAAACGCTGTCTCTCACTGCCGTGTTTATCGTTCATTCATCGAGACGCCCAGTAGCTCTGTGCGATTAGTCAGCGCGATCCTCGCCTCTTTTCAAACTCAGACTCAGACCACCCCGCCGACGGGAGGGTACGACCCTCCTCGAGCCTCCGGCAGCGAAGCAGAACGCTCGAAGGCCCAGCGGGTTAACCAGTCGACTCATGGCTGGTTCTCGCGTTTAACCATTTAACCCAAATAAGCTGGACCCTGACGGAACGATTCTGTGACCGGCAAATCCAATCAGTGCAAATTAAAGGGGTGGGGTTTTTTTTTTGTGCGAGTGTCGAATAACCTCACAAATTGGGGAGCAAAAAATTCATTAAAAAAAGGGGGGGGGGAAACGATTAACGGCGCAATCAGCAATACAAAATCCAACTCACTTCATCAACCCTGAAGCCCGTTTATTTTACGGGTCAACGATCCCTGGATGGGTTAAACTGTCATCGGTCAGGAAAACCAGTCAGTAAAAGGTCAGCGGTAATCGCAGCTAAAGTTTGTGACGAGGAAGTTCTCTTGAGCGGACAAGGCCGTGTACACGTGTTGTGTTGTCCTGCGTTGTCCGAGGGATGAGAGTTGTTCCTCCCGAGGTACAGCACGGTACCGGAGAGGCACTCACTGCCCCCCCCCCCCCCCCCCCAGCCCCTCCCCCCCCCCCCTCTGTGCGAGCCAACGTACACCAGCCACACTTCCTTTATATTTGAGCGGTGGACTGCACCGTACATGCCGCACAAAATCAGACGCTGGCGAGTGGATCTGTGTGCGCGCGAGCGCGCTGCAAATCCGACGTGGACGAGGGGAGGCGAGAGTTCCCTTTGTCTCCACGTTTTGCCTGTCCTGAAATGAATACCAGCCTGTCCGGACCATCATCTGCCTCGGCGCCTGTTCGATTTACCCGGCAGCAGAGACCCGGGCGCGGGGGTGCCTGGCCGGGGTCGACTCGCTCTGAGACGACGGCACGGCACGGCCCAGCCTCGCCGGGGTTGCTGCGTGCGTGCGAGTAAGTTGCCCGCTCGTTTTAAGGGACGTTTTGGGGCCCGTTAACTATCGGGTGAGAGGCAATTCTGCTGGAGTGGCTCCCGGTTGCGGGCCTGTAGCTCCTGGCTTTGGCTGGGTCGGGGGGAGGCTGTGCCGAGCGAGCGAGACTAACTGAGACCCTGCGGGGGAGCCTCTCGGTCCCCGGCACCGCGCCCCTCTCTTTCACACACACACACCGATTCAGCTTTCCGTCAACAGATTTGAGTGCAGCCGATTGAGGTAGTGGATGTTCAAGTAGAAACTACGGCCCCTCCCGACCCTCGTTTAATGGTCCGTAAAAGCAAATTCCCGCAGATGCTGGAACCCGAAACAAAAACAGAACATGCCGGAAAATCTCAAGACAGCAGAGAGAACGGAGCCGACCTTTGGAGTTTGGAGGACCCCTGGTCAGAGCGGAGTCAGGTCATCTGGACCCCATTGGCTTTCTTCTCTCTCCACAGGTGCCGTCAGACCTGCTGAGATTTTCCAGCATTTTCTGTTCCCCTTGTGGATCATTTAGTTTTCACCTCAGGTTACAGCCCCGCGTCCAACCAGAGGAGCTTTGTGTTTGATTGCACTCTTCTAGCTGGTTGACCTCAGGGCTATGCGGTGGCCAGCAGCAGGTTGAAAACGGCAACAGCAACGAGGCCTGGTTGCCCGCCCTGTGCATTTCCTCCTTACCGAAAGCCAATCGGAGACCCCCCCCCCCCTCCCTTCAACCCCTTCCGCCCCCCCCCAACCGCCCCACCCTCTGCTCGCTATTACCATCTGAATCCAGCCATCCCCGGTTTGGGTGGGCCAGAGATTCCCTCCACAACATCACCCTGCTCGGTGAGTAGAGACCCAAGGTTTGGTGTCGACCGTCGGCCTCAAGGCCTGGCGTGTAACTTCAAGGCGAATCAAAGTAATCCGTCACAGACACCACACCGCCTCTCTACAATGGTCAGATTATTAGAGAACGATCAGTATCTCTTACAATCCCGTTCTTACCAATCCACCCCGGGACGTGCAGTGGTGGCCACTATCTCTAGAGAGCGAGAGAGAGAGAGAGAGAGAGAGTTTATTGCTGGGTTGAAGGTTTCTTGTCCCGAGCCACTTTGGATCTGGCCTAGTCAATATCCACAATGACATTTCCCAGTGCCTGTCACGCAGGAAGACAAATCGATGGTGCACTGTCAGAACGAACATATTTTGATAACTTTTAAAAGAAGTATTAGAGTCGTGCTGTCTGACGTAGGAATCTACAGGGAAAAAAAATAATGACGGTTTCCTGAACGCCTTGTGACGAGCGAGCGAATGAATGAAATGTGGAAGCCACTCTGAGGATGTCTGATACTTGAGCCCTTCCTATTTACACAATAGTGAGAGGACGAGTGTGTTTAATGTAAAACCACAACTTACTTCTGTGTGGAAATTGCGGTTAGTTTGGAATCTGCTTTGGTGCCAGTGCGATGTTCCATCAGCACCGGAGAAGTACTCTTTTATTTTTAAATTTTCTTATTAGGGAGTTATTGTCAAATATCGAGCTACTACGGAAGCGGGTCAGCGGTGAATTGTGACTGTGTTTTAACTAATAGGGCAGCTGTCGTTCAGTTCAGAATCTTATTTAAAAATTGTCAAATGAGATTCAGCGAGCGGATCAAAGAACCCGAATCTGTAGGAACGGTGAGCGACGTTTTTAAAGATTTGAATTCGCGTGTGGGGCTCGCCTCCCTTGTCTAAATTGGGAGAGGAGGTCATTTTAGTGTTTTATTCCAAGATTGCCTGGCCTACAGGATGCCGTTCTAGATAGGTGTTGTACGAAATACAGGTACTGTACTTGCTGCACTTTTCTGTGGTGCTCCAGACCCCCTGTCAGATGTTTCCAGAAACCCTCATCCAGGTTCCCGCAGCCCATCGCGTCCTCGCCACGACTGCGCGCGCCCAGGAAGCAAGGGATCAAAGGGAATTTCATTCGGATTATTAACCAGCTCCCCGAGCGCTCGAAAACTCAATTCTACAAATCCACAGTCCAGGGACGGCGCACAGGCAGCCCACAGCGCCTATAGCTAGCACTTAACAGGGGACACAAGCTCTCTCAGTCTTCTGGTTCACGGCGACGAGAGCGTCTGCGTGAAGGGCATCTTCCCGACCTGTCCCCTCGCTCAGACTTTCTGCCTTGAGTGCATTTATCACTAGGTTATTAATCCAGAAACTCAGCTGTGTGCCGGGACCTGGTTTCAAACGCGACCATAGCGGATTCAACAAAATAAATCCCGCCTTAAGAATCAACGATTCGATTGTCGGGGGAAAAAACCCCCACCTGGTTCACGAAGGGAAGGAAACCTGCCGTCCTTACCCGTTCTGGCCTACCTGTGAGTCCAGAGCCGCAGCAACCTGGTTGACTCTGAGCCGCCCTGCAAAGGGCGACAAACGTCAGCCCAGCTAGCAATGTCCCAGGAACGAATAAAACAGGCCGTACGTCAACTAGCTAAAGGACGGTGGAAAGCTCCTTGGTGTTGCGGGAGGTACCAGACCGCGCAGTGAACAGCTGCGACGTGCCCAGTGCTTTTTAGTGAGTTGCAAAGGGGAGATCAGGAAATAGACCTCGCCGAGAAAATGAGCTTGACGCGGGGTGAGAGGAGGCAACAATTAACTAGAGCCGGGGGGAAGAGGAGGGGCTGCTCTGTTTCCTGCTCCTGGGTAGATCAGCAATAGAGCACTTAACAGGATTCCTGGAAACACCTCTGGGCTGGATCATCTTTAACCTTTCTCAACTGGGAGAAATGTTCTGAATAAGTTTTCGAGAATGTAAGACAAACTGTGCCGTGGTTTTAGCACAGCGAATCTGTTCATCGTCTCCTCTGTGAATGTTTAAGTAGATCTAAGATGAGACTAAGCCTAGAAGCACATCACTTGATACAAATAGAAGCATCTTTTTTTTGTTTGTTTTTAATCCAAATATATTTGGCTTCTGCTAGAAATGGGGGTTGTCTCCCTCCTCTGTATCTGCCTCTTAGTCTGCACTCTCCCCCCCCCCCAGCACCCTCAGTCCCCCCCTTTGCCTTCTCTTCCTCTGTCTTCCCTCCTTCCTCTTTATCTCCCTTTCCTCCTTTCTCTCTGTGCCCCCCCCCCAAACTTTTGCTTTCCTCCCCTGAGTATCATGTGTGGGTTCTGGGCTGCGCTGCTGATGTGCATGTGAAACATTACCAAGTGTTGCCAACGATGTCTTCTTCTCATAGCAGTGCTATTTTTCTAACAAAACTTAAATTAAACAAAAAGTTTTTTTTTAAAAAAAAAGATATTTATTGAAACCTTGATGCTGTAACCTTTGTTATCACTTTGCATGTGTTGCTTACCTAAAATAAAAGTATTTTCCCCTCAAATATGCTCGAAGCTTGGTTTAAAATTCTGTCTGTGAATTTCTCCCTCAATCGATCAGATTCAAAGCTACACTATCTCTTCAGCCGTCGGCCCCTCTCACGTTTGGACTCTGGGTTGTTAAAATTGCGAGGCTGCCGTCAAGTTCCTCCTGATGTTCCCCAAAGGCAGAGATCGGAAGAGACCTTCAGGTCATTGATCCCACCCACTTCCCTTCAATCAGATCATAAGAAACAGGAGCAGGCCATCTAGCCCATTGAGCCTGCCCCGCCATTCAATAAGATCCTGGCTGATCTGAAGTGGATCAGTTCCACTTTGTATCAGAAACCTATCTATCTGTACCTAAATATATTCAGCAAGGTAGCTTCCACCACTTCAATGGGCAGAGATTCACCACCCTTTGAGTGAAGAACTTCCTCCTCAACTGTGATCTAAACTGAACGTCCCCTTATCTTGAGGCTGTGTCCTCTAGTCCTTTCTAAGTAGGAAGAATCTCTCTACCTCCAGGATTGTCATGAGAGGCCTGGACCTTAACACACTCTCTCCCATAATCCATTGATACCATCAGTCAACGACCCTAGACCCTAGACCCTAGACCCTAGACCCTAGACCCTAGACCCTAGACCCTAGACCCTAGACCCTAGACCCTAGACCCTCGACCCTCGACCCTAGACCCTAGACCCTCGACCCTCGACCCTCGACCCTGGCATACTCCCAACCAATCCTGACCTTGCCTTCATGTTAGAATGTCCTTTGACTGAGATTTATTACTTAGGACCCAGGATGATGACATTTGAATTCAATAAGAATCTAATGAAACCATTGTCATAAAAAGCTATCTGGTTCACTAACGTCCTTCAGAGAAGGAACTCTGCCATCCTTAGGTGGCCTACATGTGACTCCAGATCCACAGGAATGGACAACAAATGCCCACCTCCCATTAATGAACATAGAACATTACAGTGCGGAACAGGCCCTTCAGCCCACAATGTTGCGCTGAATTCAGAAAAGGTAGCAGACAGGAATGTCTCAAAACTTACTCCTGCCCAAAAATTGGAACAAAAAACCCAATGTGGCAGCAAAAACAAACAAGGCCGGTATTAAAATGTCAGCGTTGCAAATACTCCCTGACTGTAATTTTATTGGCTGTGTTCTTAAAAACGATCGACCCTGACGCGTGCCGTTTTAAAACTTCTGAAAAAGCTGACATTTTTCTAGCTCAATCTGACCTGCTGTAGCAGACGTCACCTCTATTTCCTGGTTAATAAATGGAGAGAGATACTGTGAGCTTTGAAAATCTGAGTTGCTTCTTCCTTTCACTGAGGGTACTTGGGTATCTGTAATACTAGCCTTATTTAAGCCTATCGCTGACAATGGGATATCAATGGGTTGGTTCAGCCTTGCTCTCTTGATCTGGTGTCGTTTTAAAGCTCTGTTAGTCTGTTACGTGCTGACGTTAACGTTGGAAATCGTTGATTACGACTGTGCTGCTCCTTCTGTCAGATATTGCGGAAGGCCACCCAGTCTGTTCAACCTTTTTTCTGTGCGGTTGGTTTAACCGCCTGCCTCTTTTCCCTTGCAAAAACCCTGCTTTCCTTTTGAAATATGCATCCGATGCGCTTTGGAAAGTTGTTTCGAGGCAGCGCGCTTTGGATCGTACCGATTTCCCAGCTGCCCTTCCAATTCTTTAACCGGTGACCGTGGGGCACTGATTGATTGCTCTGCTCTAACTTTCCCCCGCTAACTCTCCCTCGAGTGTACCTCCCTGTGTATCCTGAGGAGGGCTTTTGGATTAATTAAGCTTGACGTGAATCCTTGGACCTTGACTTCGTCTGATGTACCCGGTTACTTTCCCGTGGTAATCGACGTTGTGAAGGCTTCCCTTATAAAGAACAACCCAGCACGGGAAACAGGCCCTTCGGCCCAACCAGCCCGCGTCACCCTACACCTATTCTACCCTGCGTGTCTACGAATGGAACCCCTAACTTAGCCAGATTCAGGGGAGAATAGTGTCAATTTGGTAAAACCAATCAGCCTAAGAGCACATCTTTGGGGTGTGGGAGGAAACCGGAGCGCCCAGAGGAAACCCACGCAACCACAGGGAGAATGCACAAACTCCCATAGACACAGGCCCAAATCCATGTATCTGCACAGCTAGCAGTGCTAGTCACTGAGCTGTTGCGGCGCCCGTCTACCGGTCCAGGATCAAGCACACACACCAACGTGAAGTACTAGGCCACTCCCGGAACCTCCGAGAGCAGCCCACGCACGACCCACCATGTGCGTGCCCCTCGTTTGACAACGAGGTGGACCGACCCTGTGGAATAAAAAGACAAAAACGTTAATCACAAGCCTGCCTTTCCGGTGTCTCCCGAGGTTTAACCCTTATTTAATAGCCCCTACCCTATCCCTCCATTCTCGTTTCACTCGTGCCTATCTAACTGAACCTTAAACGAGTCCAACGTTCCTGCCTCCACCACCCTACTCGGTAGCGCGTTCCATACCCCCACAACTCTCTGCGTAAAGAACCTTCCTCTCACATCCACATTATACCTCTCCCCCCTCACCCTTAAATCATAACCTCTTGTATTCGTAACCAATCTAGGGAGCAGTCTCTCACTGTTGACTCTATCTATTCCCTTCAGTATCTTATAGAACAAAGAACAACCCAGCACGGGAAACAGGCCCTTCGGCCCAACCAGCCCGCGCCGCCGCATCGCCCTACACCTATTCTACCCTGCGTGTCTACAAATAGAACCCTACTCAGTCAGATTCAGGGAAGAAATAGTGTCAATTTGGTAAAAACCAATCAGCCTAAGAGCACATCTTTGGGGTGTGGGAGGAAACCGGAGCGCCCGGAGGAAACCCACGCAACCACAGGGAGAATGCGCAAACTCCCACAGACACAGGCCCAAATCCACGTATCTGCACAGCTAGCAGTGCTAGTCACCGAGCTGTTGTGGTGCCCGTCTACCGGTCCAGGATCAAGCACACACACCGACACGAAGTACTAGGCCACTCCCGGAACCTCCAGGAGCAGCCCACGCACGACCCACCGTGTGCATGCCCCTCGTTTGACAACGAGGTGGACCTCCACCTGTCGAATAAAGACAAAAATATTAATCTTACAGCCTGCCTTTCCAGTGTCTCCCGAGGTTTAACCCTATTTAATAGCCCCTATTTAATAGCCCCTACCATATCCCTCCATTCTCGTTTCACTCATGTGCCTATCTAACTGAACCTTAAACGAGTCCAACGTTCCTGCCTCCACCACCCTACTCGGTAGCGCATTCCAGACCCCCACAGCTCTCTGCGTAAAGAACCTTCCTCTCACATCCAAATTATATCTCTCACCCTTAAATGATGACCTCTCGTGTTCGTACCCAATCTAGGGAGCAGTCTCTCACTGTTGACTATCTATTCCCTTCAGTATCTTATATACCTCTATCACGTCCCCTCTCAATCTCCGTCTTTCCAAGGAGAAAAGTCCCACTTTCTCCAACCTTTCCTCGTAACCCAGCCCCTCCGTGCCAGGCAACATCCTGGTAAACCTCCTCTGCACCCTTTCCAGAGACTCCACGTCCTTCCGGTAGTAAGGTGACCAGAACTGGACGCGGTACTCCAAATGCGGTCTAACCAACGTTCTGTACAACTGAAGCTTTAGACGGCAGCTTTTATACTCTATGCCCCTTCCTATAAAGGCTAACATCCCATAAGCCTTCCTAACAACCTTCTCCACTTGTGACGCAACCTTCATGGATTTGTGAACCTGCACTCCCAGGTCCCTCTGTATTTCTATACTCCTAATCGGTCTACCTTTTATCACGTAGCTCCTCTCTGCATTATTCCTTCCAAAATGCATCACCTCGCATTTGTCAGGATTAAATTCCATCTGCCACCTATCTGCCCACTGCACCAACCTATCTATATCCTGTTGTATCACCTGACAATCCAGTTCTGTACCCGCCAACCCTGCCATCTTGGTGTCATCCGCAAACTTGCTGATCACACCACCTACGCTCTTTTCCAAGTCATTTACGTAGACTACAAAGAGGAGAGGTCCCAGTACCGAGCCCTGCGGCACACCACTGGTCACTGGCCTCCAGCCCGAAAAGGTCCCCTCCACAACTACCCTCTGTCTCCTATTGCCCAGCCAGTTCTCAATCCACCTAGCTACCTGACCTCGTATCCCACACGCCTTAACCTTTTCTACCAGCCTACCGTGAGGGACTTTGTCAAACGCCTTACTGAAATCCATTTAGACGACATCAACGGCTCTCCCATCGTCAACCGTTTTTGTCACTTCCTCAAAGAATACCACCAGATTCGTAAGACCTCCCTCTAACAAAGCCATGTTGCGTATCCCTAATCAGATCGCGACGCTCCAAATGCTCATACGTCCTACCCCTAAGTATTTTTTCCATTAATTTCCCTACCACCGACGTCAAACTCACCAGTCTGTAATTTCCAGGGTTATCCCTGCTACCTTTTTTAAACAGCGGTACTACATTTGCTCCCCTCCAGTCTTCTGGGACCTCACCTGTGTCCAAAGAAGAGACAAAGATTTGCGCCAGAGGCCCAGCAATTTCATCTTTCACCTCCCTAAGCAGCCTGGGATAAATACCATCAGGCCCCGGAGCTTTATCCGTCCTTACACTACCTAAAAGCCCTAGCGCTTCCTCCCTCGTAATAGATATTTCCTGCAACTGATCCTCAGCTCCCTCCAAGAGACCGCACGACACCGAACCCCTCTCCTTCGTGAATACCGACGCAAAGTATTCATTCAGGAGCTCCCCCATTCCCTCCGACTCAATACATAACTCCCCACTTTTGTCCCTAAGAGGACCAATTTTCCCTCTAACTACTCTCTTGCTCCTAATATAGGAATAAAATGCCTTTGGATTTTCCTTAATCCTACCAGCCAAAGCCATTTCATGCCCTCTCTTCGCCCTTCTAATTCCCCTTTTTAGCTCCCTCCTACTCTCTCTATATTCCTCCAGCGCACTCTCTGTACCCAGTCGTTTCGACCTAACATACGCCTCCCTCTTCTTCCTGACCGAGTCTTCGATACCCCCTGTAATCCACGGCTCTCTAATCCTACCTTTCCCATCCTTCCGCTTAACCGGAACAAACCTCCCCTGCAACCGTTTCATTTTGCCCTTAAAAGCCTCCCACTTGCCAACCGTGGACTTGCCAGCTAACAGTCCCTCCCAATCAGTGTCCTGCAGCTCCCTCCTAATCCTGCTATAGCTCGCCTTTCCCCAGTTCAGCACGCTCCCGTTCGGCCGGCACTCGTCCCTTTCCATTTTTATCCTAAAGTAGACGGACTTGTGGTCACTGTTAGCCACATGTTCGCCTACCTCTACCTCGACCACCTGCCCCGGCTCATGACCCAACACTCAATCCAGTATAGCCCCTCCCCTAGTCGGGCTAGTTACATACTGCTCTAGAGACCCTTCCAAAACACATTTCACAAACTCCTCTCCCTCCGTACCCCCAGCTCTCGGCCCCCTCCAATTCTCTCCAGGTAGACTAAAGTCACCCACTACAACCACCCTATTCTTCCCGCACCTGTCCAAAATGCCCCTGCAAATGCCTTCCTCCACCGACCTCGGGCTGTTGGGTGGCCTATAGTACACCCCTAGCAACGTAATCTCTCCCTTTTTATTCCTCAACTCCACCCACAGCGACTCAATCCCTATCTCTTCCATATTGTCCTCCCTCTGCACTACTGTGACGTTCTCCTTTACTAACAGTGCCACCCCTCCACCTCTCTTCAACCCTCCTCTGTCACACCTAAAACACTTGTACCCAGGAACATTCAGCTGCCAGTCCTGCCCTTCCCGTAACCACGTCTCCGTTACAGCCACCACATCTAACTGCCTTATATACCTCTATCGTGTCCCCCCCTCGATCTCCGTCTTTCCGAGGAGAACAGTCCCAGTTTCTCCAACCTTTCCTCGTAACCCAGCCCCTCCGTGCCAGGCGACATCCTGGTAAACCTCCTCTGCACCCTTACCAGAGCCTCCACGTCCTTCCGGTAGTAAGGTGACCGGAACTGGACGCGGTACTCCAAATGCGGTCTAACCAACGTTCTATACAACTGAAGCATTAGAGGGCAGCTTTTAAACTCTATACCCCTTCCTATAAAGGCTAGCATTCCGTAAGCCTTCCTGACAACCTTCTCCACTCGTGTCGCAACCTTCTATTCCCCGTGTATCCGTGTTACGAATTAAATCGAGACTCGCTCCTTCCTCGCCTCGTTTAGACGATGTTAGGTCGGGTTGATTGGCCGTGCTAAGCAATTGCCCCTTAGTGTCCATGGATGTGTAGGTTAGAGGGATTAGTGGGTATAATATGTAGGGATGTGGGGGTAGGGGCCTGGGTGGGATTGTGTTCGGTGCAGACTCGATGGGCCGAAGGGCCTCTTTCTGCGCTGCAGGATTCTATAATCGATGAATGTTCACAATAGAGTTACTCACCGCGCAGCTAAAAACTCAGCACGTTGCTGAGAGTCACGGATGGTATCGTTGCTCTAGTTTGAACCCTCGTTCGCTTTCTCCTAAAAGCCATTCGTCGACCGTTGCAATTTTTAAGAAGTTACAGGCGTCTGATATAAGAGCCTCCTTTTTTTTTTAATGTTTCCTTCGAGCGACGTTGGGTAGGCCGGCTCCCGTCGTCCATCCGTAGTTGCCCCCGAGAAGGTGGCAGTGAGCCGCCCTTCTTGAACCGGTGCGGTCCCTGCGGTGTAGGTACGCCCGCGGTGCGGTTAGGGAGAGCGTTCTAGGATTTGGAACCCGGCGACAGTGAAGGAACGGCGATATCCTTCCCACGTCGGGATGGTGAGTGACGTGCAGGGTGGTGGTGGTGTCCCCCAGGTATCTGCTGAACGTTTCCCTCGAGGTGGTGAACGTTGTGGATTTTGACTTTCCATCTCTCGCACGGCGCCTCCTGACACTGCGGCTCTCCCTCCGTACTGGCATCGGCCGGGTTAACAGTGTTCAAATGTGAAAAGCAACTACCGACACGTCGGGTGGAATTTAAAAAGCTGTTCCTTTCCAGATCTGTCGCATCTTACGTAACGCACCCAGGATTCGTAACACACACACACACACACAAAATGATCGAGAGCCATGGGTGTCAAGACAACTAAATTACCATTTCTCTCCGTGCGCTCGATTCTTCGATCAGAGAGGTACGTCAGAGGCAACGCTCCTCTTACCGAGAACACTGGCCGTAATCGGCGGGCGCTTGTCTGAACGAAATTCCACGCAGCTAATGCCAGCTACGGTGGTTCACGCGTTAAAGGATCAGATTCAGTTATGTAGCGTTGGCCGTGAGGTTAAAATCAGTGCAGCGTGATGTATATAGGCGGTTAATGTTGTACAACGTACACAGGCAGTTAGTGCGTCGCAATATATACAGACAGTGCAGGACGATGTACACAGTTAATGCGTCACAATATATAGACAGTGATGCGCAATATATACAGACAGTGCAGCATAATGTATACAGACTATGCTGAACAATGTATTCAGAGGTTTAGTTCACATCAAGGTATACACACAGTGTGTGCCCCTCGATGCGTACAGACAGTTACGGCAGAACAAGGTATACAGACTGTGCAGCGCAACGTGTACAGTGTTGGTGCACAACAATATACAGACAGTACAGCACAATGTGCGCTGACAGTGCATCGCAATATCTACAATGCAGCACCGTGTGCGCAGTGCATCACAATATGCAGACAGTGCTGCACAATGTACACAAAGTGCAGCATAATGTATACAGGCAGTGCAACGCACTGTGTACGGTCAGTGCAGCGCAAGATAAACAGTCCGTGCTGCTCAGCATATACAGACAGTGTGCGCAATGTCTACAGATTGTGCAGCACGGTGTGTACAGACAGTGCAGGACAATGTATACAGTCAGTTAGTGCAGCACAATATATACACGCGCTGAGTGCTACGTAATGCGTATGGACATTTATAGAACATAGAACATAGAACATTACAGCGCAGAACAGGCCCTTCGGCCCACGATGTTGCGACGACCAGTCACAAAAACAATGACCCACTAACCTAAACCAGTCCCTTTTCGTCCATAAACCTATCCACGGATCTCTTAAACGCCCCCAAACTAGGCGCATTTACAACTGCAGCAGGCAGGGCATTCCAATCCCTCACCACCGTCTGGGTAAAGAACCTACCCCTGACATCCGTCCTATAACTACCCCCCCTTAATTTAAAGCCATGCCCCCTCGTGCTAGATTTCTCCATCAGAGGAAAAAGGCTATCACTGTCCACCCTATCTAAACCTCTAATCATCTTATATGTTTCAATAAGATCCCCTCTTAGCCGCCTTCTTTCCAGCGAAAACAACCCCAAATCCCTCAGCCTCTCCTCATAGGACCTCCCCTCCATACCAGGCAACATCCTGGTAAACCTCCTCTGCACCCTCTCCAAAGCCTCCACATCCTTCCTGTAATGTGGGGACCAGAACTGTACACAGTACTCCAAGTGCGGCCGTACCAGAGTAGTGTACAGTTGCAACATGACGCTGCGACTCCTAAATTCAATCCCCCTACCAATAAACGCCAAGACACCGTATGCCTTCTTAACAACCTTATCTACTTGATTCCCAACTTTCAGGGATCTATGTACACATACACCTAGATCCCTCTGCTCCTCCACACTATTCAAAGTCCTCCCGTTAGCCCTATACTCAACACGTCTGTTATTCCTACCAAAGTGAATTACCTCACACTTCTCCGCATTAAACTCCATCCGCCACCTCTCGGCCCAGCTCTGCAACCTGTCTCAGTCTCCCTGTAAACTATGACACCCTTCCTCACTATCTACCACACCTCCGACTTTGTGGCAGTGCGATGTATACAGGCGGTGCAGCGCGATTTATACAGACAATACAACGCAATGCAATCAGACAGCTAGTGCAGCGCCCTGTATACAGACCGTTAGTGTTCCGCAATATATAGAGACGTTTGATGCAGGGCGATGTATACAGACTGCTAGTACGGCGCGATGCATACGGACCGTGCTGAGCAATGTATTCGGACCTTTAGTTCACACCTATGTGTACACGCAGAAAGTGCCACACGGTGCGTACGGACGGTTATGGCAGAACAAGGTATACGGACAATGCGGTGCAATGTGCACGGTGTTAGTGCGGGACAATATACAGTCGGTGCAGCGCAATGTAAACAGATAGTTAATGCAGCGCAATGTATACAGAGTGCAGCACGAGATAAACAGTCTGCTGCACGGTGTATGCAGACAGTGTGCGCGATGTATAGATAGTTAATGCAGCACGTTGTATATTGACCGTGCACACACTGTGTATAGACAGTTGGTCCAGCGCAGCAAACACGAAGAGTGTGCACAATGTATGCAGATAGTGCAGCGCAATGTATACGGATAGTTGTGCAGCAGAATACATGCAGGCAGTGCAGGACAATGTATACGGTCAGTTAGTGCAGCACAATATATACACACAATGAGTGCTACGTGACGCGTAGGGACGTTTATAGCAGTGCGATGTATACAGACAGTACGACGCAATGCATTCAGACAGCTAGTGCAGCGCCCTGTATACAGACAGTTAGTTTTCCACAATATATAGAGACGTTTGATGCAGGGCGATGTATACAGACAATTCAGCGCAATGTATGTAGAGAGTCAGTCCAGCTTAATGTATACAGACTATGAAGCGTGATGTACGTAGATAGTTAGTGCGGTATGATGTAGACAGACGGCGCTGCACGATGTAGACAGACGGCGCTGCACGATGTACACAGAGAGGGCGGCACGATGCCTACGGGTCATGAAGCAAAATGTATACAGACGGTTTGTGAAGCGCGATGTATCTGGACTGTTAGCGCAGCACGTTGTATATAGAGAGTTAGTGCGATAAGCGGTTAGTGCAGGACAATTTACACAGTCGGTGCAGCGCGATGAATGCAGACAGTTAGTGCAGCGCAATGTATACAAACCGTGCCGCGCAACGTACGCTGATAGTGAGTGCTGCGCAATGTATACTGACAGTGTGACACAATTTGTACAGACAGTAAGCGCGACACAATGTATACAGACAGTAAGTGCAGTCAATGTATAGAGAGTTAGTGCAGTACAATGTGTACAGAGAGATAGTGCAGTACAATGTATACAGACAGTTAGTACAACTCAATTTATACAGACAGTAAGCGCAGCGCAATGTACAGAGACTGTCGGTGCAGCAAAATGTATACAGTTAGTGCAGCGTAAAGTATTCAGACAGTCAGTGAAGCACAATGTGTAGACTTAGTGTAGCGCAATGTATACAGACAGTGCAGCACAATTTATACAGACAGCTAGTGCAGCGTAATGCGTTACAGAGAGTGCAGCACGATGTATACAGACAACTAATGCAGTACAATGTATGCAGACAGTTAGTGCAGCACAATGTATACAGAGAGTGCAGTACAATGTGTACAGACGGTGCAGCGCAATGTATACAAACAGTGCGTACAATATATATGGACAGTTAGTCAGCACAATGTATACAGACAGTTCGATAAGCACAATGTATACAGACAGTTAGTGCAGCGTGTATATACAGAGAACGCAGCGCAACGTACACAGGCAGTTAGATAAGCACAATGCGTACAGACGGTTAGTGCATCGTAATGCATACAGACAGTGCAGCACAATGTACACAGGCAGATAGTGCAGCACAATATATACAGACAGTGCAGCACAATGGATGCCTTAGTGATTATTTACCAAACTTCGCTGGATTCTGGGGAAGTGCCGGAAGATTGGAAAATGGCTAATGTTACGCCGCTGTTTAAAAAGGGTAGCAGGCAAAAGGCAGGGAATTATAGGCCGGTTACTTTAACGTCTATTGTTGGAAAAATGCTGGAATTCGTCATCAAAGAAGAAATACTGAGGCACCGAGAGAAGAATTGTTTGATTGAGCAGACGCAGCACGGATTCGTTAAGGGGAAGTCGTGTTTGACGGATTTATTGGAATTCTATGAGGATGTGACTAGTGCGGTAGACAGAGGGGAACCGGTGGATGTGGTGTTTCTGGATTTTCAAAAGGCGTTTGATAAGGTGCCGCACAAAAGGTTGCTTCGGAAGGTTAGGGGGCGTGGAGTTGGGGGTAGGGTGTTAGCGTGGATAGAGGATTGGCTGTCTAATAGGAGGCAGAGAGTTGGTATCAATGGGTGCAATTCTGATTGGCGGTCGGTAACTAGTGGAGTGCCGCGGGGATCGGTACTGGGGCCTCAGCTATTTACCATTTATATAGATGATCTGGAGGAGGGGCCTGAGCGTAGAGTGTCGAAATTTGCTGATGACACAAAGATGAGTGGAAAAGCAAATTGTGTAGAGGGTGTAGAAAGTCTGCAGAGGGATCTGGATAGGCTGAGCGAGTGGGCGAGGACCTGGCAGATGGAGTACAATGTTAGCAAGTGAGAGGTTATCCACTTTGGCAGGAATAATAGTAGGAGGGATTACTATTTAAAGGACGAAAAGCTGCAGCATGCTACGGTGCGGAGGGACCTGGGGGTCCTTGTGCACGAGTCGCAAAAACCCAGTCTGCAGGTGCAGCAGGTGATCAAGAAGGCGAATGGGATGCTGGCCTTCATAGCGAGGGGGATTGAATATAAAAGCAGGGAGATCTTGCTGCAACTGTACAGGGTACTGGTGAGGCCGCAGCTGGAGTACTGTGTGCAGTTTTGGTCGCCGCAATTGCGGAAGGATATATTGGCCTTGGAGGGAGTGCAGAGGAGGTTCACTAGGCTGATACCGGAGATGAGGGGGTTGGACTATGAAGAGAGACTAAATAGACTGGGTCTGTACTCGTTGGAGTTTAGAAGGCTGAGGGGGGATCTTATAGAGACGTATAAGATAATGAAGGGGATGGATAGGGTAGAGGTAGAGAGATTCTTCCCGCTCAGAAAGGACAGCAGGACTAGAGGGCACAGCCTCAAGATAAAGGGGAGGCAGTTTAGAATGGAGTTGAGGAGGAGCTTCTTCACTCAAAGGGTGGTGAATCTCTGGAATTCTCTGCCCGTTGAAGTGGTGGAGGCTGCCTCGCTAAATATATTTAAGTCACGGGTACATAGGTTTCTGATAGACATGGGAATTAAGGGTTATGGGGAGAGGGCGGGAAAGTGGAACTGATCCACTTCAGATCAGCCATGATCTTATTGAATGGCGGGGCAGGCTCGAGGGGCTAGATGGCCGACTCCTGCTCCTATTTCTTATGTTCATATGTATACGGTTAGTGCATTGCAGTCTATACAGACAGCTAGTGCAGCACAATGTATCCAGAGAGTTAGTGCACAATGTGTACAGACAATGAAGCACAATGTATACAAACCATGCAGCACAATTTATATAGAGAATTAGTGCAGCACAATGTATACAGACAGTTAGTACAGCACAAGATATACAGACAGTGCAGCACAATGTATACAGTTAGTGCATCACAGTGTATACAGTTAGTGCAGCATAATGCAAACAGACGGTTAGTACAGCACAATATATGCAAACCATGCAGCACATTGTATACAGACAGTGCAGCACAATGTATACAAACCACGTATACATAGAACTAGTGCAGCACAGTGTATACAGTTAATGTATCACAATGTATACAGAGAGTTAATGCATCACAATGTATACAGAGTTAATGCAGCACATTGTATACAGACAGTGCAGCACAATGTATACAGACCATGTATACAGAGAACTAGTGCAGCACAGTGTATACAGTTAATGTATCACAATGTATACAGAGAGTTAATGCATCACAATGTATACAGAGTTAATGCAGCACATTATATACAGACAGTGCAGCACAATGTATACAAACCATGTATACAGAGAACTAGTGCAGCGCAGTGTATACAGTTAATGTATCACAATGTATACAGAGAGTTAATGCATCACAATGTACACAGAGTTAATGCAGCACAATGTATACAGAGAGTTAATGCAGCAC
The DNA here is from genome assembly GCF_965287045.1 of Carcharhinus amblyrhynchos. NCBI lineage: Eukaryota > Metazoa > Chordata > Chondrichthyes > Carcharhiniformes > Carcharhinidae > Carcharhinus > Carcharhinus amblyrhynchos. The sequence continues at coordinate 43,287,496 of NC_137346.1, read as the reverse complement.
AATGTATACAAACCATGTATACAGAGAACTAGTGCAGCACAGTGTATACAGTTAATGTATCACAATGTATACAGAGAGTTAATGCATCACAATGTATACAGAGTTAATGCAGCACATTGTATACAGACAGTGCAGCACAATGTATACAAACCATGTATACAGAGAACTAGTGCAGCACAGTGTATACAGTTAATGCATCACAATGTATACAGAGAGTTAATGCATCACAATGTATACAGAGTTAATGCAGCACAATGTATACAAACCATGTATACAGAGAACTAGTGCAGCACAGTGTATACAGTTAATGTATCACAATGTATACAGAGAGTTAATGCATCACAATGTATACAGAGTTAATGCAGCACATTATATACAGACAGTGCAGCACAATGTATACAAACCATGTATACAGAGAACTAGTGCAGCACAGTGTATACAGTTAATGTATCACAATGTATACAGAGAGTTAATGCATCACAATGTATACAGAGTTAATGCAGCACAATGTATACAGAGAGTTAATGCAGCACAATGTATACAAACCATGTATACAGAGAACTAGTGCAGCACAGTGTATACAGTTAATGTATCACAATGTATACAGAGAGTTAATGCATCACAATGTATACAGAGTTAATGCAGCACAATGTATACAGACAGTGCAGCACAATGTATACAAACCATGTATACAGAGAACTAGTGCAGCACAGTGTATACAGTTAATGCATCACAATGTATACAGAGAGTTAATGCATCACAATGTATACAGAGTTAATGCAGCACATTGTATACAGACAGAGCAGCACAATGTATACAGACCATGTATACAGAGAACTAGTGCAGCGCAGTGTATACAGTTAATGCATCACAATGTATACAGAGAGTTAATGCAGCACAATGTATACAAACCATGTATACAGAGAACTAGTGCAGCGCAGTGTATACAGTTAATGTATCACAATGTATACAGAGAGTTAATGTATCACAATGTATACAGAGTTAATGCAGCACAATGTATACAGACAGTGCAGCACAATGTATACAAACCATGTATACAGAGAACTAGTGCAGCACAGTGTATACAGTTAATGCATCACAATGTATACAGAGAGTTAATGCATCACAATGTATACAGAGTTAATGCAGCACATTGTATACAGACAGTGCAGCACAATGTATACAGACCATGTATACAGAGAACTAGTGCAGCGCAGTGTATACAGTTAATGCATCACAATGTATACAGAGAGTTAATGCAGCACAATGTATACAAACCATGTATACAGAGAACTAGTGCAGCGCAGTGTATACAGTTAATGTATCACAATGTATACAGAGAGTTAATGTATCACAATGTATACAGAGAGTGCGGCACAATTAGGTAGAGTTAGGTAGAGAGTTGAGAAAGAGGAACACTAAGGTAGTAATCTCGGGATTGCTGCCTGTGCCGTGAGAAAGTGAGCAGGAACGGAACGAGGTGGAGGGTGAACGCGTGGCTGGAGCAGGGAGCAGGGATTCAGGTTCCTGGATCATTGGGACCTCTTTAGGGGCAGGTGTGACCTGTACAGTAAAGACGGGCGGTACTTGAATCCCAGGGGGACCGATATCTTGGCCGGGAGGTTTGCTAAGGTGACTGGGGGGAGTTTAAACTAGAAACGTCGGGGGGGGAGGGAATCAAAATGAAGTGACTGGGAGAGAGGAGGTTAGCTCACAAATAGAGAGAGAGATTGTCAACAGCGCGAGAGGGAGGATAGCCAGGTGATGACTGCTCAGGCTGCAGGCCCGTTAACAAAGTGGATGAGCTTAGAGCGTGGATCGCTACTCGGAAATGCGACGTGGTGGCCGTTACAGAGACTTGGGTGACTCGGGGACGAGACCGGTTACTTCAAATGCCGGGTTTCGGATGTTTCAGGGTGGACAGGGAGGGAGGTTGAAGAGGTGGGGGAGTGGCACTGTTGATCAGGGATAATGTCACGGCTGTAGAGAAGGTGGACGCCGTGGACGGATTGTCTACGGAGTCTCTGTGGGTGGAGGTTCGGAACAGGAAGGGGTCGTTAACTTTACTGGATGTTTTCTACAGGCCGTCCGATATTAACAGGGACGTTGAGGAACAGATAGCGAAACAGATCCTGGAGAGATATCATAATAAGAGTTGTTGTGATGGGAGACTTTAACTTCCCAAATATCGATTGGAATATCCCTAGGGTAAGAGGTTTAGATGGGGAGGAGTTTGTTAGGTGTGTTCACGAGGGTTTCCTGACACAGTATGTGGATAAACCTACAAGAGGAGAGGCTGTACTCCATCTGGTACTGGGTAATGAACCTGGACAGGATCTCTCAGTGGGAGAGCATTTTGGGAATAGTGATCATAACTCTTTCTCCTTTACACTAGCACTGGATAGGATCAGGCAGGCTAGGAAAATGTTTATCTGGAGTAAGGGGAATTATGAAGCCATCAGGCAGGGAATTAGAGGCATAAATTGGAAGGAGGTTTTCACGGGGAAATGTACAGAACTAACGTGGCAGATTTTCAAGGAGTGTTCGTCTGGAGTTCTGCACGACAACGTTCCGATGAGACAGAGAAGTTTTGGTAGGTTACGGGAACCGTGGTGCGCGAAAGTTGTAATGAATTTGGTCAAGAGAAAAGGTTCAGGGACCTAGATAATGTTAGGGATCTAGAGGAGTGTACGACTTGTAGGAAGGAGCTTAAGAAGGAAATTAGGAGAGCCTGAAGGGGTCATGAGAAGGCCTTGGCAGGTAAGATTAAGGAAAACCCCAAGGCCTTCTGCAAATACATGAAGAGCAAAAGGATGAGATGCGAAGGAATAGGACCTATCGAATGTGATGGTGGGAAAGTTTGTATAGAACCGGTAGAAATAGCAGAGGTACTCAGTGAATACTTTACTTCAGTATTCACAGTGGAAAAGGATCTTGGTGGTTGGTGCTTGGTGGCTTGGTGGCTTACGGTAGACTGAAAAGCTCGAGTATGTGGACATTAAGAAAGAGGACGTGTCGGAGCTTTTGAAAAGCATCAGGTTAGATAAGTCGCCGGGACCGGATGGGATGTACCCCAGGTTACTGTGGGAGGCGGGAGCAGAGATTGCAGAGCCTCTGGAGATGATCTTTGTGTCATCGATGGAGACTGGAGAGGTTCCGGGGGATTGGAGGATTGCGGATGTGGTTCCTCCATTCAAGAAAGGGAGAAGAGATAGCCCAGAAAATTATCGACCGGTGAGTCTAACCTCAGTGGTTGGTAAGTTGATGGAGAAGATCCTGAGAGACAAGATTTATGAATATTTGGAGAGGTATAGTACGATCAAAAATAGTCAGCACGGCTTTGTCACAGGTAGATCGTGCCTTACGAGCCTTTGGTTGAGTTTTTTGAAGATGTGACTAAACGCATTGACGAAGGGAGAGCGGTGGATGTGGTTTATATGGACTTCAGCAAGGCGTTCGATAAGGTCCCCCATGCGAGGCTTATTGAGAAAGTGAGGGGGCGTGGGATCCAAGGGGACGTTGCTTTGTGGACCCAGAACTGGCTTGCCCGCAGAAGGCAGAGAGTGGTTGTGGATGGGTCTTTTTCTGCATGGAGGTCGGTCACCGGTGGAGTGCCCCGGGGATCTGTTCTGGCAGCCTTGCTGTTTGTGACTTTTATAAATGACCTGGATGAAGAAGTGGAGGGATGGGTTGGTAAGTTTGCCGATGACACGAAGGTTGGTGGTGTTGTGGATAGTTTGGAGGGATGTCAGAAGTTGCAGCGAGACACAGATAGGTGCAAGACTGGGCAGAGAAGTGGCGGATGGACTTCAACACGAATAAGTGTGTGGTGGTTCATTTTGGCAGGTCAAATGGGATGACAGAATGTAATATTAAGGGTAAGACTCTTGGCGGTGTTGAAGAGCAGAAGGATCTTGGGGTCCGGGTTCATAGGACTCTTAAATCGGCCTCGCAGGTGGAGGATGTGGTCAAGAAGGCGTATGGTGTACTGGCCTGCATTAATCGAGGGATTGAGTTTAGGAGTCGGGAGGTAATGCTGCAACTTTATAGGACCCTGGTCAGACCCCACTTGGAGTACGGTGCGCAGTTCTGGTTGTCTCACTAAAGGAAGGATGTGGAAGCTATTGAGAGGGTGCAGAGGAGATTTACAAGGATGTTGCCTGGATTGGGAGGCATGCCTTATGAGGATAGGTTGAGAGAGCTCGGTCTCTTCTCCTTAGAAAGAGATGAAGGTTGAGAGGTGACCTGATAGAGGTTTATAAGATGTTGAGAGGTATAGATAGGGTGGATTCTCAGAGGCTATTTCCCAGGGCTGAAATGGTCGCTACGAGAGGACACAGGTTTAAGGTGCTGGGGAGCAGGTACAGAGGAGATGTCAGGGGTAAGTTTTTCACTCAGAGGGTGGTGAGTGAGTGGAATCGGCTGCCATCAGTGGTGGTGGAGGCGGATTCGATAGGGTCTTTTAAGAGACTTTTGGATAAGTACATGAAACTTAGTAACAGAGAGGGTTATAGGTAAGCCTAGTAGGTAGGGGCATGTTTGGCTCAACTTGTGGGCTGAAGGGCCTTTTTGTGCTGTAGTTTTTCTATGTTCTAATGTATACAGACAGTTAATGCAGCACAATGTATACAGACAGTGCAACACAATGTATACAGACAGTTAGTGCAACACAATGTATACAGACAGTGCAACACAATGTATACAGACAGTTAGTGCAACACAATGTATACAGACAGTGCAACACAATGTATACAGACAGTGCAACACAATGTATACAGACAGTGCAGCACAATGTATACAGACAGTGCAACACAATGTATACAGACAGTGCAACACAATGTATACAGACAGTGCAACACAATGTATACAGACAGTTAATGCAGCACAATGTATACAGACAGTTAGTGCAGCACAATGTATACAGACAGTGCAACACAATGTATACAGACAGTTAGTGCAACACAATGTATACAGACAGTTAATGCAGCACAATGTATACAGACAGTTAGTGCAGCACAATGTATACAGACAGTGCAACACAATGTATACAGACAGTTAGTGCAACACAATGTATACAGACAGTGCAACACAATGTATACAGACAGTTAGTGCAGCACAATGTATACAGACAGTGCAACACAATGTATACAGACAGTTAGTGCAGCACAATGTATACAGACAGTGCAACACAATGTATACAGACAGTTAGTGCAGCACAATGTATACAGACAGTTAGTGCAACACAATGTATACAGACAGTGCAGCACAATGTATACAGACAGTGCAACACAATGTATACAGACAGTGCAACACAATGTATACAGACAGTGCAACACAATGTATACAGACAGTTAGTGCAGCACAATGTATACAGACAGTTAGTGCAACACAATGTATACAGACAGTTAGTGCAGCACAATGTATACAGACAGTTAGTGCAACACAATGTATACAGACAGTGCAGCACAATGTATACAGACAGTGCAACACAATGTATACAGACAGTGCAACACAATGTATACAGACAGTGCAACACAATGTATACAGACAGTTAGTGCAGCACAATGTATACAGACAGTTAGTGCAACACAATGTATACAGACAGTGCAGCACAATGTATACAGACAGTGCAACACAATGTATACAGACAGTGCAACACAATGTATACAGACAGTGCAACACAATGTATACAGACAGTTAGTGCAACACAATGTATACAGACAGTGCAACACAATGTATACAGACAGTGCAACACAATGTATACAGACAGTGCAACACAATGTATACAGACAGTTAGTGCAGCACAATGTATACAGACAGTTAGTGCAACACAATGTATACAGACAGTGCAACACAATGTATACAGACAGTTAGTGCAGCACAATGTATACAGACAGTTAGTGCAACACAATGTATACAGACAGTGCAACACAATGTATACAGACAGTGCAACACAATGTATACAGACAGTGCAACACAATGTATACAGACAGTTAGTGCAACACAATGTATACAGACAGTGCAACACAATGTATACAGACAGTGCAACACAATGTATACAGACAGTTAGTGCAACACAATGTATAGAGACAGTGCAACACAATGTATACAGACAGTTAGTGCAACACAATGTATACAGACAGTGCAGCACAATGTATACAGACAGTGCAGCACAATGTATACAGACAGTTAGTGCAACACAATGTATACAGACAGTGCAACACAATGTATACAGACAGTTAGTGCAACACAATGTATACAGACAGTGCAACACAATGTATACAGACAGTGCAACACAATGTATACAGACAGTGCAGCACAATGTATACAGACAGTGCAACACAATGTGTACAGACAGTTAATGCAGCACAATGTATACAGACAGTGCAACACAATGTATACAGACAGTTAGTGCAACACAATGTATACAGACAGTTAATGCAACACAATGTATACAGACAGTTAATGCAGCACAATGTATACAGACAGTGCAACACAATGTATACAGACAGTGCAGCACAATGTATACAGACAGTGCAACACAATGTATACAGACAGTGCAACACAATGTATACAGACAGTTAGTGCAACACAATGTATACAGACAGTTAGTGCAACACAATGTATACAGACAGTTAGTGCAACACAATGTATACAGACAGTTAATGCAGCACAATGTATACAGACAGTGCAACACAATGTATACAGACAGTTAGTGCAACGCAATGTATACAGTTAGTGCAGCACAATGTATACAGACAGTTAATGCAGCACAATGTATACAGACAGTGCAACACAATGTATACAGACAGTGCAACACAATGTATACAGACAGTTAGTGCAACACAATGTATACAGACAGTGCAACACAATGTATACAGACAGTGCAACACAATGTATACAGACAGTTAGTGCAACACAATGTATACAGACAGTGCAACACAATGTATACAGACAGTTAGTGCAACACAATGTATACAGACAGTTAATGCAGCACAATGTATACAGACAGTGCAACACAATGTATACAGACAGTTAGTGCAACACAATGTATACAGACAGTTAGTGCAGCACAATGTATACAGACAGTTAATGCAGCACAATGTATACAGACAGTGCAACACAATGTATACAGACAGTTAGTGCAACACAATGTATACAGACAGTTAATGCAGCACAATGTATACAGACAGTGCAACACAATGTATACAGACAGTGAGTGAAGCACAATGTATACAGACAGTTAGTGCAACACAATGTATACAGACAGTTAGTGCAACACAATGTATACAGACAGTTAGTGCAACACAATGTATACAGACAGTTAGTGCAACACAATGTATACAGACAGTGCAACACAATGTATACAGACAGTTAGTGCAGCACAATGTATACAGACAGTGCAACACAATGTATACAGACAGTTAGTGCAACACAATGTATACAGACAGTGCAACACAATGTATACAGACAGTTAGTGCAGCACAATGTATACAGACAGTGCAACACAATGTATACAGACAGTGCAACACAATGTGTACAGACAGTTAGTGCAACACAATGTATACAGACAGTGCAGCACAATGTATACAGACAGTTAGTGCAACACAATGTATACAGACAGTTAATGCAGCACAATGTATACAGACAGTGCAACACAATGTATACAGACAGTGCAACACAATGTATACAGACAGTGCAACAGAATGTATACAGACAGTGCAACAGAATGTATACAGACAGTGCAACACAATGTATACAGACAGTGCAACACAATGTATACAGACAGTTAATGCAGCACAATGTATACAGACAGTGCAACACAATGTATACAGACAGTTAGTGCAACACAATGTATACAGACAGTGCAACACAATGTATACAGACAGTGCAACACAATGTATACAGACAGTTAGTGCAACACAATGTATACAGACAGTTAGTGCAACACAATGTATACAGACAGTTAGTGCAACACAATGTATACAGACAGTTAATGCAGCACAATGTATACAGACAGTGCAACACAATGTATACAGACAGTGCAACACAATGTATACAGACAGTGCAACACAATG